>NC_090294.1:16045000-17267500 GCF_037392515.1 Haliotis asinina | reverse complement strand
TTCATATCCCGATCCAAAGAAGGAATCAAGACAGTTTCGGGGAAGAGTGTTATCAAACTGTGTTTGTTGTTTTACGTCGCACTCAGCAGTATTCTAGCTATATGACGGCGGTCTGTATATAATCGAGTCTGAATCAATCCTGTGATCAACATCTTGAGCATCGATCTAAGCATATGTGATACAATAACATGTGTCAACCAAGTCAGAGAGTCTGATCACCTGATCCCTTAGTCGCATCTCATGAGAAGCATTGGACACTGAAGACCAATTCTAACCCGGATCTTCTACGCATCCTAGTTACCTCTGTGCACACCAGATACTGTCCTCACTTCAGAGACGCACTAGCATACTAGCAGAGAGACGCACTAGTATACAAGCAGAGAGACGCACTAGTGTACGAGCAGAGAGACATGGTATTATACAAGCAGAGAGACATGGTATTATACAAGCAGAGAAACATGGTATTATACAAGCAGAGAGACATGGTATTATACAAGCAGAGAGACGCGCTAATATGCAATCAGATAGACATGGTATTATATAAGCAGAGAGACATGGTATTATACAAGCAGACAGACATGGTATTATACAAGCAGACAGACATGGTATTATACAAGCAGAGAGAGGCACTAATATACAAGCAGATAGACATGCTGTTGTAAAAGCAGAGAGATGAACTAGTATACAAGCAGAGACACGCACTAGTATACAAGCAGAGAGACATGCTAGTATACAGAGACACATACTAGTATGCAAACAGAGAGATATGCTAGTGGATGTCGACCCTGAAGGGTTGTCGGCGGAACCGTAAAGTTATAATTGTCATATGATTGCGCAAGGACCAGACCTGGACCTTAGGAGTAACTGTCCAAAGTGGACCGATAAATTGCAGTCTAACTCGAAAACTAATAAACGTAGTACTACGATACTCAATGAAACGCAGATCCTGATCAAAACATCAGACCAACTCTGTGAGATTTGTTTTGCAGAATTTGAGCCCTGTAAATAAAAACTTTGCTTAACAAACTATCATTAAAATTTTGACACAGTTCATTATGTGTTACGAGGGAGGCGTTCACAGAAAGGGACAGCCAGGTGTGCGAGAAATGATGGAGACGACAAGACACATGTCAATGAATCAATAACTTTGTCGACACTTCTGCATGTGCTTCTAGAACACATGGCTGTTAGATTACAATTCATCGGTCCCCGTTTCTGTGTCAAACGGACTGTATTTGCTGTTTGATAGTGATTAAAAGCATATGATCGCGATAAGTACTCAACGATATTAGAAACGCACCAGCCACGTAACTGGTAATTATTGTGAGGGGGTAATTCTTTTTGGTCTCTTGTGTCATTACACGACAGTGGTTTTGGACATTATCAATTTCGTCACTACGCACAGCGAGTCACTTTAGCAAATGTAATGCAAGCACACATACATTGCAGGGTCATGCATACAAACTGCATGCAGGTGTAATCGAAATTTGTCTCCACTCACAAATCAGCAACATCATTTGTACGTGTAATGCTGTAAACAGTTGCACGGTCCCTAGTCAGTAGTAGACCATTACCGGCGTACCCCGCCGTGATATTGCAGGAACACTGCTAAAAAAAACGTGCGTAAAGTTAAACTCACTCACTCACCCACCCACTATTCAGTAGTCGCCAGACAATACAACAGACTTCTACTACTACAGATCCCTGAAGGTATGGGGCGCCACCTGTTCAGTCACACCAACATGACACTCAGTTCAGGTTACTTTATCTCCAAAGCAGATTTGTGACTGCAAACTGCACTATCAGATAGTTGCTCGGGAGTAGAGTTGACAGCACAGAGGAACCGAGCTAAGTGATGATACACCGGGACTATCCTGGCACAACTCCACGGTGCGTTGAATTCACAGACATCCTAGAATCAAATGAAAAAGGATTGCCTTCAGTGGCAGGTCCCGCTTCCTGTCGATGGAAGGGTTCGGTGCAGGTTTGTTGTTTAACACTGGACGCAGCAATATTCCAGTATTCCAGTTACATGACTGCAGTCTGTAAATAATTAAGTCTTGGCCAAACAATACAGTGACCAACAACATGAACATCAATCTACGCAGTTGGTACATGTGACGACCAAGTCGGGGAGTCTTAAGATCAATTCTAACTCGTCACGGGTTGTGACGGCCAGCATGACACCAACAAGGGCTTTATATGTAAGACATATCCGTCAGAACTGAAGTAGGGGGCGCAGCATTGTCATGATGAAATGACAGGCCCCAGATAGCATGAATAGCAGAAGGAATGGGGTCCTAACTTTGTCTCGGTACTGTGGATCAGTAAGACAATCAGGAGATGATCTGAGATCGGCACAAACTGCGCCCCAAACAATTACGCCATCAAATTCTTTGACATTTTAGCAGCTGACGTCAGTAGTAATGCAGACGACTTAATGGACGACAGCTTCTTGTTTTTAACACTGAACCACGTTTCGGGGTAGATTGTTCAACCGTATTATTGCTGAAATCCGCGTGCTTTATTATAGTACTTTCTCCTCCAAATATGTCCACTGAGTAGCGCTGAGTACCCGATGATCGGGGTAGAACTGGTCTTCAGTACCCCATGCTAGTCGTAACAGGCGACTAATGTGATGGGTTGGTCAGGTTCGCGGACACCTTATCGTATTCAAATTGAGTAGATCGATGTTGATGCTGTTGATCACTGGATTGTCTGGTCCAGATTCACAGATCCTCACCATATAGCTGGAATATTGCTCGGTGCCGCGCAAAACAAAACCCTCCCTCTGCTCTTCACATTCCTCAGACATTAACACGACTAGACATATTTCGGATGAGCTGAGAAGACGAACCTGGCAAGAACTTGGGTCAAGCACTTGTTGACCAATAACAACAACTTCCGGGTTAGAGTTTTCCGACATATTCTTGTTGCCGTAACGGTCACCGCAAGAGGTCGCCCTTGTCCTCAGTTTCTTCTCCTCGAAGAAGGAGAATTTCAGTGGAATGGTTTCGTCGGAAAGGTCATGTATCGTCTGTGTAGTCACCCTGATGATAACAGTGTGATACACATATAATTTCTTAAAAGCGAACAGTTTTTTTTTGTACACACTACTTCATTGTGGGAATCATTACGTTTTTTAATGTTTTATCATAGATGTCTAATACTGGAAAGGTGTTCAACTTCGGATTATTTCCCATTAAACACTAGGGACATATTTATATTGTGCACCGTGATATGAATTCCATATTGCTGAGATTTTTAAAAGCGTTTACGTCAAACTATCATGGCTTCATCTCAGATGTGACATGATTGATGGCTGGACATATGTTTATCTTCAATTTGAAAACAGATGATGCTTCAGGGTCCGGACTGGATGGGGTTAGAGGTGTTGAAAATTCCGGATCCCGGGTGTTCGCGTAACACAGGGATTTAAGGAAATGTATTCACAACTAACCTTCTTTCATTAAGTTTATCGTCAGAAGTTATATGTATAAAGTGTTTTTGTTGCAAAGTCTGTATCCGGGGTATTCTTGCATAACACGGGGATTTAACGAATGTATTCACAATTAATCTTATTTCATTTCAATTTAGCGTCAGAAATTGTATGTTTTGGGTTCGTTTTTTTTGTTGTATTGCGAGTGTTCTTGAGTAGCATAAGGTTTTAAGGAAATAGATTCACGCACTAATCTTATTTCAGTTTTGCGTCAGAAATTATACGGGGAAAAACACTCGTGTCAACCAACTCCATACATGCTGAAACAGAAATTTCAACATACGTGGAGTTGGCTGACACACGTGTATGTGTGTGTTTTGTTTTTGTTTTTTGGGGGGCGTTATCAATTTTCGATGATCCATTCATATAATTGTTAGTGTAACTGGGGTAGTCTAGTGGATAAAGCGTTCGCTCGTTACACCGATGACCCGGGTTTGGTTCCTCACAATGTATTTCTAATGTGCTCCCAGTCTTGATGTCATTCGTAACAGTGGTCGTCAAACCATAGTCACTTGCTCATATATTTCCGGTTTTGTCTCTTTGGAATCTTTCCAACAGAAAATGATAATTTCTTATAGTGTCGCTGTTACTGGGTGTTGTTTCAATGATCAAATGAGGCATCCTCCATTTGGGAATAGCTAATACTGCGGCCTTTAGATATACTATTCAAACAAAAGAAACGCATAAACCGTTTTAGAGGAATTCATTGCGTTAGTTTAAAAGCAAATATTTCATGTAATTTCAGTTCATGGTAAAATGGTTAAATTCCACACGTCGATAAACAAAGAGTTCGCCAACACAACAGCTGCCTTTACTGTTGAGTTTGCATAAGTCCACAAGATGGCGTCAACGTCAGTAGGTACTTTGTCTGGCCACCATTGTCGGCAATAACCGTTCGGCTTTGCATGTTTCCTTGGTGTTTTCTTTAAACACTTCAAAAACAAGGGGAAAGGTTAAAATTGTGGAGTTCTGGCTCAGAAGCTGTTTACAATCACAAAAACCCCGTTTTGGCAAGAAATAATGTATTTGAAGGGTTGGATACAGCTTTTCTGAGAAACAGGGAAACAGGTGGTGCACACTATTGAAGAAAGGGATGAGGGGTGTGGGGTGTGGGGTGTGGGGTGTGGGGTGTGGTGCGTGTGGGTGGGTGGGGTGCGCTCTTCATTTTCACCCGAGCTTCAATGCTCATATAATAATGAACCGCCTATGTTTTGCATTGTTTTTGTCTCAGCTACGTAAGTGCAGTATTCTCAAATCACCTATGCGTTTTTCAGGAGTGCACTAATTCTAATCAACCTAAAGAGTAACACTTTAAATTAACAATGATGTTGTAAAATGTTACTCTCAGCAATCACATAGTCCTCAAGGTTACATGGAAGAACAGATACGACTATTCGACAGAATGAACATGTTTTCAAATGTGCACAAACTTTATTATATCAATCAAAACCGCGTTTGTGAGTGACCACATAAGTCGTGTCCCTTCCGCTATCTAACTTGTTACACTTTCTCTCTATTCCGTGTAAGATCTTGAAGACCTGTGAATATCCGGGGTGGAATAGGTCTGCTTGTCATAAGAGGCGGCTAACGGGATCGGGTGGTCAGGAGAGCTGTCTTGGTTGACGCAATCGCGCAGGTCGATGCTCGCGAAACTCGCTCGTGAAACTAAGCTCACTCACTCACTCACTGTAATCTTGAAACTGCATGTATGTAAATATCAGGGCGAAGGTATATTAAGTTGGATAACTTGTCCCCGATCCTTTCCACATTTGTGAATAAACTATGTGAAAATGAAATCAATCCTTTCAATTACTTTGAAACTGAAACTGAATATGGAAAATAGACTTCTTTCATTGAATGTCCAGCAAAGACAGATTATACAAACATTCCCACACCTGAGGCAAGATCAACAGGGATGTTACGATTGATCATGCTATTTCCATCGCCTGTCAAAATGACCGTATAAACCTCAAGGAAAAAGGAAGAGATTCCAGATCTTGTAGCAGATTCTTATCTGATGTTCAAGGTTGCCGGAAATCTGTGAGTAAATGTGTTTTTTCCTATTTTTAAAAAGTATTTTCTTTTGGTTTCGTACCGATGGCTTAGGAAATGAAATAGTATACACAGATGTGTGGTCATTGACCTCTGGGCGGTTTTAATATCTTTATGGAGATTTAAAGAGCCCAGGTATTTAAATATTTCATGGGCGGATTTACCAAATTTCCGAGATTGCTTCGTGTATTACCAATAGAGACGTCCATTTATATAATCATCACTGTTGCTTTTACTTCTACGCTCAATGGAATACTGTTTGATGTTATGTGATAATTGAAACTGACTGCTTTGTATATACATGTGTCAATCTTACTATTGTGGGTGAGTGAGGTTAAGTTTACTCCACCTTTAGCAATATTCCAGCAACATCACGGATTGAAAACAAAAATTGGGTTCACACATTGTACTCATGTGTGGAACAGAACCCGGAACTTTTCCGTGACGAGCGAACACTTTAACCACTAGACTGCCCCACCGCTCCATCTACCACTGTCATTGACATGGTCATGATGCATGACAACTGAATTGTAGCAAAATGTTTGGGTGCTGTAGAGGTTTTCGAAAGAAAGTTTAGTAGTAGTAGTAGTAGTAGTAGTAGTAGTAGTAGTAGTAGTAGTAGTAGTAGTGTTAGTAGTGGTAGTGGTGGTGGTGGTGGTGGTAGTAGTAGTAGTAGTAGTAGTGTTAGTGTTAGTAGTGGTAGTGGTGGTGATGGTAGTAGTAGTAGTAGTAGTGTTAGTAGTGTTAGTGGTGGTAGTAGTAGTAGCAGCAGCAGTAGTAGTAGCAGCAGCAGCAGCAACAGTAGTAGTAGTAGTAGTAGTAGCAGCAGCAGCAGCAGTAGTAGCAGCAGCAGCAGCAGTAGTAGCAGCAGCAGCAGCAGCAGCAGCAGCAGCAGCAGCAGCAGCAGCAGCAGTAGTAGTAGTAGTAGTAGTAGTAAACAATCGAGTCTAGATCAGGGTTCACGGGCTAACCATTATGGGAGGGCGGTGTGGTAACCTAGTGGTTAGAGCATTCGCAGGGTCCGGGTTCAATTCTCCACATAGGTTTAATGTTTAAGGCAACGGTTGGTGTATCTGGCTGTAACATGAGGGGAATTGTCCAAGAGGCGTCATACAACCATACACATTCAATTCCTACAACATAATTTTGTGAAAATTGTAGTTTAAATTTTCATTTAATTGTTTTAATTTTCCCGTACATTTTTCTTACATTTTCATTTATATTTTGCCGGTTTTAATTTTCATTTAAACGATCTGCTTTAAATCTTTATTCAAATTTTCTAGCTTAAATTTGTATCACATTCGTGCAACATTAAATATGAGTTCAATCGAACGCTTCTTACTTCAGCTCAGCCATGAAGACAGTCCAAATCCTCGTCGTGTTGATGGCCGTGGTGGCGATTGCACGTGCCCACTACGCTCTCATGCATAGCCCCTTGCTCTCTGGTATTCATGGCCTTTTTGCCAGGTCGAGTCTTCACGGTCCTTACCTGGGTCACGGCGTCTCGTATCCTTACTATGGCGGCGCCGTCTCATATCCCTACATACACCAAGACGCTCCTTACACCACTCACGGTGGATCCTATCCCTACTCCGGTGCAGCTGGCTCATATCTCTACTCAGGCTCAGTTGCCTCATATCCCTACGCAGGTGCTGCTAGGTCCTATCCCTACACCAGCTCCTCATATCCCTACACCGGCTCAGCTGGCTCATATCCCTACGCAGGCTCAGTTAGCACATATCCCTACGCCAGCTCTGTTGCCTCCTATCCCTACGCGGGGTCAGCCGGTTCACATCTCTACACCGGATCACTTGGTGCATATCCCTACACTGGTTCAGTTGCCACATACCCCTACGTGGGAGCTCACAGCCCGGTATATCATTTCGACAGCCCATATGTTCATGGACACAGCATGATCCATTAGATTCCATGGAGACTACGTCAGGTAAGCATCAAGTCGTGTTAACAGCAAAATAGTTCCAGTTCAATATACCCTCATAACATTATCCAGGGATGTAATAATCTGGGTGATTGTTACACATCTCTGATGTATAGAAGTTTTCACTCTTTTATCATATTTTTACCGGCTTGTATTGGGAGACAATCATTACAACTTTCCCAGCTCACCCAGCCAACGACTGTGTTGGATAAACTCATTCATTGGACAAAATCATTCATATCGTCCTGATATGATAGTCGAGATATAAGAGTTATTCTTTATGTATTGTCATTCTATGGTGTTATTTCAGTTCAAGGTCAAGGCCGAAACTGCCACAGACGCAAACGCACCAGATCAAAGTTGCCTCTGTATCTGTTTAATAAAAAATGTTTAATTATACTCGTCCCCTTCTCTTGCATTGCAACAATGGGGCAGTAAACACTGGGACATATATGTGCTGTGGATAAACATTTGGATAATTTGGATACTTTCTGTTTGTTTTGTAGCGAGTGAATGACTTTAGTTTTATGCCGCACTCAGCAATATTCCAGCTATATGGCGGCGGTCGGTAAATAATCGAGTCTGGACCTGACAATCCAGTGATCAACAACATCAGCATCGATCTGCGCAATAGGGAACCGATAACATGTATCGACCAAGTCAGTGAGCCTGACCACCCGATCCCGTTAGTCGCCTCTTACAACAAGCATAGTTGCCTTTTATGGTAAGCGTGGGTTGCTGCAGGCCAATTCTACCCCGGACATACACGGGGTGAGTGATAACGGTATCAGTCGTAAACACATCGCTCAGGTATCGTTTCAAAAGTCAAATAAATCGGCCTTCCGATTGGCTCAAATCGACGCATGCGCCAATATTGATTAACTGGGACGGTCTATTGTAACATTCTCCGAGTTCATTAGTAACTCTTCCCCTGACCCATCCGGCTTGCCGGAATGACACGAGTAGTTACGAATGTCTCCGAGTTACGAAATAGGGATTCAAAGGAATTCCCGGAGTTCACAGATTTTGACCTTCACCCCATACAGGTTGTACCTTGATATTCCATCAACCGGTTCGAAATGATCTTCAGCAACACATGCTTGTCGTAAGAGGTGATTAATAGGATCTGGTGGTCAGGTCTGCTGTCTTAGGTGACTCATGTAATCGTATCCCAGTTTCGAAGAACGATGTTCATGATGTTGATCACTGGATCCATGTGTCTAGATTCAATTATTTACACACCACTGGAATATTGTTAAGTGCGCTAACTAACCAACCAACCAACCAACCAACATGTTATTGTGTAAAAGGCAGGCGGAAACATTTTACAAACCACTAACCTATTTTTGTTTCGGGTATAATCTCAGGTCTAAGTATGTCTCGATCTTTACACGTATACGAGTAGACTCAAAGATACATTCTGTAACTTGTACTTGCGACAAAGGCATCTGTGAGTAGTAGTGTAATCATACCGAAACATGAGTCTCATTAACCTATTCAGACGATGACCTACTTTTCAGCCGATCCGAATTTCCTCCGTTGAAAGTGAAAATAGACACCACAAGCAACTCTGGTTACACTGAATCCCAATTAATTGTTTCATAAGAAAATGGTATTCACAAATGAATTCTAATTTTAAACTTTAATAACACCGTATTTCTATATTTTATGTCAGTATACATTAACTAATAAATCACAGACTGTCCCTGTTTGATGAGGTCGTAATATTATTGACAATGCATCTGGCTCACTGTTTACCAGAGCTTGCTGTATAACAGATCACCAAGTTGCGCAATAGGACGGAACCCAGTAAACGGGAAGATTTTCTATAATCAATGTTTTGACATGATTCTTGTCCGCAGATGGGATATACATCTGCGTCTTTCTTTTCGTTGCTCTTTTGTGTGTTTTGCATGTTCCTCCTCCATGATTTGTTCGATAATAAAACTGAAGGAGAGTCATCAAAAGCACTGCATGGTAAACGTAAATGGACAACACGGCATCGTGTGTTTGCTAGGAATTTTGAATAATACATTTTTTTCTGGCGTGGCATTTGAAAGTCTGATGAAAGTAAAGTCACAGAAACAATGCTGTTCAAATAAACATAATGGCACCTGTGTTACACAACAACTACCTCCACGGTATTTGTGATATGGCCACCCGACTGCTTTAGTTCACGAGGAGATCCCAGGGAGGCGCTGGTGCTGGGAGATCAAGGGTTCGAACCGGGATGAATATGGGATTCGAACGACGATCCTGGAAACAACCAAACACTGAAACAACCAGTTCCTCACTATACAACCAGGCTAAACACGGATACCACCAGATCCTCACTATACAACCAGGCCAAACACTGACACCACCAGATCCTCACTATACAACCAGGCCAAACACTGACACCACCGGATCCTCACTATACAACCAAGCCAAACACTGACACCACCAGATCCTCACTATACGACCAGGCTAAACACTGACACCACCAGATCCTCACTATACAACCAATTGACAGAGATATTCCACAAACTTATAGCCGGGGGACGATCCCGATCCTGACTATACGCTTTGAACATACTACTGCAGACCGGTATGCAAGTCACTTGCCTATCACATGTTCATTGAAAACCGATCAGATACACAATTAATATTTCAGCAGACATGGTAAATGTTGCAGTCATAATGCATGGTACAGTACACATAAGGAAGGTAAACACTGAAACAGTCTACGTTCGACGTTCGTGGTGTTTTGAAGGTTCTTAGGTAACCTTTAGCTTCATTTCATAAAATGCGTCTTCTGGTTGAATTTATACGTAAAGGTTTTAGTGTGGTGATAATCTTTACCGTTACGGGAGTCGACAAGTTCAATCGCACTACAGTACAGTAATGCAGAGCAGTACCCTAAATTCGGTAAAGACTCAACATCAGTTTTATTACGTTTCCAATTTCCATGCACGTGTAATCTGCAAAATCTGCAAAATATCCTAGTACATATATTGTAAAATGATAAGGACCTGTAACCTCCTTAACAGCTCATAATATAATAAAGAAATACAGATGTAATAAATTCTGACAAATCCTTACTGTATCGTTCTCTTCAAGTGTCAAAGAGAAATTCTACGTTGTGTTCTAGATAGTAGTAATATGTGAAGTGTGATCAATCCCAAAGGAAGACCAGCGATCAAATACAGAACCCAGCACACAAAAATTCAAGCAAATAATTTTTTTGCATGCAAACTGTTTATGACAAAATAATGAATACTGTGTGTACACCAAGGTCATGAAGGCTAAGGCTTGCTTGTATATTAACTGGATGGACTGGTGTGAGTTTCAGAAAACAAGATTGCTCTCCAATAACACAGTGGTGACTGCAATTTGGAAACATTTACCATCTGAACACGTCAAACAGAGGGATACAATAGACCATAAGACATCAGGCACAATTACATTATATACAGGCACATATACATGATTTTATTTTGTATCTTGATATCAGCTAATTCACTAGAGCCTGTTTACTAGTTATAAATGAAAGTGTCCGGCAGAATATCCTGGAAAAATAGCCTGTTGTTTCCTGGAAGCCTGTAGGAAGGAATTCCTTGAGAATTCCACTTACTCTGTGAATAAATTTCACATTCAGTTGGTGACATTTTGTAACACAATTTTAGTATATCGTGTTTTGGCGACCATGATAATAATTTTGTTTGAAAAAAATGCACTAATAATGTAAGTACGTTTCTCTTAACAAATGCTGAGAGGAAAATAGATATGAGGATTAAAACAAGTGTGTGTTTTTCGAACAAGACTTAGTGTTGACTCATTAGTCAGAGAAAACATGCAGTAACAGGAACAGGTGAAGTGTACCAGATCAACAAAAGGGAGCAAAGAGGCAAAAATATGGATTATCGGAATTATATTTAACATGAGTTGGTCTCTTGTTCATTGGCTTGTCCTCTTGGTTTTGTCTTTGGTGTAGCTGATTGTCCTCTTGGATGCTCGAGTCTTGGTCACTGCGAGGGCATTTAGGCTGTTTTCATTGATGTGAACTGCTGCCATGTACACCCTAGAAAGAGCATTAATATGGCATTTTCACATTTGTCAAAACAAAAAGTAGCAAAAAAGTTACACTATCTGAATGAACATATTTGCGTGGTTTCCCATTTTTTAAAGCGGGTTAAAGTTGCATATACAACTGCCATGATGTTTCAGCAAGGGCTTCTCAAATCCCTAAGTTTTATGCCAGTGCAAAGCAGAGAGAGTCAACAGATTAATCATGCCCTAACACCCCACCCACCCCCGAATTCAACAATTTTAACATGGTTAGGGACCAGTCCCTGATGGATAATCATCTGATATGACTCATTTTTACTTACTTTTCAGTAATTATGTTCTCTCTCTTGCCACCACCTCCAAATGTTGCAAGTTCTCATTTGTCGGTGCCCATACCCCTCCCAATTCCTCCACACACACTCTCACACACACCACGACACGCCTGTCTCGGGAAATAGATGACTTGGCTCCACTGAGTAACAGGTGCTATAGCTGTTTCTTTATATAGCTAGCTATTAGAGTGTTTATGCGTAGGAGTGAGCGGGGGCTAAAGTGATTTTCGATTTGGTGCATATTTATAATGTTTAGGACTTTTTTCATAAATTGATGGTGCAGATGTGGTATATATTCATGTTTGAATGAAAGTGTGTAATAAATGGGATAGAACATAGACTTTAGGTAGTCTTAGCACTATAGGGTTGTTTTGTACAACAGCACCGTCGTTATACATCATATAACCAATGTACACAAACTTCCAGATCCTTAGTACACAGCCAGGCCACACACTGAAACAACCAGGCCCTCATTGTTTGAAAGCAAAAAAACTAAAAAAATAAATAAAATAGAAACCAAACCAAAACAACCTATCAAAAGTATAATCGGACTGAACCGGGATTCAAACCCACAAAGGATTCTACTGCGCAACAACCTGGTTCCCTAGCCTCTCATTAACATTATTGGGAAACCCGGGAACCAGGATGCTACCGTGAATGTGAAACTAAAGCTCCATCCACCCAACTTCCTTCAAATGATCTGCGAAAAGATGTAACTGAAGTTTTAAAAAATATAAAAATATAAAAAATATACCGTCATTTATTATAGTTTCTAAAGCGCCAGATAAAATCATTACACGATCATTTAATAAACTTTCAGTTCAAACGATGCGTGTGTGAATACAACTGGATTCGAACGTTTTCTGAAATAAAAGAGGACAACTTTGCAGTCAGAATTTATACATTATAGATTCCTTATTAATGGGCAGTTTTCTTATGTTTAATTTCTGGAGTGTATAATTATTGAAAACTCTTTTATATAATTACGTTTCTGGTGTGTAATTAAATAGGTCAGACTACGGGCCAGTTGCTCGCGGCTCCTGAACACCTGCACAGACTGCTAGGGGGAAGCACGTGTTAACAGTCCTTCTAACTGTGAACGTTTCATTTAGGAAATCTCAGAAGCTGAAGCTTTTCTCAGGACACCACTTTCTTATGGTACATCATGAATTCATGAACACTCATACACAGTCAGTAAGACATTTGATCATCATTGGGTTATTAACATGTGTAATACTGTCTGTAGCATTCATGATGTTCAACAAATATACTGTTGCAATATTATCTCCATCGTGTTATCAGTTGACCTACTCATGTTAAACTCTCCCACATATTGATACATTTATTCCAATGTGTCATGTGAATACATGTTGAACCAAATATATATATATATATATATATATATATGTGTGTGTGTGTGTGTGTGTGTGTGTGTGTGTGTGTGTGTGTGTGTGTGTGTGTGTGTGTGTGTGTGTGTGTGTGTGTGTGTGTGTGTGTGTGTGTGTATGATAAACATCATGTGTAGATGTGTAGGTTAGCTGATAACACGAGAGGGATACTGAAACATCATTGACAGAGGAAATACGATGAGGGAGGCCATAGCTTCTCGACATATATGTTTGTGGTGGAGGTTTCCAAACAAAGTGAAACCCGTTGCACCCGCCAATTTTGATTTGAATCATGTCTTCCCTTGTCTATTTATAGTGAAGAAGTGCTTTGATTTTGCATGTGTTTTTGACGTTGCCATCGGTGGACAGTATATGTCCACCCTTTAGCGAACACAGTACATGCAACAAGCGACAGTCATTTATGATGGAGGTTTGTTAATATTCTAAGAGGTTTTTTCGCTTACATTCATGAAATTTTACTTTATTATACTTTGATGTTAAAGGTTTAAAAACATAACATTACTTGTCTGAAGAAACAGAAAATGTGAATATATAGTCGTTCGTCCGTAAATGCCAAAACTTCGTCATCATTAAGAATTGTCATTCTTGCAGAAGTATCTGTTGATGCCATGTGTCGTAAAGAATATAACTGTCTTATAAACATAAATGCTTCTATGGAATATTTGGCCAAACAGATTTTATTGGTCGGAAAATTATATAAATGGATCAGAAAATATTAGTGAAACTCCAACCAAATTATCTAAAATGTGCAAATTATCCAAAATATGTAATTTTATCCAAAATATGTAAAATTATCCATAACACTTGTAATTGCTACTACATCCAGTCGAGACAGATATTATAGAAATGCGTCTTTGGAAACATTCCAGTCAAGAAATAGAAAACCACAATTTACCCCCAGGGTTTACCTTAAACCGAAACATGTTGATGGTTTGTAAAACCTCTCCTTACACAAAACTATTTCAGGGACAAGGAGGTCCAACCACCACCACCCCCTACCCCTCCCCACCTATCTCGAAATTTTAATTATTAAATGATGTCATCTTTATCACGTTTTCTTGTTAGCCACGTCAGTATCTGAAACATCAATATCAAGCTCACATTTCCATTCATGTCTTTAAAAGAGCTGCATAAATGGTATATATCTTTTACAAGACATTTTACATGACTTTATTGTCCTATCACATATACTTGAGCAATGTTTCTCAATACGATAATGGCTTACTGATCAAAGCAGTTCCTTAATGTTCACCTCGTCTCGATGGAGGGTCTGTGCTTGATTGGGTGGAATGGGTCAGCTTAGAGGGGCACCTTGACAAACGTCAAGGCGATGAATGTGGCATGACCTTGAGAGCAAGCAGTACATCATAACCTATGGAAATAAACACTACAGGATCAATGCTTATCACCGACCGGAAACGAACGAGGAAATAAACTCACTGACTCTCTCCCTACGCAATTGAACCGGACATACCTATGACCTGTTTCCACCAGGACATACGGAGAAAATAATACCAATGTTGACTCATGATTAACTGAAAATTATTTACAAGAGCAAAATATCTTTTTTTTTTTAATTTAGAAAAATTGTACGAAGTTATTCTTCGACATGTACCAGGGAGAAAAGTATGTACTAACTTACATGAGGGATGAATATTCCGAATATTAGAAAGTAGAAAATACTTCAAGCGGGGAGTA
This sequence comes from Haliotis asinina, assembly GCF_037392515.1. NCBI lineage: Eukaryota > Metazoa > Mollusca > Gastropoda > Lepetellida > Haliotidae > Haliotis > Haliotis asinina. Next base: position 17,252,524 of record NC_090294.1, on the reverse strand, counting down.
AAAACATCTGATTCAACAGGCGCAGTGTGATGTCTAGACGGTGAGCAGTCCATAGCTCGATACAGCCATGTGCCGCAGACAGTACAAGTTAGCAACTGTGGAGATCCAGTCCATGGAACGGACTATTTGACAGTGGCTCTTAAAATGTAGGCTTTCGGTGTATTTGGAATTACATACATGTACTGGATATTGTGGGTTTATTATTATGGAAGCGGTTTTATTTCATGCATGACATATACTTGAGTTAAGTTTGGGCGAATAGGTCATCCAACAAAGGATACCCTGATATACCATGACCCTGTAGGACCCAAGTTTCGTGATGGAGTGACAGACACGTAGTCATGCTCACAGCGTGAAGAGGTGCTTAAAAATCTGTTTAAGACGTATTGTGGAAGACGAATTGCAAATTACATGTATTATGAAAGAGCACAGCAGCATTTGTTCCTGAAGGTTGCAACAACTGAAGGTACTCATGTCCCGCCTGTAACGCAGTCGGCGTTTGACGAACGCAAAATTAGACAGATGCATAGACTCTTTGAAGGACATTTAAAAGTGATACATATAAAGACAAGCATTTTACGGATGACAACTTGTTTATTGTGAAGAGTCACGACGTTTCGAAGTATGCTCTTCCTTCTTCATCAGGGCCCTTATTCTCGAAACGTTAGTAGTCCTAAGAATTCTTAACTTTGATCGTAGTCTACGTGTAAAGAATCGGCTTAAGAAGTTCGTAGGGCTACGAACGTTTCGAGAATAGCTAGGTGAATTCATATATTTGGATGTATTGACGTTGCATGAAAATGGGTCAAAACGATTGAGTGAATGAGTTTAGTTTTACGACGCAATCAGGAATATTCCAGCTATATGGATCGATCGATTCGTTAACAAGCGACGTGCAGAGGGTCGACAGCGCTCATGATCAACCACACGGCAGAAAGAAATAGTCTTCCGGACTGCAGCAAAACGCCAACACTTCGTTACGTCCACCATCTTGGAAAATGATCTGTTGCGGAACGCTACCGTCGTCGGCGTGTCTGCTCATCTCATTTGACGATTCTTACGTATAAACGAGCATGCCGTTATGGTGAGGAAGAGCCGTGCCTTAGGAATGGGATGAACAGACCCTGAAGATCCGGTCTCCATGTCCCACAGCAGGGTGAGACAACAGGTAAATATACTATGGAGATGACGTTCTTGGTGGCCGCGAAAGGCGGCATGCGCATTCGTTCAGTGTGACCGAACTGTCATTTCATGGAGTGAGTGAGTTTGTTTTTACTCCGCTTTTAGCAATATCCGAGCAATATCACGACGGGGAACACCAGAAATGGGATTCACATACTGTACCCATGTGGGGAATCGAACCCGGGTCTCCGAATCCGAACGAGCGATCGCTTTAACCACTAGGCTACCCCTCCGTCCATAATGTCATGGACCCCTACGCACCAACGTTTAGTTCCATAACTCTATCCCGTACCGATCGACTTCTCTCACTACGCCCCGTCTTTCTGGCATCTTTACGGGAACTCGGCAATACTGTTACTGAAGAGTTTAATAATCATCCCCTGGCACAAATTCTAACACAAACTGGGAGCGTGAGGGGGCAGTGTCAGGACGTAATCGTATGATTATGTACAGTACTGAGAGTTGGTTTGGGTGAGTGAGTGAGTTGGGTTTAACGCTGCTGTCAGCAACATTTCCAGCCAAGGGGGACACCCGATTTGGGTTTCACACATTCTACCCATTTGTGGAATCGAACACGGACGTGATAAGCGAAGGCATTAACCAGCCGCCCGAGAGAACTGGCTTGGGTTTGATGGGACGCAATTTGTTTTCAAGATTTTTTAAAAGTTTTATATGTAGACAGGTGTTCATTCTGACGCATGATCGGACTAAGTATTACTCATATGCTGTTTGTTGGAATTGTGCTAACTAAATATACATTGCCGTTCTCCTTAAGATGGGATCTTAATTATTAGGTTAAGTATCATTTCGACTGAAGTATAAATCATTCAGCAAGAAAATTGCAGATTATTCGCTAACGTCTGATGTCCTTATTTGAATGTGATTCATAAACTCATAGTTGTGATATAGTCTGAATCATACAATAGACTCTGGCATTACAACAATTATCTAATGATAATAGAAGTGCTTCTGACACTTTGTATCTAAATAAATATCACAAACTTAACCGTCGCTATTTTTATTAGATGTTCTAGATTTCAGAGAAGATTGCTCGTGGAGTCCAATCATCTGTTTACAAAGTTTTTATATGTTTCTTCTAGGGATTGTTCTGACATACCAGCTTTATGCTGATTAGCTGTGAAATAATCAATATAACTGGAATATGTATACACACACACACACACACACACACACACACACACACACACACGTGTGTGTGTGTGTGTGTGTGTGTGTGTGTGTGTGTGTGTATCATAATCTCCAAAGCTTAATTCTAAGGATTCCGTCGAAAATCAATGGCTTGCAAATATTAAGCAAATCAGTATCATTATATATAACCTTTCGTTACTCATGAACAAATATCCGCGAGAAGCAGGTTTGCTGGTAACCATTCCGACTGTGTGACAAATTTCTGCTTAAAGCAGAACCGTTTGAACAATTCCGAGTATAAAGACCAAAACTGGAAAAACCAAGCCGATTCCGACTATGTAACAAGTGTTGTACGAAATCTTTGATTTGTTTACAATATATGTATGATCAGATCGATGTTAATCTTCTATTTTGATCATCATAGGTAATATGTGTTGGATAAAGTAACGGTTAATATTAGAATTCTTCACCTCACTGTTGGATCATTTCCTTGTGGGAGTCATACAGTACATTCCTCTCACGGGCTGTAGTAATTATCATCCAGATGGCCGGAACTGGGCAGTGGTTGTTTGATTGATGCTACAAGAAATATCAGGGTAGGGATAAAAAAACCTTCAGGGATGAGTAATTGGATAAGAGGAGAGTGTACATAATTGAGGTCAAGCGTTTGGTATAAATTCCCGACATCTGTAGCTCCACTGACCATTTTCAGGATTCATCTTGTCGGTGCATGTGAGTTCACAAATCTTAATGTTTTTTCATGTTTTACACAATTTCCATGTTGTGTTAGTATTAGTTATATAGTCCGTATATATGAATCGTTCGTTCTTATGAATTGGACATGTAATCTGTTGGATAAGTTCTGGAACCTTTGAATGCAGCGCCTTTGAACTACAGACAGGATTCATAGCTTGCCGGTTTTTAGCGCTAAACTTTGTTTTTACAAAAGAGGAGGAAGATGCAATTTAATATTTATAAGTGGAAGTAGTGACGGGTAGTATTAGGAGACAGTTGGTGCTTCAGTCAAGGTGTTCAGGGATACAGTTACAGTGGTCACATCTGACCATCTGACACTTCATGGAATTTCATTTTTTTGTCACTTTCTGCACCAGTGAAGCTCCGGGTTAGCATTGGTCTTCAGTAACCTGTGCTTGTCATATGAGGCGACTAACGGGGTAGGGTGATCAGGCTCCTTGACTTGGATGACAGATATAGTCGTATCCCAGATAAGTAGATCGATGCTTATGATCTTGATCACTGGGTTGCCTGGTCCAGACTGGATTATTCACAGAACGCCGCCATACAGCTGGTATTGTCGAGTGCAGTGGTAAAAAACAATCGAACCATGTATGTTCCTCCTTCAGAGATGCCACTTTCCATTACAGATTAGAAATTACAACGGTTTCCATTTGCGATCAATGCCCATGCTGTTGATCCCTGGATTGTCTGGTCCAGACCGTCGCCATATAGAAAGGAATATTGTTGAGTGCGGCGTAAAATTAAACTCACTCACTCTCTTTCTGTAGTTTAATGTGTAATTAAAGAATGTGGTCTTAACGACAGGGGTATGGAAAGTAGCACTTGGTTATGTGCCCTTGGCCACACTACTCACTGGTTTCGAGACGAGAACAAAAACGACTGTCTGAAATATCGAAACTTTGTTATGATTCTCGGAAACGTCTTTGCTGATTGACCATAATGCTCAAAACGGTCCATGTTTGGGAATTCCGTTAAGTACATGCTTCAAAACCAGTTTCATAATCATAAAATGTCTGCCAAACGCAGTTTCTTTCACCATTCTGGCCATCACACAAGCGCGTTTTTATGAACTACAAGGAAACATTGATGAAGCCAGTTTTTGGTTAGCGAGCTATAAATCACTGAACATTTCCAGCTGTTCCGATATAGCCAAATTCTCTACCCGTGTAGCCCATCTCCATTTACCCTAACCGGATACCCGATGTATCAATTCCTTGCATCAAATTTGTAAGAAATGGCAATATTTTCTTCAAATTTCGAATTTTTAAATACCTTAATCATGCCCAATTTTGGTGTCCCCCGCCGTGATATTGCTAGGCGTAAAACTAAACTCACTCACTCACTCTTCAAGGACAATAGAATCTCTTAATCATGAACGAATAACATATTGCTTTGTTTATTCTATTCGACAGGTATCGGGTCCGGGTATTGAGACGGGTCCACGGGTAAACTCTTTACCCACCCGTCCCGGGTATTCGGGTTACCCGTCTCAGTCCTAACCTAACCCGTTTAAACAGACGCAGAATCAGTAACATGCTTTTTTTAAGTACAACATGTCTTTAAATAGAAACAAAAACCATTTCCACGTCCGTAAGAAGTCGATTTTACTGTACAACCAGACAGTCTAGTGACTGACAAACCTAAACATGAAAACGGGTCATGAGTTGTATTAACTTTACTACAAGAATTATGTTTGGACAATTTTGTCATAACCACGGTATGACAACGGCTGAAAGTGCATCAAAAAGGTGAGACACCCAGGCAGGCAGAAATAACCTTCACGAATTGAAGCCAACGATTGGTTGTCAGTTGTCTTGGGTTGTCAGTTGACTTGAGGAGGTTATTTTACAATGATGTCGTATTGGCCACAGTCGGTTTACTCATGACTAGCTGCCGAAAACTATGGTGACGAACTGTTCACCATCAAGCATTTTCTGCTTGATTGTGTGTACTTTTCGACTGCAAGGAACTCACATTTCGATGCGAGAAATCTGAAAGATCTATTTTCCCCCGTGAGCGGACATCTTATTGTTTACTACCTGAGGGAAGTTGACATTATCATAAATTGTAATAATGTCATGTGAAGGACAACTTTCTTGCCTTTGAATTTAGTATAATGTAAGGAATAATAATGTAAGGAATATATATGCTCTTAAAATAAGTGAGTGAGTGAGTTTAGTTTTACGCCGCACTCAGCAATATTCAAGCTATATGGAGGCGGTCTGTAGAGAATCGAGTCTGGATCAGACAATCCAGTGATCAACAACATGGACATCGATTTGCTCAACTGGAAACAAAGTCAACGAGCCTGACCACCCGTTCCCGTTAGTCGCCTCTTACGAATAGCACAGTCGCCGTTTATGGCAAGCATGGGTTGCTGAAGTCCAGTTCCACCCCGTGTAGACCTTCACGGGTGGCTCTTAAAATAAAACTCATTCGGACTTTGCAATTAAAATGTTTATGAGTTGTCCTCGTCACCACATGGCTGGAATAATGCAGATGACATTTCATCAATCTCTGAAACCAAATGAGCGGAAGACTCATTCCTTAGCTGTAGGCACATGCGATTATGTCACACCGTGATCGTGTGGCTTTGACACTGACAATACCAGTCTTGCATTGACAGTAATAATATATCACTGGGAAAAAATGAAAGATGGATGGTAATCTTGTGCGGTAGCCATTTGCATGGTGAGAAGTTTGTACTTTCGAGAAACTAGGAAGTAAACTGAAAAATGGTGAACCATTTTTGTTCCACCTTGTTTCCTTCAGACAAAATGTAGGTACATTCAGCTATAATCTTAGATAAATAATCATATTAACAAAATATCAGTATCAAACATGTATGTGCTGCTTCATGTGTAATGATAGCGGATCCTATGCCGCGAAGTCACCTTAAATCACTGGCAACATGATACTGACCAAATGATTTTTTCAACTGGATAGCATTCTCTCAGAAATCACTGCATATATTAAAAAGAAGATTTTAAAGGAAAAGTGCCGTGTGGTAGCCTAGTGGTTAAAGCGTGGGCTCGTCACGCCGAATATCCAGGTTCGATTCCCCACATGGTGCTCTCCTCTGTTGTATTGCTATAACATTGCTAAACGCGGTGTAAAACCAAACTCAGTCACTTCAAAGGAACAGAAGCAACTCATTATAAGGTATTCTTTTCGTTTTATTTTTGCAGGTCCATCACCATGAAGACCCAGCTTGTCCTCGCTGTTCTTGTAGCTCTGGTTGCGATTGGCAACACTGTCCCCCTCCACGGAGGTCTATATGGTCCGTCTCAACTCTACGGCGGAGGTGTGTATGGACCATCTCAATTATTCACCAGCGACCTCTATGGACCGTCACACAGCCTTTATGGACATTCTCCGTTACTGGGTAGCGCTATCTATGGGCATTCTCCCTACCTTGGTGCCAATCTGTACGGCTTATCTTCCCATAGCGGGTTGTATGGGTATTACGGGCAATACGGGGTACCTCCTTACGCGGTACCTCCTTACTTTGGTGGACGTGGAGGATTCTTCCAAGGTTTACTGGGGGCAGGGTTCCAGTTCCAGGGTAACTCCACCTGGTGAACGTGCAGCGTCCGGAAGCGAGGTGAGAAAATAAAACACCATGTACTATTTCATCTGGGCCAAATCTATAGATTGTAAGACTTTCGTACACCAAGAACTCCACCGTAATGCTATGTTAGCGTGCCATAGTGTGTTACAATATTATGTCAGTAAGTAGTAATTATTCTGGTAAGACATGTCAGTACGGAGGGTCGTAATTATTGTATGTTAAGAAATGTCAGTGAGGAAAGTCGTAATTATTCTGTGATACAATATGTTGGTAAGGAGAGTCGTAATTCTTCCGTGATAAAGTATATATGTTAGTAAGAAGTTTCGTAATAATTTTGTGTTGCAATACACCAGAGAGGAAAGTCGTAATAATTCTATGTTGTAATTTGTCAGAAATGACAGTAAGTAGTAATTATTCTGTTAAGACATGTCAATACGGAGGGTCGTAATTATTCTGTAATAAGGTGTATATGTTAGTAAGAAGTGTGGTAATAATAATGTCTTGCAATACATCAGGAAGTCGTAATAATTCTAAGTCAAAATTGTCAGAAAGCATGATAAGATAGATCTGAAAGGAGTGTTGTAAACCTCTCAAAGATGGTTAATACAACAATAAAACAAAATGCATTATAAACATACATCAATAACCACAGTGACTTGTATCGTTTAGAAACGGCGTTCGAAACACATATAGGTGTATAGACCCTACCCCAATACTATATAAATAAATGTCACGGTCACTTATGGCCGACAAGTGAGTAGGATTGCCGGCGGTTTTGGTGAAAATGTTTGCTTACTGTCGAGAAAATGACATGTAGATGTTGCAATAAGTTTTCCGACCCACGGAATGCCGCAGCCGATCGAATCCAGCCCAGCTCTGGTGCTGTCAACGTGTCTGGAATTAATAAACGAATTTAAAAGGTGAGTTTTCGTCGTATTTGGTGATCCATGATTTGGTCGTGAAATTGCGCAGGTAGCTTTTTTCGATGATTCGTGGCGTATAACGTTTGAAATAATGATCCAATTGTGACCATTTATAGCTCATTTTGTAGGGAAATCATCTGGCTTTCGATCCGTTGGCCCCGACGGGGCCTTAATATATTTATTATAACTTTGATCGAGGAGGGGATCGTTTCTTCGTTACATCCCATTCCTTATATAATTATAGTACTAGGGTAGGGTCTATACACCTATGTCTTTCGAACGCCGTTTCTAAACGATACAAGTCCCTGTGTCAATAACGATTGCTCTCCGGTTTTACATTGTCTACCAAAGCCTCGGAGGCGTGTTTTCTCTAACATATATACCGTCAATGATGGTAGATGATCATTTAATGACGCTACATAACACAACTGAAGCAGGTGTAAAATCAATTTAATGACAGTAACTATAAATGCATAATTTAACCCAATCACGTTCGTCGGCCCGGTGGCCCTGCGGTTGAGCGTCTGATTTTCACAGATTCGAGACGTGCGGTTCAAGTCCCACCCGGGAAAGAAATTGTGTGTTGATATTAATGTTGAACGATGCTTTTCAATTGATTTAAGCACGTAAATGTATCATATGCCTGTTGATGTTCGTCTAAAGTTAGGAAAAGTAAAACCTGGGAAGCGGCCTTACTAACGAAAAGTAAAACCTGGGAAGACGTCTTTCTACTGAAAAGTAAAACTTGTCCTTCCAAAACAAAAACCTCAAATGTGGTTATTCTGGTGAAACAGGAGATGACCTAATATATTTGAGAAGCCCACTATATCACGTCAATAACGTATCCCCATTGCGGCGATCGATGTTCATACTGTTGACCCCTCCATTGTCTGGACCAGATTATTTGCAGACCATCGCTATGTAGCTGGTGTTAAACAACAACGACAACAACATACAAAACAACACAAACACTGGAAGAATGTAAATTTCGGCAGTTGAAAATATATTGTCCCTGATGTACTTTACTGAGACAGTGCAATCCCAAATATTACATATGCTACATTTGACCACTTTGTAAATTGTAAAATTTCTTTTTGAAACATTATTCGATATTTACAGCTGTTCAGGAAAACATGACATTTTATGATAAAAATACTGGTATTTTTATAACCGAACATATTTGAACATGTATTTTTCTCCCTGATTTTATTTAAGGGCGGTAGGGTAGCTAGATGTTTTAAGCGTTCGCTCGTCACGATGAAGTCCCGGGTTCTATTCCCCAAAAGTTGTTCACTGGTCATGAGGGGGACATGGGTTGATGTACCCTCGATGTTTGTTTATGATTCCCTCGCCGTTTTGGCCCAGGGAACATAAACAAATATCGAGGGTGCGTCAATCCATGTGCCCCGAGGGGCCAGTGAACAACGTATTTATCTTACCGAACTCAGTTTTGAACAGTATGAATTAAGCATGAATATCGGATTGTACATTTCAGTCAATCTGTGTGAATCAAACGATTCGAATCTTGCAACTCGTTGTTTTCCCCGCAGGTATTGTCTTGATAAAGTCGCCACTGTGTAATTCCCCTCCTTCTTAATATTCCCCTGGGACTACATTTGAATGTTTTGTCAAATCTTATTAATTGGAATGAGAGGCAAATCGTTCCGTAGCTATCATCACATTTTGCAGACGAAACAAAAACAAATTTAGTTATCTCCCTACCATGTATTTGCATCCGCACAACATCGGTAATTTCCGTGCATCGTGAGTCAATATTATTCGAGATAAACAATTACTACAACGAAGTACCGAGTGAGTTGCCATTGGCAGCGGGGTACATTGCAATGTACGTCGCTTGTAAGTGGGGTGCAATGAAAATAACAGAAGAGCGTTTAGCCAGTCAGATGTGTGAGGTAAGATAATGTGTGAAGCCCATTTCCGGTGTACCCCGACATTGTTAGAATACTGCTTAAAACGGCGTAAAAATAAACTCACACAAACATCCATAAACCAGCATATAAAAACGTTTATAACATATGTAACCATCACATTTTATTGTATTTCCAGCTGATGGCAGTCATCAAGACATGAATTCCTACGACCTCCCCGTGTTTTACAGCTGGTCAATTGATGGTATCAAAATACATCGAAGATTTTGGATTGCTCCTGTGTTGTCACTTCATTACATTGCTTTGGTCTATGTTAAAAGGCGCGTTAAATGATAAAAGTGTTAAAAGTCATCGATCGTTTATTCTAATGATCCTAAACCCACATCGAGGCTTAGGGTGATGGGGTAGCCGCTTTTAGCAATATTCCAGCAATATCACGACTGGGGACACCAATAATGGGTCTCACACATTATACCCATGTGGGTAATCGAACGTGGGTCTCCGACGTGACGAGCGCCCACTTTAACCACTAGGCTACCCAATCGCCGCCCGATTCATGGAAATCAATGGTGTCACTGCTATTGGCGCATTAGTAGACTCGGTGAGCGTTTTTATTGCTTTTTGGTTTGAGTGAGCTACATGTAGTGACTTTGGTGTTACGCCGCTTTAGCCATATTCAAGCAATATCACGGCGGGGGACACCAGAGATGGACTTCACACATTGTGCCCACGTGGGGAATAGAACACAGGGCTTCGATTTTCGAAGCTCTCTTAGCGTTAAGATGGTCATATGTTAATATTAATGTATGGAACTTTCGACTATCTTAGCGTTAAGAGAACTTCGAAAATCTTGTCCCAGGTCTTCGGCGTGACGAGCGAACACTTTAACCACTTGGCTACCCCGCCGTCCCTCTTTTGGTTTGAACGAGCCCCGTAAACGACGTGACTGCGTCATGTTTATCACTTGGAACAATATTTCGCTTATATCACAGCTTGACAGCCTGGAATGGAAAGGAAAAACGACAGCGATCCCGCATTTTTAGCATATTCGAAAGGTTGAGATCGCGAGAATGGCCCTTGCAGTATTTTACCCTAACACCAGTGAGCTTCACGGTTCGGGTGTGTCCCTTTGTGTGTTTCTGCTAAAAGCAATATAGCTAATACGAACGAGTGGTCATGAGCGAGTTTTTTCCCCACAAGGCAGAAATGTCATTTCGCAGCAATTTGTTTATATCACCTTCAGAGAGGAGGGGCGACATAGACGGCAGACAGTCTGTCGCCGGTGTCACTCCCGTGTTCGTTCAGCTCGAGTGAGTAACTCCCGTGACCTTGAGGTGCAAGCTGCGGAAACACGCTGAAAACAGTTGCGTCCCTTGTCTACCAGGATCCGCTGCTCGTAGACGAATCACTAATTAATTTCGGCATCGACACTTTTCTGAAGTGTCCTGTTCCTGTGTTTTATATCACGGGATGCATTTCCAGTCGCGATTTGAATGAATATCCTTGCGCCACTGGAATCGTCTAAAGGATCTCATTGTGTCGAGTTGATGTTAGATATTTTCAGGAGGATTAATGATTCAGAAAAAACAAACCATAAACAGCTACACATAGATCCAGGTCAGAAGTGATCTTCTGTAACCCATACATGTCGCAAGAGGCGACTAACGGGATCGGGTGGTCAGGCTTGCTGACTTGGTTGACACATGTCACCGTATCCCAATTGCGTAGATCGATACTCATGCTATTGATTACTTCTAGATTGTCTGGTCCAGACGTGATTACTTACAAACCGCCGCCATATAGCTGGAATATTGCTGAGTGCGGCTTAAAACTAAACTCACTCACTAACACTCACAGCTACGTAAAGGCGACTTCTCATTCATTATATACCTAAAACATACATGGCTTTATTGTTACCTTGGAAAATATTTTTGACTGTGACTTGAAGAAAATAATAAGCAGAGATGGTCCATTCAAAACACGCACTGTGTGCATTTATAGAAATGCACACACTTTAATAATTGAAAATACACCTCGCTGGGTGACGTACGACGCAGTTACGCAACGACCTCGAACACGTGAGAAACGTATTGTATCCAATGTATTTTAATGTTATGAAACACCTTCCTGATTTACCGAAAATGATGGATGACACGAGAGTAAACATGACTCGCACTGCCCTGGAGAAGACGACGGGAGATTGGCTGGATTTACAAGAGGAGGAAATGGGGGAGGGATAGCGTGGGAGGGGGAGAAAAAGGTCAGTCGCGATTTCAAGGACGGAATACAGTATAAATGGTGCCAAATTCCTTATTCTGGTTGCCCAGTTTGTCTTTGACGTCAGATCGTCTCTGCGGTGAGTAGGTCTTTCCTTAAATTTAATCCACCTTTTAACATTGTGTGACTAAATTCAAGAAACATCTAAAGAGTAACGTTTGTCATATTTGCCACAATAACGACGGGTGTCTGAGCGAGTTTGACGTCTGACTTTGCGTGCAGGGGATTAGGTGCCCGACTCTGAAAGTGTGGGTTCGAATCCCAGATGCGACTCAACGCAAACAAACGTTCTAAAACGTGTACTTTACATAGAAAGCGTAATCCCAAATGTAACATATGATATCACTTAACCACTTTCTAGATGGCATCGGGTATTTATCAAAGAGGTTTGAGTATAATTTGCAAGCAAGCTTAATAACATTTATATAATGCTTATTGTTGTGTGAACGCATGTCGAGGAAACACGTTCTTATCAGAATTCGTGTTTTGCACATCTAAAGAGGGTACGAGCAATGTTGTGGTTTCCGGCGTAACAATGTACTTTTGTCTGTATCCGCTTCTGGTTCGAATCTCAGAAAGGCCACGACCATGATATTGGGCTGTCCGGAACATACTTGTATAATATTTTCCTCCCACAATAGACTGACACATCATTGAAACTATTCTAAATCGTCTCCATTCCGAGCTCTAACATATTGCATGTTCACTTTATATCAAAACATATTTTAATTATAAAGTGGTCTGGTTAAAACTCCCCACAAGCAAGCAGATGTCCATGAACGCAGCATGGATCAGTGTCGAAGTGACGTTCCTTTGGGAGTTGCCTCTCTTGGCTCAGAGGATTTAGATGAAGAGTCCGAATCTCTGCAATGTCACTTCACCTGAAACGTCATGATTTCCCTGTGACTATTCATAAGCACTCATATATATCAAAGCTATGTACACTCTGTGTTTTGGCCGGCAGGTACATCTCATGATGAAGACACTACTTGTACTTCTCGTGCTTGTTGCCGTCGTTGCTATGACAACAGCAGCATTTGGTCATATTGGACTTCTTGGCAATCCCTTCCTTGGCCGATTTCCTCTGTTCGGTGCTCGTTTTGGTTTTCCTTTCCGGTACCCGTTCTATGGCCTCCCATTCCGCCGTTTTGGATTTCCCATATTCTAAGATCGTACTAGAAGAGGTGAGTGTAATATTCTCGGGCTATGATCGAAGATTTTTTTAATTCCATTTTCGTTGCAACATTTATTCACAACAGGTGACACACTAAACAAGATTCTCACATGACGGTGCTACCGTAAGGACAGGACAAGGCTCATCCTAACATTAACTGCAAGAATGTTACCTGTTTTACAGGCCATACTCATCCTAACATTCGCTCATGACGGCGTTACTTGTTATGAACATTCACAAAATTTATTGGAAGTTTTTTCCCCTTTCAGAGAGAACAAGAGCACAAAGTTTCCTGTGACCATCGTCAAGAACTTGAAATGGCTACACAGCTAGTCAAGATTCTGTTGACAGTTGCACTGAAATAAATCGGGCAAACCATAATTGGCAGACATTACTTTTCTTTCACAAGAGCAAGTAGTGGATGTCTTCACGTTGACATGGTATTGAAGGCATTGTTTTCTTTGTATTTGCACAGCAAGTCAGCTATATTTAGGTCATGTTATGGTGAACTGGTATGAACCGGCTTTATAAATGAGTGTCGTTGGGGTAGAACGACATATAAAAAGCCAAATCACCGATAACAATTTGAACGTTTACGACTCAGCGCAACGTTGATGCATATTTTTTTTTGGTCAGATATACACATATCAGACAAGAATGGGAAGAAATAATGGATACATAGAGTTTTGTTGAACGTAGGCACGACTGCTCGAGGACTGTATGTTATATGGCAAGGACGTGTCTATTTTGGTCAAGGTGGTGACCTTTTTTGCTTCAGATACTGACATCACATTCTCTAGGCTTAAGAATCTGAGTACACAGTAACATCGATATTTTTCAAGCCTGGGATCTCCCATCCTCGTTATCTCCAGGATATGATAAATCTCCACCATACCCTGGATGCATCTACGGCTCCCTTGGCTGGCTTTTTGACCAATCAGGTGTCTACGCTGGGAAGTTATACGTACCGATCACAATTCACTTTTGCTTTTAAAATTATCTGACCGATTAAACTTGGCAACACAATTCATGCAGAGGAACTCTGCATGTCTGCATGAAGTACGAGTTCTTGCATATATTTTTTAAAGTTTAGGATCTGACAATTTGTCTGTATGATTTGCCCCAACACGGAGCCCCCCTGCGAATAACACTTCATAGCTGCGACAGTTATCTTCGGCGACACTGACAAGCTCGGTTGTAACGGCGGCTTAGCTGATTGGCTTCTGTGAGAATGCGGAACCAGCCAATGGGAGTTAATAAAATTATCGGACAGAGTCGTAGATGCATCCAGGGTATAATGGAGACTCATCGGAACGTATACCCTGGAGATACCGAAGATGGTGATCTCCGTGTTAGTGCTTAAGACCTTGAACAGATATTACCGGAAATATCCAGGCATCGAATATAAAATGTGAAAATACATACACCCAAGTAAATTCCTTGGGTGACAGACATTTACCACAAATGCATATTTAGGGATTATGTGAAATTCCAACCCTAATTATGACACACGGAACTCACTTATGCACATTACAGCAACGGATGCAAACTGGGATATCAGTCTTAAGGCTAATGGTGGTAATGACACCACCAAACAAGAGTCATCAGAAGATGACATATCCCCCCGGCCCCAAAATGTTTGAAAGGACTAATCATCTGACAGTTACTTATTGTCTTTTTAGACAAAGTTTGAATTGTTTCCATGGAAGTCATGAAAAATATAAACGCTATATATCTGTAATCAGAACAAGTCACCACTTCACGATCTGACTCATATATCTGCCAAGATCTTTTGAAAGACATGACATGGTTTTCAAGTTGTGCTCTGCAAACGAAGTCCGAAATGTGTCCATGGAAACCGAGAATATAATAAATCACAAAAACCTGTAAATACCAAAAGGCACCACTTTGGGGTCTGCCACACATATCTACCAAGTTTTCCTGACAGATTTTAAGAAGTTTTTGAGTTCTACGCTGGAAACGAAATACACCTCTCACTTATGAGACTAAGTCCGAAATGTTTCCATGGAAAACGAGAAAATAATAAATCACAAAAAACCTGTACATAGCAAAAGGTACCACTTTAGGTTCTGATTGATACATCTACCACGTTTTGCAGAAAAATGTTGAAAATCATCTGACAATTATTTGATGTTTTCTTAGATTCAATGGAAGTCATGAAAAATATAAATCACATATATCTGTAAACAGCAAACTGCACCTCTTCAACATCTTAGATTCAATGGAAGTCATGAAAAATATAAATCCCATATATCTGTAAACAGCAAAAGGCACCACTTCAAAATCTGTCTCATATATCTGCCAACATCTGTTAAAAGGTATGAAATAGTTTTCGAGTTGTCCTCTGGAAACGAAGCCTATGCCCCCATTTTGAGACGAAGGCAGAATTGTTTCCATGGAAGCCAGGAAAATAATAAATCACAAAAACCTGTACATAGCAAAAGGCACCACTTTAGGTTCTGACTGATATATCTACCACATTTTGCAGAAAAATATTGAAAATCATCTGACAGTTACCTGATGTTTTCTTAAGATTCAATGGAAGTCATGAAAAATATAAATGCCATATATCTGTAAACAGCAAAAGGCACCACTTCAAGATCTGTCTCATATATCTGCCAAGATCTGTAAAAAGGTATCAATTGGTTTTCGAGTTGTCCTCTGGAAACGAAGTCTATCCTCCTATTTTGAGACTAAGTCAGAATTGTTTCCATGGAAACCAGGAAAAATAAAAATGCCAAGACATTGTACATAGCAAAGGGCACCACTTTGGGGTCTGCAACACACATCTACCAAGTTTTGCAGAAAAATAGTGAACGGTTTTTGAGTTCTTCTCCGGAAACGAAGCCCATCTGCCCATTTTGAGACAGTCAGAATCGTTTCCATGGAAACTGGGAAAATAATAAATCACTAAAGTCTGTAAATAGTATAAGGCGCCACTTTAGGGCCTCCCCTGCATATCTGCCAAGTTTTGGAGAAAGATATTTAGTAGTTTTTGAGTTGTGCACCGGAAACGAAGTCCATCCCGCCATTTTGAGATCATGTCCGAAACGTTTCCATGGAAACCCAGAAAATCATAAATCATAAAAACCTGTAAATACCAAAAGGCACCACTTTGGAGTCTGCCACATATATGTACGAAGTTGTGCTGATAGATATTAAGAACTTTTTGAGATGTGCTTCGGAAACGAAACACATCTCTCACTTTTGAGACTAAGTCTGAATCGTTTCCATGGATACCAAGAAAATAATATCACAAAAACCTGCAAGGAGCAAAAGGCACCACTTCAGGTTCTGATTGATATATCTACCACGTTTTGCAGAAAAATAAAGAACGGATTTTGAGTTCTGAGCAATATATTAGCAATATTAAGGCAATTGCACGCGAGGGGCACCAGAATGAGCTTCGCACCTTGTACCATTTGGGAATCGAACTCGGATCTTCGGTGTGACAAGGGAACCACCTGGCCACCCCAAGGTCCCGGTTGGTGTATGAGTGATGTGAACCTATGAATGCTTTGTTGACCAAGATCCAATAAGATACGTGTAGAGGTCACGAGCAAGCTGATAAAAAGAGTATTTTCATTCATATATCTTTCCGTATTACTCGAGTAAAACTTGTCTGGCATGACATTTTCCATGCAGTCCCGTTACTTGTAACTTTACAGTGAGAACAAAGAGAGACGTTCATTTCTACCAACTTTATTTCTGCAGGTAGATGCAGGGGATGTACATTATGTATGCTTGCAGGAAGCAGGTATCCCCTGCCCGTGGTTTGATTAACACCTCAATACAATGAATAGAGACTAAACATTAGTATGAGGACACACCATACAAACCACTCGGAAAGCCAATGTGCCAACTTGTGATGGTAAACTCGAACTGCTTCCAAAACACGCTCATCATCAACTCCACGCAACACTTGTATAATGAGCATGAATATTCTTTATACAATGATGTACAGGGAGGTGAACTTCAAACTCCTCACACATCAGATGGGCCCATGAGGACCATGTTTCAAGTCCAAAGTTGACTACAACTGTGACTTGGTTTGCCCATGTTGGTGTTAAAATGGACATTATACGACCTGAAGTAATGCGACAGGTCAGTGTAATACTTGATAAGTGTGAATATGGTAATGTGACAAAATACACGATTTCATGTTAAATGTTGTTTTACGAACCAGCAATACATGAAGAAATTCTTGCTTCTGAAAGAGTTCTGATGAAAAATCTGTTCAATATTGAACTTTGCGACTGTTTGGATTTATGCTCATTTTTACATGAACCAGTCATATATTATGAGAGGACATGTTCACACTATAATTGGAATAAAGAATTTGTTAAACTGCACACTACCTATATGTCTCTCATGTGGATGTTTCTTTTGAGGTCTTTTTATTCTTTCACGACAGATTCCACAGAAACTGAAACTGACTGCTTCAAGTCACTGCTTTTGTCTTTTGGCATTCTTTACAAGTAAAAATACGAACAAGTATCCTCAAACAATTGAAAAGCAACAGTAATGTCAAAACTCATAAAACAACATTCACATCATAGTAACATTATCATTTGCATTTTAAAACAAGTTGGATTTTAAAATGCTCAACCCAGAAAGGAAAACATTTAAAATTTCAACTTGTCAATCTGCAGACAAAAGAAGCAAAAATCTGGAAACTGCCACTGCACACCCTAAAGAAGTGATACACTGAATACAAGGTGTAAGAACAAGAGGGATAAAACATGACCAAATAATGACTTACGACTAACAGGAAGGAGCTCTCTTACTTCTATCAAATCATTTCTTGGGTCTGTCATCATTTTATATCATGCTGGAACTTGCTTGGGACTGCTGAAGCCTTTGTCCAACATATTTCTGTTTTAACAGTGAAATGAAAATACAATCTGAGAGAGCTCCTTCAAAGAAGAGGCAGATTTAGCAATTGTCGCTAACCTTCTCTGACTGACTTGGGACTTTCGGAGATTATTACCCTGTTGATGATGAATGAAGACATCAAACAGCAGTTTGAGTCTGTGTTGAAGACAATAACTTAGTTCTCAAACTGCAATCACGGTCTGGGGTAAGTCATATTTTTATGAAACAAACATATGAAATTCCAAGGATTTCATTGTGCATAGATTATTTCAGTTGAAAAATTACTAGGTTTGAACCTAAAATAAATTCACAAAATGATTGTTATAGTAACATAAACTATGTGTCACAACATGAAAACATGAACTTTTTCAAATAAATATACACAGAAGCAGTACAGATCTAAGTTGCAGTAATTCCAACTGAAATACCGGATATTGTGTTCTCGTATTTCTTAGGATATGCATCAGAGCAAACACATAAACGACACCTTTCATATACAATGGGAAAAAACAACATAACACACATTCTTGCTTAAATACACTATTCATACCTTTGACAAGCTTTTCATCCTAAACAAACACTATGACATTCATGAAATATTTAGTACAGGGAAGGCAAAATCAGTGTCAGTGCAAAGCAGAAACACTGTATTGCCTGCAAACTAGGATACAAAATAGCTGCAATAGCTAGGGTCTGTTTATTTCACTAAACACAATCAGGTAGTGCCTTGGGGTTTGTTTAACCTTCACTGATTTAGTCCCAATTAAACAAACCTTTCACAAACATTCAATTTTCACAATGGTATGTTCTCCAGTTCTACACACAACGAAATACCTTGACTGAAAGCAAGATGAGGAAGTACATTCCTTTGCTAAGCATGTAGTTCAACCTGAATCAGCTGGAGGAGGAAAACATACCAGACTAAAAATACTCAATGAAGGTCCTTGCAATTTCACATTAATTCAATAATTTCACCATCACAAACTGTCATGAAAAGTTCAAAACTCCATCTTTTCCATTAACGTAACAATGATACATATATATGTTGCCTTTTGATCTTGCACATACTGGTGTTTCTAGCTACTGAGTGATTATATCTTTTACTCACAGTGCTAAGTGAAGCAACCATATAAATTCTGTTTAGTTTGTGACATTGGTCATGTAACAATTGACTGCAATTCAGTAAGTTGTGAAATGATACAGATAATTCCATATTAATAACTTGGACTGTCAAAGATATTCAGTGCATCTGTACACTAAACATTGATATCCAGCTCCTTAATGTTTTTTTTTTTTTTAAAAAAAAATTGTATCTGTATACTCAACACATTTGAATACAATAGTTGCTGGGAGACTGTTGGTGTACTTGTACATCCAAAATCTGGATTTTGCCTGGTCCAACATCCACAGCAAATCAGTTGGGAATGTTTGATGGCTGTGTCCAAGATGTCCACAATTGTGCTAAGCAGCCTTTGAGATTAATGCCAGCAAACTAGCATGTGCCCATAAACGTATTCAAAATGCTATTTAAGTATGAGATACAAACCCTTCTGGGAGGGTTCAGTCTACCACATCTACATTTTACCACATCCATGACAAGGATCTGCATGTGACATCTTCGGTACCTCCATGCAACTTGTCATCTTTCACAACACACTGTATTGTGTCGGCAATCAGGGCCTAGATGTTCAAAGCTTCAATAGCCCTTCCATAGTTGCAAGTTGATGTTAATGTATGGCACTTACAAATATGTTGGTGCTAAGGGAGCTTCGAAAATCTGGGCCCAGGACTAGAAAACTCCCTATACAAACAAACAACCGTTAGTGTTGTGGATGATCAACAAAAGTATAGAGGTAAATGTCATCAATTTTCTATTGTTTCTTTCGTAACAAATGCGATAAAATCGTATGGGTTGGCATCTGCTTAAAACAAATCTGGTCAGAAGTCATTTGGACTTTTACTGACCTAAACAAATTCAAAATAATTTATTTTTAGTCATGCTATTTTTGTAGGTGAACAAGGTTACAGATGATCTAAATTTGAGATGCTGCCACTTCGGTCCTGGCAAATCTTAGTTCCATATTAGGGCAAATCTAAGATTCAAACCCACAATCAGTAGATCCTGGCATGACTAAGGGAGACAATTCTGCATAACCCTCAGAAACTGGAACAATCTTGCCCCCATTATAATGTAAGGCATATCCAAACTGATGTTTGAATACTACTGGTTGTTAGTCACTACATTTCACACAAAACTTCCATTTGTAAAATATCCATCATCAGTGAGAATAATTCAAAATAGGGAACACTGAACATTTTGGGGATGATACCTGGACACTCTCCAAAAGAACAAACAGTATGTGATACCTTGTACAAAAACAATTTGTACACTCACTCTGAATAAGTACACCTTGAACAAATTCTGCAACCATGGAAACACATTAACAAGTATCAGCAGAATACTCATCAATATTTGGTTTAACAATTTCAACAATTTAACAAGTCTGTTACACACATCTGGGAGAGGATGACATCACAATCCTCTTCCATTACAGAACAAAGGATGGTGAAATGACAGGAAACTGAACTTGCATACAAAGTTTCTCACTTTGAAACAGACATGAAAAAAAGACCTGATAATGAATAGAAACAAATATTGTAAACAGTTAAGAAAAAAGTGTGCTCTCTCTACAAGGGATTTGCTTTCCTGGAATGAATAAGTTTAATGAGACTCGTGGATGAAGATATGAATCATGTCAAAATTAAATGTACTGCCTGAATAGGTCATGACTTAAAACCAGGTCAAACTACAAACAATAACAGAGAATATTTGACGAGTATCATAAACAAACATGACTCAACATATACATCATGTTGTTGGTGATTTAGAATTAGTTATCTTAGCAATATATGAAATATGGTGTAATGATCATGAATTATTAAAACCTGAAATGAGAAATATTAAGTTTAAGAGGAATAAATTAACATTCACACAAGACACTTTCTAATCATATGTAACCATGGTAACTAGCATCAATCACACTATCATCAGGATGAGTTCTTCATTCACCTTATTATGACCACTTCAAATATACATACGTGTTATATATACACACACATTGTAAGCATGAGACGTACTGTATTGGATGACATATAATGGTTGTTTCAAATCGTGCACTGAAGGACAATAACACAATGATCAACACAATAATATACCCTTCAATGGTTATTACGCAAAAAGCTTAACTAAATCATTAATAACCTATGAATCATAGTGAAGAGGTTATGGATTAATTAGCAGCAAATATTTGAAAGCTGTGTCGAACTATTTCAGTTTTGTATGGACTTATCAATACATATATATAATCTTCAACTTTGCAGTATTGAAACGAGTGTTAAAACATTAATTCAAGAAAACAATGGTTATAGACAAATACAGACATGTCCTATTGTGGCTGTTTCATCCAGAGACAAAAAGGTATGTCTTCAAATCAGTATTAGATTTCCACATGCAACACAACTTGTTAGTTCATAATTTCAGACATTTTGAGCACAAAAAATGAAACTCAGCTGTGCACATGTCTAACACTTTCTACATATAATAAACAGCATAAGAAGTAATGTGTTATTAAATGTGATATTGAAAACAACTGTGCAACGGTGGGTTTTGAAATTTGAGGCAAAATCTGAAAACCTGCCCTAAACAACAGAAAAATAACAAAACTTGAAACAAAAAAGTACAGTACAAATATTGGCATATGCACCTTACTTGTGTATTCAAGGTCACTATCAGTCAGTCATATATTCTGGACCAAGTTGCGATCTCCTACAGTGCCCTGCATGCAGATCTTTGCAACTGGCAGAAACCTATTGCTAAAGCAATGTTTAGTTTCTGCACTCTTTATTGAAAATTGTCAAAACATACTGACATGACGTAATCCTTTTGTCAAGAGGACTATAGCACTGAAGAACTTTTACCTATTTTGTTTAATATCACATGATACATGTTGAAAAACAATCTGTCAAAATCATAGGACATTCTTTACAGTATGTTTGCCAAAATATATTCTGAGCTAGGCTCATTGCTGAACTACATGAATTATCATTATTCAGTTAAAAATCATCATATATTCTTTACTTGTCTAACAAGTCCTCATGCTTCCTTATCAGTGACCACATATACATCCTTTCTCCTGAACCGGGTATCTACTTATCTAAAAGAATTACAATTAATTTTACTATAACCTACTAACAAAATAAACATGCATGATAAAGTTTTGAAAATTCAACAAATAAATAACAGAACATAAATTAAAGAAATTAAATTAGGTGGTGGAAAGCTAAGGCAATCAAAAATAGAAAAACAAATAGGTATTGTTATTTTCTTCAAATCTTGGAAGCAAGCATTTGAGGTTTTATGTGAGGGTTTTGGCAAACTGACATATCAGATACTGCAAATCACATCTAAAATCCTTACGGAAGGTATTTGCCTAAATAAAATATTTTCATCAAGATATTAATCATACTTTAATAGCAACTTACACAAAAGCATCTGTGAGTAACTGGGAGCAAAGGCATATACAGGCTGAATAATTGACAAAATAAATTACTATTAACACACAGTGACAGAACTCAGTAAGTAACAGTTTAAAAGCAGTTGATCATGAATGAACAAAATGGACACTAATTAATTTACTTTTACAATTATACAAAGCACAGCAAGCACTTACTGAGACCTACCTAAAAACGTAAGCCTGAGATCGTTTCAGAATCTTATCTGATTTACAACTTCCAACTAAGCCAGTCTGCACAACTACTGTATCATAAAAGAATACTTCAGCACCACTTTGATCAGAGCTGAACCTTAAAGAATTAATACAAATTAATTTTATCACATGCATATTTTTAAGAGATAGATGGTTCCTATATTCTACAATTTCTTTGTAAATACAACACATCAAACCTCAAAACACCATGAATGAACCATAACAAGGACACATGAATATGATTGCTTGCAATAAACAAAAAAAAAAAAAAAGAAAGAAAAAAAAGAAAAGAAAAAAAAAATATATATGTCTAAAACATTGTTTTTTAAACAGTTTTCTATGGCTAAATTGATTCTTTGATTTATTTCAAACACTTAACTTCAAATCCTGCAGAACAGTAAGGAAATAATGCACAACACTTTGTGTCAAAGCCTGTGGGCAAATGTATCGGGCTCTTATGAAAGTTTCTTGACTAATGATTAATATATTGACTAGATATTACAGATCTTACGTCTGAATAGAAATCGACCTTAAACATTGGCTTTTTCAGAGCAATGATAGGATGTAAACATTTGGATTGGTGTAGCAAAATATTGTTTTGTACAACCGAAGGTACAGACCAATATCATTTTGTGGGACGCTTATTCTTTGTTGAGAACACAATTTGGCTTAATATGGACATATGTCAGACCAGGGATGGCAATTTTACACACATCTGGGGAAATCCACATATTTAAATGCGAATCAATCTATTCTGGGCCTACAGACCCCCAGCTGATTTTCAGCTGTAATCACTTTCACCTGTTGCTATCCCTGTCTAATGCATATTTGGAAAGGAATTTTAGCACTACATAGGTACTATTTCAGTCACAACTTAAAGATGTATGAAACAGTAACTATTTCCTGAACATTGCTCTGAAGACAATTTCTAAAAAAAAAGGAAAAGGCTCTATGCATGCTGAAAACACAGACCCCCAAAAATCAACTGCTCAACAGCTGTTAAATAACTTGCTTGAAAGATAGAGCAATCCTGAGAAAGATGAACAATGGATTAAAAGTGTAGGTAAAGGCTATGTTGCAATAATTAAACATGGATATAAATTCAATATGATTTGGAAAGGTTTTCTTTTCAAGGCACCTCAATTATCTGTGTAACATCATTAAAATTAAACGGAAAAGAAAAAACTTTCGTGTGTTTTCAACAGCTGCTAGCTTGAACTGTCCTGGCCTGCAGTTTCTTTGAAGGTCTATTCTTTCTCCGACTGGATAAAGTTTTCTTCAGGAATTCTTTGTGAGCTTGTCGTTTCCTATTTATCTTTTGGCTGTGTAGTTCTTTATGCTGAAATAAATACCACTTATACTTACTAAACTGTAAACATTAATGTGTGACAATGCATGGTTACACACGGTAATTAGGAGAAACCTCTGCGAATGTGTGTAAGACTGCAAACAATCTTAGCACAGAAATATTTATTGGTTGGGTAAGTTATTTTATTCTTAATCTGTGGACATTCAAATGTGCCAACAGGGGCTTGTAATGCTAAAAACTGCCATCAATGTATGTAACAAGGTCACCTCACTAAGTTCCTTTCGGGGCGATTTCAACAATGATCACTGCATCTATCCTGCTAAAAGTCTGCACATATTTCAAGCGGAAAGATTCGCCTACAAAATGCAGACATGAGAATGAATTGTAAAAGACAATGAAAAATCAAGCCTGGGGTCAAGGGGGCTGCTTAAGTTATTTTTACTGATCTATCCAGCTACGCCCAACGAAATTTGTTCTTTACAGACGAGTCAATGTCTTTTAGACGATTGTCATTTCCACATCGCTTGATAATTGTAGCCATGTTCCTGCGAAATGCCGTTTTAACACAGATGGAAAGGTACGGCTATTCACTCCTTATACATTACCACTAGAACAGGTTACTGATTGTGCCGTATACTAAGAACTGGGGTTCAGAATTTCAACACATCGCATAGGTTTCGCTGGTTCGCTCTCCAAAATATAAACTCTGCACACAGTTAGCAAACACTTCCGTGTTTCATGAACAGAGCTTCCCTTTTGACATCACACCCCTTCAAATTTTTATTGCAAATTTACATCGATCACAGAAATGGTCAAAAGCAAACCCAAAACACCATGGATTCATGGAAAATTCTCATGACTGAAAATGAGACTTACAGCACAAAAACTGAGGCAGAGCTTTGGGAGATATGGTCCATGGGAACTTGAAAAATTGTGATTTCTTGATTCCCAGCCAAGATCCCACCCCAGAATTTGTAATGGTGACTCACCTGTTTTCTTGTTTATTTCACAGTATACATAAAACACATGCACCAATACGTGTTGCATTGATGGCGCCTGTCAGCAAGGTAATTGCCATTCTTTCGGACAGATTTACACCTAACTGTCATTATGAGTTTATGTACATTTATTCATCACAAACAGGATTGTGTCGTGACCGTTTGCCATTGACAACCTTGGCCTTGATCTGTCCCGCACTGAAAAGGGTCAGTGATCTGATGGGACATAGTTTCAATGAGCTCCGGATCCTTTTTAATTTTAGTGCAGGGCAGGTCAAGTTACCTTTACCATTCATGATATATTACCAGAATCAAGATATTCAAAAGAGTAGAAAAAGATTTTATTAAACATTCACCGATGGAAATATAAACATTTTATGGACAAATCAAAGTTTTAATTGCTTACCACACTTTTACCAAAGTTGTCAAGTTCTGGAAACTCGTCCTTCTTGAATTCATATCTATCTCCACTTTTCCCATCAGTAGTCAAGCTCATCTCAGTGTCACTGTAAGAACAAAATAAAGTCATTTGCAACAAGATTTCGATTTTTATTCCTTATTACAACACATTCAATGGACCAAATACAATTTGCCATTTTTTGGTGCCATTTGAAGTTGCAAGACACACTCATCAATATTCCCCGCAATGGCAAAATACTTTTTATGAATATGTCTACTAGTAATGATGATGTCAAATGTTCTGGCAATGTGGAAGGAGAGTACTGAAAATATTTTATTCAGAACTCCAAAAGTAGCAAAAGGCACAAGTACACCACCAGACCAATCTATGTGCCAGGTTTGGTGAAGAAATACTGACAGGTTTTACAGTTCTCCAGATAAGAGCACTACTACCAAATTCAGTCAAAGTTAAACTTGTTACCATGGAAATGCAGAATAATATTTCATTCAAAAAGTCAAAATTACCAAAATGGCATCAGTACACCACCAGATCTATCTATGTGCCAAGCTTAGTTTAGAAATAGTGAACACTTTTAAAGTTCTCCTTAGGAAAAGAGCACATCCTCCAAATTCAGTCAAAGTCAAAACTGTTGCCATGGAAATGCAAAAGATACATTATTCAGAATTTAAAAAAACCCCCAAAAACAAAAGACAAAAGGCACAAGTACACCACCAGACCAATCTATGAGCCAAGTTTAAGGAAGAAATATTGAAAGGTTTCACAGTTTTCCTCACCAAATTCAGTCAAAGTCAAACTTGCTGCCATGGAAACACAAAAAATATTTTATTCAGAATTCCAAACCTACCAAAGAGGCACCAGTACACCACCAGATCCATCTATGTGCCAAGTTTGGTTTAGAAATAGTGAACAATTTTAAAGTTCTCCTTGGAGCACATCCACCAAATGGAGAGGCTAAGAATGGTGGGGTTTTTTTTTCAGTATTCCAAACAGCGGTAGTACACCACCAGATCTATCTATGTGTTAAGTTTGGTGAAGAATTGCTGAATAGTTTTGAAGTTATGCTCTGGAAAAGACAAATGTGGACGGCTGCACGGACATACAGATGGACACATGCATAGCGGAGGATAACTACAATATGAAAGAAATAGCCATTCTCAATTCTAAAGCTGCAACACATTAACAAAGGTGATTGTTTTCTTTTGCACAACTAACATAAAGATTACTGTCATTACTTTTTCCCATTATCATGGTCCAATGTACAACCAAAGGGAGGTAAGTCAATGTTAGCCATAGTCACCAGCTGGTCAGATTTGTTTCATGGCAAAAATTGTAGGTGGGGTGTAATGTATTCCCAGGAGTTCAAAATTGTTTTAAAAGCCACCTGCCACAGGGCAAGTGACTTTAACTTAAAGTTTAAGAGAGTAACTTGTCCTTACTAATTATTAACTTGCACTCATTTTTATGACATAATCATGATATAGTTATGAAAGAACATAACATAGTATTTGATGTTAATGTTTATTGGACTATTTATCGATAAGTGATAAATAGTAAAGAAAGATATCTCTATTTTAATATCATTGTGAAATGTAATAGCTACATTTTGAGCAGATACGAAATGAAATGAATGAAATCCAGGTATGAAATGAAATCCAAGTTTATATGCACTTTGAAACAATAAGTTGAAATTATCTAAAAGTAAGATACCATTATTTGATTGCCTGAACTGACCTGATCCAGGCATTGGGCGTTGGCATTTTTGAACCCCTGATTCTCTTCTTAAAATCTACAACTTACGAAGAAACTAGTGTCTACATCTGGTTTTAATGATCTATGTGCTCTTAACTTGGTAAGTACATCAAATCAAGTACAGACTTAATTTCAGTCTCTCCTCTTATTTTTCATGTTCAGATCACTGAGATAAACCTTTCTACCAAAACTGACAAACCATACCTTGGATAACCATGGTAAAATGGACAGAGTGAACCTTTGAAACAAAGGCCTTCTTCCCAAAATCTGCAAGTGATGCTGGATAAGTCATGGGAAAACTTGCAGTCAGATCGTCGACAATTACCCTCGAGGAAAAAACTGCAGGGTTTGCGCTTGATTGAATCTAAAAGAGAAAGTTGAAATGTTGATTACTGTTTTAACACTACTAAGAAAACTGTTATGTATTACATCTGAGACAAGTTATTCTATACACCAAAAAATAAGAATGCCATAAAAAAGAAACAATGTATATTGGAAACAGAAATATATACTGGCATTACATGTGCACACAAATAGTGAGTCTAGTTTCATGCTACACTCAGCAATATTCCAGCTATTTCGTCTGTAAATAACTGAGTTGGGACCAGAAAATCCAGTGACCAAGAGCAGCAGCAATGATCTGCGCAACTAGGTACTGATGATATGTCAACCAAGTCAGGGAGTCTGACCATCCAATCCCATTATGCCAAGCATAGTCACCTTTGGTGGTAATGTAGACAGAGATCTAAACACAGTAATTAGTGAACTGAACATACATGCATGTGCTATGCATCAGTGCATAGACTGCATAGAGCACAGGAATGTGCTATTGAATTGGAAAGCTCAGTAGTTTGAGTGTTTATGGCTTTATGTTGCTTTTAGCAGTATTTCTGCAATACCAAGGCAGGGGACACCAGATATGGGTTTCACACACTGTACACATGTGGGTAATTGAACCTGGGTACGAGTGAACAATTTAAGCACAAAGCTACCTCCCTGCTTAATAGTTTGACTTATGATGCTTGTTAAAAAGAATAAACAGCTAATGCAGGGCACATCATGCATGACTTAAGACCGCATGTTATGAGGCTATTGAGATGGTCCATTGGAAAACATCTAAATAAATGGATGCGGATTTCCACTGCCACCGAAACATCATTTCAGATGGAATAAGAACAGAAATGCCATAACTACATCACAACACCGAGACAGGAAATGTGGATACCAGCAATCCATCATCAGGCCAAGTTCCAGACTACAGTGACCACTACTCTGATTATTCCAGGACATAGGGTATCAACCCAATCGGTCAGGACCTGCATACATCCTTTCAGGATAAGACCATGTTGCCATGCAATATATTACTCATTTACTGCTAAAGCTGTTTAGAACCACACACGCTCACTCTGTCTCTAAACATACCTCTCCTCAGCTTCAGTTTCTGTGATTTCCTTTTGGCATTCCTTCCACTGAGGGCCTTTTTCTCAAGCCACTGCTTCTCAAGATCTGACGAGTATACAGCCTGGTGTGGGATTGGCATCAGACCAGACACTTCGTAACTCTGTTAATTACAAACAACATACTGGCCACCACAAGAAGAATTGATGAGAAGATGACAATCAAATGTCATTTATTGTTCTAAAAGCACAATGTTGTGCGTTTGGGTCACATCATAGATGTCAACTTTTAAGTGTAATACTATTTCTGCCAGTGACCAGGATGACGAAACACTTCTAGTTTACATGATGAAACACATATAACTTCACATTTTTCTCTGCATATTTTACCTGTACCATATAAAATTTCATCAGTTTATAATAATGGAATGTTCAAATCAATCTCAGTACAATTTATAGACATCAACATACATATATATGCGCATACCAGATTGTATTTTTTTCGAAGAACACCAAAAACGCATTCTTACCTGTGGGCCAGAGCAAACATCAGATGTACTCAATACGTAGGAATCATATTCCGGATAATTTTCCATGTAATATAAGTAGAGTTCATCGGTTTTGTCAGACTCCTCTTTTGACTTTTCTTCATCGTTTGTGGTGACCTCTGAACTGCAGAGTGTCTCATCAACAGCACATGGCAAGTACAAAGTCTCATTATCAACACTGAAAGGATGCAAGTCCATTTCGTATCCTGCACTCCATATGTCATGATAGTGTTGCACATCTGACAAATGCATTTCTTTAATCTTCTGACCATCCCATTTAGAATCATCTGGGACTTTTGAGTCCACTCCTAGACTTTGTTTTGTTATTTTCCTGCTCTTGTCTGCTTTCTTTTCACTGCACAAATCTCTTAGACTTGTACATAACTGCAATATAGATTCTTTCTCCACAGATGGACCTACACTTTTGGAAAGTGAAAGGTTACTGACACTGTCACTTTCTGGCTCAGCAACTGCTAGGTAGTTTGAACTTTGATCTGCGATGTCTGGTTCCAGATTTTCTTCTAAGACAGAACCAACAACAATTTCTTCAATGAATTCAGTTTGACTGTCTTTGACTTGTTCACACTGTTGCTGTCTAAATCTCTCGTAGTCAATATCTGATTCATCCAGACTTCCCCCAGTTTGAATATATTTGTCCAAATCTTTTTGTATTTTAAATTTGGGCCGAAATTTGCTTTCTTCTTCTTCTCCTGGACTTAGAAACTGCTGATATGGAGTTCCACTGTTATTTGACATTCCACCAAAGAGATCCTTAGGCTGGAACTCGACATCTTCATCTGGGGTTGCAACAGGGGTTTGGATAGGACGAAAGTGAGTTTTAGCAGAGAAATACAAATGTTCAACAGGAGATTCAATACTAGCTAGACCAGGTGGATGGAGGTCATCTTCCCGAACCATTGAAACCAATGACTTGAAGCGAAGATTTGGAGCACTTCTGACGTGATGCAATTGCTTTGGAACGACACCTTGGAAAGCAGAATTTTCAGATGGAATCAATTCATAACTTATGTCCAGATTTGGTTTTGTCATGTCCAGGAAACAGGTGTCTGCCATGCTTTGTAAGTCACTCTCCGAAACGCTCCTTTCGTACCGTGGACCCTTTCCTATACCATTGATTTCCTCAAGGAACTGAAGCCCTAACACTGCATCTTCTTCATTGATGATTTCTGAAAGGAAGACTTCATCGTTGTTCCATTCTTCTTCCTCTTCAACCTTGTCAGGAGCATAGACAGAAAGACTCAAGATACTGTTCCAGATGCAAGTATTTGTGTCAGTGTTTCTTGCACACATATCGGTCATTTTCTTTTGACTGTTGACATCCCAAAGTTGCCACAACTCGCCTTTCAAAGTTGGAGACCTTACTGACAAATTTACAGGACTTCGACTCATTGCTGATGACCAAATATGTTTCTTCTGACTTAATACTGCGTCCCATGTGAGTTCAGAAGAGTGTCCTAGGCTCCCAAATGAAAAGGTATCTCCATAGTCATGTAGCAATATCTTGCTTTGCCAGCAAGAACCACCAGATCCTGATAGAGGGGAGAGATGAACAAAATATGAAGAGGAACATTCATTTTGCAGACTAACCTCTCCAGAATCAAGCAGATCTAGGACATAATTGTGCTCAACCAAGCCTTGTTCTGCTAACAGAACTGATCCACCAGAACTTTCTCCTACAGAACTGAAAGAGTTAAAGAGATCAGAAGGAAAACAGGCACTTTCATCTCTCTCGTCTTCAGAGGTAGAATCAGTAAATTTTGACTGAGGTTCAAGCTGACTCGAAGACACTGATGTTGATTTTTCTTCTGTTTCTGTTTCAGAATCTTGTTTCTCCTCTGTGTTTGATGATGATCCTAGAGGATTTCCATTGGATGTGGCGCCATTTGGGAACATATTTCTGGTGCCATAGAATATACAATCGTCCTCTTCGGCTCCATATAGAAACAGATCATCTGCACAAAAATCGAATTCTGGTTTTACCTCTGAATAGTCAAGTTGCTGAACCTCGCTTTTCTCCATGCTCTCCTGAAGATCTTGTCTAGAAGATTCAAACAGACTCTCCAACCTACTCCCTTTCAAGCTGCTAGCAGTACTTGTGGTCATCTGGCCTGTGTCATCATCTTCTCCATAGTTCATCAAGAGCAACATGTCAGGGAATGGACTGCTGTGTCGGCTCATGTCGAAGACGAAGGATGTCTCTGTAACGTCACTGAAATAACCTTTTTCCACACTAGAGACAGTACTACTGGTATCACTGGCTGGAACAAGGCAGTCTGGGTCTGTACCGGGGAAAAGACTTGGTAATGTAAGTGGCAAGGCACTGGTGTTAAAGTCAACCTTGGACTTCCCATCTACATTGGTGGCAAAGTTAGCAAATTCATCAAAGGGAAATAAAACATTTGGGGAAGTAGGGGCTAGGTCTTCGTTATACCAAGCTGGGGTTTCATCAGTTTCCTTTATGGCTTCATCAGTTTCTCCAACAATTCGTTTTTCAAGATCTTTAACCACTTCTTTTGCTTCTTTACATTTTTCTTCAGACAAACCCTCTACTTCTTCATTATTGACATCCTTCTCTTGCTCTCCACTAAATTCCAAATCCTCATTTGGCTGCTCAACCACATCAGGTGCGGCCTCCTGTGGACGATTCAACAAAATCTCCAAACCATCTTCTTTTGGAACCCCCTTGTTCGGATCAAAAACATCTTCCAATAAAATATAGTCTGTGGTGGTTTTTTTCAAAGACAGAATACTGTTCCATTCAAACTGCTCACCAAAATTCAGCATTGGTGGATAGCTGTGCCTTTTGTACAACCGCTTTGTCTGGGACACTGGTGTGTAGAATATGTGCTCCAGGGGCTGTGTGTACCAATCATCATTTTCTGTGAACTCTGGACTCTGACTGTCTTCTCTAAACCATTCTGTGAAGCATCCTTCTGTGAACCCTTCTGCTGGAAAATAGGCCCACATTGGCAGGTCTGTTGGAGCCTGAACATGTTTCTTGTCTGATAATAGCATTTCTTTCAACATCTGCTCAACCATACTGCAGTATTTCTCTTCTTCTGTTTCTTCAGGATTGACATGTTTCTCAGTGTCTACTTTTCCCTTTTCTTTCTTCATGTGCCCTGGTGGTGGCCAGCTTAGAAAACGAACTGCCTTGCCCTGTGCCTCAATCTCCTTCTTCCCCTTCATGTTTCTCTTTCTTCCTCCTGCACCAGGAGATATCTTTTGACTCGAATCTCCTCTTCCTGATCGCCTTCTTCTTTCAGGTGCTGATGGTGAATTTCTCGACGACTTCGAATCCACCAGAGATTTCTCTACAGATTTGACTTCTTGTGTGAAAGCCTCTGCATGTTCAGGAGATACATTCCGAGGAGATCCTTCCTTACTCTCAGATGTTTCCCCAGCAAGAGATCCACTTTTCCTGTTTTTCCGCCAAATATTGTCATCAGATGATGGGGATAGTTGTGGTGGAGTGCCATCACCAGGAAGAGCTGGAAATGCTGCATAGTACCTACAAAACAAAGGAAGTATTTTAACAATTACTTCATGTCACTTACTTATTGTTGATTTAATGTAAAATCATGTAAATGGTATGTAATTGATCACCTTTCTTTAACATTGTTAACATTCTATGCAATGGTTTACCGTATCTACCTGCGTATAATGCAAGTTTTGAATGAGGGAATACCTGGAATGAGGGGGTCAGGAAGGGGGGTCGCATTATACACGGGGTATAAGATCTTACGTTTTTCCAGCTGTTTCACTTTCAGTTTCCACTGATGATCTCAACCTACACTTGATAGCCATCCAGGCACTTCACAAGAAAATTTCGCACTTAGTCCAAAGTAACTGTTAATATCCGAAATAAAGACAATTTTTATCTTGTTGCCTTGTTTTTTACGTATATTCTCTGCAGATAAAGTTGAAATGACCACCGATCCAGATATACAAATTACATGCCAGCTGACACGGTAAACAGACATGAGAATGACAAATTGTAAAAAAAACACTGAAACATCAAGCCGGGGTCAAGCCCGGGGCGCTCTTTCCAGACATTTCCAACTAAATTTTTCTTTAAAGACGAGTCGAGGTCTTTTAGACGATCGTCAGTTTAACCTCGCTTGATTATGGTAGCCATTTTCCCGCGAAATCCTGTTTACCACGGACACAAAGGTATGGCAATTCACTCCTTATACATTACCACTAAAATAGGTTACTGATTGTGCTGTATACTAAGAACTGGGGTTCAGAAACTCGACACATCGCATAGGATTCGCTGGTTGGCTCTCCAAGTTAGAAATATAAACTCCGCACACAGTTAGCAAACACTTCCTGTGTTTCATGAGTGGGATCGTCTCATATTTCTTTTATGTATTTAGTATATTACTTCCATATTTTTATGTATTTAACTTAAATCATCACTGCAATCACGTTGTTCCTTCAGGAAACTATATGGTTACATACCTATAATGAAATACACGGCTTCAGACAATAGACAAACATATAACCAGTAACGAATATACTTTATGTTTGCTGAAGATGGTCCCTACAACACACGTGAAATAGCGACTTGTTTTGGAGTTATGCACTCGACAAAGCTTCGTAGAAAAAACAACAACGCAAGACAAACACGTATTTATTGGATGTGTGCTTCATTCTAGGTCGTTTTGGAGTAATACGCTCCACAGTTTCGTATAAAAACAACAATGCATGACAAAACACTTTTATATTGGCGTCGGTGATGTGCTTCATCTGTCGTCGCATTATACACAGGGTTTATGATTTATCCTCGATTTTGAAGGGGTGTAGAGGGGGAGTCGCATTATACACGGGTATACACGGTAAAAAAGAGTCTAGAACAGTATTTTAACATATTATAATAAACATGCTTAGAGAAAGATACAAACCAAAGCACACTGAATACTAGGTCAGAAGTTTCCTATACAGGTTCTTATTGCAGATAAGTATAACTTTTGTTGTTTTCTTTTTGGTTTTACTTAGAAACTGCTCAAATTGGTACCTATTGAAAACTTCACATCCAACGTAAATGATACAACTTGCTACTTTAAAGTAATGACCAATATATCATGGACATAACCTTCCTGAAGTCTTCAATAAATATAAATATGACTTAAGAGTAAATGAAATAAATTTTCTAAGAAGTACACATGGTTTCAGGCCGTGAAAACCTTTAAGATATATTCTATCATGAAGACTGTCAAACACTAAAACAGTACAATGCAGTTCGATTCTGCTCGATTTTGACAAAATGTGATCGAATGCATGTCTTGTTTTAGTGCTTTGTTACTTGTACTGGTGCAATTTTCACCAGGTGCAAGTTAGTGGGTAACTTGTGAAGAAAACATCTAAATAATTCACAAGCATATTTCTTTCATTACACACTGCAATAAAAGCAGTGCATCTCAAATTTGTCTTGTGTAACTAGGCTTTTATGGTAGGTTACACCTGGCGCAAGTAGGTTAACATCTCTTCAGTCAAGTCTGGATTGTTTGAATCATTTGGTTACAGTGACTTATCATTGATTGGTTCAATTAATCAGAACACTAGACAGATAATTTTGGTGTGCCTTTGTGAAAATTCATTTGATAATCCAATTAAACTTAAAATATCACAACAATTATGTCACTTGAAGAAAGTGATATTCTTTGATTAAGCAGTAAACATCACTAAAGAAGATCAACTTTAACTGATAAAAAAAACCCACAAAGTCGGACCACTCAGACAAGAAGGGAAGAAATATCTATTGGGTTCATGAGCTATTCTTTAGAAATGAGACCTTACTCAGGGGTTCAAAAAATCCCTGGAACAAGTCAGTTTTCATTTCGGACAATCAAATAATGGTACCTTATTTGGCCATGGGCTACTAGATTCTGCTTACAGTTTCAAACTGCAATTACACTTGAATTTCAAATCATATCTGCTCAAAATGAATCTATTAAATATCGCAATGATAGTAAGGAGAGTTATCTTCATTTGCTATATATCACCTCTCATTATATAGTCCACTGTAAATATTAACATCAAACACCATGTTGATATATATATTTTCATAAATACATCACGATAAAGTTCATGAGAAAGTGGAAAATTAGTCAGGATAAGTTACTTTCTTAAAGTCACTTGCCCTGTGGCAAATGGTTCTATTTCCTGTCTTAAAATAAGTGAATCTCTGATTTGAATGTTGCTCTCCTTGAAAACTAGAAAAGTACAACTATGAAAAATGTCTGAACAGCAACGTCAGGACAGAAATGCTGAATGACCTTTGAGTTACGTAGCAGAAACGAAACATGACTGATAAGACATGACAGCAGAGATGTTATCTGACTATGCATCACAATACATCTCGAAAATACTGGCATACCGCTTTTCCAAAACAGGCATATTTCTTCTCAGAGGCAAATTATCATTAGTGACAAAGCTGAAATAAAATCCTAAAAGTCAGGCCAAATAAAAAACAATGTAGCGGTTCTGATTACACCTCCTTGTAATTGGTTGGTGGCATTTACTTTTTAAATATTTTTGAAGACGTTCTGTACAAAGTAATAACACATTTATCAATGTGCAATTGTTCATTCAATCATGCTCGTGGCCATCATGTTGATTTTCTCTATCAGATGTCCGTTGGCGCCGGAAAAAATAAAGAAAGAAAGTATCTGAAAGCTTATATTATTCATACTGCTAAAATAACAAAGTTATCAGAAGGTGACAACACCTCCAACGTATCTACCAATTTGTGATATATTGAAAAGTTCTTGAGTAATGCCCTGAACTGATCACGTGTTGAGAGATGGGGAGTTGAATGTATCCCTGTGCATTATATGCTGGGAAGATGATAA
This sequence comes from Haliotis asinina, assembly GCF_037392515.1. Taxonomy (NCBI): domain Eukaryota; kingdom Metazoa; phylum Mollusca; class Gastropoda; order Lepetellida; family Haliotidae; genus Haliotis; species Haliotis asinina. Next base: position 17,216,638 of record NC_090294.1, on the reverse strand, counting down.
CCTGTATCAGTGATGCTTAGTGCTAAGGAATTTAAGCATGTAACCCGTAACAGACAGATAAATGCCTTAAAACTGTGTTCAGTAGTCAATTTTTATAGCGAGAAACATCATATGTATATTCCCGTGCTTTATGAGAAGTGTCAATAATATCATGGCAAGTCAAAGGTTAAATTGCAAACATTTGCTCTTTCCAAGCTGTCATATACACTGGGTACTTACAGATCAAGGATAATTAACTAGGGGAATGTGAAATTTAAACAGCACGACAGATGCTTCACATGTGTACAAGGGGACACAACTCCAGTCATTTCACAGTTCATTCACTCAGTATCATCATTTAAACTTACAAGTTAAATGCAAAGTTAATGACTGTTCTTCAGGTGCTTCTTAAAGGTCTGAAAGCTATGTGGCTCATTCAACATGATTTAGAGTCAGTGGCCTGAATGTTATCTTCATATCTTGTGAGTTGTCGTTTTACTAGTACTTGGGATAACTTCAAGTCCTGAAGATCTCCAAACATGCATGCTCAATATGTCATGTCAATATCAACAAAATATATTTTAAGCTGGCTGTTTTGCTTTCAAAATGTCATACATTTTGAATATCTCAAAAAGAAGCTTACAAAAAGAATAATACAGTTCGCTCTGTCTCCATGTATTGTGTAATAAAGAACACTTTTTGACCTGAACTATTATGGTTGCTTGCATGTGACTGCTTGTGTCGATTAAGGCCTAATCCGTCAAATATGAACAGTCAGCAGTTCCAATCCATCGAAGCATGCTTGAGTGGTCCTTTGTTCAAGTGGTTGAATTTCAGACCATGTTAACACACTGGGAGAGTGAAAGTTCATCAAGCGGTCAGCTTGTATCAGATAAGACTACATGAAGCTTCGCCAGAGCTCTTGTCCCTGTCTCCCCTCTTAGTGAAAAAAGAATCTCATTGCTCATCAAATCATCACTTACCATAGAAAACTATACATCTGAAATAGACACTATACACTAATGGGTAGCTTTGATACTTGTTTTATGGGTATTCTACAAGTTGGCGGGTCCAAAATAAAAGACACAACTTTATAGATTACAACATTTTGTTTATTGTGTTAAAGTGATGTTTTGATGTAGATTCTTACCTTGTTATCAAGCTAAAAGCGATAGCTTTTTAATGATATATAAGAATCTACATCAAAACATCACTTCTCACAATAAACACGACATTGTAATTCATAAAGTTGTATGTTTTATTTTTAGCCTTAACATGCATACGATTATCTTCACTGACTGAGAATGGTAGATGGGCTTGACCAAAATTAGCTTTAGAAAACCGTTAGTTATATTCTGTTTTGCAATAATGAATATTGTGCTGTCACGGTTTGTTTTAAGTATTGGACATCTTATGATCTTATAATCATGATCATTGCTATTTACGTCTGAAAGTGTACAAGTCTCCAAACACACTGAAGTCTATTAATCTTGTACAAACCAAAATTAAAGTATTAACCTTCAACAGAATTAAACTTGTTTATCATATATCTCAGATAAAACAAAAGAATAACTTGTGTCCTTGTGTATATTTCTCCTTATGAATGCATTTTATTTGATGAATCAATTTCAATTGTGTACGAAAGTATAAAAGTAAAGAGAGTCCAAACATGCATTTAAATAATGCATCAACTTCTCATTATCATATCATGAGTAGACAAAGATAAGTACAAAAAACCTGAAACAGAGTCAAACTATCCAACACCCTTTTGGTCTTTTTGGGGGGTATGCTCGACAATGCATTCTACTACTTTGAAATCAGGAATAAAACTAACTGGTACATGACCTTTTACCTCAGATGACACCTTGTGGGACTGATAATGAGCCTTAGTTAACGAACATTGCCATGATTAATATGAGTCAAGCTAAAACATTTCTTGCCTTACAAAAACAATGGTTAAAAAACTTAAATGTAACGTTTACCCAAGTCATATTATCTGAGTGAAATTAACCGCACCACAAGGAAACCGTACATGACAATGACAACTGCAGGGATTGACTTGGGCCACAATATCGCAATTATCTTGCATCAATTCCTATAAAATTGCACTAAAATTTATCTGCAGCGACATAAAATCGCATCATGGTCACATGTACGATTAGAAATAATGAAGTGTTTAAATCTATTTTACTGAGAAGGGTTTCGTTATTATTCTGTTCTGTCAAACATATTCCTGCTTTTTAACTATTTTAATTTGAACCTCTGAAACATAACTTCCTGTATGGAACTTCGAACGTAGTTACACAGGGCTGTACAAAACAAGCTGCACTGCAAGGAGTATGATAAACTCTGAACCTCACAGTATTGTGTTGTTTATGCACTGTGTGATGCTGTACAATGTTCGTGTTTGGATGCCTTCCAAAAAGCGTCTGTTAATGAGACCATCTCACTCGATACAAAAGTTTTAATGACTACAAATGAAAATGAAGAAACAGTAGAAACCGTTGACCTTGATGAAATCAGACACCAAAGGTGATGCTAGTAGATCTACAAACTTTTAATTTACTGCAATTCATGATCTGTTGTCTTGAAGTGGCTTCAATACACATGACAATGTCTTATTTGTCGTTTATTCCTTTTCTTACGAACAATCATAAACATTTAAATCTCATGAGATTTGAGAAACATGTTTTTGGTCCCATGTAAGATTTCATCTCATATCTTTTCTCAGCCAGGTTTATTCCTGCAACTGACATTCATTGATGTCAGTTACCAAGGTTGCCTCGGGGCAGACTAGAATGGCATAGAAATGTCAGTAAATTGTGATGCAATACAAAATGTGCACTTTTGGTACCTTTGATCTTTTAGCGAAGCAACTTGGAAAACTACACACCAGTGTACTGAGCAAACATACATTACATAAATATGTGATTATTACCTTTCAGCAGGGTCTTGGAACTCTTTGGCTTGAAACTTTGACTCGTCTTTAGTATTTATAGCAAGAGCAGAAAAACAACCTGAAAAGACAAACAAGCCATATTGAAATAAAATAAAAAAATCAGGAAGAAATGATCGACAGTAGGTCTAAATGCTTTTCCTAGAATCATTTTGACACCCATACCCATACTCTGAATATCAGCAAAACCAGCACTATGCTACATCAGACATGTCAAATCAAGTAATGGAGACATTATCGTACAGTTACAGTCTAAGACAAAGCCTCTTACAAATCAGTCATAAATCGGAAATTCTGAACTACATATTTTCTCACAAAATCTAGTTTTGATACCGTTACACCAATGGCATCTACCCTGTTAAAGAATATGGACCTACCCTTGTACATATACTTTAAGAATCAAACAAAGAGATGACTGCTAACTAAGAGACATGATTAGTGCTATGGACTAGGGGCGACTATTGTAATGGCAATATTCTATAGTGATCAACTCTTGCAATAGGGTTTTCTCCCTGAATTGTCTCATATTAAGTTATTTCCCAAACGAAAGCATGGTTTATATGAAATAAAGCTGAAGTAGTTTCAGTCTCTTTTAATAACTGACCAGAAACTCAAAATGTAGGTCAAGGAAATAATTAACCGGGTAACAGGGGTGGATAACTCTAAATCAAAGTGAATTAACCTGCTTTTTGCATTGTGCATGTATCAATGGAAGTCCATCACTAAACCATGTAAACTATCGATGATCACAGAACCATCATTAGTATCAATAGTTTTGTTTTTTTTCAACTACAGATTAATTGTTATCGGAGACTAAACAACTGTAATCCATCCATAGATTGAATTGATGCATTGTTACAGCCCTACAAGTGGTACACTCACCCTGACTGTTCTTTGTCTCCTTCAGTCTGATGAATAGCTCTTCAACCAAACTTTCGATATCATTATCCTGGAAACAAATTAAGAATAATGGCATTGGACATTTCACCTCTGATCACTTTGGAAAACCACACACCAGATACAAAGAAAAACTCACAGAAACAACTGGTTGACTAAAATAACATTATAAAATAAGATTCAACCATCCATTTTGAAAATCAGACAAGAATATATCAAGATTGGGAGATATCAGTTGGACAGTTGAATTGTGTCCATGCTAAATTCAACATGGTAATAACAAACAAAAAGAAGATAATTTCCAAATAATTATTATATTTTCATTGGGACAGCCAAGTGGTTAAAGTGTTTGCTTGCCATGCCAAATGGCCCTAGATAAATTTCTTACTTCGGACATAGTGTGTGATATCTATTTCTGGTGTCCATGAAACTGACATTGTTAGAATATTTAAAAAAACAACAACAATGTAAACGTTAGCTACATTGCTAATTTCTTGTTTAAGGTTAAAATACAGGCAACATGTCATACAAGATAAGACAGAACAGAAGTTTCTCATTATAGCTCAGGGATTGGGAAAGGCAGGGAAAAACGGCCCATTAAAATTTGGAAGATATTGATACAAAGGCAGTGGCCCATTCCAAATTCAGGAAATGGCTAATAATCCTGAAAATGGCCCATTGTCAAAGTTCTCCTTCCTAATTCCTGATAGCTATTCACTTATTTTAGTCTTTTTAGCAGATAAAGAAGGGTTTGGTCATCAAAAATATTGGCTCTTTAACAGTGAAAGTACCAAACTTTATTGTCAGAATCAAAACATACCTCATCAGACACAGACAAGAGACACTCAACAGCAGCATTCTTCCGTCTTTCCTCCTCACTGACAGGCTTTTTCTTAACATCCTTTCTTTCTTTAGCCTTCTTGGAATCTTTCTTTATATCCCAAAATTCATCTCGGTCAGTGCTATCAATGTCTGCCATATCCTGCTGTAGCAGACTGATGACATAACGGGTGTAAATGACAGAATCAATTTTGCGGAGTTCCAACTGGTGACCTAACCAGGTCAATACAGAGTCCGATAAAGGCATTGCTGCCTCCAAGGACATTCTGTGTTCAGGGTACTTCATGAAGCCTGTCTAACAACTAGGCTCCTGTTCCCTTATCATCAAGTATGCCATGCCAAGTTTCATCAAGACCAAGTTAAAGGTACCACCTTGCTGGGTAAACATTGTGAGAAAGGTTTCTAATACCGCTGTGCCAAAAGCCAATCCATCTTTACTTGTTTTTCATAACTCTTGGAAACTTCCCCAGAGCAGCTCAAGCTGAGAAACTGAAAAAGAGGACAAACAAATTAATTATACATATGCACACATTTATTTTAAACATGGAAAAACATGTATCTATCTACCTATATAACTCAAGCATGTGTCAAAAACTGGTCTGCAACAATCCTGCCTTTTTGTTCATGTGATGCATACACTGTCTTTTACACACTGGTAATTCATTATATCAAACTTGCATGAAAGTCAAGGGGTGTTATGTTTAGGTGGTACCTGCATTCAATTACATTTCAACTAAATCTCAAGGCTCATCTTGTATGCCATCATATAGTGGTACATTTGATGTACACACTTTAACACATTAATGACAAAATGCATCGCAACGCTGCATTACACATTACTGTAGTATAATGATATCCCAAGACTGAAATTGCCAGTGAAGATGTTAGAAACACTGACTAAAGACACTCATATTGTTTGCTGCAGGTAACTTGGGCTGACAGAGAAAACTGTAACTTTAAGTGGAATCAATTGGAAGAATTAGCACTAATAAGCTATCAGTAAGAGATGTGTTTGTACTGACTTTGATCTATCCTTAGGACACAAAACACTCTGAGAGAAGACGGTATGCAACCAATAAGCAAAATTTCAGGAGTAAACGTATACATGTCTAACCAATATATATGTAGTGTTTGAATGTTATGAACAGTATTTTACAAAATTAGACTAAATATTAACACGATATACAGCGATTTCTACATCCTACACACATGAAAATTAACAATGGATGTGTAGCATGGCATGGAGTCATCCCACAGATGACATCCTTACCTTGTCAGCTTTCTGACAGGGTTGACCTCTTTGGTCATGTGGACAAGGCGTCCAACTTCTGATGAGAAAGTCTGCAGTTCGAATCCCAGCATGGGACTTTGAAACATTGGGGCCGCTACACTGGCATCCAATGTGGGACTGAGCCCATTTGAAATTTGAGCCCATTTGAAAAATAAGCCTCAGCACCCAACTATCTGGCCCAAGACGTGCATTCTGCATTGTGCTGATGGGGGGAGGGGGACATCAGCATGGGCATGGAGTTATCCCACAGATGATATCCTTATTTTGTCAGCTTGGTCATGTGGACAAGGCATCCAACTTTGGATCAGGTTTGTAATTGGAATCCCAGCTCAGGACCCTGACACTTTGGGGCAGCTGCAACACTATCTACTAGCATGTCCACAAGGATGCAGAAAAAGTCCAAATACTTATTTTAAAAATTTCGATCTAGTAACAATAACTTATTACTGTGTCTGCTGCTAGCCGAATTATGATATCAGTTGCAATTTCATTGCAGTAACAATGTGATGATCATGATATACAAGACAGTAACAGTAACTAAATTGCAACAATATAACATTAACAATAATATTTAAGTGTCTGGGACCCCTGAAAATTTTGAGTATGAGTCCCATGGACCCTCAAATGTAGGACTGAAGGTAAATCCCTTCATACAGATCAAACAGTGGGTAGTTTCAACTTTAAAGAGAGAACAGCAAATTCCATTGAAAACAAATTGAATCTGAAATCAAAGGTTTTTGTATATGATTTAAATCTAAGATTCTTTTCACCTTTCCTGTCTGACCTATTCCAACTTAGATCTTAGGATGAACACTGACGTAATCATATGAATCCAATACAGAATGTGGAATGATAAGTTGACTCAAAGTAAATGTGTACTGAGTTAAGTGTTCACAATAATATCATATAAGCATTTAAACTGACAAAATTGGATTGCAGTGAGATGTTTGTTTATCAGTTCTGTCTGCTTAGCAACATTTGCCACACCCATTTCTGATTAATGTTGTGTGTTTGTTTCTGCCATCATTTTCGTACAAATTGAATGCATATTTCACATTTGAGCTGATACTATGCCATTGCAAGCATCATTAACTAGCACAGGTAGTGGTGATGAACATTGTTTTCAATATAAGCTTCCAAAAATAAGTTAGTCATGTGACTTATTGCAAATAATGACAAAGCACTTCAGTCATAAGCAGTGCAGACTACACCTACAGCAGTGTTTTTTTTATATTTTTTTATTAAGCCAGCCCATATAAATAGAAATAGTGGTAATGGGTTATCTGCTGCGCATATTCATTGAATTTATAGGCTGATCTTTTTCACAAAATCTTTTCTTCGGATTCATGACATACCACAAGTTCCTGGCTCAAAGCCGAGGTATGACGACTGTCTGAAGCTTCCGTAAAGGAGAGGTGAAGGTCACTCTCCTGACGCAAGCTATGCAACGCTCAGTTACTAAATACATCTTACTTCCTAGATACCATTCACTTTATCAATCGAACGAGAACACGCATATATGTGACACAAACCATGATAACACGTCGGGTATTTTCCTCTGAATTAGTTTAGGCAATTTGCTAAATATTCCCAATCGAGGGGTGGCGATCGTGTCATGAGTTTCGTGCCTCGCACATGCAGTATAACTTTCAAATTAAGTGATGATGATCACAAAATCCGTAGCTTAGTTATACATACGTATTCAATGTACGAAAGATACAAAGTGCATACCGATAATATAACTTACCTCGAACTGAATCTTCGACGATTGTGTCGTCTGACAGAATTTCTCTCCTGCAACTGTCAAAACCAAAGCCATGGCTAGGGTGCTAGTTTAACGGCATTAAAGCCGTTTCTCCCATGATGCGTCCATTCAAGGATCTGAATCTAGTTATTGCAAACACTTCATCTTCGGTTCCTACAGCTCTTAAAATTCATCAGGTCGAAAACAATCGATGAAAATCACACGAAATTGACCTAAGTACGAAGCTGAGACAAACTCAGCTGACCTTTGGAATGAAGGTGAGGGAATTTCCGGATGTTTCTCCGAGATTAGAAATAGGTCTGCATACTTTGTTCTTTTACAGTCACATGTTCTCATTGGCAAGTCATTTCATTGTAGGAATCGTTTTGTTGATATACATTGATGCTAACAGTGGCGATATTGGGATTATTATCTCTACTTTGTATTTCACAAGTGTCGCGTAGTAATCAAGTACCTGGCACCTTTCTGGTGATATGGCAACGGGAACTATTTTCGAGAGTGAACAAATTTACATTTCGCAGGCGCGAAATATCGGTTGTCTGGGTTTGATTTGAAATGCGAAGCAGCACTACTGTATTTATGAATAGTTGTTCGTGAATGTCTATCAACCTTTCTTCTTGTTACTTTATTCATATGTATATTAGAACATCATATTCTAATCTGAGTGACATTTTTGGATATCTAAAAGTCTGGGAGATTTTGCCCCAGTTGTGATATGGAGACGCCCTTATTTATCTGCAACGCAAGGGATATGCTTGAGTCATCGCGACACATGATGTTTTTTTCATAAAAAGGTTAAATAAAAGTATGCCACATTTTCCTAACAAGCCTACAGTTTCCCCCGTATGTGTTTCTGTTCAATTCGACATACGAGACGCCTATTTACACACCCCACACACTATGGTCAGAGACCATATACCGATATATGGTCTCTGCTATGGTGCCGACCATTGTATATCTTGGGGTGGGTGGGGTCAAGACTGTTCACTAAAATACCCATTTGTTCTCGGCGGTAGGGTAGCTTAAAGGTTAAAGCGCTCGCTCGTCACGCTGAGGTACCAGGTTTCGATTGCCCACGTAGGTACAATGTGTGAAGAAGCATTTACATTATTGTACTGTAAGCTGCACTGAGCCAATTTTTATGCCCATAATACATAGTTACTCGTGAATCATTGCAAAGCTGATGTGCAGCTGTCATCAACGATTACATGGAAAATGTGTAGGCTATGAAGTAGATGTATTGTTCAAAATGGAAAATAAATCATATCAGCAGTCATGAAGATATTGATGGAAGTATGTTATACCATCATCAATAAAATACAACGCATCTATGTAAAAAAGTTGAAAGGTGTGAGGACGGTGGGGTAGGCTAGGGGTATCCCGCGTTCGCTCGTCAGGCCTGAAGCCCGGGTTTGATTGCCCACCTGGGTACATTGTGTGAAGCTGATTTCTGCTGTTCATCGCCGTGATGTATATGGTAAAAGCATAGTACAACCTCATGCACACACGCACATACGCACTCACCCACTCTAACGCAGTTATTGAATAGTGGTGTATAAAATGGTGTATATCTCGGGGGGTTTTCCTGAGCATGTTCATATTTGAGGACAGGTGCGTGCATGGGCGTAACATGTTTTCGAATCTGACCATTGGTCAGTACATAATTAAGCTATTATAATACATTTATAAAGACTGAATTCAATCAGGTTTTAACACAGCCTTGGTATAATTACAGCAGTCTCGTAACTGGCTCCATTTTGAATTTCCAACTCATGCAGTGAAACAAATAACATAGGTAGACACAAAACACATACAGCAAACTGTCTCTCACCAGGCGACAGATGGTAGCCGACAAATGACGCTACCCGTGGGGACACATGATGGCAGTTAGAACAGCGTGTCGCGTCAACTGGTTAATTGTTAATTAATGACACCCTGCTTCATGTGCACGGTTATTTATTCATTTGAAATTACAATATACGAACCGTTACACGTTTATACTGGTGGTTGGGATTTCTTAAACGTGTGTGGTGCTTTGGGAACGTAGACATTGCCAGAGAGAGAGAGAGAGAGATAGAGAGAGAGAGAGAGAGTATATAGTATTATGGGATACATAAGTATTATTTACGAATTCTTGAAACTTTCGGATGGGCTTAAGAAGTCCCTAGGGCTGCGAACGTTTCATGAATAGCTATTACCCATACTTAACAACTGTAAAACACTTTTGATTGATTTAATCAAATTTTGCCAAACAACCTGGCAGTTAAAAATGTGTAACAATTTTTTGCTTAAATTTACGAAGATACGTGGTCGTATTATTCTAGCAAAAATGAAGTTCCGTTTCATATTTTCAGAATAGTCAAAACCCAGGGGTTATAATTATAAACTGCATGCAATAAAACAGTCATTACTCCCTGGTCAACCGTATTTGTTTTTTATTTGTCGCCATTGACTTGATGCTGAGTTAATGAAGTTCTACAAGATTACAGGCATAATTAGTAGTAACGTCACTCACAGTACCAGGCAATGGCTACCATTAGACATTTCTGGTGTCTGGGGTAGTTACATCATGTGAACTTTTTATATGCTATGTAACTTGCACATGGATATGCAGCAAGAGAAGAATAATTTGTTGAGTTAAATATACATCGATGAAATTATTAACCGATAACATGTTGAATGACTAATCAATGCTGTCTTGCGCTGTGGTTTTGTCAGAAGTTAGTGTATGAAAGAGACGGAATACACCCAAACTCCAAAAATATATTACAGTATCGTTTGATGCGCAGGTTGTAGCAACAGTGCTGAGATTTCGGGTTGGAGTGAGACTGAGTATGTGTATGGGTTTACGCCGCGTCACATATTATACCATTGTGGAGAATCGAACTCAGGTTTTAGGCGTGACAAGCGAACGCTTTGACCACTAGGCTACCCCATCGCCCCTTGACGTTGTTGAACTATGAGCGAGCCAGTTTAGATTAACGTCGCGTTTAGCAATATTCCAGCAATATCATGGCAGGATGTCACACATTATACCCATATGGGCAAGAAACCCGGGTGTTTGGGTACTCGAGAGTCTTAGACTACCCACTGCCCCTTGCGTTGTTGAAATTTGTGATAAACACACCACACGAGTTCCTGATCAAAGCGAGGCGGCAGTGACATATGCAACAGACACGGAAGTGGGAAAGTGCAGATAAACAGCTTCACTGTCTCATACATTCCGCATATAATTCACTGCACGTATAAACTACGTCGCCATATGTTGTATTGGGAATAAATAAAGTAGTCACGAATGAGCTGAATGTTGCCCATGTTAACGATTGACGCCCAGAGTGATATGACGCTCTAAGGCATAATGTCACTGAATAATTAATGATTTTACGCCGATTTTAGCAATATTCCAGAAAATACATACAGGGAATCCAGAAATGGGTTTCACTCACCCACAGTGTAAAATCGAACCCGACCCGGCACTGGCTTAAAGAGCGAACGCCTAAACCACTTAGCTATGAAAAATGATAATAAAATATAATGTGTCGTTAACAACCAGTTTTAAGAATGAGGAAAATAGTACTGGCATTAGGTGGGTATTATACATTTATACGGCTTTGGGGTTTATTTATTCGACATTACCGAAGATTAATATGAGAAACAAGTTTGAGAAGACAGAGAGGCATGCCGCACGTCACCATGTAATGTCATGACTTCCTCAATACTTCCATGTGGATACTGGGTAGTGATCCTCACTCGCTGTTCCTCAGCCCATGACCACCCTACTTGATCACGTTTAACAGTAAACGTGAGTGAGTGTTGACAGTATTTGGTTCATGTCACGATGAGTGTATATCATGTGTCACCAAAGCTCAATATTTATAGCAATTTGGATAGACCAAATAACGCTGATTTGACGCAGATAGGGCATTGGGCGTAGTGAGTGAGTTTACGCCATGCTCAATATTCCAGCTACATGCCAACGGTCTGTAAATAATCGAGTCTGGACCTGACAATCTCGTGATCAATATCATGAGCATCGATCTGCACAACTGGTATACAACGCTAACTGTCAGCCACATAGCGATCATGACAACCAAATCCCGTGAGCCGCCTCTTAGGACAAGCATGGATTGCGGAAGATCACTTAAACCGGGTCTTAACGTGTCACGTACGCTAGAATTCCGGGTTCGAGACCATGAACTGCTGGTCCTGGTAAATAAGACATGCAACTCAGAATCAGTTGTGTGGGGTAACATCATCTCCAGTGTTAAGACCCCCGTCCTTGCACATACCTTAATTAATAGCAGCATTACTTTTGTGTTCAAATTTAAGAACACTACAGTGACAATATATAGATTGAAGCCATTTTTGTGTTACAGTGTCGAGACCCCGTCAGTGACAGTATATACATTGAAGCCATTTTTTGCGTGACAGTGTTATGATCCCGTCAGTGACAGCATATACATTGAAGCCATTTTTGCGTGACAGTGTTATGATCCCGTCAGCGACAGCATATACATTGAATCCATTTTTGTGTGTTACAGCCAAAACCCCGCCAATGACAGTAGATACATTGAAGCCATTTTTTGTTTTACCGTGTTAAGACCCCGTCAGTGATAGTATATACACTGAAGCCAGTTTTTGTGTTAGAAATACAATACAGGCGTTTGTGTTAGAAATACATTTTCCGGTGTCAGTGACAGCATATACATTTAAGTGTTTTTTTTTGTGTGTTTGTGTTACAGTCTCATGACCCCGTCACTGACAGTATAAACATTGAAGATTATTTGCGTTAAAAAGCCCCTGTTACCTGCGTGTTTACATTTACACTCTGATAACCCTTGATGCCATTCTGGATTGATGTAGCTGTTGGGAGCTGTATTTAAATCACTCTGAAGAGACCACTCTGTCACACCAATGAATACAAATGAGACATGGGAGCAAGTGTTGAAGGGACAGCCTTCATATGAGCGTCTGTGAGCGTGCCTACACGCATTCGTGTGCTAGCTATTAATGTCAAATGTAAGTGAAAATACGTGTATTGGCATTCTGAAAATGAAAGCAATGTCATCAATGTCGGCAGAGTTGGTCCTGGTGTAACAGCAGGGATGACAATGTAATTTTACCGCATACATGCTTACCATACGTGTAGATTCACTGTGTCCCGTGCGCAATTGGATCTACCAATCAGTTTGGCCTTGTGCATGCGTCAGGCACATGCTTTTCTAAGTTATACTGAAATTGTTGTGGCCTCAAACAATTGCCAGTTATGTCATTATTTGAAGTACTAGAGGCTTTGGGTTGATTGTTGCCAGTCCGCCCGTCGAAGACTACCAGCTTATGCAATGCTAACGTATCTCCGACAGGTGTGGTCCACTCAATCTCTAAATATGCCACGATCATGTAAACACAAATGCTGTGTTTAGTTAAGTCGTTATACCGAAATCAGAAATCAAATCACGCATTACTCTCAGCATCAGACTTTGTTATTCCGTGATTGCGGACCTGCGAACGTGGAACTCACGCTGATAACAGTTAGTTGGTATTTACTAACAGAGGTCAAGGACATTGTCTGTCGGGAGGTCATGCCCTCTCAGGATGTGATGCGATGGTTATATGTCACGTGATTCCAAACAGACAACAACACTCCCAACTACAACGTGACAGCAGAGACCATATAATATGGTCTCTGGTGACAGTTACAAGTACTAAACAAAACAGTTTAAACGTAAATAATTATTTAGTATAGAATGACTGATCTCTCGCTTCATAATGAACTTTTTAATATGAACCATTCTCTGGTACAAAATCGGTTTCATTAACCATTTCCATTCAAGTAATAGTCTTTTAAGATAAAACTGCATTCCAGGGTTAGGTGATCTAATGTTAGGTGATCTAATGTTATAGGGTGAGCTTAAACAACCGTAGCTCCGGGTCCAATTCCCTGCATTAGTCCAACGTGTGAGACCGACTCTCGTGTCCCCGTGATTATAGTGGAATGTTGCCAAAACCGGCTTACACTATACTCACCCACTCTAAAGTATACCATCCTGTTCCCATATCAAACTTATCGTGAAATATTTTACCCAAAATATATTCGTAAAAAGTTATGGATATAACAATCCATTAATGAGATATCAACATAGAACTGTCCGCTTTTCCAATTTCAGTGTATATTCCTTGGCCCCGGGAGCAGACTGATGACCAGATAAAACAGCAGTGTTACTGGGATATGTGTTGTATATAAATAGCCCCGATAAATGTTATTGCAGCTCCAGACGAGAGAGGTTGGAAGGTTGTGTTGACCAAGGGACATAACTCTTGATGCTCTAGCCGCATACTGACTCGTCAGAATTTATCGATAATACATATTTCATGTTAATATAGTGTGGAGTCACGATAAGGACCATTTCTGTCAACGTATTCCATATGTTTCTGTTATGAGAAATAATTGGCATTTATAATACACCATTACTTAACGCTTATTCTGCCAAAATCGTGCGTGAGACATATTTTACTGACGCATCAACCACTTTACAATGCATGCAGTTCCAGGAACACAATGAAAGTCAAGATATTTGCACAGTTAATGCCATTTCTCAGGTCGGAGATAAATATTATTCAAAACGGAAATTTAACAATAATTTATATGGAGACATAAATGCGCCAAAGGTGAATATTCCCCTTACTTTTTTTGTTGTTTTTGTCTTTCAAAAATATATACAATTGTATTTCCCTAACAAATAAAGTCATGTTATTCGGTAATTCAGAGGGCGCTGTGACACATACAGTTTTTATATAAACAGGCAATTATTCTTTCCTGAAAGTCGTGAAAAGTGTCGATGGAGTGATTGAGTTTAGTTTTACGCCGCCTTTAGCAATATTCCATCAATATCACGGAGGGAGTCATCTTACAGTCACATGATACTTTCGTCGCGCACAGCAGTTTCATTTGTAGTAATTCTTTGTTATCAGTGCTTATTGCTCTTAAACCAGGTGTGATATGGAGCAATAAAAACGACAGGTAAAAAGCCACGACTGATATATATCCAAAGATCTATCCAGATCAACACACAACTACAATGTAAGTATAACAATTATTCCGAAATACGAATTTAAGTATTGCTACTGTGATGGCACACAGAAGCTTTTATTCTTCTTGGCCCATGCGTAAAGCCATCGTCCGTTACGGCCAGTGACTTCTCCCGATCCAGAGTCAGTTCGTGAGGTCACGAAAAGGTGAAGGTTTTTTTCCGGTGGGGCCAGCTCGTGTTAAGTGGCACTGATATATGAGGCATGTCTCATTTGTAACGGGCATTGTTACTGTGGAATTAAACCGTGGAGGTAGCTTTCTGTGTATCACATGCCATACTGTTCACACAGACTTTCCACTTTGTTTTGACAGCCCGGCTGTATGTGGCATACTCACCGCTTCGTATACCTACACTATATACATGGTGTTGAGTATTAGAATCGAACCCGGCCTTCGGTGTGACGAGCAAAAGCTTTAACCACTAGGCTACCCCACCGCCCCAATGATAATATTGACAATACACCATTAATAAAGATACTATGTAGGAATGTACTACTTTGTATTTCTATTTCACTTTGATGTGAAATAGACTTTGATGTGAAATAGACACGCTTTTAAGGGTGTTTCATTGGTAGAGTGAATGAGTGAGTGTAGTTTTAATCAATACTCCACTTGCAACACAACATGTCAGCTTCATGTTGGATGAAATCTCGAAGTGATCTGCGTGTGATATTTCATTGATCTGAGTGTATTTTCGATTACTACTTGTGGACCACATGGAGAAACCCGGGAGCACCTCCTCCTAGCCGGTAAACCGTGAGACATAATCGGATATATTTGCTTCACGGTCTGAATGACAGACTATATAAACCCGTGAACCCGTTATAACTGTCTTCAGCAAACCATGCTTGTCGTAAGAGGTGACTAACAGGACCTATGGTCCCACCGAAACGTTTATATTGACCAGTGAATAGATAATGCTAAGTGAAGTCCTTACCTTACACCTGTAATCTCAGGTAATGTGTATTATCCGTGAAGAACAGGTCTTCAGCAACCTATGCTTGTATGAGGTGACGGGTGGTCAGACTAGCTGACTTGGTTGACATATGTCATTGTATCCTAAATACGTAGATCGATGCTCATATTGTTGACCACTGAATTGTCTGGTCCAGACTCGATTATTTTTCAGACCGCTGACCGCTGGAATATTACTGAGTGCGGCCTTCAACAACATATGATCAAATTTTGAAACATTGCTCGGAAAGTGAGACATGACAGATATATGGAGAGGCGTGAGTAGGGAAAGAGGTTCACCTTAAACGTCTTCTGTTTGGTGAATTTATATACACATGTGCGCTCTCTGTGAATGAGGCATATCTGTCTCTCTCTATCCAGCCTCAAGCTCCGAACAGTTAGTCGACACTGAGCGAGTGCCGAACTATTTCGATGTGTTTCACGGGTGACTTACAATAACACGAGTCCCTAAAATGATAATATTTTACGAAAAGACAGTAGCTAAATTATTTTAACATAATGCTATAAAAATTCTTCAAGGGACTTTCGTCAATGTCAGACTGCTGCATTCTGCTACATTAAGGCTTGCATAGGCTGATTTGGATATTATTTATTTTAGGGTCCGTATAAGGGATCATGGGTGATTGTAAATGTATTAAATACAAAGTACATACGTGCAATGTTTTAACGCTTATGTTAGATATCATTCGGTGACATACTGACATATACAAATAATGTGTTTATACAACAAACAAAAGTAAAAACAAGATCAAGATCAAGCTCGGAAGAAGTTCAGAATGCTTATTTCATTGCCGACCTCAAGCTGTGCTGGCCAGAGCCACATTAGAGTTGCAACAATAGTATAGAGTTATCTCCCTTATATTACTAGCCGCATGTCGACGATTTGGCTGTCTGAAGCAATTATCGGATGTCGGCTGTAGCTAGTCTAAATAAACTTAGCCCCAGAGTTATTCGTCACACTAGACAGGTAGGAGTGTAATGAATAACACTGGTAAATCGTCATGACTGAAAACAAATATCTGATGTAAAGAATCCTTGGTATGTATTTAAAACCTTTTGATTAATTTTGGCTATCTTTGCAACAGAAGTCTGGTTAATTGTGTTTATTTTAGACGGTAATCAGAATAAGAGAGTTTTGCGGTAGTGAGTGAGTGAATATGGCTTTACGCGACCATAAGCAATATTCAAACACTATCACTGTAGGGGACACCGGAAATGGGCAATACAAACTGTAGAGAATCGAACGCGGGTGTTCGACGTTCGACGAGTCAACGCTTTAACCATCAGGCTGTCCCATCGTCCCTTGCTGTAGAGAGGAAGGATTGAATTGTTGAAATTGGTAGAGAAATCTGCTTCAGGCATATGGTGATTAAATTTCAACATCTCCTTTTGCACTAATACACTATATGTACAACCGTTATGACAACAATTAAAAACAGTTCACCTCGGGAAAATATATATATTTCTTATAAATGCAAGAATTAAGTCCCACGTCAGTGACACAACGGAGGCACACAGGGAGCATGGACCTGTCACGCAGGTGTTGGCAATAGTTCCCGTCTGTCTCATCAGCTAAGCACGCATAGTACAGTAATTACAAACCTATGTAGTTCAGACCATCCGTATCTATCAATCTAACCGATATATAATATACACTGATTATGTATAGTCTGTGTGACGAAATTAATAGATACAGCAATTAGAACAATTATTGAATAATCACATTTCACTAATTGTGTAGCCTATTTTATGAAATTTTATGAAACCTCAGATTACTAGTTAATAGTCCCTATATTTATCTAAGATGAACACCGAGTCGCTTTACTCACAAAACACCTTTTAATTAATGTACACGAAGAAGGGTTAAACTGATCAGTCACAGTGTAAAGAGATGGAGTATTTCACGTTACATATTAAGGCCTGAATTCAACGCGGTGGGAAAAAGACGAAAAGTAATTGTTATTTTACGTCGGAATTACATTGTACGAATCGTACTCAACCCAGCCATCCGCGCCCTTTATCCTACGAAACAGGAGCACCATTGAGCAACAAGATGATGAATATTAATGCTCTCTGTGCACTTAAGACCATTGTGCATTTAAGGGCACAACAGACGTTTGAGACAAAGAAATGTGAAAACAATAAAGTTAAAAATTGTTTATTTTTTTTCAGGAACCAACTGACACCGTGAGAGGATGAGCGGTGATTTTAAGGATATCTGACTTGGCTGGTACATGTATATCGTCCAAGAAGCGATTCTTTGAGATCGAAGGGCGTTATCACTGGATTGTCTGGTCCAGACTCGAACATTTACACACATCCGTCATATAACTGCAATATTGCAAAGAAAACAAACCAACACAACATCATTGAATTAATTCATCAATTTTGAAATGAGACAGTGAATTATTTCGCCCTCAATAAAAGTCAATGTGAGCGTGGTATAGCTCCGTCCCCTGTAATCATTGCGAACCAACTGTCGCCAACGTGAGTCATGATCAGGCCATCGAGGCCCTGTTGGCGACAATAGTCACCTGATTAGAGAGTCACGAACCTGGAGCATATTAATCCACATCCTCTGAATGGTATATGTATTATTTGCATAAGTGTTTTTGTGACATGGTTTTGGGGTAAAGCTCGCAGAATTGTAACTCAAGGGAAATCAAAGATTTATTTTAAAATACTTTGAAATAACCCAGTTCTAAGTATGTTTCAGTCGTGTAAAAATCCATGAAAATAACATCAGCTGTAACATCTGCAAATGTGCTCTCCCATTTGTGCGACCTCCCATTTGTGAAATAACCCAGTTCTAAGTATGTTTCAGTCGTGTAAAAATCCATGAAAACAACATCAGCTGTAACATCTGCAAATGTGCTCTCCCATTTGTGCGACCTCCCATTTGTGAGACACCTTAATTAATGGTTCATTGCAAATAGGTGGTGTTTCTCCATGCCTACAATGAAAGTGGGAACAACCCTGTTGCTGAAGAATACCCATACGAGAAATAGTTAATTAATTAGTTAATTAGCACAGAGGACATTGTTCGTTGAAGAGCATTTATTGCTTTCTATAAAGAACATCGATAGGTACAGAAGTAATGAAACAAATTATCAAAGATTTGGAGCGGTCAGATGGACATTAGAACTTGCTGAAGGCCTGTCATACAATGGTTATCGAAAAGAACTGTCAATGGTTAATAAATACATTTATATAAGCTATAGTTAAACAGTAATTGCAGTCAGATTTTACAATTTACCTTGATTTAGGTAGCCACCCCATCAGTACATCTGCAAACGACAGAATTACATACTGATATAAACTATGTAATCTGGACTAAAATGGTATATTATAATGGCACATTAAATATCACTATGCATTATGTCATGTACAATTCATATTCTTCAAATGTTGATTTACATTTTCCAGTGTCAAGCAGTGTTAAACAGTTCAAGGTTATTACTGTGTAATATATAAGCATTCGATTTCTTAGCACCGTATTTGTTACAATTACCTTATAGCTATGGACTCTGGTGCAGCTAATTTAGAACTTCAAACCACATGCTGCCCATTGAAACAGGACGTTATCACGGAATTGAAAGATGTAACAGATATACATCACCTGTCTATGATCCATTCCATATTTTATTATACTGCCCAACACTAACTGACCCTTGACATAAATTTATTTGCAAATATAAATATTTCTGTACACATCCAAACATTGGAAAATGTGTTTACCTAACGAAATGTGGTTATTCACCAAGAAACGGAAAACCGAAACCGAGCTGGACTTTGTTCAGTGTTTTAATATGCATCAATATCTTTTAGAATAATAAATTATTGTCCAGTTCACAAAGTTCATTTACAAGCTTAATCCCAATTAGCTGTCTCACAGCTGGGAGCATCACAACTGGCAGTAAACCTCTGCAGAGCATGAAATATACTACACATCCCTCTTTCTTTCTTTCTTTCTGTTTTTCTCTCTCCCACTCCATCTCTCTCTCTCTCTCTCTCTCTCTTAGTATAACTATAGCAACACGATACACCATATAAACAGAGTAAGTATTTAAAGTGTAGAGTAATAGTTTTGCGCTAACACATATATACACATTATCACAAAAAAAACAAAGTGAAAAGTCTGTGGTTATGCTTGTAAGGTAAGACACTTGAGACTTGAGACTACAGCTAGTGATAATTTATGCAATAAATCTCACACTGCATGTAACTTCGTGGCAGGTATGATGACCTATTAAGTAGGCTGGGAATGCTGACAGACAGCAGTGACGGTCTTGGCCTAAAAAAAAATTTAAAAAGTATTGTGGCTTTACCGTAGATAAACGTTTGGTTGTCCTGCCTTTGCAGTTGGGCAGAGCGCAGGGGTGTCGTTATTTCTTACTGGCAGGCTCGTGGCGTCTGCATGACTTAAGGCTGCATAAATTGTATATGTCTCTCGGGCAATTTTTTTCAAAGGTGACGAGGGCAGTAGGACTTTTTTAAAATCTGTGATGTGCAAGAAAGTGACGAGGGAGGAAGACATTTTTATTTTTGTTCTCAGAAATACCGTTTTGAAAGGTTATCACATGTAGTATCAGTCACACTCGTTCTTACAGACATCCGTTTTCATAGTGGACAAATGGTAGATCGGGACAAAGTCAAAATTACTTTTTTTAAATGTCAAGAAAAAATTGTTACGCGCACAAATAAAAGTGACGCGCCGATGCCCGAGAAATATTTCACCTTTTTATTTTGCTTAACAAAATTAAAGATTCGTTGAACAAGCTAGACCGACTTAATTGTTTTATTTAATTATAATTGCAGTGGATATCGCAAGAAATTCAATTTTTGTTGCTGTTTGTACAAATGTAGCTTTTTTGTTTGTTGGTTGAAAGCACTCAGCAGTATTGCAGCTATACTGCGTCGGTTTGTAAATACTCGAATAAAGACCAGACAAGAATGCAGTGATCAGCAGCATAAGGATCGAACTACGCAACTTGACATTGGTTGCAGAAGCCCAATTCTAACCTTCACAGGTTTTACGGCCATTTTTCTACAAATGGAGAGCTTCTCTTGGAGTGTCCATTACATTGCCAAAGGCGCAATTTCAAGGTCAGATGTGTGTGTGTGTGGGGTGGGGTGGGGGGTGGCTGGGTGTGGCTGGGTGTGTGGCGTTTGTGTGTGGTGTTTGTGTGTGTGTGGGTGGGTGGGTGGTGTATGAGAAAGAGAGTGAAATAGCGTTTAACGTCGCGTTCAAGGTTAATGCTTGTCTATGCGTGCATGCAGTTACACGCGTGTGTGCTTGCAGGTACATGTCCGGATTGAAGTCGTTTCTAGTAGGCGAGTCCTCTGAGTACCATTCAAGAGTTAAACATGAATACTCTACTCACAGACAGAATGTTATCTCAGACCGACCGGTTTACATACAGAGTTATTTTTTTTCTTTTGACAAACCTAGCACTTTTTTCATACATCTGTTAATACAAGTGGCGGGTGGGTAGCTTAGTAGTTAAACCGTTACGTCGAATACCCAGGTTCAATTTCCCACATGGGTACAAACATCTATTTCTGGTGACCCTCGCCGCGCGTAAAACTAAACTCACTCACTCATTGTGACTCGGAAAGCCCCTTTGTAAAGGCCACCTGTTGCATATCACGCAGCTATCTGCGCAGTAGACACGCAGTATCAGTATATAGCAGGACTGACGCCAAGTTGACAGTGACCCTGTGGTTTCTTTGTGGAACAGTCTAGGCCAGGGAACCGCCCCCACTACCACAAAAGATAACGGTGGACATTGGGCCCACCGTTGTTCATGTCTTGGTGCACTCGGACTGATCTTTCGTCTCTGAAAAATAATTTGATAGAAAAAGATCTGGACTTACTTCATCTAGGGCTACAGTTAAAATAATCGCTGGACTAGACAGACATTTGGTTATCGACAAAAAGTCATCCCCGTGCATTATATACCGGACAAAAATAGTTGTACATTTTTAAGCGATGAATCATGATGTGTTTATTCATTGACACACAGATAAAATATCAGTCATAAATATACCAATATTCCTAAAACATTTAGCCCAGTTATATAATGTATTCACACAAACGTAAATATAATAAGAAAAGAGCCCAGAAAAGATCTGAAGCAATCTAGGCCAAAACATCCAAAGCTGAGTTGAATTTCGTTTCTACAAGGTCTGGAAGGGGAAGGGTGGAGCATGGTGTCAATACTGATAGTTGTTAATAGATAATAGCAAATATACCTGTGGCGTTACCGTTTACGGTACGATATTGCTTTAACAAACTTTAAAAACATGTTTTTAAAAACAGTAATGGTCACTCCAAAATGTTGCACAGCATTAAATAGCTTGAGACATTGTGCCCATGTGTGAACTCAAGACTCGATCGTAGTGGACGAAAATATGTAATACAAATATTTGTGATTGTGACATGTCACTTAATGTTTTCACTAATCCAAACTTGAAATGAACACCTCGCCATGAATAACAGTTCATTAAAACCCCATTATCACAGCACAAAGGCATTTGCACGTAAATATACTGGACAAAACTACTTAGGGATATGTGTAAATTTTGAAAATAATGATCTGTCTACTCGTTGACACACTGATAAAATATCAATCATAGAAATGCTAAGATCCCTAACTTATTTTGTCCAGTATACATTTCAAACAGCTGTTATCACATATCTTTAAGTAAGGTTCAGCATGAACATCAATATATGATCAGTGAACTTTATTAACCAACGAAAACCCAATGTCACATGCCCCCGCAATCACAGCTCCTCACTTACACAATGCGGCACAGTACTTGAACTTGGAAGCGGTGCAGATAAAAGCTCCCTATCGCTCAGGCGTCGGTGCCGCCGCAGCTGTCTATGTGACCTTCACCTTGACACACGTACCTTGGCTTGCATCAGGTATTTGTTTATAGGCGTGATGAGGTGGCGGGTGGAACGTGCTCTGTTGACTTTACCTCGAAGGAGCAGTTACAGCGCGTGAGAAGACGATATTTTTTGTTTGTATGTTGCAAGCACCTGTTGACGGAGTGAACATTTCAGTCTAGTGAGGTCGGTGGGGTTGTGTGGATATTAAAAAGGTTGCGAGTCACAGACCATGCTTCGATTCTCAAAATCGAAACAGCACGTGGAACCTGTTTCTTATGTGTCCCCGCGTGATCGATATTGGTTGAATTGTGTTAAGGCGTTAAGCTATATTCATTCCTCCAAAGAGTTAGAAAATTGGCAAGACAGTACCCTACTGATTCCTCATATTGCGAACGAGTAGCCTAGTGGTTAAGGCGTTCGCTCGTCACGCCGAAGACCCGGGTTCTATTACCTACATGGGTACAATGTGTGAAGCCCATTTTCTGGTGTCACCCGCGGTGATATTGCTGAAAAATGCTAAAAGCTGCGCAAAACCAAAACTCAGTCACTCACTCATGTTGTTCGGGCAAACGTGTAACCGCATACACTCGCGCGTGCGTGCGTGTGAGCATCGACCTGCGCAATGACGTCCCCAAATCCCGTTAGTCGCCTCTTACGACAACCATGCTTTACTGAAGGTCAATTCGAACAATCCCGGTCATCTTACACGTGCACACACGTGCACACACGTGCACACACGCGCATACACAAGTGAGTGAGTGAGTTTGATTTTACGCATTTAGCAATATTCCAGCGATATTACGGCTCGGGACACCAGAAAATGGGCCTCACACATTGTACCCATGTGGGGAATCGAACCCGGGTCGTCGGCGTGACGAGCGAACGCTTTAATCACTAGGCTACCCCACCGCCCCCGCTCACGCACGAACACACATACACGCACATCTGTATAAACTGAAGAAACGAAAATATTTGGTATCAATTCAGGTAAACATATTCCCGAACCGTTTATATAAAAATAAAACACGCAATATAATATAATCTAAAACAAACTGTAACGCTAAATTCGTTCTCCAGTCAAATCGTGTTATGAAATGTACTTGTTGACACGAATGACAAACGAAAGATATTGAAGATCGTATTCAACGTCATGCATTGTTAGAAATAATTATTTACTTGATTGTTACCGGTGGAGGTGCGAAAGGGATTATAATATTTGATGTACATGCTACCTATACCCTGAATATTCCGCTGACCTAGCGCCGAATTGAGCGCATCATGGAGCTCGCCGCATCACGCACCTGTCACGCGGGGCCAGGCCAACTCGGTGTAGGTCTGACCAATCCTACACAGATGTCGTTAATTCATAAACATAGACTGATAAAGAGTGTTGTCAGTCACGGTTGGTAGTCAGGTTGTGTCGTGCATGTATCACCCGTGCTGTGTTGCAAAGTGTGGTCATTTCACACGAATGTTCAATCAGTTAAGTTATGATGTTATCATAGTCAGAGCACGTATAGACATGGGGCGGTGGGAGAGCCTAGTGGTTAAAGCGTTCGCTCGTCACGCCGAAGACCCGGGTTTGATTACCCACATGGGTACAATGTGTGTAGCCCATTTCTGGTGTCCCCCTGTCGTGATATTGCTGGAATATTGCTAAAAGCGGCGTAAACCCCAAACTCACTCACACTTATAGACAAGTAACAGTCGTGCAGATAATGAAGGGGTAAACTTGGTTTAAATGTGTATTGTTTGTTGCTTGGCGTCGTTGAATGATAACGATCTGTCAATTATCGAACCTGGATCCAGTAATCCACTAATCGATATCGATATCTCACCAAGTGACCTAGTCTGAGCACACGATCTTGTATATAGATTGATATCGAAATATTTTTTCATTAACTCATCTCTTTGAAAGGTCATTTTAATTGCTAATAGTTTGGGTATTTTTTTTCAAATTTTCGGCATCAAGGATAAAGCAGTTTCGGTTTCGTGGTTGCCAACTGGTATTGTAGTAAAGAAGCTAGAACAGTCTGTATCCTGTGTAAGCATTGTAATGCAAGAACGTAGACGCGCCGCAAACCTTGACACTCTACGACCTTCACCTTGACATACAAAACAGCTGGAATGTGTTCCAGCTGTGAACCACGAATAGCACGTAACAACAAATCTGGAAACAAACTCAAACACCACTAATCTGCCCAAATCTTCAGATTATCATTCACTCGTAACTTCACATCTCTCATTCCCAGACAAACACACATTCAACCGTGTGCTTACATATCGCTGTTTACTATTTTAAACTGTTTGGTTTGTTTTTTACTCAACTCTAAATTATTCCTCTGCAATGCAGCCACAGTTTCTCTGCTAAGAGCAATTTGTGAGCTCTCGTCTTTGTATTGTTTAGAGGGAGGGCTGTCAGTGAATATTCTTTAACATATTAACATGTTAACTACCGGTGTTTAAACTGAATTTACATATCTAGCTTTATCACAGCTTTGTTTATTTACAGACTTCTTACATTCACTGATAGCAATTAACCCTTGAAGATCCGGGTTAGAACTGATCTTCAGTAGCCCATACTTTTTGCAAGGGGCGCCCAACGGAATCGGGTTGTCAGACTTGCTGACTTGGTTGACACGTGTAATCTTGTCGATGCTCATGCTGTTGACCTCTGGGTTGTCTAGCCCAAACTCGATTATTTACAGACCGTTGCCACATAGCTGCATCTGAGTTTGGGTGAAACTAAACTTACTTACTGTATCTGGAATATTGCTGAATGTGGCGTAAAACTAAAGTCACTCACTATAGGTGGAATATTGCTGAGCGCGGCGTAGAACTAAGCTCATTCCCTAAAGCTGGAATATTGTTGGGTGCGGCGTAAAACATCAAACAAACATCAAACACAGTTTCACTTAACCGTTATCTCGGAAGTAATGTTCGAACGTTTTTGTTAAGCAGTTTTATATTCGCACCAGCGTTTTTCGCTATTGATTTTACATCGATATTTATCATTTCAAAAATGACAAATAAACACTAAAATTTCTCCTAGTGAGCCTTTTGTAATAAACATTTTTAGTATGCAACAAAACTGTTTTGAGTTTTGTTTGTGATGATTACTTTAATTTGACTGAGTGCGTTAATTTTTTGCAATATTCCATCAATAAGAAACCAGATATGAGCACACTGCACCCAAATAAGGAATCGAACCCGGGTTTTCAGCAGGACGATCGTACGCTTCGTACCTGATCTAGCTGACGGCCAATAGGATGACACAATCATGCATAATGTCAACGTGTAGCAATAGGCTCAATGTGAAGGACAACAATATGCTGACGGAATTTGGCCAGGGACAAGATGAGGTCACCATGATAAATGTCATTGAAAACCGCACCGATTCAAGGTCCCCAACTGTTAGTCATGTACAAAGACTATGAAGGATACCTATATATGATCTGCAAAATGTGTGGGAAAGTTCCTGGTCAGCTCCATATGACTCAACGGGTAAACACGCATGGTTCTGAACATGAATCAGACATAAATGGCTTTGCGATGGGGGCGTTTCGTCTCTTATTGTTTTAAGCCGCACTCGGCAACATTTAAGCTGCGTTTAGAGCTGTCAGTTAAACTCGAATCCGGACCAGGAAATGTCGTGGCTGACAGCATGAACATCAATGTTCGTAAGTGAGATACGATGACATCGTTCAGAACAGACAGCCTGTCCTCCCGATAAAGTTGATCGTCTCTTACGACAAGCGCAGTTTGATGAAGAGCAATTCTAACCTGGACCCGTCTATATCACTGTTGATATCTGCGTCCTTTATCCGTGTCAGACACCTACACTCATGGGCTTTACTCCCTGATAGCCCTCATCATGGCTTGCGAGCGCCATACCGTCTACAGATACCCAGTGTCCCGTTCTAATTAGACACGCACGCGCGCACTCACGCACGCGTACACGAGCGCTGAACCTCGCTCCCTCCCGCTGCAGAGAGGGCCGCTTTGGGGAGCTTGTCGATTCACTTCCAGGCCCTAGATTTTCGCAGCTCTCTTAGCGCTAAGACAGTCGTAAGATAATGTTAATGTATGACACTTACGACTATCTTAGCGCTAAGAGAGCTTCGAAAATCTAGGCCCAGGACTAGATCCTTCCGTCCCATAAAGCGATCTCAGCCAGTGTTAAAAGTATGGGATTAACGATCTCATTCATGTTTCTTGTCTCTGGAAAGACTTTGCTCTATCTACAGACCTGTGACAGTTATACTCGGACACTTGACGCTATTTCCATAGGTGTACATGTTAAATCAGTGAAGCATAAATAAATTTCATTGATTTAAATTTCGTAAGATCCAAGTCAAACTTTGCTCATTTGTGAGGAGTCATTTTCCTACGATCATGTAATTTCTGTTTAACTTTCCGTTGCTTATTCAAGTAAAATATGAACAGTGCCGTGAACTCATTTAACATGGCAGCCTAAGGGGTTGTGCATTTTCGATCCATACGCAAGGTGATAGATGTGGTGTCATTGTTTAAATAGAGATCGGAAAATTAATGTGAAATTATGTGCTAAGAACAGAGATGATTTCACATTACTTTGTCAAATTTTACAAAGATCCATCGTAAACACACTCCATGTAAATAGTTTACGCTACACTGAATAACGTGTAAGTCTATAGAAATTACGTCAAGTGTCCGAATATAACTGGCACGGGTCTGTACATTGTTTTGTAAGTAGTACATGTTACGCATTGCTGATGTTACACACTCGACGCTTAGCATTTACTGTCATAATCGTAATCCTAACCGTTTGAGTTACACATTACTTTAATGTTCATTCATCTGGTGTGGTATCTTTCTGATTTCACAAGGCGATTGGGTAACCCGGTGGTTAAAGCGTTTGCCCGTCACGCCCAAAATCCGGTTCGAATCCCCACATGGACTCAAAAGCCTGAAGTGCACGGACGTGATATTGCTAAACGTTGCATCAACTAAACTCACGCAGTTCACAGTCTGGTCCTTGCGTGTGAATTTGCTCTTTTCTAACTTACCGTATGTTTTCTTCCCCTCTTTGTGGTATAGTGTATGTGCATGTGCATGCACGTCCGTATGGTTACGTGCGTGTTAAATGTCTGAACGTGTGAATGTGGGAGTGTGAATCTAGTGACTTGTCGCAAAGAAGGCCAGAGCACAATTCCCCATACGGTTACAATGTGTAAAGCCATTTTGTGGTGCATCTTTATGGTGCATCTTTAAATGGCAGCCACGTGTCTGGTGCAGCTATCTGCAATGATATGTCAACGTACATCGCGATGCAGCGTTAGTCTCCCGCCGCCCTTGACCTTTGCAGTCGATAGAAAATGGGTTTCTTCCGAAACGTTTTGTGTGGTAATCGACGCTAAGTCCGTAGTTCAAGGATTTGCAGCTTATGCATGTTTTTCTGTATTAAAGGTACTTACTGAGATGGCGAACACTAAAAACGTTGTTAAGGAATTAAAATCTAATATAAAATCTTTTAGCGGTTGCTAGAGAAGAGATGTGATTTTAACGAAGTCGTACTTCTTTTATGTGCATGTTTAATATTTTTAGAAGTATTCGTGATAAAATACCTTTCTGCGACATTAGAAAGATTCAAGATACACACACTTTCAGCCTCTCACACATATAAGGTCGGATATAAGACTGTACCAACATTGAATACACAATGTCATTTACAAAGTGGTCAAATGTAACGCGTCATATATGGGATTACACTTTCTCAGTAAAGTACAGAGGGCAAAATATCACTTTGTCATGGTGACGTGACGTCATGACGTCCCGGTTGTTCTGTGACGTTCTACATGCTGCGACGGCGGGTAGTCAGTCCATGTTTGAAAGTAGATTTGGGTTTATTTTCCTCAATTTAACGACTCCGGTAATAAACAGAATATCATATTCGTGCCCATAACATACTATGTCTACCACACTCATGCCTAAACATCGGTATATCCCTCACCCTCGCTCGGGAAATACAAACATTTAGGCACGCGTGTCGTAAGCATAGTCCCATTCTGAACCTAAACTGTTTTGTAAATAGTGCCTGTGACGTCACAAACTGCTGACGTCACAAACATGACTATTGTGTCTGACTATATATATTGTA
Source organism: Haliotis asinina (assembly GCF_037392515.1). Taxonomy (NCBI): domain Eukaryota; kingdom Metazoa; phylum Mollusca; class Gastropoda; order Lepetellida; family Haliotidae; genus Haliotis; species Haliotis asinina. The sequence continues at coordinate 17,187,808 of NC_090294.1, read as the reverse complement.
TTGACTATTGTGACACTGAATCTAATGGTGTGACTTTCAATATTACTTGTTAAATGTTTGTTGATCTTGTGAACTTTCCGATTGCACAATTTGTTCCGCCGGTATAGTGCTACCCTTATGAGATGCCATGCCGGTGTGTAAAATGAACATGAATATCCCCCACTTTGACCTTGCAAGCCCTTATTTGATACTTTTTTAAACAGAGCGTCAGGCTGGTAGCAATAAATACCATTTTCCTGAAGCCTTGTATAACCTTGTCTCCGAGCAGACGTTCCACCCACAAGCCCACCCATGCATGAACTTGTTGCAGCAGCTGTATCACAGGTGCAGTTCCTAGATTAGCGCTAAGACAGTCGTAAGTGCCATACATTAACATTAACTTAGACTATTTGAGCGCTAAGAGAGCTTCGAAAATCTAGGCCTAGAACATCATCGCTTCCTGCCAGGAGTGAGTGCGTATCGTAATATTTCAGCAGCTGCACTAACCTCACCCATCAGGTGTGCGGGTGCTGGTACTGAACGATGGCACGCCATCGACATCCAGATTCAATAAGAACCGTGGACCAGCCAACATGTAGGGCTTGACTGAGGTTTGGGGTTCATAGCAAGACGCTAAACCACAAATGACCTGAGCTCTGTTTTCTCCTATGACTGTTAAAACGGTGGCCAGTCACAGTTCACTGCGATAATATGAGTACCCAATCCTTGTTAAGTATCTTCGAACCGTAAATGTCCCGGGGTAGAATAGGTCTTCAGCAACCCATGTTTGCCATAAAAGGCGACTGTGCTTGTCGTAAGGCGCAACTAGCGGGATCGGGTGGTCAGGCTCGCTGACTTGATTGACACATGTCATCGGTTCCCAATTGCGCATATCGATGATCATGTTGTTGATCACTGGATTGTCTGGTCCAGACTCGATTATGTACAGACCACCGCCATATTGCTGAGTGCGGCGTAAAATTAACTCCCTCACTTTCTTCATTTGATTGCCTCCATAATCGGGAAGACATCTATAGATGCTGTTTCAGACACTTGGTTATCATTCACACTATCGGTGAATGTGCAGCTTTGGGGACATTTTCTTGGGTTTATTGCCTTTTTTCTGTTTTATTTCATCAGTGAGGGGAAATGGGGTTTAACCTCGAATATGTCCCTCATGTGACTACGTGTGTATACGTGTGGCTGCTTGTACTTGCCCAGACTTAAGCTGGTTTTATAGTGCTAATTAGCTAAGTGAGTGAGTTTAGTTTTACGCCGCATTCAGTAATATTCCAGCTATATGGTGGCGGTCTGTAAATAATCGTCTGGACCAAACAATCCAGTGACCAACAACATGAGCATCAATCTGCTCAATTTGGAACCGATGACATGTGTCAACCAAGTCAGCGAGCCTGACCACCCGATCCCGTTAGTCGTCTCTTACGACAAGCATGAGTTGCTGCCACCTGGCGAAGATACCATGCCGCAGTTAAGCATGATACTCAACTCAAACACGGTACACCGCTTCCGAGCCGACGAGGCCTTGTTGTACCTATTATAACCGAGCGCCAGGTAGGGACCAGCAAATACAGTATTTTACGTCTTCTCGTCTGACGTGGCCGGGGACCGAACCCGCGACCTTCCGCGAACGCTACAACCACTACACCAAGGAGGCGCTCTCATTATCAATGGCAGGAAGGAGTGAGAGTTGGTTTAACATCCGCTTTAAACAGTATTTCAACTATATCACGGCATATCAGCTTCGTGTGGGAGGAAATCCCGAAGTAAAGCAGGTATTTGTGAGAACTGGTATCCGGCTGAGAAGCCATGATCCTTATCCAGGGAGACACACTGCTCCCGTAGACAAGCACCAAGGGAGGCAGTCCTCGTCAAAATTACCCTGGACAAGAACCATGGGAGGAAGTAATCCCTAAAATTAAACAATCGTGTAAAATAATGCTCAAAACGAAAACAAACACTTCCACACGTTTAATATCGTTACGCAGAGTACATACAATTATACAACATTCACGCTCCAGACTAACGTTCCATCACGCTATCAGCCCTCGTCACGTGACTTCATCTTGCATTCAAGCACCATCGAAACTGAGGGTTTCCTAACAAACGGCACAGGCAAACCTGTGCGCGGAGATCTCAGTCCAACAAATAAATTCTATGTACAATTAAATACAACAGGACTGAACATTTTGTATAAAATAGTATTAACACAGATACAAACAGCTTCAATACTGTAATCTCTTCATTTCGGTCAGAAATACAACCCGAGTAACAAAATGGCGGCTACCCAACGTCCTTCAAATGTCTTACAAAGTGCATGTTTTTTTTTACCCGTAGACATGGTGAGACATGGATTCAAATTTAATACTGACAGACACGTACTACAATCACAAACTTCACTCAGAAGGACGTTCATTGTCTGCGATCTCTGAGCAAAGTTAGTGGATGCTAACACTAAAAAACATCGTACTTCACCCGATGTTTTCACTCGCAATTATTCAAAACAAAAAGAGTAAAGGATGATGAACATTTCAAGGTACATGTATGTTTTTTCGTGTGACAACTGCTTACGGTTCCATCATAACATTCCTATACATCTTCATGACCCTTTACTCTTCATGTTCAGAACATTTGGTAAATGTTAGAAGCAAGAGAGTGAAGTGGGTTTTACGCCGCTTCTAGCAATCTTCCATTGATAGCACGGCCGGTAACACCAGGAATTGGCTTCACACATTGTTCCCAGGTGGGAGAATCGAACCGGGTTTTCAGCGTGAGGAGCGAACTCTTTAACCACTAGGCTACCCTACCGCCCTCATGAAAGTTGAATGAACGAGGCGCAACTTCCGCAGAATACTTTGCGCCTGTCAGACTGGTCAGACCTCTTCCCATACATGGATATTCTTTCCAACATTCAAACACCTGCCAGTGACCTCACAATTATATGTCTTAACTAAAACGCTAAACTATTTACCACTGGAGTGTCTGTTGGTCAAGTAAATCAGAACAAAGTGGATAGCCGCCATCTTGGAGTACAACATATTTGTTCTCTTTGTATGAAAGATCCTCGACAATCACAGATATTTAAAACAGGCTTCTTGAGCTCGATCACTGGTTTACATAATCACACACCCAAATATCTAAAAATAACAAATGGTAAAATATATCCTATTCCTGTAAATTTGGGGTGATAACATGCAGGCGTGACATATCGGGTCAGGTCTTTGACTGCTGAACTTTACGCCATCCCCCAATTCCAATATATAGTATTTCCCAGTGTTTAACGTACTAAAACCTCTCTGCCATTCAAAAATAATATCACAGATGACTTATAGCTGTCTAAACCAATGGAAATATACACATGGAAATTGATGGAAAGTTTTTCTAAACTACACATAAAACGATTCTTCCACAAGTCACGTGACCCTTCATCGCAAAGCTGCCTGGCGAGTGAGTTATGAAAAATTCCCTTCTTTGGTTACGCAAATATTCCAAAGCACTTTACTACTTAAGTAGACACGTGTGAAGTCCATTTCAAATTTAGCCGAGAGACGTTGCACAGTGAGATCTCAGCTGAGTCTGTGGCAGCTGTTCGTCCTAGAAACCCACAAGCAGTGCCTGAATAATGGACTCTCCGTTGTCCTTGTCCAAGCACCACTGCTAGGGCGCCGCATTTGAAGGTTCTGGTACATACAGGGGAGAACGCTTCACCAGTACGGGGTAGTGGTATCCACATGATTCCAACATGCGTATTCTGGCCAATTCGAGTTATGTTCAGGCCAAACACTGTGAGATACGAACTTTGGTTCGAGTACCTTTTTGTAATCTGCCGACACAATATGATAGTTGTCTCCCCTGTTGTTGTCCCAATACTGTGCCTGATCCGCTTCATAACACACTGCGAATTCTATGACTTTACCCATGTCAAAATTTGTGGGAACATTGAACTCAAACGAAAATGTGTCGTAGACACTATGATCGGACGGGCTGGCGACGTACGAAGCTTGAGTGTCCTCGAAAGACTCCCATGAGTCGAATGTAACTCTAACAAAAATGTTTTTCTTAAAGGTAATATTTTTAACCTTCACGGTTCCTCCAACGCGGTAATCCCTTAATATCACATTTTCCAAAGACACAAACTCTTTCTCCAACCTGTCTCTGAATGCCAAATAGTCCGAAGCTGGTTGGTTGAAACAAAGTTTCAAAGGAGGCTGCTCTGTCACTCCTGCTGACGCCCCCTGTGTCACTGAAGCGAGAATTTCTGGACGAATCCTTGGAGGCATATCAGATGCCTCTGTCATAACTCTCACTGTAGCTAATGCCTTTCCTTGGTGATCTGCGAATGACACTTTCTTCTTTAACCGTCCTGGAGAATGTGGACTGGAAGACCGCGGACTCGTTGGTGTGGAACTTCCGGAATTCGGTGCGGAGCTATCGCTGTTCGCTTCCGGTTTGATAATAATAGGTTTGAGCGGAGCGTTGTTCCGTCTTTGACTCAAACTTGGTAGTCTTGACTGGTGGTACAGATCCCCGTTGGAGTGGCCGATGCGTTTGTCGTGTGGTTGGCCGTAGTGCCCGTCGTCTGGATGGAAGGCGTACGTCAACAGCTCAAGACTGGACGCTGGGGGGCTGGACGACAATAGGTAGGTAGTGAAGTCAACAGGCATCCTGTGTCCTGTGCCTCGAGGGCTCGTTATTTCCAACATTTGCAGTTCTGAAACAAATGAGACACAATATACAGTCTGCACGCCACTGTACATTATCACTGAATACGGTGAATTCTGACACTAACAACAAATACTCTCAATTTCAGATGTGAGCGAGTATTACTTTACGCCGGTATTAGCAACGTTCCAGCAAAATGTCGGATTCGAAAATGGATTCCACGTAATGAACCTGTTGTTAGTAGTAATACCTGTCGCTGCATAATCAGATACAACAGTTGTATAAGTTGTTTCAAAGGCATTTAGAAGTTGGAGGAATCAAACTAAAAGTGCTTTATGGTTCAACTTCTTTATTATACAAGGTCACAAAGTTTCGAGACAGATTCTAGACTAGAATCTGTGACTTCACCTGAAGAAGAGACTAGAATCTGTGACTTCACCTGAAGAAGAGACTAGAATCTGTATCGAAACGTTGTGACCTTGTATAATAAAGAAGTTGAACCATAAAGCACTTTTAACAGTTGTATAATTCGGTGTTCTTTCATTACACTTTTCTTTTCCATCTTCGGGATACCGGAGTAGTGAGTTTATGATGTTTCTTTCATTATCATCACTTTGAATTTAGACCCCGTGATGAGTCGACTCGTTACTGTAACATTCACAATTAAGTTCATATATAAATAGGAGCCAATTTGTGTCAACAGAAAAACTATATCTCCAATTCGAAAACCCAATACAATGTAATAGGACACACATCAGTGTTTTTCCTCGTATGCATTTCAGCGTGATGTTTAGTCTTTCTACCCCCAGGCCCCCTACCGCACCTCTCCTGCAAAATCACTGCGGGAGACACAATAAATAGGCTTGACTCAGTGTGCCCAGGTAGGAAATTGAACCGTTCTTAGGCGTAACGAGCGAACGCTTAAACCAGAAGACTACCCAACCGCGCATCCCTTTTCAATATGGGTCCCTTTGTTTCCTGAAGGTCTTTATTTTGGTGATGGAATACAGGCTTAAAACACACATTCATGCACTGTAAATAATGCATGGCCAAGCTGCTCTATTTCACTTTTTGTTTATTTATAGATATTTACATGGTTGTTAATGGATTGTGACATGATACACTCTCGGGATAGCAAAGCGACATATACAAACGTCAACTTAGACTAATTCACAGACTCAGAAGATATATATTTTCGGATAGAAACAGACACATCCGTTTTAACTGAAAAAGGGAAATTCAGTACCTGAACCAAAATAATCTAGACATGATTCAATTAGGGCTTTAGCATTGCAGAAAGGGGAAGACAGTCTAACTCAACAGGAACAGATTTTCATTATCAACTTGAAAACAGAAGTGTTTATTTAATGGATAAATATAGCACACAGATACTGCGGGGAACACTCGGTAGATCTCGTAAGCATAAATAAATATGTTGATTTCCATGAGAATTCCGACGCACCCCGGATATCGTATTCTACAAAGTATAAATGAATAGTGTAAATGGTAATTTCTAAAAAATAAATAAGAATTAACCGAGTGTGGTTCCTACTGTCCGCTTATCTAAATTTGCCCCTCAAAGGGATCGAATGACTACACATCCATGAGCTCAGCTTTCAGTACAGCCATAGAGTAAGTCTGGGACATACTTCTCAGTCAGACCTCTCTTTACATTACAATGAAACTGAACCTTTGGTTCAGACGGACATCCGATACCAGGTCTCAGAACCCGCTGACCGCCAGATGACCCCACCATAGGTCTGGCCTTCTAACAGCCCGTGAGTAGGATGAGAGTTGTGCCAGTAGACCAAACGTATCATACTGTCTCATGACGTAATTTGAACAATCAAACAGGCATTCATGTGCACTTTATTCTATACCCATTACGTGGCGCTTATATAAGAAAGTAAATCCTACAGGAGTATCCGCTTGGCGATGTCAAGCGACACACTCCAGTTAGCGAGGACGGGCACGCTACCATCATGCCTGTAGCAGCTGATGCACGCATGATCCATTTCACCGTCGGGATCTTTTCAGCATGCAACACGTGGTTTCATTGCCTTATTACAGTTTCATACGATCTCGGCAACTGATGAATTGATAGCTGCATCAGTACAACAATACATATGTGTTGCATCTGTACAACAATACATAAGTGTTTCTGCAATACGTTAAGTGAAACCCGTCCTTCACCTTTTTTTGAGATATAAATCTATTAGTTCATATTCAAGTGAGTGTTAAAATTCAGTCCTCTGGTCCTATTACAGGCGTGTCTGGCTTATCCACGGTAAAGATGTATGTTTTGTAGATATTCTAGTAAAATCAAAGTCACGGTTGAACTTTCTTACAGGTTAAAATGAGTCCCTTCAATGACTTTTGATATTGGCTCGTTCCACAGATGTTTAGTTTGGGTTTCTGTTTTTATTGTTACAGCCTCGCTAAGCAATCTTCCGACTCAATAAATACGTGCTGAGCCTGTAAACAATCGAGTGAGTGAGTGAGTCTACGCCGCACTATTACAGCTACAGCAATACTACAGCAATACCACAGCAATACGGCGGGAGTCTGTAAAAATATACAGGACCATTTTTTATGGATAGCAACATCTTTTGTTTATTTTCACGACGTTTCGGGGCTTATCCTTGTCCCGTCATCAGGCTGAGCTATGGTAAGTCTTAACTGTTAACTCTAATAATAATCTAGTCAGGACCAGGCCATTCAGTGATCAGCAGCATGAGCATCGATCTGCGCAATTGGGAACCGTTGACATGCGTCAATCAAGTCAGCGAGCCCAACAAACCGATCCCGTAAGTCGCCTCTTACGACAAGCAAGGTCACCTTTTATGACAAGCATGGGTTGCTGAAGACCTGTTCTGTAGACAATCGAATCTGGACTAGAAAATCCAGTGACTGACATCATGAAAACTGTAGTTTAGCATACTGACCAAAACTATAAAAGAAGGTAAAGATAAGTTTAGATTGGAAACATTCAACAGAGGCTACCACATTGCTATGGACTGAAAGTTTTTGATACGAATGGAAGAAAATGCCGTATAGTGATATTTAATGGGATTTACGCAATTTTATTTTCACCAAACAAATACACGATCCTCAACGTCTGCAACTCACAGTATCTTTCAGTGCAGATCCTTGTCTGAGTGGTCTGCATGACCTTAGTAGTGGAGGGTGACCACGATATATCGGAAATGCGTCGATGTTTACAATGACAGCGGAAATCGAGACGCTTCCTCAATTTGACATTTAATGACATCATAAACCTTTCCCATATATGCAGCTTACAGGAAAATGATTTTGCGTGACAGTCTTCTCTTCGTTCAACTTCATAACATCTAATCCATAAATCCCTGTCATTCATCTGGTTCCATGTAGTTGACATAATATTCACTCATGAATATCTAGCGGAACGATTAAAATGAAACGTACATAAATTCATGTCCATGTTACGAACGAATCCGCGTAAAGTGGGTCTTTTTCCAGTCGTGCGTTTGAACCGAGCGATAAAACCTGTCATATCGGCAATATTTATACTCACCTTATATCACTGCAGTATCAGTGCCCCTGACGGGGAGATAGAATACAATACAAGTCGGGATGATGTAACCATAATCCCATGTTATGTAACAATATATATACTCAGGCCCAAGCTGATCTCCTTACCCCCCTCACCCTTCTCGCTGTGTTATAAACGGTCCCGAACATGAGAGCATCAGCTGATAAACGCATGGGTAAGCCGTGGCTCGTATTAGCAGCAGGCGATATGAGGCCACGGCGCCAACATCTCATTATCATACAACAATTACAATGAACATAATCCACACTGGATGTCAATTGGAAATATGCAAGCATCATTCCAGAAACAAAAGTGTCAGGTTTGAATGGGATGTGACGTACCAGTGTGCCGCAACAGTCTAAAACATCAAAGTGGATGGGTTCGATATCGCCGTATTTCACTGGCAGCTGAAACAACCACCCAGGAAGTATTGATCAATCGACTGGGCGATATGAGTGATATTGTCCATCATGTGAAAGAGATCTTAGAAAGACACAAAACAATTCAACAGTGCTTACCTGTTTGACTCCCGGTGTACAATTACGTGTGTGCCAGTGGCTCGCTACCTCCCCAATGACAGCTCGAACGACTCAACATGTATGAAAGCCGGTATCCCACCATTCACTGTCAAGGCCGTCTGATGTCATTCCTACATGTTCACGTGCACGGGTTAAGGTCAACCAATGAAAACGCAGGTCTTATACTAGCCGTCCAATCAGAGAGCCTCTCAGACTCCTGCCCACCACATGACGAGATGAGGTAAATAATCACTCGTTGGGGAAGGTTGTGCTTCGCTTCCTGACTATTCAGTGCGGGATCACGCTTATGGGGAATGGGACATGCCATTGCACCTGTATCCCTACAATGAATCGCTGGTGATAGATAATGTCTATCTTATGAACACGAGCTATAATACTGATTCGAACACTTATAGAACATCCGTCTTAAAATCACGCGGAGCATTTGACCAAATAAGCTGACTCTGCAACTGATAAACACGAAGTCTATACACGACGTATTGACGTAACGTGTTCAATATCATCAGTGTAAGTATCGAAGTTGTGTGGCTTTTATTATGACGCTAAAGGAAACATATTTATGATTAACAAAAACGGTAAGTTGAAAGAGTTATATGTATATATTTGTCGAGGTATCCTCGGCAGTTACCAGACCAGGCCAGCGCGTTGCAAGCCAATGTTTCCGCGTAAGTTTGCAAAACGCCATACATGTACTTATAAAACCTTTATAACAACAATTATTTTTTTTACACAATGGTAGCTGCGTCACTGTAGGCCACTTTGCACAAAGAAATATTCAAGAACTTGTGCAGAGCTCTATATCTGATGAACTCGTCTCTATATTAACATTGATTACGCCACGTGTTGCGTTGATTGCACTGTTTCATATCATTATATACTGTTTCATAATAATGTATAATATTTAACACCACTATATAGTGTTTCATATATATTGCGAATTCCACACAATAATCACCATGGAGTAATGAATCCGCATACCACATTCTAAATCAGCAACGTTGTTGTTATCGATATTGCAGTTTTCACACCTGAAGATGGAGTTTAAACATGTAGGAGCGAGGTCCATGTTGAGTAATGGTTTTTGTTGGCTTTCTTCATGTATGTATATGCTTGTCGTAAGAGGCGAGTAACGGGATCTGGTGGTCAGGCCGGCTGACTTGGTTGACACGTCATCGTGTCCTGATTGCGTTGATCGATGCTCATGCTGTTGGTCACTGGATTGTCTGGTCCAGACTCGATTATTACAGACTGCCGCCATATAGCTGGAATATTGCTGAGTGCGGCGTTAAACAACAGGCATGTATAAGTTTTCACGCAAGCAAGATGCATATGTTTAATTAGAATGGTTTTTGTCCCGTTGATAGAATATATACAACCGCACAAGGATAGTATGCTTTGGAAAGTACCCACCTCACCCTGTTCGTTGCTATTTTCAGTGAATTAGCGATGTGCATGTGAGACGTCGTGTGCACGCACCTGTTAGTCATCGATGTAATGCTTGTATTATTGTACTTGATATCAGTATGGAATACATCCCCGCTGAATATTATTTTCCCGATCGTTTCAATTTCAACAATAACACGTGAATACACACGTTGTTTGCCGACATTTTATTTAATTAATTATCCATATTAAACATGTGCAATTTGTTTCAGTTGTCCAGCTGTGACATGCGTTACTATGACATATACACATTCAGTAAAGTATATAAAAAATAATATCCACATTATTGTAATTACTTAATAATCTACCCACCATCATTCCAGAATATCCACGGTTAAATAAGATTTGACTGGGATCTGGATAGAAGGTTTCTTCTCTCATCAAGAAACTGTAATCCTTTCTAGGAGAAGATCACTGTCTCAAACATGAAGCCGACTAAAGCACACTTATGTTGCACGTAATTTTATCTGAGGCACATGTCAGGCTGTTTGACCGGTCCGATTAACAATACATGTTCTAGTGGTCGGGGCATGCACGTGGTTACTGAATGGTTAATGCTCCATATTAACACCGTCGCGTACAAAAAAACAACCAAAACAAAAAAAACACCAAAAACACCCCCCCCAAAAAAAACAAAAACAAAGACAACCCCCCCCAAAAAAAACAAAAAAAAAAAAACAAAAAAAAAAAAAAACAAAAGCAAAAACAAACAAACCCGGAACAACAGGTTGGCCTGCAATGATAGTGGCTAGCATAAATTAATAAAAATATAACGCATAATTATGCAAACAATGCATTATTAATGATCATGAGACATAACGATATTAGAATACATGCCCTGTCAGCGGGTATCATGCATAAACACCGTTGTCAGCTCAAAAAAATCCTTACTACAAGTGGCGGTTGTATGGAGTTATGTCCCCTTGAAGGTAACCGTCACAATAACAGTCTAAATATACATTACCTTGCCCTCGGCTTCCTGGCGGCTGGGGAAAAACTACAAGCGCGTCAGGGCGCTAGACTTACGCTTAGTCACTGAATATGTATACATATATATTTGGTAGTAACTACTAATTCCATTTAAACTGAAAGGGAGCCCCAGAGACATGGATGACCCTGAACCCGAGGAAGAATTGTAGACTGTGCTGACACGAAACTCTCATGACAGTCCTCGCTTGTGGATTCAGAAGATTTGTAACCTGAAACTGTGAATATCTAGACGTGCTACATATTCTGGACTCGCATGGTCTGTATTGGGTATACTTTTCGGGATCAGTAGGACCGCCTATCAGTTGCCGAGGTTTACATGCTTTGAATCGTGAGGTGATTCTTTTTCAACAAGAGCCTTCAAGTATCGTGAGTGAGTTAAGTTTTACGCCGTCCTCGGCAATATTACAATTATATGGTGGTGGTCTGTATATAATCGAGTCTGGACCACACAATCCAGTGATCAACAGCGTGAGGACCAATCTTCTTAATTGGGATACCAGCGAGCCTGACCACCCGATATCGTTAGTGGGCTTTTGCGACATGTTTATATTGCTGAAGACCAATTTAAACGTTTAAACGTTTGGAAATCTCTCACAAAACATTTTAATTTCTTTTTTACACAAAAGGCGACTATGCTTGTAACAGGCGACTAACGGGATCGGGTGGTCAGGCTCGCTGACTTGGCTGACACATGTCATTGGTTCCCAATTGCGCAGATCGATGCTCATGTTGTTGGTCACTGGATTGTCAGGTCCAGACTCGATTATTTGCAGACAGCCACCATATAGTTGGAATATTGCTGAGTGCGGCGTAAAACTAAACTCACTCCCTACTTCCCTCCTTCCCCCCTCACTCACTTTTTTGCTTCTGCCAGACTATCTTTTTGGGACATATTTCTACACAGACCAATTTATGTAAATAATATAACACACACACCCCTTCAATCTACCACACACAATTCAGGGGAATTCTAGATTCAGGTGAGTGATTGCATTCTGCAAGGCAAACTCTTTCACCTCCCTGTCTAAATTACATGTTCTTGTTTCGGAAAAAAATCTTTGTGCTTTTTAAAGTGTTATATTTTTAATTCCCCTTAGCTGATAATCTTGCTTGTGTCACGTGACGAATCGTAAAACACTGTTCGCGTACAAACGTGAGCTGTTGACTTCTACGCATGTCTGCAGTCTAAACAAATATTGCATTAGTGTAAATACGCATCGATCAATATTTGCCGCCTGCACCGACAAGCTCTGCACCCAGCTTTTGTAGATGAGTGCAGTTGCACGATGGACGAATACAGTTGACAGACATCCATGCGAGAATATGTATGGGAACCACGAACTCGTGTTTTGAACAAGGACACGGAGTGTAAACGTCCAGTTTGCTGTTTAATGACTGAGCCCGGCGAAGCGGCATAAAACCAGCTGGAATAACATGGCATGTCAATACATGTTAAGTGGACGTGAAGATGTAAGATGTTTGAATATTATAAGAGAGCCTGATTCTCATGAAACTGAGGGTTACGATTCCGATGTTTTGCAGGGATGTTCTATATGACTTTAAAATGTTTCCTAACAAATGTATAAACTGTTGCAAAGTACATTTTCAAGGTAAAGCTCAATTTAAAATCAGGCTGCCACAACAGTCGACACAGCCACAAGCAAGCGAATGTATCATGGTATCAGGACTGATCCAGTGAGAGGTGCATGCTCGGGAGTGAGTATAGCTATACGTAGCTTTTCGCAACATTTCAGCAATATCACGGCGAGTGACACCGGAAATTAGCTCCACACATTGTATCCATATGCATGTGGGGAATCGAACCCGGGTCTTCGGCGTGACGAGCGAACGCTTAACCATTAGCTATAGGCTATCCTACCGTCCATGCTCGAGTCCAAGAGACTTCAACACGCACATGGTCACGGTGACCCACACACAATGTGATTGCTGGATAAGGTCATCGCGGGTTCACACCTAGACTAACGCCCAGTCTCTAAATATAGGTTAACTTGATAGAAGCAAATAGTTCCTTTTACATAAAAATGGAGCCTCTGTGAGATGGGGAATCAAAACCTGAGCAAATCTGGACCTGCTTCATTTAGGGTTTAAGCATTGCCGAAAAGGACCGGCAGGAGGGAAGTAATGCAGTTCAGGTTCCGCGAGACAGTTCACATCCTGCTATCTGTGTCACTGCACGCCAAGAAACGCACGTCAGCATATATAACTTGATAACAGAAAATGTAAACACAGACAAAAAATACTTGACCTCCTTAAAAAAAAGACATGGACTATGCACAGTGAAATACAACCTCCCTGACTACAAGTATTTCTAGTCTGGATACTACAGTGGAAGTTGCAATACAGCAATAAATATGTTATGCCACTAGTTTTATTCTGTACTGGGATGAAGCAGTTCGTATTCCCGTTTCATAAAATAAACGAAAAGTCAAAATAATTATGTCTGAACATTTGATCACCAAAACCGAAATAAGCCATAAACCCAAGAAAATACCCCCGAGGCTGCACATTCACCGATAATGTGAATGATAACCGAGTGTCTGAACCAGACAATCCAGTGATCAGCAGCATGAACACCGACCTGCGCAATTGGGAACCGATGACATGTGTCAACCAAGTCAGAGAGCCTGACCACCCGATCCCGTTAGTCGCCTCTTACGACAAGCACACTACTAATCGCCTTATATGACAAGCATGGGTTGCTGAAGGCCTAATATACACCGGACCTTCACGGGTCTCACGAAGAAAGTGCAAGTCCTGGCTGGGGCTCCACATGGATGCCTTTGTCCCGAGTCAATATATTCAATATGACAGTTACTGACAATGTTGATCTGATTAACGCTATCGCCAGCTATGGCCACGAAATTCATATTACTCAAAGATCGCAACGACTTGTAGATGTAAGTCTCTGAACGTACAGTCGAACACCGTTGTGTCGAACTCTTATAAGCCGATAACTCGGCTTTCTCGATATAATTTCTCGGTCCCGGCAAAAGTTTTCATTATTTCGATATTATTTCGTGGTCCCGTAAATATCGAGACAACTGTGTTCGACTGTATATTATTTTGATGGCAATAAATAATCCCATTTGATTTGAAAAGGAGCTCGGTGTGACAGGTGATTCTGAAAAGCGGCGTAAAACCAAACTCTCTCGGTCACTCATGTTGGACTTTAGCATTGCAGGAAGCACAAGGCGCTAGGGAAAATATAAAGCAGTTCAAGGACTGTGAGACAGACTAAAAATGTCTGTAATTACAGAAATAATGTATCAGTTTCGCATAACACTTCTGAAGCCAACTTTTGCTGTCCCCTTCCTGGATTATTGCTCAACGTGACGTAAAACAGTAACCAATAGCTATTTCATTTAGCATTAATCACAACGTCTAGGCCGTGATTGGAAAGAGAAACCAGATCGCGACTCACTGGCTCCCTTTATGCGCTGAAATTGATTTCATTATACCCTTTTAAAAATATTATTTGCTATTTTCAGTTTCAGTTACGTGTTCAGACTGGAAAGTCACAGTGTAGGAAAATTGCATCTCATCAACGCAAATCGTTAATCGTAAATCAAGGTCAGTGGTTTACCAATAATGGTACATCTGCGCATTCATCCGCGCACCCATAAATTCTGTGAGTGCAAGACCGTTGCCAGATCTTCAAAATCAATGAAGTCGGGGGAAAGTTGCGTCTGAATTTAGATACGTCGCCCACTTGTTTATGCATCTATCAGTGTTATGATTACACATAAACAACAACACGTCAACGCTTTTATAGGCAGTGTTATTCTTATCCGATTGTCGTTATTTTACCAAACGTTAAGCGGATTAAAGTAGAACGGTTATCGGACGAGAGGAGCATGATGAAACGATAAGCGCAGCGATATATACTCATAGAAATGAGGAATGGAACACTGCGAAGGACAAGTGTTCCTTTGTTCCTTCCCAGGTTTCTCCACAATCTTTGTATTGCACTGTGTATGAAATTCTGGAAAGAATAAAGAAACACCTGTACTTTCAGTTGTTGCTTACTTGTTTCGACGGTATATTTATTTATCAAGCACCAAATATAAGAAAATTGACATTTCAGTTTGGTAAACTGATGCTTTCAACAAGATCATTTTTGTGGCCCTGTGCGTTTTATTGTGGTCTGATTGACAAAGAATGCCTTAGATAATATCCACCTTTCGCATCCCTTTGGAATTAGACAATAGACCGGAGCTCATGATGTTGATCACTGGAATGCCTGGTTCAGATGATTTACAGACTGCAATTACATTGCTAGAATATTGCTGAGAGTGATAAACAAGAAGCAAGCAAACCTTTGACATCAAACAGACAACCTCTGGACGTACGCTAGTGTGTAACTCTTAAATTAATGGCTGTACGTACGGCTTGAATCAAGGTCAACATGGGTCAACAGCAGCAGGCGATAAGAGCTGGACAGTCGGGCTTAATGACTTGTATCATGGCAAGGATAACAGAGCATGATTAACGTCAAAATCACTGAATTGTCTTGTCCCGACTTGATTATTTACAGACTGCCATTTTACGTCCGTACTGACGTACAGTTAAGCAATAGAAATCCGCCTTAAATGGCATGTAATGATACATGACTGATAGAAAGAGTTCTTATGCATACTGAGCGTGACATCTTTTCCACGACCGTTTACTTTTACCTCCAAATAGTGTTTCAGCTCATATCATACTCAAAGGATTAAGAAACGGAACTGCCTTCTTTATGGACCAATAGTATGCTAGCACAGAAGATACTACGGTATTATCATCGACTTAGCATTATTGCGTTGTGTTTTAGATAATCATCATTTCCAGTTTCATTTCGACAACGACTGATTACTTGCGAGTGAACACGTAAGCATTTTAGTGGGAATGCATCCATGTTCTTGACCAAAATTGGTACGACTCCAGGAATCAGTTCCGGAAGACTTGGCAAATCTGTCGGAAATTGATGAGTGATATGGATCGGCTAAAACTGCTTGGTTCCGGGTCCGCAATGCACTTGGATGACGTGAACGTTAAAGTGTACATCGTCCACCAGCAACTAATGGCCCGACTATGTTTCCAGGTTTGTCAGCACCATACCAGTACTCGTTGAGTTCATCAAGGTTGCACACGTCTGAGACCCGCGTCACTTCCGGGTTTCAGCTTCCGCTTTCTGGTTGTCAAATTACTTGAATGTCGTTAAAAACCAAGTCAATCACTAACTCGTTTCGATTCTTAAGATGGATGGAAAGAGGCAGACCGAGGCACGTGGGCTTGTATTGCTGAAAATAATACGTCCTGGGTCTAACAAGCGTACACTGATATCCACATACACACACACACACACACACACACACACACACACACACACACACACACACACACACACACACACACACACACACACACACACACACACACACACACACACACACACACACAGCTACACTACATACATACATACATACATACATACATACATACATACATACATACGTACATACGTACATACGTACATACATACGTACATACATACATACATATGTTGGACCCAGGGCGTATTATTTTCAGCAATACAAGTCTCTGTGGACCCAACCTTGTTGACTGACACTTAAGTAGTTGAATATATGTAATTTTGATTGTAACAAGTAAACTCCTTTAAAGTGAAAAGGAGCCCCGTTGAGTTGTGTGGTCTTGTATCAGAGGAAATATTGGCTCGCTTCATTCTGGGCCTTAGCATCGCAGAAAGGGCTGGATAGAAGGGCAATAATGTGGCTCTGGGAGTGTGAGCCTGACAATTTAAGACGTTTATACTCAAGCGATAGTTTATCCCAGTGATGAGTCTCGCGTGAAGCTCCCCCGAACAAAGAGAGGATTAGACAGAGATTGTCTTGAGCAATCGCTGAGTCATGTGCCGGGGAATAATGGGCCCGCTGAATTATGTAACCCAGTGGGATAATTGATAACCTATCTTCAAGCATGAGTCAGAATCCGTTAAACAGGTTGCAAGACATGAAAGAACGCACCTCCCATCTGATAAATTTACTTGTCTCTTATACACCACACTCTAGATGGTATCCCTGGTATATGGCCTCATCAATACCATCTGTGGTACATGTATGTTATAAATTGCCTGGAAAGTATGAATATTTATTCGATAGTTACGTATGTGATACAGTATCCGGTGATGTATTTGATACAACCACAGGGATTCGAATCTCTGTTTGGACAATAACTTTTCAAAATTATAAATCTAGACTTTTGCAATCATATAATGTTTTTAGATGCTATAATTTACATATATTTCAAATTTGAACGAAATAGGTGAAGAAATGGATTTTTAGGACATTCTACAGCTACACTCATTACTTAAAACACATGTAAAAAGTCAGATACAACATCTAAGGATGTATTTGATAGAAGTGTCGCAGTTGTGTTTCGGACCTTAAATTGACAATACAATGTATTTCATTTTCAACTCCATAACGCATTGATAACGACAGTGTTAATGTAGCCTAATCCAGTTTTGAAATCGATGTTTCCTGGCAGCTCAATACCTGAATTTTATCAAAGAAGAAATATAAAACAGTTACCAATTATAAACTACGGTTGTATAAAACCTATAAACATTATGCAGGAAAAATCAAGATTCGAAGAGCTTTTGAAATTGCAATATGTCGGTAAGAGCTATTGATTTTAATACATAGTTTATTAAAGCTATTGCTTTCACATTGTATATATTAAATAGATACATGATATACTAGAAATTTCGTTCAAAATATGGTTTAAAGAGCTATTAAATTTAATGCATGGCACATCAAAGCTGCAGTTTTCGATACATTCTGTGAATTAAATTATAAAAACAGATTCATCATACTAGAAATTTCGAATTCAAAATATGGTGAATAGTAGTTCTATTGAGTTCTGTCTATGATATTAACATTTGCATTCACCAATGCATAGTCGCAATTGTATAGATATACGGTTGGAGGGCTATATAGATAAACAAGAATGACTTCACGACTTGAGCGTTCTGTGCGAGTTACATAACAACACTGAAACTTCCGAGGTGCCAACCTCCCGGGTCGACAGCGACGTCAAGCATGTCCGGAGCGATGTCGTAATAGAAGTGGTCACAGACATAATATTTACTCAAAGTCACATTGACTAACTTTAACTTACTTCCATTCTCAGAAAGGACGCCATGATGCTTCTTGAACAATAACATGTGTTTACCACAGTCGAAATGATCATTATCAATTGTAGTTATAATCAATGATTTACTTAAAGAAATGTATAGGAATCTGTTGGTCTAAATCCGGCTTTAAGGCGTTATGGCACTGACTATGCTCAGTTGTACTAATAAAGCACCACATTATTCGTTAATCCACTCCGTGAGATATATCGTCAAACTTTATCACATTTTCTGCTGCCCCAACCCCGATATAAGATGGATCGGGTCCAGTGTGTGTCTGGATATGCTTGAACCTAGCGATATAACAGTAATAGTCATGAACGCGACATTAAATTCCATTTTTTCTCAACACCACCGTTAAAGTATATGTTCACTGAGGATTTAACGTCCATATGTGCAGTATGAACCCCTGACCGCTTTGAATGATTTAAAGGGAAATTCGTCCCCCGTTCCACAAGACGACCGTTGCTTTACGATAGCCAGAGCCCAGTTATAGGAACAGGTTGGTGTTAGTGTCACGATTGCACTGGGGACGAGGCTTCAGTACTCACTGTCTTAACATTGCTACGCCTGTTAAAGACATTCTGTGTTATTGTTCACCACTCGACCTGTAAACATCATTCAAATACTGAGTGTATGAGTTTAATTTTACGCCGAACTCGGCAATATTCCAGCAAGTAATTGACCCTGGACTAGAATATAGAACCAGCAGATGAAGGGTTTTTTTTTTTAAGAACAAATTTTGCTGGGAATGCACATTAGCCGAGCCGAGATTCCCTTTAACATACTGCCCCTCTTACATGTTCGATCATAGAAATCAGTTTTCACTATTTGACTACGAACATATTTTAGAGCCAGGACGTCTATACATTTTGCGTGGTATGTATACTGAGTGAGCTGATTGTTGGGTGAGTGAGTGAGACCTGACGCCACACTTCGTATTATTTCATCAATATCACTGCTGGTGTCACAAGAGTCGGTTGTGCGAAATCGAACCCGTGCGTTCGGCGTGACAAGCGAACGCTGTGACTACTGATCTACCGCGCAGCCGCCTACAGGAGTTGAATAAAAAAAAAAAACCGATACAAAGAAAATCTTTGGCCAATCATCTTACCTTGCGGTACGATATTCCGTAAGAGCATAATTATACCGTATGTATATTGTAGGCGGTCCTGGAAAAAGTATAGCCCTTGAGTTTCTGTAGTATACACTGTATACTGTTCACATGCTATCGGTCAATCAAACTGAGGCGCCCATTGCACACACGCATGATTAATCGACATATAAACCAGAGGTATTTTGCGTGGTTAAACGGCGCCCCCTAGCTCTCAGATGCATACAATTTTACTGAAGCCTGCTATTGAATGACTCGGAAACAGACTCTCGGTGTACGTCTCAAAAAGCCATCTATCACTAGTATAATTGTAATGTATGATGAAGAGATAATACAGCATGTGTTCCTGCAGTATGTGGTCTTATCTACCTGTGACTAACGGCTGTGGAGGTCCCGGGGAAGAATAGGCCTTCAGCAACCCAATAAAAGCTTGCCATAAAGGGCGACTGTGCTTGTCGTAAGAGGCCTCTTAACGGGATCGTGTGGTCAGATTAGGTGACTGGGTTGACACATGTCATCGGTTCCCAATTGCGCAGATCGATGCTCATACTGTTGATCACTGCATTGTCTGATCCAGACTCGATTATTTACAGACCGCCGCAATCAGCTGGAATATTTCTTAGTGCGGCGTAAAACTAAACTAATTCACTCACCTGTGGCTGATTGGTTGGAAATTACAGACTCTGGAAAACGTGGTCCTGAATTTCGTTTGCTCAGTGAGTGAGAGCGTTAGGTTTATAATTTGCTAGTTTTAGAAATGCGCATTACACAAGTGGGGAATCGAACCCGGTTCTTCGGCGTGACGACCGAACACTTCAGCCACTAGACTACCACATCGTCCTGGTTTGTAGTTAGAAGAAGGTGAAGGACGTGCGCAGATTTATATGACGACCCTTTATAGAACTTGTGTACCTTCACCTGTCCGTTTACGTATAAGTGAGTTATAGCGTGAACTAGACAGCATTAGACTGACGTATAGTCCCTGAACCATATCATTTTCCCTACCGCTCAGTCGTTCCTGTTATGTAAAAGCCTTAGATGAAGCAAGTCTAGATTATTATCATGTTCTGAATCTCCCACGTCACTGGAGATCCTTTTCTTTGTTTTTCTGTTAAAAAACTATATTTTCAGAGAAGATGGGTCAGTCTGTCTCCCGGTCTCTGAATAATATTATTTTCACTTCCGTCCTGTCTTTCCTGAACGAAAAGGAAGTCTGAAATTGTCTTCGGTTCTTCCATGGCACTGAGGTAAACGCCCACTAGACTAATTCTTAGTCTCTGAATATATATAATTTCGAGAGTAATTAACAAACCCATTTTAATTGAAAAGGAGCCCCAGGGAGACCAGAGATTCTGAACCTGAGGACATGTATCCTTGCTTCATTTTAGGCTTTACCACTGCAGGGACTGTTAGACAGACCAAACGTCTACCGTCTGTAAATAATCAATATTGGACCAGATAATCTTAGGACTGATTTTACGAGCACGGGTCCGCCATTGTTGATCACCAAGTCAATGACCCTGACTACTTAATCCCTTATGTCGTCTCTAAGGAGCAGCATTGGTTGCTAGGAGCCAATAACCCGTAATATCCCGAATCATTTGATGAGTCAATTTACGTCTGCTGTTGGACTACGCAGTTAATATAATGAAACAGTTCGCAAATATCAAAATAGTAAAAAGTAACACGATAATATTTATTTGAAAAATGAAAACATCTCGGAGGCTTTACTTTTGTTATATTACAATGGGTCCGTGTTTTTAGTACGCCATCGTGTTCAGAATGAGGTCGATACCATCATTTTGATATATAGGCTGTAGGATGCAATTGAAAATGGCGTCATAAACGTACAACCCATTTCAACATGTGGCCGTTCACATAAAATCATAGGTACACACTTAACAATGAAGTACTCGAAATAAAGTAATTACATTGACTTCACAGGCCGTATAATGTACAGTTATCTCAGTTTCACCTGAAATCAATTACAGTGTAAGAAGATCTGCCCCGAGGCGCTGCCACTGTAATGGTTTGCACGCGACAGCTGACAAGATGGGTGTACTTATCACGTCAATCACCCGTCAGCTGAGCCAATGAAATGTGACATATTGAGACATAGAGTTGACGGGGAAAATAGTCAATTGAGCCCGGAAGCGCATGCAGGGAGAAAAACCATTCATTAGGCTGATTTATTGGGTGCCATTTTTTAAAAATAATTTTTGTGCGTGTGCATTGTTAGAGTTTTTAGCAATTTTGATGAAAAATGTATATTTTTGAAATTGTAACTTTAAGGCAATAACGACGTTCACGATGTCAGCACGTTGTATAATCCTTTCGCAGTACCGATGAATTTCATTTTAAACCAAAAAAGTAAACCAAATAAAGTGAAATTAAGACGAATCCTCATGATTTTACCTTGCCAATGGGAAAAGTGAGTCTCAGAATTTTGTTCAAGTTAGGATAAAAGTTGTGTAACAAACGATCATAGATTGGAATCGTTATTATTGGTGTGTATGACAAGGGGTAAGCGCAGTAGTTGGAACAGTGACACAAATGCACGCGCGGTACGTGATGAGCGTTAACTTAGACGAACCCTACTTGTTCTCGGTGTGTCCTTTAATGTGCGTGACATGTTTGGCGGAAATCACATGAACCACCGAAGAAAAAGTTTCTAGATGTTGCTGAGCTACCCTCCATCCTATGTTGACAGGTCCAACATTTGCCTTGGTTGCACTTTCCAACCCTTGTCCTGTCTTTCTCAGCACTTGAATCAAAACAGCTTTTTGTTAACATGAGATTCGAATATCGCCGCTTTGCTGTTTGTAATGCCAACGGAGGACAAAATTATTTCTTTCTTTCGTCCTGTTCGTTCTAAAGGGCTGAAATTTGCCTGGATTTTGTGAAACAATTTTGGATGTCCTGCCTTTTGTGTGGATGCAAATTCAGTTTTTGCATTGTCTTTCCTGTTCTTAGTTTGAGGATTATTATTTCCCCTCTGTCTTTACTGCTTTTGAAGGCATATTTCAATAAGAAGACGGTGATAATTGTCGGGTAAGTGGCGTTTGAAATATCTCGGTTTTGTTCTCAAGGCTGTGTGACATAAGGCCTAACTCTTGCCCCCGCCTTTAGTATTGAGACATAAAATAAAGAAAAACAAAACAAAACAAAACAAAAAACAAACAAAACAACAAAACAAAACAAAACAAAAAAAACAAAAACAAAAAAACCAAAAAAAAACAAACAAACCCAGAACTGTAGTAACGTAGCCGAGCTCAACAGTGGAAAACATTACAGAATAGAGAATGTCATGGCCAGGCGTTAAAAAGGCCTTAATTTAACCTTTGTCAGGTGGTTCTACCGTATATGCATGAAGAATAAGTACAGGCTAAACCACGAGGATCCCGTGTTTAATAGTCCAAATGGTCAGTAAAACCCCTTGACGCATCCAGTTTTCAGGAGATGTAAATAATCGGAATGGATATAAACTCCGTTATTGCCAACTTGTGGTCAGTGAGAGTTCAGTTATTGCACGGTTAAAAGGAGATGATGCATGACCTGAAGATGGAAAATACGGTACGACAAAATAGTTGATATACATACCCCTGCACACCTTTTCTGTATCTCATAACACCCGAAAGTGAATGAACAGAGAGTACTTCGGAATATCTATTGACGTCCACTATATCAACAGGAGTCCGTGAAAGTTTGTACCTTTGTCATGTTCGTATGGCAGTGTTCATGACATCTCTAATCAAGTTTACTCGGTTGTGCTACAATAATTCCTAGTCACCATGACAGTTTACACAAAATACCTTCACCCAATCTTAAACTTCATTCACATGGGTGAGTGAGTGAGTTTAGTTTTACCCTGCGTTGAGCAGTATTCCAGCAATACAACGGCGAGAGACGCTAGAAATGGGCTTTACTCATTGTGAGGATTCGAACCCGGGAGCTCTGGGTAATGAGCGGACGGTTTAACCACTAGGCTACCTCGTCATGGGGTATGTGTAGTCAACAGTGGAAGAACCAGCTGGGTAATGCGTTCGCTCGCCTCTCTGAAGACACGGGTTCTATTGCCCACATGGATACTATGGCCACCATTGGTGGGCTCCCCGCCATAATATCGCCCGAAGGGGCATAAAACTAAACTCACTCACTCACCTTTTTAGCAGCTCAGAACTTTACAACAAGAAAGGGATCAAACAAATTCTTCCAAAAATGGTCCCTCTGAAATCATGGCTTTTAAACCAAATACCCACACTGTCAACATGAGAGTGAGTGAGTGAGGGAGAGGAAAATACGCTCATGCCAATAATGATTGTCACCCACTTCCGTTTTATTACTAGGATGCGGTGGGTGAGTGAGTGAGTTTAGTTTTACACCGCACTCAGCAATATTCCAGGTATATAGCAGCGGTCTGTAAATAATCGAGTCTGGACCAGACAATCCAGTGATCAACAAACAGCACGAGCATCGATCTGCGCAATTGAGAACCGATGACATGTGTCAAACCAAGTCAGCGAGCCCAACCACCCGATCCCGTTAGTCCCCTCAGAGTTGCTGAAGACCTGTTCTACCCCGGATGATAGGACCCAGGATGACAACTATCACTGGCATGGATATATACATGCACTACAAGTAAACATTGAGCCACACACGAATAACCACTGAGAAGGCGTTTGTTCGTTTGACGCTGGCAATGTTCAATTTGTTTTAGGAAACTATATGGCGGGTGCTGTTAATAAAAGTGATGAAGAAAATGATGATGACTAGGAAGCTGTTTCGTGTGCAAACTTAGGAAAGGTATGACAAGGACGATACGATCTATGAAACTAGTCCATGATTATATCATCTCGGAATTTTATTTTACTTCACTGTTTTGCAGATCGCATAATCTAGGAGAATATTTTTTGTTTTGTTGTTTTCCTCATTTGTAAAATCCGAGCATATCTATCACCTGTGCAGTCATGATTTTGTGCCTTCATCACTTTTATTTATAGTCTCTGCGATCATGATCTTGTGCTTTCTTCAGTTACTAGCACATAATCAGTGCTCTATTTACAATCTGTGCAATCGTGATGTGGTGCTCACTTCGGTTATATAATCAGTGCTTTATTTATAATCGGTGCAATCGTGATCCAGTGCTTTCTTCAGTTATTGAACCAGTGCTTTATTTATAATCTGTGCAATCGTGATTTTGTGTTTTCTTCAGTTATTGAACCAGTGCTTTATTCATAATCTGTGCAATCGTGAGCTTGAACTTTCGTCAGTTGTATAATCAGTGCTTTATTTATCTAGTGAATTTCTTCAATGTTTCTAGCATCACGGATATGATACACTTACAACTTACTCAAACCTTAAAACTAGTTCACATGGAAATACAGGTTTCAAATATTTCTTTGGTAAGAAAGGTAGACAGTTTTTGCCCTGCATACCATTCTGAGTTAAATACGTTTCTTATCCTGTATGAAAATCGGCAGAACAAATACACCTGTGATTTCGACTCCCCTTTTCAGCCACACGGACATAAAGTCGTTAGAACATAAAATATGTTTACAACGATTACCTATTTATACATATAAGTGAATATACTTTTATAAGACCTACTTAGGTAAAACAAACATACTTTGACTTATGTCCATTTACTCCTGGAATATATTTACTCATGCAAACAAATGCATTCACTTGACGCCATTGGTAAAATTAATTATGTAAATAAAAAAAACATGAGTCAACGTGTTCATGCAAATTATGCTTTAGAAAAAATACAATTAAATGTGCATTTCATATGACAAAAACTGCCGTACCTACCCGACATTTCCGATCGCGGAACATCTCCTACAGTTATATGACAAGAACTAATAACAGAATCGGCCCGTTCTGACCTTGAGGGTCAGCCAATGGCAGCAGGAATCCTGTGTTTACCAACAGACCTCAGACCTGACCTGTACTATTGGAAGTATTGATCTAGACTGAGACAGGGAGTCTTGCCCCAGGCGATACTGGCCCATGGATATGTAGTAATTATGCCCAGTAGGCAAGTCTTAAGCTGTCAGTACAGGGACACCAGTCTGTTACACTTACTACTTTTTCTTAATATTTATATAATATAGAAGCTAGTATTTTGTACTAACATATATATATTGCCCCAGAGACTTGTGCAAGCCTAGAGTCCGGGGTCAGGCTGAGGTGACTAGGACAGTGACACACATAATCACTGCCCACGATACGGCTGCATGGCTTTCATGCGTGTACAACTGCCCGGTTCTTTATTGTGGAAAACCCGCTTTTGTTGGCCGAGGATAAAGTTATATGAAATACGTTGCGATAATACAGAATGTCTTTGGTGAAAAAGAAAACTAGATATATAACTCATACCAGAAAACATGTAGATATAATTTTATGGCCTCTTCCACTACGGAAATTAGCATTCTGTTGTTTGCTTTTATTACAGACGATTTGGTAAAAAACACGGAGAGTATTATAACTGGAAAACAATGATTGATTATTTTTTGTAAGACACCACCAAGTATATTTTAGGTATTTTGTGGAAGAACTATTTTTCAAACACCTAGTCATATGTTAAGGTAATTGCAGAACTGTTAACCTTAGGTGACAGGATCCGCTGATTTGTCTTCGAAAGTTCGATTCCCGCTATTAATGATCGTTGGTTTGTTTGCGCCAAACCCATGCTGTTTTATCTGATATATTATACACATACACGGTACCCGTGATTCAGTAATGCAGGATTTTTTAAAAGTCGGACTATTTCCTCCCAAGCGACTTCGTCTAGATTGACGAGGCTTCACGGAATATGAAACGGACATAAGTAACAGTTGCAATGACTGATGCACACACGCACGCACACATAGACGCACACACGTACTCGCACATGCCGACACCTTCAACAATCAAATCCGATTTGAGTGGCACGAACTAGCGTAATACATAAATTACGTAAAAAGACTCACAAACATCGGTGTTAATCCATCCCAGAGTTATTAAAACTACCCGACAAAAGAAATCTTGTACTAATTGCCAAATTCTAACTCAGGCTAAACCTGGTCATGATCGGAGAGAGTCGTATTAACCGATATCTGATCGACATTATGTCCACAAATCACATGGTTTTCTTTGAACTCGTTATTACAACGTTATATCAACGTCGCCTACAGCAGCAAGCAGCATATGTATAACCTGTCGCATTGTCCAGGTTTGTTAACATGACCTGATTTTTATAATCTGGGTCACTGATCGCAGATCTACAAGGGGAGACAACCACCCAGATAAGGCCACTACGGGGTCACTTTCTCAAGTTGACAGAAATATGAGTGAGTGGGTATATTTGTACGCCGCTTTTACAAATGGTCCAGCATTAATGCTGCCACAACCCATGCGAAATGGGGTTCACACGACAGAAACGGCACTTATAAGTGCTAAGGTGAGGGGATTTTTGGCTTATATCTTGATAAAGACAGGCGGATTAACTTTAAATCACATAATATTTCGATTGAAATACACAATTTGTTATTGGGGTCAATGATAAGTGTGTATTGTTTCAGAAGGTGACAGATACATGGGAATGGGTAGTCGGCATCCATTAATGCTGGGTTAGGGGGACTAATGCATGGAGTATGCACGTGTGTTCGAAACGTTTATCACATGTGAAGTGAGTTGGCGAGTTCAGTTTTACTAAGAGCACACTTGAAACACAGAGAGAGTTTACATTCACGGTTTAAACCAAAGCAACTACTCAAAAAGCTGTAATTCGAACGCAAAGTAAGACACAGTGCTTGAATGCTATATTTTTAAAGTTTTCATTATATAGGTCGAAGTTGTGTCAGGTGGTAACTATTCATAAAGTCAAATTCTGTGAAGAGTTGCGTCCCTTTGGCGATCTAGGGCCCTATCATCGTGAGTTTGTTTCCAAGATACGACTTGATTGTTGACGGTTTGTCAGTACCACATCCACGCGGGTTTCACTCACCCGCCTCATCTGTCAGGCGAATGGAACTGGTGAACTAACTCTCAGACAATAATACGTGATTTCACAATCACTTGATGCTAGTTAAACCATGTCCTTGTGGTGTGGTCAAGCTGGAGTGGTGTTTGTTCTTAATACCTAATTCGCGGGGTGTAGGGGTCAGCCTAGTTGTTAAACCTTTCTCTTGTCACGCCGAAGACTCGGGTTCGATGTGCAAGATTAGTATAATGTGTGAAGCCCGTTTCTGGTTTTCCCCTGCGTGATATTGGCGGAATATTGCTAAAGGCCGTGTGAAACCTCACTCACCCACACTTACCCACAGAGCATAACACCGGTCTTGGCACGGGAACATATCATAGTATTTGGCGCGGGCCCAACATATGGTGGAATGACCTCTGAGTTATATTTTGTTTGAGTGAAAACCTAACATACTGGACAATTGACAATGATACTGAAATGAATTCTGTGAAAAGGTTCGGCACATTTGTAAAACACCACAATCCTCACGTATAGACATGCCACACATACTCTGTGATCTCGATGGCCAGTCTATGAAGTCAACACCCGCATTTTGGAGGAAATTAAGCCACCTGCGTATGCAGTCATACCCTTTTGATACCCATTTCTCCTGAGGCTGTGATATTGTCCGTCCGTTCGCCGCAGCTCCATGACTAGTTACATGGGCTCGTGTTGGTGGTTAGGCAAGTGAAATTGTGGTCAGGTGGCAGCCACTATTCAGATACTGACCACAAATTCTAATCAGATACTCGGTACAGCCACGTTTCAGAAAAACGGTACTGACACTAATCAGATGCCCGCAACAGACAATATTCAGATACTTGCCACATATACCAATCAGAGTCTCGCGATTGACACTACACAGATGCTCGCCACAGACACTAACCATAGATTCGGCAGTCACTGTTCAGATACTTAGCAATGACACTATTCAGATACTCGCCACAGACGCCATTCAGATACTAGCTACAGACACTATTCAGATACTCGGCACAGACACTATTCAGATACTCGCCACAGGCACTATTCAGGTACTTGCTACAGACACTATTCAGATACTTGCCACAGACACTATTTCTAGACTTGTCACAGACACTATTCAGATACTCGGCACAGCCAGTATTCAGATACTTGTCACAGACAATATTCAGATACTCGGCACAGACACTATTCAGATACTTGCCAATGACGGTATTCAGATACTTGCCAATGACAGTATTCACATACGCGCTACAGACATTATTCGGATACTCGCCACAACCACCGTTTCCCTTCACCATTGCCACTTAAACTAATTCATCAGAGTCTCGCTACTGACACTACTCAGATACTCGCCACACTAACCATACACTCGCCACAGCCACTATTAAGATACTCGCCACAGACACTATTTCGGTACTTGTCACAGACACTATTCAGATACTCACCGGAGATGCTAATCAGAATATCGCTTCTGATACTTCTCAGATACTCAAAATAAGAGACTATCTACTAACACCATTCAGATTCACGACACAGCCACTATTGAGAAACTCGCTACATATACTAATCAGAGACTACTCAGATACTCGCCACAGACACTAATCAGAAACCCGCTACTGACACTACTCAGACACTCGCCACAGACACTAATCGCAGACCCAACCCTGACGCAAGACAGAGACACGCCAAAGACAAATTAAAGAGTCTTCTACGGTCGTCACATCAGGGTTTCGGCAATTCATTGCTTTTCACGATCACGTTGCTGATTAATCCAAAACAACGCATGTTTCGCCTTTATTTACTAACAACACGTCATCATGTGGTGGAAGACATAGCCAACAAAGGGAAGTTCAGTTACTAAAGTCTCGACGCACGCATGGAACGCCCATAGTCTGACGTAAATGTCGGACACATGATCACTATTACCTGAGTAAATATATTGCATGTTACATTAATCCTATGATCCTCATCAGTACAAAAGCAGAAACGGGAAAGATTGAACCTACACGTTTAGAATTAATTGGTCTTGGATGTAATGCTCAACTAATTGATAGCTAGCCTATCAGTGGCAGACAGGTTCTCTTTGTACGCTGCGCTTACGCTGCTCCACATCAGAAACACGGCTCTGTTTGCATGTTAAAGCTATGTGTGATTCTTGATGTTAAATATCCCGGCCATGATCCACCACTCTAGGTCTCTTGATTTAAATGTATATTAAAATAATGATCCGACTTTTCGATGCACATTACTATCTCTTCAAACTGTCATAAACAGGCCCAGGTATTCTGTGTCTGCGAAGGAGAAATGACTTCTCACAAACAACGTATTGCCTCATGAATATTTCGATCTCCCAAGTGTCAATCTGACCTAGTCAACTCGTAATTAAATCCCATCTTTATATGCCATTTGTCATCGTTTAACAGCGATCTCTGTTGTGGCTCGCTTCTCATTAACGATAATCAAAGTGTGCTTAAGTCACCCAGATGATCAAATCGTGCTTAAGTCATTTACAGTACGTGATTTGCTTTATTATTGCGACCTGTATATAGGAAATGACGACATGGACCACTGTCTGTGTATTATGGGGTGAATAAAAGGGGCGTGGCATGTTCTGAGATGAGCATGATGGAGAGACACCTGACACTTTAGTGGAGCTGGGGGGATGGCGTGTGCGTGCGTGCGTGCGTGCGTGCGTGCGTGTTTTGCGTTTGACGATATTTCCTGTGGATAAGGCATGTGGCAATTCAAACTCGGGGTTTAGGGGAGGGATATATGAATTTGGTGTAGATAGTACGCAGGGTTTGGCGTGGATAGTGGGTAGGTTTAGAGCAGATAGGGGATGGGTTTGAAAAGGATACTGGGCAGGTTTGGAGTAGAAAGTGGGCGGGGTTTGGAGTAGATAGGGGGTGAGGTTAGGAATAGATAGTGGTGGGGTTTTCAGTAGGTAGTGGGATGAATTTGGTTTAGATAGGAGGTGGGGTTACGAGTAGCTAGGGGTTGACTTTGGTGTTGAGAGGAGATGGGGCTAAAAGTAGACAGGGGTGGGGTTAGAAGTAGATAGGGGTGGGGGTCAGAAGTAGATAGGGGTGGGGTGGATTCAGCGTGTAGTTGAAAGATTAGGAAGCTGCGTTTGGAGTAGACAAGGTGGAGTTTGAATGGAGGAGGCCGTTTGTTTCAAGTAATTACGAATAATCGTGTAAAGCCTTGGTTAAGGCACGGTAATGTAGCACTCGGCTACAAATCCTGGTATATTGCATAGAGCAAAACAATGTTGTATTAACGATCAGACCATTAGTAATGCGACACACAAAGCAAAACAGAAAACAAAAACCAATACATTCCTTAGGTCTAAGGTAACCTTAAAGCAATGTTAGGGAATGGGAGTTAAGGTTAACCTGCGTAAAGGCTGCTTTGTGAAAGGAGCCCTAAGACTTTATCTAATAGCTGGCATGACTACGTGTTGAACCTCACACTGTTTACCCCAACACACTCTAAAAGCATACGCTCAAAACTCCCGCACCGCCATCACCTAACCCGACCGTACAGGTGCACTAATGATGCAACGTAAACCGAGACAGGAATGTGTGACGTCGAACACATAATGATGTGCCTATACTCACATCAATGCAAATTCTTCATTCAGAGTAAGTATGCAGCCTGTAATGACGTACCTGCGTCGACACGCATGAAGTCTCGTCACAGAATTTTACGGGTCGTTGTAAGTAATAGGCGGGGGTTCGGATGTAATGGAGGGGAGGGAGTTTAGATTTACGCCGCACTCAGCAATATTCCAGCTATATGGCGGCGGTCTGTAAATAATCGAGTCTGGACCAGACAATCCAGTGATCAGCAACATGAGCATCAATCTGCGCAAATGGGAACCGATGACATGTGCCAACCAAGTCAGCGAGCCTGACCACCCGATCCCGTTAGTCGCCTCTTACGACAAGCTGAGTCGCCTTTTATGGCAAGCGTGGGATGCTGAAGGCCTATTCTACCCGGATGTAATGGACGACAATGTGGCGGGTTATATATCAAAGAACAGACATCTACTAGTAATAGGGTATAGTCGACTTTTTTTTATTTATCTGTTTCTCACATGCAATCTGTTCTCTGACTCTGTAGTGGTGTGGCTGGGTGGTTACGGCTCTCTCATATGCACTGGGGCGGGGGGTAGCCAAGTGGTTAAAGCGTTCGCTCGTCACGTCAAAGACCCGGGTTCGATTCTCTACATGCGTACATTGTGTGAAACCAATTTCTGATGTGATATTGCTGTGATATTGCTAAAAGCGGCGTAAAACTAAACTCAACTAGGTCATGTTGTCAACTTCGATGTTGTGTTAAAGTAGATATAGTGTTATAGACGGAAGGAACTCTGATAACACATGCATATTATCATTTTTCATTTTCATCGGTATGGTTATACGTAACACGTGCACTTGAAGAAATGATATATTTCTAAGCGATAGAGGCGATGATTCACTCATGGTTACCCCACTTTGTCACAGTCAAACCAATAAAAGTCATATTACCACCGACCCAAACTTCCTTAGCACAACCTTACTAAAATATTTCGGCAACATTACTCCGTTTGCCAGACACACTTGATTTAAACATATTTCATTCACAGTTGGAAAAGGATTGGGGACAATGTATTGTTTGAAAGAGACAAGATAGTCTGATTAGTGTGACGTGACACATTTCCCTGTCTACAAAATGACACCATGGACACATTTCCCTGTCTATAAAATGACACAATTGGTACATGTCCCTGTCTTACAGATGACACCATGGACACATTTCTCTATCTATCAAATGACACCATGGACACATTTCTCTGTCTACCTAATAACACCATGGACACATTTCTCTGTCTACCAAATAATACCATGGACACACTGCCTTGTGTCCAAAATGATACCATGAACACATTTCTCTGTCTACAAAATGATACCATGGACACATTTCCCTGTCTATAAAATGACACAATTGGTACATGTCCCTGTCTTACAGATGACACCATGGACACATTTCTCTATCTATCAAATGACACCATGGACACATTTCTCTGTCTACCTAATAACACCATGGACACATTTCTCTGTCTACCAAATAATACCATGGACACATTGCCTTGTGTCCAAAATGATACCATGAACACATTTCTCTGTCTACAAAATGATACCATGGACACATTTCTCTGTCTACCAAATAATACCATGCACACATTGCCTTGTGTACAAAATGATACCATGGACACATTTCCCTGTCTTACAAATGATACCATGTACACATTGTTGCGTCTACAAAATGATATAATGATCACATTCCTATGGCAGCCAGATGATACTATGGACGCATTTCCCTGTCTACCAAGCGATACCATGGACATATTTTCCTGTCTACCAAACTACCAAATGATACCATGGACACATTTCCCTGTCTATAAAATAACACAATGGGTACATGTCTCTGTCTTACAAATGACACCATGGACACATATCTCTGTCTACCAAATGATAACATGGACACATTTCTCTGTCCGCCAAATGATACCATGGACACATTTCTCTGTCCGCCAAATGACACCATGGACACATTTCCCTGTCCACAAATGAGACCATGGACACATTTCTCTGTGTACCAAATGATACAATGGACACATTTCCCTGTCTTACAAAAGACACCATGGACACATTTCTCTGTCTACCAAATGATACTATGGACACATATCTCTGTCTACCTAATGATACCATAGACACATTTCTCTATCAAATGATACCATGGACACATTTCTCTGTCTACAAATGATACCATGGACACATTGCCTTGTGAACAAAATGACACCAAGGACACATTTCTCTATCAGATGACACCCTGGACACATTTCTCTGTCTACCAAATGATACCATGGACACATCTCTCTGTCTATAAACTAACACAATGGGTACATGTCCCTGTGTTACAAATGACACCGTGGACACATTTCTCTGTCTACAAAATGATACCATGGACACCTTCCTCCGTGTTCCAAATGCTACCGTAGACACATTTCTTTTTCTACCAAATGATATTATGAACATATTTCTATTCTTTTTTTTTTATAAAATGATGCCTTTAACACATTTCTAAGTCTAAGGAAATTTTGTTATTTATTATTGTTTAGAAATTATCATTTGAACTATTACTTTTTACTATAGAGACTTGTGGAAGCCTACTATCTTCCCTGGATATATTTATCTGTGATTTGATTGATATAGTCCTCTGTCTAGCACCAAATGCTAACTTAGCACATATTTATCTACCATGAGAAAGGATGAACAATTAATACAAAACGTCAGCATGGCTAGACACCCAGCAGTTCATGTGCACCTGTTAAATAAATACATTTTTTATAAACCACAGAAAATACAAACAGTGTAAAAATACATTGTGTATCAACAATGCCATCGATTTAACACAAACAAAAACAAACACAGGGCCTACCGTCATCCATCCTTATGAACGGCAACACACAGATCAATATATATCCTCGCTCAGTGTAACATCCGCAGCAGTGCAGAATCTGGTGTTTAAGATGACCCAGGAAAAAGTCCGCTACGACCGAGAGAACATCAGAGGGTACGGTGTACCTCTCAAGAAGTAATCCATCCAGTCATGGCTATGTATAACACCAAGTGAATAGAATCAATGTATGTCGCCCCTTTCCGCTCATAGAGACACTAATAGTGTTCTTCACTGTTCGGCATTTATATATACCGCCACGATAGTATCAAGCGTGTCCATCATATTGTTAATGCGGTGTACGTGCTAGTCGCCACATATACATAGTGCTTTGTTCAATACGAGCGTAAACAGGGTGTTTACGGTTTTACGTTGC
Source organism: Haliotis asinina (assembly GCF_037392515.1). Lineage (NCBI taxonomy): Eukaryota > Metazoa > Mollusca > Gastropoda > Lepetellida > Haliotidae > Haliotis > Haliotis asinina. The sequence goes on along the minus strand of NC_090294.1, from coordinate 17,153,415 downwards.
GCTCTGGAACATTCCAGCAATATTGATGCGAGGAGCACACTTCGTACCCATGTGGGGAAACGAGTGAGTGAGTGAATTAGTGGAGTCGGCATACAGTGGCACCTTGTTAATCCGGACGACGTAGTTCCTAGGAAATCGTCTGTCTGTATGTTTGACTGTAAGTGTGTGTGTCTCTGTCTTTCTTTCGTGTCTGTCTACCTGCATACAAGTATGGATGGACGAATGGATGGATGGATGTGCGTATGCATGCGCATAGGGAATCGTCTGTCTGTATCTATGTATGTATGTGTGTGTGTGTGTGTGTGTGTGTGTGTGTGTTTGTTTGTGGATGGATGGATGTGTGTGTGTGCGCGTGCGTGCGTGCCTGCCTGTCGGTATGTATGTATGTGCGTGCGTGCGTATGCATGTATGTATGTATGTATGTATGTATGTATGTATGTATGTATGTATGTATGTATGTATGTATGTATGTATGTATGTATGCATATGTCACATTATATTTTAATGTACGTTTCACGACTAAGTAGCGCTGAAAGCCACAAGGGCGGTAGGGTAGCATAAACGTTAAAGCGTTCGCTTGTCACGTCGAAGATCTGGGTTCGATTCCCCACATGGGTACAATGCGTGAAGCCCATTTCTGGTGTCTCTATCTGTGATATTGCTGGAATATTGTTAAAAGCGGCATAAAACTAAACTCACACTCACACACTCAGACACCTAAAGCCACAATCAACAGTACAATGTCTATCAAAGAAGAAGTAAGGTAAAAACACTGGCAATCCTGAGTGTGGATCGTAGGTGTTGTTGATGTGTGCGTGTGCGTGTGCGTGTGCGTGTACGTGTGTGTGTTTATAAATACGACCTTACATTGCCAGTAAAGTTCGTGACGTTGTGCTGGCAAGTGTTCCAAGTCACGGTACATGTAACACTGTCTTGAAGTGTTGACTGCAAGCCAATTTCCACTGCTTGTACAAGTACATGAATATCCCACGTTCTTCAAGGGCTAACCTTTACACGGGGAAGTATTTTCCAGGCTAATTTACATACACCGCGATTTCGTTAATCGCGAGCTCCTTATATGGAGGCTTTTGCGTTAAATGTCAGCAGGAAGGATGCCTGTTTCACAACACCACAGGCTGATAAACACGGGTGTACGTGTATGTGTGTGCAGTGAATCACGTGATAACCTTCGTAATCGCTTTTTAAAAATACAGATTTCAATTTTAAGAATAGAGCAATGTGTTGTGAGTTCCACGAGCACAGGGCTCACAAAGCTCTCGTAAGCCTAAGATCTCGTAACTTATCTCGTAACATTCGTACCAACTATTCTGTAACATGGGTAGTACGAATGCTACAGTATACCAGGTACAAATCATGGGAGAAAAGTTACGAGATCCTAGACTTACGAGAGTTTTGTGAAACGGGGCCCTGGATTGTAGTAGCCAGACATTACACAGCGCGGGGTTCTGAGAGCATCAGACGGGCGCCGTTTCAAATCCACCGATGCAAGATCTTTGGAATTGCTTGTGACGTCATTCAACGGTGACGTACAAATCGGGCCACGTCATCTTCGCAACGGACGCGTCACTGCAGCCTCTACCACCAGACAGTTGTTTAGGGGTATATGTTCAGCACTGACTACAGGAAACTACTGCGGACACCACGATCTATGTGCCCAACAAGCATCCAGCAAGCAACCAGTTTGGATGAGTACATATTCCATCAATACTTCATCATGATGTTCTGAGAGGATTACCATTTATGGAATCGTACCTTGGTCTTCCGTGCACTTGACGATCGATTGCCCGACACACTTAGTCAACACCACGTAATTAAAGTTTTCTCTAAATGAGTTTAGTTTTATGCCACTTTTAGCAATGTCCTAGAAATGGGCTTCACACATTGTATCCATGTAGGGAATCGAACCCGGGTCTTCGTCGTGACGAGGAAACACATTGACCAGTAGGCTACCCTACAGCTCTAGTTCACCTAAGGAGGGTGAGAGCAAAATCACGTAGGAGTTTCTCCCGAATCTATTGATATTTTTCTACCCCTATCTGATCGTGGGTCGATTCGTTGCCTATGTTATCGGCCTCTTTTTAGCAGGGACACATCTGATTACTTCCGGGTGCGTTTGACCCATTACCCACCACCCCTGCCAAAACTGTCAAATAAGGGGAGGTCTCTGCATTTGACCTTGGAAATCCAATCGATATTTGAGTCATGATAGCCCCGGTAAGTTGTGAATGACTGAATGCAGTATGCTGAATGACTGTATGCTTTGCAACATTCCAACGTTCTGTTGCACAACACACATCGTTGTTGTGTGCCTAACTGGCGACAAACAACGGTCTGAAAACCAAACAACGTAATGGCGGAATTGTTTGAGACATCTTGCCAGCAAGGTGAGCGATCTAAAAATAACAAGTTGGCGTAAAACGCTAAAATCTTTGCACTCAATGGGTATTTTGCAAGGGAAAACGCCAATCATATTTAGGTAGTATTTCTCTACGGCTTTGAAGCAGTACTTTACCTGTGTGAACAATCACGGCGACCTTGTGTTTGTGACTACCCTCTCCCAAGGTCAGCAGTTATACGATCATTTGTCAGGTGAGAATGAATTCAAATGAATATATAATATATAATTACTGACAAGAATTTCAAATACAGATTTTAAAAATTAGAGTACCTGTCCAATGTAACGGGAAATCAACGTCTCGAATGTGTTGATAAAATTTCAGAGTGAACTATGTTAATGGATAATTAACAAAAATATGGAATCACGGGAAAATAAATTGGACATGAGGTGCGTTATTTCTCATCACGGACTGGTTTTTTCATGCTAAATTTGTATCCAGTTTCCCATCTGTTGAGGTATTTTCAATTCCGAATTTTCTTTGTGGCTGTTTTTTGTACATAACCCCTCATGGTAATGTATATATTTCTTCAAACACGTCACCAAAATAGTTCAATTTGTAGAGTCACTCACGTATAGACGCTGAAATTCCTTAATTAACGTGTTTTTCTTTTTTTTAAAATAACATCATATGATTTTGGTCATGGAATGTTTTGAATATGAAATTAATGACCACTTCATATAATAGGACATTGCAACACAGTTGGCTGACTTGACGTTTTGTGTGGCTGGGTGGCAGTGATGATGATTTGTTACGAAGTGAATCTCCCACCCCACCTATACCCCCAACCCCCCTCCACCCCATTAAAAATCATCATCACCCCACTAGCCTTAAAATGTATGCGGTTCATATGTCCAGAAAGTCCTATCACTGAACCAGAGCGACCCACATACTGTAAACATTCTGTTTACCTCCTCCTTCCAGTCAAAACTGGCTGGCGCGAGCCGAATACATCGAACACGATCGAAACTGCACGTAGGCAGTATTTCATTATGATGACCTACTAGCATAATTTCGCGGTTGACTGGTTCAGAGACCTGTAAGCAAGTTGTGCGAGCAACATGTATACGTCATTTGTGTCATGACTCCCAGTAACTGTCCATAAACCAGGCCACTTATATTTATCAATGGCTGACAGCTTTGTTCAGGATTGAGACGGGAAGGGGAATACAACACACCGACTTCTCCCTTGTCTTGCAGGGGTGTAGTCTATCGTATAAAAGCTGAAACACATATACTCAACGTAATCCATGCAAGTCTAGAATATGTGGCAAGTCTAAATTCTCGTGGTTTCTGAAAATGAAAACTGTCTGGGCACCTTTTCATTATATTATCATATTATATTATTTTTATTAGGAACTGTTCTTTATATAAAATATAAAGAGACTAGTTCTTAGTCTGGCCGGCGCTCAGGCCTAGCATTTCTAGCCGGGTAATGCGATAGGATTGTACGTGTCAGCCCTACTGATTTCGATTTTCTCTCTCTGTATGTCGATGTCCCCCGTGAACATCCGGATAACTTTGTTCTCCGGCACCCCATGTTTCTTGTAAACGGTGACTAACAGGATCAGATGGTCAGGTATGCAGAGTTGCTTGACCTGTGTGTATTCCACTTGTGCAGATGAATGCTCATGATTTCAGTCATTGGATTGTCTAGTTCAAACTCTATTATCGACAGGCCGACGTCTGTCAAACAACAAACACATCTTCTTATTAATTTCATTAGTGGTGAACTATTTCCTGTTAAGGCACCGTTCATCGTTTCTCGTTCGGGGCTGATGGTGTCTTCAAGGTACGTGCGCGTGCATGCGCGCGTGCGTGTGTGTGAGGATGGGAGGGGGGGGGGGGGACGATGTTCCATATGGATGAAAGGTACACTTCTGACAGGATTTGAAAGTGTTATACGAAACTCGTATTTTGGTGGAGACATACAGGGGGACGCATGAAAAATGAACGTGTTCATTTACTTTTCCAGATTGTCACCAGCAGATCACGCAAAGAAACATGGAGGGACACTTGTACTTGCATATGTTCCCATATCTTAGTTTCCACCAATTTAATAACAAGAACGCATCGAAGCATTTATACTGACAGTACTTATAGTAAATGGGATGGTGGGTAGCAAAGTGATTAAAGCGTTCGCTCGTCACACCGACAACCCGGGGTTGAGTCCCCACATGGGTACAATGTGTGAAACCCCCTTCTGGTGTCCCAGTAAAAGTAAAAGTAAAAGTAAGTTCATCCACTCATTTATATTAAACATAGGTATAAGAGATACGGTTTACTTGGGGACCACTTACTGTGTGTTCAATGCACTGACTGACACTCCTAGTCTATGTATTGACAATAGTGGACGAACCCATCCACGAGGACGTTGTGGCTTCGTTGTTCGAACGCAGTGACGCGACTCAAGCCAAGTCTGTTCGGTGAAGATAACGATTTATATATATATCATCGACTAAAACACGTAATCGAGTCTGCTGGTGGATATGTATCGATATTCCCAGTGACTAGATGCTAGTGAACAAAACACCAGCCTCTCTCCATTAATTAAACAAACCGTTTTCTGACAGTTTCCTTTGTATCCGGTTAGTTAGTGTGAACTGGGTTTAAGCTGGGTTAAACCTTATGAAGTAGGGTGCGCATAAGGTAGGGTTGGATAACGTTGGATTGGGTTGGGCAGGATAGCGTCGCATAGAATTGACAGAATTCGGGTTTTGATTGATAGCTTTGTGAGAGGAGGGATAGTGTCGGGGTGAGCTGGGAAGGGCCCTGTACTACTCTGTGGATTGTTTGTTGTTTGAAGCCGCACTCAGCAATATTCCAGCTACATGGCGGCGGTCTGTAAATAATCGAGTCTGGACCAGACAATCCGGTGACGAACAGCATTGATCTACACAATGGGGATACGATGACATGTGTCAACCAAGTTAACGAGCCTGACCACCCGATCCCGTTACGCCTTTGTTTGGGTGGGTCTGGCATGCGTTTGTTTTGATTGCATTCTTGCCATTGCGCTCACAACGTTAAGATGACTGCAACCTGCCATCATCACACTTCGTGAGGCCCTGAATACATAGCATACATATGCTCATAGTTTAATGTCTCTCGGCTGTTTATTCCAACCGCACAATGCTTCAGTCTACTTCTCCATACATAATTCTCCAACACTGATACTTCCATTGTTAAGTAAACAGTGCTCACAGAGTTCAGTTTCTATTTTAATCTTGATATCCCTGTCGGTCGTTCTTTGATACATATAATGCGGGTACCCATTTAATTAATATTCATTACATGTGTGTGTCCGTAACGGTCTTGTTATTGGCTAAAGTCTTACTGCCCAGTTCAACCTGCCTCGGGTAAATGTGATTGACCTTGGATCAATATAATGAAAATGCCAGGATAATAACTTAACATGATAATACGTTATTACTTGGTGTAGCCAGTCTTCGATATGTCTAAACCGACAACTGATGAGAGATTAAAGAAATCAGTAGGGGAGTGTCCGTCTGAGATCTGTCACAAAGACGCCAGTATTCACGTAAAAAAACATGAAAAAGAACAACAAAACTAACAAACAAACAAGCCCCACCCGAACAAACAACCAAAAACTTCAACAACATAAAGAAATAAAAAAAAATCCCCAAAAGAAAACAAACAAAAAATAAAATAAAATAAAAAAACACCGTATTTTTTCGTTACGTTTTTAATAAATGAAGCCACAAAGCCACAGAATCTATTTATATGTCCCTTATGTGCACAAATGGTTTGCTGTTTAACTTTGAATTATAACAGATGCATCATCGAACAGATTATTGCCTTAACTCAAATGTCTCGAGGCCAACTCAAACTCTGTTGACCCTTCAGAGACGCAAGTTGTCGCAAAATCTAATTTGGGAACATCAAGCAATACCTGTCGGGATCCCTCTGTCATTCACCTGAGTCCTACCTGTTGTATCAGCAAGTTTACACCTGATCGTGTCAAGGTCTGTTTAATGTAAACACAGGTGATACAATGATCAAAGTCGCCGACGTGTTGATCGACAGGTACAACCTTAAAATAATTGATGCCCATTCACCTTTGAGTGTTTGTTCTTTACAAGTCATACATCTTCATGACAATGCCATTTCGTATGGGACCCTTACGACGTACACGTAATAAAAAGGCATTGCAATGAAAATATATTTTTGTGATAAATGTCTACCATGAAAATTGTAATTATGTTTAACAGTTAAACGTTTTACTTATGTCTCTCATTGAATAAAAAATGTCGTGACATGTGATTCACTATGAATGGAAAAACATCAAGAATCAGATCTGCATAGTCATTGAGTGAGTGAGTGAGTGTGGTTTCGCCCCACTTTTAGCAATAGTCCAGCAATATCAAGGCAGGGGACACTAGAAATGTGCTTACACATTGTACCCATGTTGGGAATCGAACCCGTGTCTTCGGCGTGAATCGAAGAACCACGGGGCTGCCCCACCACCCCTCGATCTGCACAGACCGTACAGAAACAGAAATTCCATTGTCAGTCAATGGTAATTTAAGACAGCCAGGGGGATGGATGTTCGGATCGTTGTGGATATGTAATAACGTTTGATATCTTGAACCCTCTAGTGATATATTTCGTCTGTTATTCATAGTTAGACATACATCCTATATTTGAGGATGTATTGACAGATCTAATATCACGTTGAGGGTTTTGACGACTTTTCAAGATGAACTTCTACTTTTACACTTTCCGTTTCTTCTCATTTCATGTATTCTATGTGCATTCCCGTTCTTGATGGGTTTCCTTAGTAACCGGTAACCTTAGCTAAGCATGTCATATAAATTCAATCAAAATGACATATACTGTATTTTTGCACATTAGAAAGATGCTGGACTATACTTGTTTGTGCCTCTGTTGCATTCTTAACGTTGTACACAGTGTAACTATGTTGGCATGGTAACGGATTAATGATGTGACTGAGCACAGTGTATGTTGGCATGGTAACGGATTAATGATTCCTTAATAGGATTCAGATCAATCGCCACGAATGACATGAAGTGTTTAGCGGCTCTAGCCGGGGGTGACCTACTGAGCAAAGGGTTATGCCTGCTGGTCGCAGACAGCTTCTCACTGTTAATGATTTTACCGTACCTGCGCATTTCGCCGAAGTGGCAAAAGTCAATGAATTGTGTTAAATTGGTCGTTTACCCGCGCAGAGCCGCCATTATGGAACTCAACAGGAGCATGAAGCGACGTTGCAGATTCCATCACTCACTTCAAACAGTCTCCATATTGCCGAAGGAGTGAATTTGTTAATATTTCTGCCGTCTCTTGGAAATATTAACTGTCGGCGACTCCAGAAAATGGCTGCCCGTATTGTACCTAAGTGGAGATTCGAACCCGGGCCTTCGGTTTGACCATCGACCGTTTTATCCAGTAGGCTACCCGCCCCCGTCGAAAGACGAGTAGCAAAGGCATTTGCACTCTCAATATATGATCGCTAGCTGTTGTGTCGTGTCGTGTCGACTACAGAAGGCTCAATCTGCAACAAAGGGGATGAAGTGTTCGTCAGCTTTTGGATAAAACAGACAGACAGACAGACAGACAGACAGACAGACAGACAAACAAACAACCCTGGTCCCATAAATTCTGACTGAGAGACAAGAAAATGTGCCCCAGCGTTTCCAAATGCATTGCAGGTTCAGATGACTCAAGGACCTGAGTTCCACTTCTTGGTTACATTTCCATCCATTTTATAGCAATAAGTATACAGAATACATATGTGCATATAGATGTACAGAGGATAGTGTTTCGTTTAGATATACTGAAAAAGGATATATACAAGGACATATAAATGTGCAGAAGGTTATGACTCATGTAACGATGATATAATCATTACTCCAGGTTACTGAAAAGCGTATTTAGAGAACAATGCCAAAGACCTTACACAGAATTACTACAAGCGAATGTAGAGAACAACGCCAAAGACTTTACACAGGGTTACTACAAGCGTATGTAGAGAACAACGCCAAAGACTTTACACAGGGTTACTACAAGCGTATGTAGAGAACAACGCCAAAGACTTTACACAGGGTTACTGAAAAGCGTATGTAGAGAACAACGCCAAAGACTTTACACAGGGTTACTACAAGCGAATGTAGAGAACAACGCCAAAGACTTTACACAGGGTTACTACAAGCGTATGTAGAGAACAACGCCAAAGACTTTACACAGGGTTACTGAAAAGCGTATGTAGAGAACAACGCCAAAGACTTTACACAGGGTTACTACAAGCGAATGTAGAGAACAACGCCAAAGACTTTACATAGGGTTACTACAAGCGTATGTAGAGAACAACGCCAAAGACTTTACACAGGGTTACTGAAAAGCGTATGTAGAGAACAACGCCAAAGACTTTACACAGGGTTACTGACAAGCGAATGTAGAGAAAAACGAATATTGACAAGCGACCAAGGACGTCACACTTGTTTACAGGATTGTGATAGCAATAAATGTCACGTTGATCATTGCACAGGGTTCTGAAAAGTATATGAAAAGATATACCAAAAGGCGTGAAAGCTTCCTTGCTTACAGTTTGAGAATGCTGTGAATTTTGCTGCCTGGTAATATCTATATATTTCTTGTTGTATAACTTTGAAATTTGGTTTGGTTTTCCTAACTGTACATCTGTAAAGCATAGATTTTGTTATAAGAATGACTGAATTCAAAGGATTATTAGGCACCCTCTCAAACTCAAATTAGACTTTCTCTTCATTGAATTCGATATTTCCTTCCGTATATTTTGTAAGCCATTCTGAAAGCTTTCTCCATATGATTTTAGCATACTGACAGGTATATAAAACACGTACAACGGTTTCAAGTGAGTCATTACATAAAAAACATGCTGGGGATTCCACGAATCCCACCTTAAATAACAACGTCTTGATACTCAATACATTATGAAAGATTTTAAACTGAAACCATCTCAATTCACTACTTTGTGTACGTCGTTTTGCCATAAGATTAATATTCTTCAATTCTATGTCAGTGTATTCTTTCTGTAAATGATCTTCCCATTTCAACAGTGTGTTAAACTTTGTAAATGTTAGAACTAATAAACGCATATAAAAGCTGAGCAGTTTTGTTTATTGTTTATTATTGACATGTTGTGAGGCAGAATGGCTCTAGAGCTGAGCAGCACAAGGATTGGTGTTGTATACAAGGGATGACACTGATTTCCTGACTCCCTCATAAGTCAGAACGTCTGTTTTGACATTATATCATTTTACAAAGTTTTTATACTTATTAGTCATATTCATATAGTCATAACTTCTGATGTCCTTGTTATACCAAATGGATTTTGACATTATCTCTTCACCACTTCCGTGTTCAGCATTGTACAAGTATGTTGACCATGGGGAGAATATCTCATTCCCGAACCTATTATGAATGTGGGGGATACTGTTCTCCTTAATATAAGTGAAATCTGCTAAATAAAGTACATTTAAAGCTATGATATATTCTGAGACCAACTTTGTCCCGATAGCATTGCTATAGATCAACCTCCTCATCAAACTCAGTATTTGTGCGACAATAACAGTTACATCAGAACAATAATACAACCATATGTATGCAGTAGTTGCATAATATTTCTTTGGATTTTATAAGTTTTACCTTTCCAAACAAACTGGTGGCACTTCTTTTGAAAATCGTCCACTGTTTTGTTAGAGGGACTGGGAATACTACTTAACAGTTGGTTAGGGTTTGGAAGTAGAAGTGGTTTCAACATAACATTTCATCCCAATGGTGTTAAAGTTCTTTTCGTCCACACTGTATTTTTCTTTTCATTTCCCTCAAAGATTTTTTATAGTTCAAATCTGTATTATTATCTAAGCCAACATCAAGTTCTATACCTAGTAATCGAAACTGAGTCAGTGAGCAGTCCAGTCTCCATTCTTCACAGAGCTTATACCTTTATAGTATTTCTGCGCACAGAAAAGGTATTGATGTGAACAGAATCCGATTGGGATATCGATCTCCAGAACACCGTGGGGTGTTAATCGGTGTGTGCAATTCCTGGAAAATGTTATAAAAAAACATGATATATTTCACTTATATTTCCATTTGAAGTGATTTAGTAGAAAACTGACATCCGGTCCAGTCTGGTTCCCTGACTCAGTGTCAGAGCGTGAGCACCGGCGCAACAGATCCAAGGAACCAGTCTGGCGTCCAGTCTCATTAGCTCCACGAGAACACCATACATGCTAGTGTTTTTGCTTGTTTTGGGTGTGTTTTTGTTTCATAGAATATAGGAATATGTGTCCATTCTGAGATATTTGTTTGAATGTGTTCGTGACCTTATCTCGCAAGTCACTGGATCGACTGACTAGTGAATTTTCTTGGGGTAATTTTGTAAGTACATCACTCTCTCCGACTTAAGTCATTACACACTTTTAAATCATGCAAGACTGTAGTCTGATAAAAATGTTCACCATATCCGTAGCTTAATTATAAAACCCGTTTCTACGTTCACGTTTCTGACTAGTAAATTGTTTTGTGGCCTAATAACTTCCAGACATAGCTAGCCCGACTGGCTACCAAAATTTGGAAACCTCACTGAGTGACATCTATGTTTCTCTGCATGACATGGGCAGATAAGCTTAATTCATTTTAAAAGTCGCAAAAACAGTGTATAAGGCGAGTTGAAAGACTTAGAAATACACTTCTGTAAGGTTGGGGTATATATTTGTTTTACGTTTTGAGTCAGTTGCAAACCTCAATTGTTGATTGGTGTATGGATCTGCCTGGAATGAGGGTCAAACAACATGAGCAGGGTTGTTTGCGAAGGTTCTCACTCTCACTCTCTGAGTGAGTGAGTGAGTGAGTGAGTGAGTGAGTTTAGTTTTACGCCACACTTAGCAATATTCCAGCTATATGGCGGCGGTCTGTAAATAATCGAGTCTGGACCAGACAATCCAGTGATCAGCAACATGAGCATCAATCTGCGCAATTAGGAATCGATGATATGTGTCAAGCAAGTCAGCGAGCCTGACCACCCGATCCCGTTAGTCGCCTCTTACGACAAGCATATTCGCCTTTAATGGCAAGCATGGGTTGCTGAAGGCCTTTTCTACCCCGGGACCTTCACGGGTCCTCACTCTCTGAAGGTTCAATGAGCGGTAGGACAGTCGAGTGGTTAAAGCGTCCGTTCAACACGCCGAAGACCCAGGTTCAATTCCCCACATGGGTATATTGTGTGAAGATACATATTCAATGCTTTTAGCAATAGAAAGACTGCCCCGTCTGAATTATGTCATGTTATATGAACGTTAGTGATTGCTTATGTTCAACCATATGCATATTATAAATGTACTACAGGCATGTGCCCTCTTTAGTACTAAATAAACGGACTGCATTGACGGAGTCCTATTAACAGGCCAGGATATACGTCTATACCTGCATACACCATGACATCATCAACGTATCTTGTCTCTGTGTGGCAAAAATACCCCTAGTAGATAACTATGAGAGAATTCAACCTTCACATAACTTAAATAGGCTGTTTGCGTCGACACTAATTCCATAACAACCCCCAAACCACTGACAGCCGTCGTATATCTTCAGTATTACCCAGCGCGGTGTAAAACACAAACAAACACCTCTTTTTTGTTATAGCTTCTGCAGCTTTCGGGATTCACAGAGCGCTTCTATCGTCACAACCACTTTCGTCCGGACCAAACATGTTGGTGACGTCAGCGAGCAATCATTCGCGCCAAAAATACTCACCGGAAGTTCGCCCGGACTTGGCACCTGTTAATATTCACGACCAGGGCGGGTGTATTTATTTACTGGTTCTAAACATGTTTAATTGAGTTAGCTACTGTTTCACGTGAGAGATAAATGCTAATAGTCTTTCCACATGCATGTTAAAGACAGGCACTTGATAGCTTTCTGTTGTGAAGAAACCATGGCGGTGCAGATAGTACACGTCTGGAAGGTCTTGTAAACAAAAACATGTACGTGTTGCGGTACGCGTGGGTACAGAATGAAATGCTGTTTCTGTGAATGATGGATGAGAAGGTACGTTTCTTTCCTCAAGAAAAGGTATGAGATTGGGGAACCGTGGACACCTCAGAGCTTCAACATCAAGCGCGCACGCACGCACGTACGCACGCACGTATCTCAAGAATGGGTTATCATAACCGCACATACGCACATTGGTATATATGTAGCGTGACAGCATCCATGTTTTTAAAAAAATGTTTTATGTCTACGGCTTTGTTTTCAGACAACATGAATACCGTCGACGTCCTTTGTGATCATGCCAAGTTTCTGTAAGTGAGCCGACGATATTTACAGTACGACTGTACTCATGCCCTTCCAACATTTCCATGGGACCCAGTAATGTACTGTGCGGCAGTTGTTAAGGGTTGTCTCCCTTAGGCATGACATAAGCCTGAGATCGGGACTTCGTGTCCCGGGTTCACTACGAACAGGGTCTCTTCAAAGCAGTCGTTGAGCTGCCGTAAATCATCTTGAAAGTAATGGAGTTAATCAACATAGTGCTTGGTCCTTGGTCTGTTGTTCCATACCGGCGTTTGAGGGTTTCTCAGATCTCTTTTCATCCCACGTTTACCACGACTTGCTATAACGGAAGTAGTATCTGGAGCAGACTTTCGCCAAAGCCGTTATTCCAAAGTGGTTTCAGGACAACCTCGTGGTTACCTGGCAACTGCTTCTTCCGGCCGTCATCTTGGTACGTTACGGTTCAACGATTACTACAACATAAACACTCTCCGATATCTGAACTGATCTGGTTGTTGTGCCTTTCCTTACAGACACAAACTCATTCTTGCGATAATGGATGTGAATGGCTGATTAACGATACTGCCCATGCAGATCTAGAAAGACAATGTCGACCTTGCAGTTGGAGCTGTCGTTTTGCGATCTCAGGTCCCGACGGTTCGGGCTTCGATTGTCAACATATACACAACAAATACTCAGTTGAACTAGCCATCAGTGTTCCCGCAAAAGAAACAGCATAAATATATACTCTGAGTGGTGACCAGACCTTTGTCCTGAATATTTATCAATAGAGTCACGCATGCATGCCGTACTGGGTGTAAATTCTAATCAGAGTATCATGACGCACTGCTTTGCGATGCTGCTCAGTGAATACAGATGTCGTATAGGTCAAGCATATACCACGTGCATACTCGGATGTTGAGGAAATGGCCTATACTATGAATGCGCTACGCCAGTATGGCACTCACGTCAAAGATTTGCAGGAGGCACCTCTTCGTATGATTCTGTGAAACTCCTTGATATTTTGCTGTGTTGGCTGTACATTTCTTCTATGTAACCTTGACCTTTCTGTAGTTAGTGAGACATTTTATCACTGTAGAGAATAACCTGCGATTATGGATCGTACGGATTACATGACCATAGTTAATCCTGGTGTTCTCACGGCATTCATTCTTAAGGGACAGTAGGCTACTCGAAATATTACTCACTGGCATTTAAAGTTCAAACGACGCAATATCATGCTTATGGGATGTCGACCTACAGAGAAACTATATTGAAACCAAACAGTTGTTTAGAGATAATGTTAATTAAGGCAGTTTGTGACTTCATGGGTAATATCATATTACCATGGTAATTTTATCAAAGTCTGAGACTGTTACGGCATCGGGATTTAACTGACCAATCAGCAAAGAGACTCGGTAAAGGGAACATGTGCACATATAGGAAAACACCACAGGATAATTCTGAACATGTGCACATGTAGGATTACTCCACAGGATAATTCTGTTGTCAAGGATATAGTCTTGGGGACACGAACGTTGTATTCCACAAATGCTAAGGTATAAATATTTGCGACATATTGGGTGATGCCCATTTCTAATGTCCCGATATTACCAGAATGTTGCTAAAAGCAGAGTAGAACTAAACTCACTCACTCATTCTGAAGAACGAAATCATCGCAATACACAGAAATGGTTAGTACGAGACTTTGGGTCGAATACATGCAACATAAAAGGTCCATGCTGCTTTCGGTGATTATGCTAGTTTCTGTGAAACTCCTTGATGTTTTGATGTTTTGATGTTTTGGCTGCACGTTTCTTCTCTGTAACCTTAGCTTTGTTTAGATGTTGGGACATTTTATCTCAGGAGAGAATAACCTGTATTCAAGGCCTGTATTCATAAACATTTTGCAATACATCTGCTCTTGAATGCATATTTGAAATAACAGGATATAACAGATATTAAACTTTGTTTCTGTTTGCCTGAGGTTCGATTTAAATGCGTAAACTAACGGGCACATGCATGTTGCCCAAGCACAAAATATTATAACAAAATCACTCTCCGATATCTGAACTGATCTGGTTGTTGTGCCTTTCCTTACAGACACAAACCCATTCTTGCGATAATGGATGTGAATGGTTGATTAACGATACTGCCCATGCAGATCTAGAAAGACAAAGTCGACCTTGCAGTTGGAGCTGTCGTTCTGCGATCTCAGGTCCCGACGGTTCGGGCTTCGATTGTCAACATTATACACAACATATAATTATACACATTATGAAAAAATCACGTTTGTTTGTCGTTTGTCGTTTTGCAGTATCAGTCATTTCGACTTAAGATAGTTATTGGGTATATGTTGTTTCCGAATGTTCTATAAGGAAGGGTATATCCAGCTGCAATGGTAGATCTTCGGGATTGTTTGAATCACAATATGTACATACTCTTTCAGACCTTGCAATTTTATGATGTCTGACGGTATTAATATTTAGCCTCGAGCGCCGACGAGGTCGCTTACAAATGTTTACAAGTTCGAATCTATTAAATATATTCTGCTTCAAGTCCAATCATAAAACTTGTATAACATGCATGTCCATTGTTAGATGTGTGTGTACTGAAATGTCATCCGTAAAGATCAGGGGGCGTATTTTGTTACGGTTAAGAATTGCCGTCACAAACGGTACAAAAAATCCACTCAAAACCAGAAAAATATAACAAGTCTAGACAAGTCTAAAATATTCAACATTTTGCATCGAGTAGAGAGCAGGATACACAGATTCACAATAGATGTACAATGCAACTGGGTCAAATCTAAAGTAATGGGTCACAAATATAATATCAACTCACCAAAGTCTTGGTTTACAGTCAGAAACAGTTATGCTGAATGTACCGCGGCGAGCTGTCAGGCAGTGGTCATGCTGGCACCACCATTAACTCAGAAATGTCTTGGCCAGCCTCGTGTTTAGCTCAGTCAAAACATTCTCGAAGGGAGGTAACTCTAGAGAACTACCCTAAAGGCCTGCCGCTAAAATACTAATAAAACTGAACACTTATGATATGAAAATTGACCTATGGTAACTATCACTTAATCAAAAATTTACAGAAAATACACTCTCTTAACAATTTATATACATTCGGTCCCGGGTTCAGAGTAGGTCTTCAGTAAGCCATGTTTTATCGTAAGAGGCGAGTAAAGGGATAGGGTGGTCAGGCTCGCCA
Organism: Haliotis asinina; assembly: GCF_037392515.1. Classification (NCBI taxonomy): domain Eukaryota; kingdom Metazoa; phylum Mollusca; class Gastropoda; order Lepetellida; family Haliotidae; genus Haliotis; species Haliotis asinina. Next base: position 17,137,483 of record NC_090294.1, on the reverse strand, counting down.
TGACACATGTCATCGTATCCCATTTGTGTAGGTCGATGCTCATGCTGTTCATCACTGGGTTGTCCTTCTTGGAATATTTTTGAGTGCAGCGTTAAACAACAAATCAACCCCCAAATCACCAGTGTCAATATTGAGACAAGTTGTCATTTACACCACAAAACATATTAACAAATAAACTCAGAAATGAAACATTGCCGTAGCTACCCACTTCAGATACGCTACACCTACTTTATGCAGGCAAGGCAACAACAAGTATCATCGTTTAATATACGCTATTAGCGTTAACAAAAAATTCAGTTTTCTGTCTTCTCAATTATTACTTCATGCCCTGTGTGGCTGAGATATAAAGCTGTTGGTTTTTTCCAGATGGTCACATACCACTTCGTTATCCTAGATCACAACATACCGCATACTTAGGTCATGACATCAGCACGTGTCAGATGTGCAGTATCCACAATGACAGGCACTAATGCATGTACAACAGAGGCGACCTGACGTTGACCGACATGATCTACGATATTTACCCAGAGATAACAGGACATCGTAAGTTCAGGTCTCTCAGCCTGGAACAAAGGAAGAATACACATCGGTCAAGATATACATGCATCCCACTGGACAGTTGTGGGCTTTTTGTATAATAAGTGCATTCCATGTTGATAGGCCAAGGTGGTTTGGTATTTTCAGCAAGAACCTGAGCCCTGAGTCGAATGTGTCTACATGCAAGATACACGTGCTTTTCAGATCGACCAGATAACATCATTATTGTAAAGATGGACACTACTGTATTTCGCTGTCATGAAATGCGAAGGTATTTGTCTGAGATTGTAACAGAATATACCGTTGATTCCAGTTTATGAGCTTTTCGTGTTTTATATCATTCATTTCTCATTTTTGATTGGTTTATATTTCAGAGGAGATAGTCCCAAATGTCGACACCAGTGAATAACCAGTCTCAATTATCTGCTTACAGTTTACATTGTAAAAGACGAAATAGGGATCTCAGTTATAAAAATGAATCACTGCACATAAATGATGACACCAGGTGTCTGCCAATTTGTAAGCATGTACTACTACCGTCATTTATTCAGTGACACTGAACTCACCATTGACACCATACATGTCTTTAAAGTGTGGACAGTATGCACGATCCAGTTAACTCAACAACGATCGATATAAACCATCTTTTTAACATTCAGGAGCTGTTTGGAGGAGGACCTGGGTTGATGTAAATTAAGTACACCAAAGCTGTTGAAAAAGGATTAGTTTGTCTGCCTCCAACATTGCATCGGCACAAGATACAGCTGGAAACTGTCAAATGCATTTTGAGTGACAACAAGGAGAAATCAAAATTCCACCGCCGTGATATTGCTGGAATACTGTAACGTATGGTATATTAATGATTACACTTTCTAGGTAAAGAACAAGTTCTAGTACGTTGTTGGTTGAGTCCCATCGAACCCGCACCCTCAGAGTCGTGGACGTAGCGTTGGCTGACCGGGTTAGGCGGCTGACTTTGTGTGCTGGCGATTAGGTGCCTGGCTCTGAGGGTGCGGGTTCGAATCCCGGATGGGACTCGACTTGATCAAAAACATACTAGAATTTGTACTGTACTAAGAAAGTGTAATCCCAAATATATGTTACATCAGAGACCATATAATATTCTAGTCTCTGGTTACATTTGACCACTTTCTATATGGCAATGTGTAATTATTGCTGGAATATTGTTAAAAGCCCCGTAAAACTAACACACTCACTTAATCTTAACGGGCTATGGATCGTTTGGTGGTCACCGGTTTCCTTATACTAGGTTCAAGATCCAAGAGAAACCCCTTATACATGCATGTACTTCAAAGACCACAAGGTCAGAGCGTGGTGGCCATCCCAACGACACGTGATTGTCCATCTGTGGGTCAATTGGTCAGTTTTCATAGCACGTGTTGACCCGGGGTCAATTGTCCCCAAGGGTGACATGGAGTTAAGTATGTGTTACAAGAACTGGATTACATCTTGACACGACGCTTCATCTCGCTGCCTTATCAGATTAATGGCTCCTGTTGGTCTCGTCATTTCCCACGTCCGTTATAACTATCAGGCCAATTACCTACTTGTGTACTTGTAACTACCCGACAAGTACCCGATCAAACACCAAATCTACCCGTCTAATTACGTAACTGTATGCGTGTAACCATAGCAGCGACATGATCTTATCTACAGGCATCATGCTGTGTGGTTTTGTAATAGGATGAAGTTACGTCTTTCTTTAAGGTCGCTCCAGACAGAGCCCTATAGTTCCTGTGAAGCAAGACTTAGTCTGTCTCAAAAGTCCTTGAACCGCATTGCCCCTTCCCGTCAGTCCTTTCCGCACTGCTAAAGCCTAAATGATGTATATAATTTCAGATTTCCTTAGAATCTGAATCCCTCTTTTCACAGTTTTTTTTTTCTAATTAAGGAGGGAATTGTGTTGGTTGGTAGTTCAACGCCACGCTCAGCAATAATCCAGTTGTTGGTTTGTAAATAATCGAGTCTGGAACAGGCAATCCACCGATCAGATTTATTTATTTATTTGACAATGATATATACTCAGGAAGGTTATATAACGTTTATACACCAACACACTCCAGGTACTTCACAAAGGAGAATGTATACTTTGACACTTATGGCTCACAGGATTTGCATGATCTGTGAAATTAAACTTTTGGAAGTTCTTATGGAAGTCATGAGTTCTGTACATATGAATGAGAACAAGTCTTTTTCTTCCACAGATGCTTTAAACTAACGAATCCAAACGTATACATTACAGGAAAAGGCTTATTTTCTAAGTTTTTGAAACAAAAACAATTATTTCAATTATTTGAACATGCACAGGGTTTTAAAGGTTTAAAGGTTTTGGTTTTGTTTTGGTTTTCTTTTTTGTTGTTGTAGTTGTTGTTTTGTATCTATAGATACTACCATCTGTCTCGTGAGTAAGAATGTTATGCATAATCCATTGAAATTAAACGTAATATCATAAAGAGCATATGATTTAGGATATAGACTCGTAAGGTACGGAACAATGTGTGATTATGGTAAGAGGGGCTCCAGAAAATATGGTGTCTTAGGCATCGCAATTGGACATACAGAGTTGCGTACCTTGGAACGCCATAAATCTATTATTGTGGGTTCGAATCCCACTTTTGAGAATCCTGATTATGTTTCTTGACTCCTTTTCGGTCTGTTGTTTAACTCTTCAGTCAGCAGTATTCTAGCTATATGGCGGCGGTCTGTAAATAATCCAGACAACCCTGTGATCGACAGCATGAGCATATCGACTAATTAGGTCGATGGTTTGGTTGAGTGCATGTTGCAGCGATCATAATTATCTTAATCATTTGATAGTCTGATCCAGACCCCCCTCGTTATACAGATGGAATGTGGCTACGTGTGGCGTTAAGCAATAAATAAGCAAACATTTGCACAAATAAACGAAACATATCAGTTAGAGAGTTTTGTATTCGTGTAAATAAGGATATTCGTAGGCTGTTGTAAGGCCCGATGAAGGTAGGTTTGTTTGTTTTTTCACAACGCACTCAAAAATATTTTTTATTTGGAGGCGACATGTGTCAACTACGTCCGTAATATCGATCACTCGATACCCTCATACGACAAGCGTGGGTTGATGAAGACCAAATCTAACCCGGATGACGTCGATGACGTCATAGGGGTAGTATCTTATCTTAAACCAATCCATTTTACACCGAGCCGAGCCAGGTCTTTGTTAATTACAAAACATTCACGATAATTACAAAGAAATTCTTTCCAGTACTTCTTACTTTAACTTTTTACTGCCCTACCGCCCTACCGCCCTACCGCCTTACCGTCCTACCGCCCACGTTTGTTAATATCAAAATCCTTAAACCGATCTAAAAGAAAAGGTATGAGCGAAATCGAGAGGAAGAAGTATGGCGGAATGAAATCATCCTCATCAATCAAGATGGTGGAAGCACCACTGACGTCCCTGGTGAGACTAGAGGGCACTGTGTCGTGAGTGGGTGCCCCCCGGCGGGAGAGTCACGTTGGATTTATGAGACATATGCATGGCAACTAGACGGAATGTCCATAAAACACCTATTTTGCAATTCATTATACCAGTTGCCGTCATGGTAAAAAGTTGAAGAGGCCGCAAAACACAAGACAAGGTGCGTGGATGTCACAGTTTCTGGAGACAGAGATGTATGTGAGTGAGTTTAGTTTTACGCCGCACTCAGCAATATCCCAGCTATTTGGCGGCGGTCTGTAAATAATCCAGTCTGGACCAGACAATCCAGCATGAGCATCTATGCTGAGATACGATGACACGTGTCAACCAAGTCAGCGAGCCTGACCACCCGATTCCGTTAGTCGCTTCTTACGACAAGCATGGGTTGCTGATGGCCAATTCTAACCCCGATCTTCATGTGTTGCGGAGGCCAGTTCTTGTCATCTCTGGTATGTGGCCGGAATGTTGCAAAGGGCATAGAAACTCGCTAACGCTCAAACCGTACCTTACTAACTCATTCTTACCCAGTGTTCGACCCTTGCGATTTAAGCTGACTGTTAAACAATAATTTTGTTTCGATGTTGCGCTTTTGTGACCGAGACATTTGAGTTTGTTGGCGAGGTAGTTGTGTTTTGTGACTCCTTAAGCAACGTTCCAGCATTCTGACGGAACACCGGAATTAACTTCATTGTAACATGTAGGGAATCGAACGCGGGCCTTTAGCGTCATAAGCGAACGACTGAACCACTTGGATACCACGGCTTAGGCAGTTCAGTGTAGTGCCTGTCCAACTGTCTTCCGCACGTTAACATTTCGGAAAGGGGTGTCAGTCCTCCCTAGTCACCAACTATGGCCACAACAAAGAGGAAGAGGAGACGGTAACAGGAGACTAATGGGATCTAATCATGTCATCGTGCTGCTTTTGTGTAAATCAAATGTCTCTAGATTATCAGCCCCAAACGAGTATTGCTGGGTGCGGCGTTGAATCACAGACAGGCGGAACTGTCGAGATTCCGGTATATAAACCACACGTTTACTGATACTCAAACTTATGTTAATGAATGGACATATTAGCATAACCGCTTTCTTAGCACCGTGCAGGTAGTAAAAGGAAACTGATTGTCTGTCTGTAAGTGCTTACATATCACTAACCATATTCGCCATACACCTACCAGCAAGTCCCCATTGTTACGATGTTTACGTATGATCTGAACGCATGGAAAGTTGTCAATACTCGGGGTTTTTTTTAAACAGACCTGTGAAGATCCGGGATTGAATTGATTTTTCAGTAACCAGAGGCGACTAACGGGATCGAGTGGTCTGAACTACAGATTACTCAGCCAGACGCCTGTATGCATGTCGTTAAAACGTCTCGCGGTGTTGTACCTCAGTTCCTTTCATCCTTACGTGGTGATATTGGGGGTTCTACGGCTGACGTTCTGACACCTAGACAGGATCTACGCTCATTGATTGTATCAAAGTGGGACATGTACTTTGAGTCGCTTTGCAGTGGCGAAAATGTCTTGTATACTTTAGGACGTAGAGGCGGTATTACGCCCCAACAAAAAACTTTCCCTTCACCCTCTATACGTACCCTCTTCCCTCCGGCCAGGTGATAACAAGACAAACAGATATACTTAGAAACCTCATTTATCCGAAAACACAACCTTCCGGTGTTTGTCTGTTGGAAAACTGACATATTATAAATAGTTTACATCTGACGGAATAACGAGGTTTCACTGTACAAGGACCAATGCACGTTGCCATAATTTTAGAAACAATACTTCATTTATACAATAATTTAATAAGCTTGGATTGTTGTTGGACAACAGATATTACATGTAGTTTACATTAAAACGATATGGATTAAAGGGGTTTCACTTTTAAAGGTCCAATGAGCGTTGTAATAACGCAGTGGAATCGGCAGTTCAGTGGTTGACATGATGAGCATCGCTTGGCGCAATCGGGATGCGATGACGTGTGTCAATCAAATAACGGATTTTGTCACCCGACCTTGTTTGTTTGATGTTTAAGGCCACACCCATGCTTGGGTCCTCTTCGTGGTCTGCTGTATAGAGCGTCATCCGGAAACAAGGTCATGCAAGGCAATGAATAGTCTGTCGTACAGATCCTGAAGTATATATATCCAAGAAAGCCCACGCAAGTCTAGAAAATGTGGCAGGTCTTACCTTTAGCTTTCCTTAGCTTCGGGAAAATTCTGAAAATGAAGAAAGTCTCAGGGCTCCATTTCATGATATTATTTTTTTTTCACTATGAACGCTTTTTCAGTAACATGTGTCCATTTCAGAGACTAACTTTTAGTCTAGGCAATGAAAGGAGATGGTATTTGCTGCTACTTGTCTGGAGGTTGGTATTAAGGGGTTGCAATCTCGGCTGGTTGGTTGGCTGTTGTTTAAATCATGTGTTTTACGCCGCAAGCAGCAATATTCCAGCTATATGACGGCGGTCTGCAAATAGTGGAGTCTGGACCAGACAATCTAGTGATGAACGTCATGAACATCGACCTGCGAAAATGGGAACCGATGACATGTGTCAACCAAGTCCGCGAGCCTCGTCACCTAATCCTGTAAGTCGCTTCCTACGACAAGCATGGGTTGTTGAAGATCAATTCGTACTCGGGTTTTCACGAGTTGAACGTAATAAGCAGCATTCGGTCACGCCACATCGAGTATAAGTCAAAGAAACTGCCTATAGATGTCTAACAACAGGTAGATATTGACCTCGCTTATGAAACCGATTAACTGAAAGACAGAATTCTGGCAAATTTGAAGTTCGAACCAACGATCAGTTAGTAATGGGCTCCACAAAGGTCATTAAATGTATACCAATTTACCTTGGTCTTTTCCTTAATCATGCATGAAATTAGAAACACGTCGAAGCGTTACAACATTAAAGAAAATAGTAACATATCTTTATTACCTTTGTCCCAACAATCCTAACAATAATCTCCAAATGCTGTTCTCATTTAACGGAAGTTTACGGTAACTGGTAATTTCTATAAAGTGGATTTAGTGATTCTGGCTACTGATTAGATCGGTACAAGGTGAACCATATGCAATATATCACATATACCCCTCCCCCGGGGTCAGACCCAGACACGAGACGACAACACTAGTTCATTGTTCCCCAAGATGTTCAGGTGTGCAGGCGCACCCCTTATCATATCCAACAGGTAAACCATTCCAGCCAGCCTTTCTTCTCACCTGCCCTCGTTGACCTGGTAACCTGATCATGTTTTGACCTGAAGGACTCTCAGCGTTATGTACGCAGTAACGTTTGTTAGTTCTTGATAACACTTGGGTAGTTGTCTCCTTGTGACTTGAAGGACGTGTAGAATTGGCATTTTTCCATGTAAAAGTGCTGACTACAACAACAATAATAAATGGAGGTGAACATCCCTGAGAGGAATCACGCATACTTAAATCACGCGAAAATCTGTCAGGTGAATGGATACCCGTGGATTAGGCAGTTCAGTGGTTGACATCATGAGCATCGCTTGGCGCAAACGGGACGCGATGACATGTGTCAACCAAATAATCACGCGAAAAACTGTCAGGTGAATGGATACCCGTGTCAGGGTTGATATACTAAACAATGTCAGCGTCAACATCAAAAACACTGTCACTATTAATATTTTGGCTACCATTCGTTTTTAAATGTGTATTTGTTGTGGCTGGTCTTTGGCAACCCATGCTTGTAAGATCGTTCCAAAATGGAATGGTCAGAATCCCTAAAAGAATCGTGTTATCACTCTCGTAAATGTGGTTGATGCCATCGAAACCCAACCTTGTAGGTCGACGTTTCCGAGATCCGTTGTCACAAGATTGCTTGGTCCAGATACCCTGATTTACAGTCATAGGCCGCCGATACAGTGAATCGATACAAAGTTTTGCACTGTTGAATATCCCGAAACGATGCTTAATAATTGGCCGCGATACATCGATGTTTAACTCTGAATGTTGCCGAATCTCGATATCTGTCAACATGGTCAAGATATACTGTTTTTAAAATCATCACAGATTTCAGTCTATTATGTAACTGCTGTGACAGCATGCAGCACTCCACATAAACCTGATTTCAGTATTACTCGTTACACTCCTCTACTGAAGGAGTGTGACGAATGACACTGAGACTAAGATCATTAAAACTGCAGTATCCAGTAGCATGTATATATTAAAGGTGTTTTTTATCTATGGTTTCTGTTTATAACAGCATTATGTTTTATTTATTTTGTCCTGTTTTTTATTTCATTATTTTTTAAAAAAAGGGTGTCTAATGTGCCCTTTTTCAAATTAAAGTTTCTTTCATTTGTTAAACGTTGCTTTTGTTTTCATTTTAAGGTGTTTTATAGTTTGTGTTAGAATTAAAGGTTTTAGTATCATGATATGTATGTTATCGTCACCCTTATATTAGGATCTATATCATATCAAAGCGTGGCAACACTGTGTCAGTATATATCGTTGTAACTAAACTGTTTCATGATGTATCGTATCACAGTTTGTATGCCGATGCCAGCACAAGTCATTATTGTTGCCTTGGCCCGCCAGATCATAGACTGTTTGCCCTGTCACTCCGTAACGTCGGTTAACTATGGCTACTGTACAGTTTGGGAATGATTCCCTCCCATCTGCATCACATTGTTCTCAATCAAAAAGCTCAGAAGAAAATGTGTCTGAACGTGCTCCACCTTTAACAAAGAGCGGACAATGTGTTTTGTATTATTAGTCTCTACACGTGCTTGCAATTTCATTTTATGATTTTCCAAGCTTGAACCTTCCCGGATTGTCAAGGTGTTCACTCAATGTCTTCAAGTGTTTATTTCCAGTAATCGTCACGCCGAATACCCGGGTTCTATTCCCAACATGGGGTCCTCCGCCGTGATCTAGTTGGAATAGTGTTAAAAGCGGCGTAAAGCCATATTCACACTCTGAGTCGCCAGGACCCGTGAAAGTCCCGGTGTTGGAAAGGCCTTCAGCAACCCATGCTTGCCATAAAAGGCGAATATGCTTGTCGTAAGAGGCGACTAACGGGATCGGATGGCCAGGCTTGCTGACTTGGTTGACACATGTCATCGGTTCCCAGTTGCGCAGATCGATGATCATGTTATTGATCACTGGATCGTCTGGTCCAGTCTCGATTATTTACAGACCGCCGCCATATATAGCTGGAATAATGCTGATCGAGTGCGGCGTAAAACTAAACTCACTCACTGAGTCGTCAGTGTTATATTTTTCAGCGCTAATCCTGCTTCTTCCCACCAGGTCTATGATCAAGTAAATACAATGAAGCAGTAAGAAAACCCATAAATATATAGGCAGTTGACACAATGGATGGGGAGCACTCGTGGCTGTATATCTGCCTCAGAGCTTACAGGCACGTCGAAAGGAGGAGGTCAAGGTCGCGTCGATTCGAAAACAAGTCTTTCAACAGATACAACATACCGGCATATGGTCTCCGGCGCTCGGGTCAGTGCGAGCATTAAAGATTTTAATTTTTAAACATGAAAAGTTTGGGATGACCCCCGATTTGAAACGCTTACAGTACAATATATCTAGAATACTTGAAACGCTGGACAGTACAATATATCTAGAATACTTGAAACGCTGGACAGTACAGTATATCTAAAATACTTGAAACGCTGGACAGTACAATATATCTAGAATACTTGAAACGCTGGACAGTACAATATATCTAGAATACTTGAAACGCTGGACAGTACAATATATTTAGATTGTAGTTACCTCTTCTATTTGAACTGTTCCCTTTGACAATCTATGAACGGGAAAAAAATGACAATCGGCGTCATGTACGTTATTCCGGCGTTTATTTGTTTCTTAATGTTTTTGATCTTTATTTTTTTCTCAGACTCCCTGCTACATAGGAGACTTATACACAGGTGAAATTCACGACTTTTGTGATTTGCTAAACTTACATGGGGATCTTCATTCTTGCTCTTTTCTCGGCCCTTATTTTTATGAGAGCGTTATGATATTGTGACATTTCTCAGTGGTTCCATTTTTACGTTAATCTGTTAATCATGTGGACTTTTTCAGTCTCCCTTTCAGCCTTATTTTCTTTAGCCTGTGTAAAACTGAATCAAAGTATCAAGGTAATTCTGTAACACGTGGTGCCGAATGAATGTGTTCGGAAAGTCCTTCGATCTGCTCACCCAGCAGTTAATGGGTACTTGGTAGGAAATGATAATCTGACTCAACCTTCTAGTACCTAACAGGCAGCTTTGGTAGCGTACTCCCCAGGGAGTGGGACAGATTCTGGGGTCACAGCTATGGAGGACATAATCTGTACCCGTGAGGCAGTCATAGGAGACAGTGTCGACATCCTCTTACTCCGATTACTATTGATATGAATGGGGGCAGTGAGGTAGCCTTGTGGTTAAAGCGTTCCTTTGTAATTGTAACGCAGAAGACCCGGGTTCGATTCCCCATATGGTGCAATGTGTAAAGCCCATTTTTGGTGTCCCCAGCCGTGATATTGCTGAAATATTGCTAAAAGCGGCATGAAACTAAACTCAGTCACTTACTGATCTGAAACTAGGTCATTTCCAATTGCCCAATCCACTAACTTGGCAAGAAAGAAACAAAAACTAACAGAAAAACAGTTTGAAAATGCTTAGCAAGTAACCGCCGTCATGTTTTAAATAATATAAAATTTATACAACATGAGAAATTTAACTGATTCATTGCCCGCGCTTCAGACACAATAAGTAGATAACAAAGATAAATGACAGCAACAAATCCGGACAGATCTCCATTCACGAAAACAAGTACCCACGTGGTGCAACGTGATAGTGTCAGCCTTGACCTTTAAAATGTTCACGAGCCTTCGGGAAAGCACCCTCTCGTTGATCGTTTCGAGGTCGCAATGAAATATTCATGCGCAATAAAAAAGTACTTGCTTTTGTGAAGATGACACTTAGCCTGAACATGTCATAACTACAAGGATAAAATTATAAGATACCGGCAACACTCACGACAAGTGCAGCAAGCGTGAACGATCATTGGTTTATTGTACATGATGAAATAAATGAATGTCAGGCGAGGGGCCCGTGATGCATACATACCTATATGTACTCAACATAGTCCAGGTATCGGTGATGGTGCTCATGCACGGAACATCAATCGCTGCTTAAGGTGCAATGAAACTTTTTTCCTTTCATATTGTACGGCCATATACACTTGAGTTTAGCATTTAAACTCATAGAGGACATTTATCTCAACATCTCAATGGAAAACTCATATAGTGTGTTTATCCTAACAGGGTCAGAGTTGAAAAAAATGAAATAAGGTATCGTCAACTTCAAGGTCACTCAACTACAGGAACTATTAGAAGATAAATAAATAATAAAAATAATAAATAATAAATTTAAATAATAAAATTTTAATTAATAAAATGCCTATTACTAAGTATTATTATTACTAAAAGCGTGGACATGATGTCAGTACGTATAATTTAAAAGTAAGTATTTATATTAGACTTAAATCGTTTAGATCTTACACGTTGGAAAGTGACTCTGTATATAATTCAGTCTGGACCAGACAATCCAGTGATCAACAACATGAGCATCGATCTGGGCAATTGGGAACCGATGATATGATTGTGTCAACCAAGTTAGCGAGCCTGACCACCTGACCCCGATAGTCACCTCTTACGACAAGCGTGGGTTACTGAAAGGTAATTCTAACCCGGATCTTCACGGGTATACGCGCTTGACAATGAGGAGTTGTCCAACATAGTTATTCTGCATGGCTGATGAGAATTGCAACACACAATGCGCCATTTGTGGGTATTCATTTACCAGTTGGGGTAGCCTAGTGGTTAAAGCACCCGTGGGTCACGCCGAAGATCCGGGTTCGATTCACCTCATGAGTACAATACATAAAGCCCATTTCTGTCGTCCCCTACCGTGATAATGCTGGAATATTGCTAAAAGCGGTGCACAACCATACTCACTCACTTTAACTTATTTGGCAAGTATATGTCAAAATGTCGATTCGTGCGGGAGCTGTGACCCATATCGTGGTGTTCATTAGGTCGGTTGGAACCTGTGAAGGTAATATGTCATGGGCATTAACGTCTCTATTATACTTTATACACGCATAATGCCATTAAACGTCCATCACGAGGACCAAGGTTTAGCTTGTTGGTTCCAGTGTTCGCTCGACAAGCCGAACACACAGGTTCGATACCCCAAATAGGTGCAGTGTGTGTAACCGTTTCTCGTGTCCCCCGAGACGTGATATTACTAAAGCCAGCGTAAAACTCAAATCACTCACCAACTTACAGCATGAATATGCTAAGAGTATCTACCCGCAAAATACAACAAAACTGCACTATGGTGGGTGACCGAACGTATTATAAGTCGTTTTTCTTCGATCTCATGATTAGCTGTTCTTTGAGAAACATCTACCCAAAGAATTCAGAAAGACCTAGATTTGTAGTGAGTGTGTGGGTATGTCGCATGTAGCAATATGAGATTCTTGTACCCCTATTGAGAATCAAACCCGTGTCTTCGGGGAGACGAGTGTGCGCTTTAACCACTTGCCTACTATGCCACTCTGAGACGACCTGGGTATACAACGCGACAGCTGATTATCAGGAGAGTCGCGGTGTCCCGCCAACGCTGTCTCTCATGTCACAGTGTACCTACATTGTGAATAGATCACTTGTTTATCTATCCTTATTCATTCTCTGGTAGGTCATTTACGTTGTTTGATTGACAGGTGGTGTTGGTTGATTGTAGGTATCTATAACGGCATTGTAACATCAAACATTGTTTGATATCGGTGTCCTCACCTCGGGGTCTCCTTTCTGAAAAGTTGCCTTTCTGAGGACCATTTTTACAATGATAAATAGTGCACAAATAATCTCTGCTTTTCCAGCAGTAGCACCCATTCACCTCTCAACAAAACAATTTGAAAAAAAGTTGACATATAATGATCATTTCACACAAGACACATCGTGACAGCATTATCCTTGTGCTGTTAAACCCAGTTTTATGTACATAGGTCAAGGAATTCCCCATGAGGTCTCTGGCAGTTGATGAGTGAGTAAGTGTGTTTTACGCCGCTTATAGTAATCGCCCAGCAATGTCACGGAGGGGGACACCAGAAATTGGCTTCACACGTTGTACCTACTTGCGGGTATTCTTGACGATACAATGCTTTAAGTTGCCATTATCCACTACCAACCCCGCTGTCCCTTTAGAGCTGCTATACCATTGAGTATTTGTCACTGTGTTGGATGTTGCCCTATTGTGTGCATCTTCAGTGTTATGCTATAACAGTATCTCATAACATTGGCGAATCCAGAAATTGTGAAAGGGGGTGTGGGGACATCCTCTGCCCCCCTGGAACCATCTAAGCATAAATATAAACCGGACGTTATCTAAACTTCAGTCGGGACAAAAGGTTCGAACCCCGTGACCCCCGTCCCGTTGGATCCGTCCATGCATAATAATATAAATGGCACATCAGTCGGGATCAGAGAATTTGCAATGTCTGTAACATACATTCTGCTGAAGAAAACAATTCTGCTTGTATTTCCTGTTTACTTACAACTTGGAAAAAGATGTCTGCAATCCTGTTACTTTACATAACCGAATCTACTGAAATTACATTTATTGTTATCAAACACAAATGCTAAAGCCCTACAAACAACAACAAAAACAAACAAGAAAAAACCCCCTAAAAACACAAACAACTACAACAAAAAGATGCCAAACATGAACAAAACAGACCTAAAACATTCACAAACACCACCACCACCACCACCACCACCAACAACAACAAAAACTAAGCAAGAACAAAGCAAACCCAAAAAACTCACAAACAACAACAAAAAGATGCCAAACAAGAACAAAACAAACCTAAAAAACACCAACAACAAAAAGCCAAGCAAGAACAAAACAAACATTAAAAGATCCACAGCTAAAAAGACGCCAAACAAGAACAAAACAAACCTAAGAAAAACAAAACAAAACAAAAACAAACAAAAACAAAAACAAAAAAAAACAGCAAAAAGCCAAGCAAGAAAAAAAACTAAAAAGCCCCCTAACAACAAGAAAAAGATGCCAAACAAGAACTAAACAGACCTAAAAAAAACCTCACAAACAATAACAACAAAAAGAAGCCAAACAAGAACAAAACAAACAAACCTAAAAAAAACTTCAAAGAACAACAAAAAGTGAAGCAAGAACAAAACAAACCAAAAAATCACAAACAACAAAACGATGCCAAACAAGAACAAAACAAACCTAAAAATAACACAAACAACAACAACAACAAAACAAGCAAGAACAAAACAAACCTGAAAACCTCACAAATAGCAACAACAAAAATAAGCCAAACAAGAACAAAATAAACCTAAAAATAACACAGACAACAACAACAAAAAGAAGTTAAACAAAAACAAATCAAACCAAAGCTGAAAAGGAAAGATCAAAAACACAAAGCTCGATGAGTGCAAAGTAATGCCGGTGTCCGAACAGTAGATTGACAACGATGGTAGATACAATATCATAATTCTCGGTGACAAAGACGACACAAGTTCTTGCCCACAACACAGAATAATATTAAACATCAATGTAGGCAGGTTCAACAATATGGGTCACCAGGAAATCAAGGCCACATGGGTATAGCCAGTGTTCATATACGGTCATGGTAATGCCCTTAAAACACAAACAAGCACACGCGAGTCGTTAAAAATAGTCAACCTCATCACGTGACAATACTGTGATGTACTGTTGCCGAGTTCATTCACAACTCCGGAGCTCCCCGCGACCTCCACGTGATCGCACCATGCAAGGAGCTTGCGCATGATGGAGCCATCACGCATGTCCACATGTTCCCAAACGCATACATTGACTTCAGTGGAGGTATTGACTTCGCAGATGTTTACATCTACAGAGAGCTATTACTCATATGGTCCTGTATTGTTTATACATATGCATTCCTGTTTTTGCTCACACCATCAAGAGAATTATCAAGAACTGCCCGCGCAGCAAAATTTCTGAGCATTTTGGAAAACAATTTTCAAACAAACTTGAAGACGGAAAATGGAACATAGATCGCCTGTCCATGGGTTCGAATCACAGGTCGGTAGGGCTTAAGCTGTCCCGGAATGACAAGCTAAATGCGTTCGATGACGGAGACGTATTCTCCCGGGTGGTAGGCCGTATTCGGTGATAGGATCCCCAAGCAGAGGCAAGCTTGGGATGCCTGGGGCGTATTGTGTCCCAGAATCACCACCCAGAGACAAGCGTGGGGTGCATGGCGCGTACATATTCTGCCCTGGAGTCCCCATGCACAGGCAAGCGTGGCATATTTAGGGTTAGTATGTCGTACAGACCCTTAAGTATAAATATCCAAGAAAGCCTACGCAAGTCTAGAAAATGTGACAAGTCTAGATTTCCATAGCTTCAGGAAAATGAAGAAAGTCTCAGGGCCCCATTTCATTATATTATTTTTTATCACTATAGGATGTTTTTTCAGTAAAACATGTTCATTTCAGAGACTAGTTGTTAGTCTAATTTAGGGTGTATTCCGTCCCAGTGGTGGGGCGTATTCTGTCCGGGATCACCCGTCAGATGCAGGCTTGGCATACTCGGGGTGTATTCTGTTCTATAATCACCAACCAGAGTCAAGCGTGGGGTGCCTGCGGCATATTATGTCCTGGGTGGTGGGGCGTATTGTGTCGCGGAATAACCTTGAATCTGTTCATTCCTATCAACTTCGAGATAACTGTTAACTTCTATATAGATCTTTCATGCTGAACAGACTTCAATATATACACCCCGCCCCCTTTTCTGACAAAATATCTGTAAATCTTCATATATCGTCTCTTTTTTCGAAAAATGACTTCATGTAGCATTTGAAAAAATTGGAGGAAGTAGGTTATTGTCTAGACCATATTTGATTAGTAGGACAGTTGCGGTTTCACTATCGGTTGTCGTGTGTTTCAAATAACAAACCACAGACGGTGAGTAATCAAAACTAGGATATAATCCAATATCTCAACTTGACACACACAACAGCTGTTTCACACTGATCTCTACAGGAAATTGTTGTGTACACACGTGAGTCACGTGGATGACTAATGTCACATAGGGGATATATCTTCGATTATTTATGTCGAAGTGGCATACATTGTATATCATATCATGCTGATAATAAGCTGGGAACATGCTGAGCGAGTAGTTAAATATTTAAATATTAAACAGATTTGAAGTGATGAACAAATAAAACCAAACAAACCCCCCCCCAAAAAAAACAAACAAACAAACAAAACAAAACAAACAAAAAAACCCAAAAAAACAAAAACAAAAACAAAAAAACCAAAAAAACAACAACAAGCAAACAAACAAACAAACCCAAAAAAACAAAACACAACATAAATGAGATAAATAAATGACAAAACAAAACCATTGTAATCAAACCCGGTCCTTCGGCGAGGCGAGCGAACGCTATGACCATCAGGCTACCCTGTCACCACCCACCAGGAAATGTTGAACAAACTCTCCTTGGAGTTGGGAAGGAACAGCGACATCACTAGTAGTGAGTGAGTTTAGTTTTACGCCGCTTTTATCAACATTCCAGCAATATCACTGCGGGGGACAGCAGAAATAGACTTCACACATTGTACATATGTGGTGATTCGAAACCGTCTATTCAGCGTGACGAGCTAGGCTACCCATTCGTAACCAAAACAAGTAGCGTGGAGAGACTATACAGGAAATATAAGAGTGAGTGAGTGAGTGAGTTTGGTTTTACGCCGCTTTTAGCAATATTCAAGCACTATCACGGCGGGGTACACCAGAAAATGGATCTCAGGAAATATAAGAGGGTGTGCTACCATTTGTGTTTATCATGTTCGATGTATCTAATAATAAAAATATATGTTTTGGATAAAAGTCGTATTTTGAAAATGTTACCCTGGCCTCCAAAAGAAACCTTTCTACTCACTGAAATTTAATTCAAGTAAATGAGGGTTGACGATAATTTAAACAATATTCCAGAAGTGGTACACCAAGATTTAGCTACACACATTGTGTCCACGCTGGGAATCGCTCTCAATATCATCAATGATCTGTTCGCAGATCTTTCAGGTTGCCTTATGTTGAAGTTCGCATGAAGTTCGTTATTACACCTCTAGGCGCATATTCACAAGCCCAGTACAATCTCATCTGAAAACGTGTTTAACAGTGTAAAGTACCTCACCCCTACCCTCGTCTTTAGCTCAAGGCCCCATCCCAAATAACCCTATTGGAATACTTTGATCCGTCGTCTTGAAATTACTCACTCCATATCTATCCTATGGCATAGAAAAAAAACCCCGTCCCCGATGTTTTAATAGCCCCGCCAAAGATAGCTCCGTGGTTGAAAAACACACAGTCGCGGCATTGTTTCACCCACCACAAACATCATGTTTTCTTATCAGTGTCTCTCACCCTTGGTAAGGGTCGAGGTCGACTACCTGAATGGGTGATGTTACCTGTCTGCTATGGCTCTGTGCCGGAGTGTGTTGGTTGCGTGATGTGTCAGGTGGTACATATGTGTATACAGAGGAGTAGGAAGTACATATATTACAACGGTATGGAGACTTAGCTTAAAGCTGGTACTGACAGTCTGGATTGCGGGTCCCAACTCGAACCACTATTTGAAGGGTAAATATTCATACATGTCAAATAAATTATTGCCCCAAACAACCCTGAAAACTCAATCAAATGCGCTTCTTCATTATTGCTTTTGAAAGAAAATACTTATTGTCCACAAAAATAGTAAGTATTATTGTATATAAACTGTCGACCGGATATTGGCCCATGGCGTTAGCGCTGAAAACGTATTCACTGATTGACAGTTAGAAAAGAATTACGATATTACGACTGTGGAGGGTATTTTGAAACTCAGAACGTTCTCTCTCTCTACACAATATTGATTCGCGGTAGGATGCAGTTCACACGACCATTTTTTTCTATGCGTGGACCAACAAATAAAGATCTGGGTCCTTATTCTCGAAACGTTCGCAGCCCTAAGAATTCTTAACTTTGATCGTAGCCAATGTGTTGAGAGTTGGCTTAAGAAGTTCGTAGGGCTACGAACGTTTCGAGAATAGCAAGTCTGGACCACGTTTCACAAAGTGATCGTAGCACTGCGACAGTCGCAAGTCTAAGGATAGGATTTACGATCATCGTATGATTACGAGGGTGTTAGGGTGCCGTTGTACAAAACAACCACCTAGATTTTCGAAGCTCTCTTAGCGTTATGATAGCAGTACGTCCCATTAACATTAACTTACGACCATCTTAACGCTAAGTTAGCTTCGAAAATCTAGGCATAAGGCAAAGGTGATCGTAACTTCCATGTGTCAGCACAGACTTACGACATTCTCGGAGGTAAGGTCGCCCTGTACAACCGCACCCAGGTGATTATGTAAGTGACGTCACTGATTGTCTTAGTATATCAATAGTGCGGATCTGTACAAGCTCTTATTCTCTCAACCATCGGTTTGCAAGGCCCGGATTTAACAGTCCAATCACAAAGAAGGTCTGTGTCCAAAGAAAATGACACATGCAGACCAGCAGGCACACGCAGCAATCATATCCCCTGCACAGCTGTGGTATATCGGTATACGTGCGGATGTTATGACGCCAGTGGAAGTGTTTTTGTTGAACACGCCCCTTTGGCGGGACTTGAACACGTGTTAACACATTGTCATCGGCGACCATTGATATTCTGTGTACATAAACGACGTTTCTCATCATAACTGATTTTCTTGAAATTTGAACTTACGTTCGTTAGAATTAGAACCCATCAGCAAGTACTTCTTGTACGAGGCGACTGAATAGATGGGACAGTCATGCTCGGTGCCATCGATCCCCGGTGTAGTTCATGATACCGGTCACACTCAAAGAATTGCAATACACCAGGATGAGTAAACTTTAATCGCAAACCGTGTTGTCTCGAATAAGTCTGTCCCATAAACTCTGAACCGAGTCTATTTCCTTTCTTTAGCCCTATCTGTAACGCCAAATCCCCCAAACAAGCAAGTCTGTATTTCCACAGGCTCTGAATCTCCCCTCCCACTGAATTTCCTCTTTAGTGAGGGTTTATATTTTACGCCGCAATACTCCAGCATAAAATGGCGGCGGTCTGTAAATAATCGAGTCTGGATCAGATAATCCAGTGATAAACAACATGAGCATCGATCTGCGCAAATGGGAACCGATGACGTGCCAACCAAGTCAGCGAGCCTGTCCACCCGAGCAAGACTCATTTTCCTGTCTGTAACTGATAGCGCACAATATACCTTGTCTGTTTATTTTCTAGCGTCACATTCAGCAATATTCCAGCTGTTTGGTGACGGTCTGTAAATAATCGAGTCCGAACCAGTTGACATCACGAACATCGAAGACATATCCTAACCTGGACCTTCTCTGGTGGCATAATACAGATGACGTGATGTGGAATATTATCTTGGGGGTGGTGTCTTCTTAATATTTACTATTAACAAACGGGTAATATTGCATTTTATTTGTCTTTTCCAGATCGAATGGAAACAGGCTCTGAATCTCTACAAACCGGGTAGTATTCAGTATATACACGGTGTGTCAAGAACACCGTGGTCAAAAAACGCACAGCAAAACGAGGTTTGTGTATAAACTCACATGATATTTCACTGAAGACATAGATGTAACTTCAGGTCACTTTCACACAGGGAAGGTCCGTGTGAGATAAGGGGCGATGGCGTAATCTTGTGGTTACAATGCTTGTGAAGCCGGAGACACGGGTTCGATTCCCCACATGGATGCATGGATGCAATGTAAATCTCTTTCTGATTTGATCAAATTATCGCCAGAGTTGAATGAAATAACCGAGTCCATTCAAGGTTTCACATTCAAGGACAGCGAGCACGTGGACAAAGCATGAACTTGTTTTTGTGTAGCCGGTGTTAGGATCCAAGTGTCCCTCTCCTGCATGAATGACAAACGTTACACCCAGTAGTATCGTGGAAACGGAGATATGTTGGGTCATTTATTACGCATTGCTTTAAAAGTGGGATTATAAACTGGTATCGGGTGTTAGCCTCGCTTATTCAGCGTGCCTTATCTCTATCAAGTAATGAGTGTATGATACACTGGATAATCGAAGGTGGTCGTAATTGTTAAGTCAGCGTTTTAGAAGGTTAAGGATCACGATTGTTAGGTAATTTTGTCGGTCAAAATGCGTGTTGCTAAATCTATTTTTATGTATAACATTACACAAGTAATAGACTTTGGACCTATTTGCTCTGGCGTTGTTGCAATCATAGGTGATAGTGCCTATGACAAGCACTGAGATGGCGTCCCTTTCTAAACATCTAACAACCATCTTTCATATAACTTATAAAATCAGCTAAAACATACGTCATGTTAGTTAATCTTTTGTTAGAAAAAATGTGACAACACATGCCAATTACAGCTGCACCGACCGGCGAAGATCCGGATCAGAATGTATCTACAGAAACCCATGCTTGTCGTAAGAGGCCACTAACGGGTGGTCAGGCTCGCTTGTTTAGTTGGCACAGGTCATCGGTACCCAATCGCGTATATCAGTCCTTATGCTGCTGATCACTGTACTGCCGCCATAGAGCTGG
Organism: Haliotis asinina; assembly: GCF_037392515.1. Taxonomy (NCBI): domain Eukaryota; kingdom Metazoa; phylum Mollusca; class Gastropoda; order Lepetellida; family Haliotidae; genus Haliotis; species Haliotis asinina. The sequence continues at coordinate 17,116,797 of NC_090294.1, read as the reverse complement.
AATATTGCTGAGTGCAGCATATACTCACTCACTCACTCACACTACAGCTGTGGTCATTTGGTGTGTGTGTGTGTGTGTGTGTGTGTGTGTTTCAAACACTAAATTATCAGTTTCATGTTGCTAAATGATCTTTCACAGCTGCAATTTACAGTCATATCCATTCGAATTACATCCGATCCAAACTGTCAATATTATACTTCAACTGACTACGCATGTTTGTCATGAGAGACGACTAAAGGTGGTCAGACTCCCTGACTTAGTTGACAAGTCCACTGTATCCCAGTTGCGCGGATCGGTGCTTAAGCTGTTGATCACTGGATTGTTCAGTCCAGACTCGGTTAATTACAGACCGCCGCCATCTAGCTGGAATATTGCTGAGGCGTTAGTTCAACCAACCAACTTGAAGATCTGGCAACAGGATGCCCCTGTACAATGCAACCTTAGCTTTCAGTCTACCGCAAGTCCATGTTCTTGTATTGAGTTACTACGTTAAGATGGTTTTGTACAAATGCACCCTGATCTTCAACAGGCGATTTGAGGAATCGGGTGGTCTAAGGTAATGACACTGGATAGTCCTGTCTTGAATATTTACAGACCACCCTCAAGGAGTTGAAATATTGCTGTTTACTCAATCAAACAAACAGACAGAACATAGATTGTTGTGGAGCTAATCCTGTGATCTGGAATTCACCGAGCACAGCAGAACAGTTCCCGGCTGCAAGAGTCCATGACACACTTTTGAATGCAAGGCCCCGATTAAGGACAGTGCAGTATATATAGACAACAAACAGTATTGAGTACACAGCTGGGTTTATAAACACTGTGGAAGGTGAAGGTCGCCAGCAGTACCTCTATGTGGTGTTGGTACGGTGTAGTCAGTGTTTAGTGTGCATGATGGTTCAATGTTATTATGATTACTGCACACAGAAATTGTAGTCTTAGAACTGAGAGTGCTTGTTCAATTCAAAATATGAGAGAGAGAGAGAGAGGGAGAGAGAGAAAGAGAGAGAGAGAGAGAGAGAGAGAGGAGGGGGAGGGAGGGAGGGAGGGAGGGAGAGAATATGTAAATGTACATGTACATGTGTAAAACAAACTTCTCTACAAAATATATCCACTTGTCTGTGCCATGGTGAGGCTAAAATACTGCTGATGTGACTTTAAGTTTTTTACTCAATTCTTCACTCACTCACTCTCTACTGCCCTATTCATCAGGCATCAGGTCTGAAACATTACTAATGACACCTTAAATTTGAACTTACTTTTTCTTTCACTCAGTCACACATAATTTAGAGACTTGTGTATCTTTCACATGATTTAAGGTGTAAATGAATGCCATATATTTTTATCCTAAATGTACTTGTTGTCTACAAAACTATTTGCAAGAGAAATAACATTTACGTAAACAGAAAAATATCTCTGTGGCTATTATTAGATTTCAACCTCCACAAAATGTCCCCCCACTGTAATCCATGAATTAACACAATCCTGAAAGTTCTATCAAGTTTCCTGCACTCTAGTCGAAATCTCACAGTATGTCATTGTAGATGATACCCTTGAGTTCATTCTGGGTATAAAGCATCAGGTTCCCATACTCAGGGTCATTAGTTTTGTCACTAGTATTGGTTTCACATGAATATTTTGGTTATCACTACCCAACACGCTCATATTGAAATACATGGCTGTTAAGTTCTAAACAGTAAAGCTAGTTGCATGTCAAAATCTGACTGGACTCCTTCAAATGAAGTTTATCAGCCTATCAGGTCTGAACATTTACAATACAAAGGACAACCACTTCAATGACAACACAAAACAGGTTCAAGAAGTCAAGGTTGAATCTACCTTGGTTACTTTACTAGAATGGAATGACATTAAATAGTGAAATGACTGCTGATTAGTCAACCATGCAGACCCATACCGTCAATCTTGAAGATCCGTTTGGTCAACTATGCAGATCTGTTTGGTCATCTCTGCAGATCTGTTTGGTCATCTCTGCATCTGTTTGGTGAACTCTGCTGATCTGTCCAGTCAACCATGTCATTATTCAACTTTCCATACCCAATCTGACAACCTTTCAGTTATGATTAATCACTAAGTTTGTGTTTGATATGAAAGAGTACAACCACAGTCGTCTTTTTGAAATGAGCTATTTTATCCGATCAGTGATCCAATTTCCATTGGAAATAATTACCACCCATTCTCTACTCTGTGGTACATATTATCTACTCAACAAGTATGCACTAACAATTAAAGTATGTTACATGATAAGGATCAATAATAACCATTTACTGAGTTTCATGCGTGAAGTCAGGCCTTTGATGTATTTACCAAAGAGAGATTCAAATAACATCATTACAAAAATGATTCTGAATTTAGCAATATTTCACAACCAAGGTTGGAACAACAGAAATGGACTTCACATACAGTACGATAAGGGAATCGAACCTCTTATTCTTTGTCTTATTTGGCATGACAGGTGACTGCTTGAACCGCTAGGCTACCCCACTGCCCCACGATGACAAGCCAGTATGGGATGTACCAGAATGGAGATGTTACACTTTGAAAAATAAGTAAGCGAGCGAGTTTAGTTTTACACTGCACCAGAAATGGGCTTCACATATTGTACCAGTGTAGGGAATTGAACCCACGGCGTGGTGAGAGAACGCTTTAACCACTACACTACCCACAGCCCCTGTGAATAGTGAGGATGTTTTCATCAGCTTAACGAACCCAAAAGATAATTCTGCTAAACCACTTTCCTTCAAGGAAACATCCCTATCTCTTCTGAATAAGATGTGTTTCATCTAAACATTTCACATTGTCTCATTGGAATGATGTTTCTCAGTTCTCACCAACATGACATGTCTCGCAGTGTTGACTGGAAATCTAATATCCCAGAGTCTCATGAGAATAAAATATCCTTTGACCAAAGAGTCTCACAATGTGTCTGTTAATGAAGTGTCTCCTTTGAACAAAATGGCACAATGTCTTGAGTGAATCAAATCTGCCAGAGTATTTGATCCCAATGAAATACTGCAGTGTGTCCTTCGAACAAAATATTTCAATCTCCTGAGTGAGCAAACTGGCTCAGTATCTGCTCAGATCAAAATGTCTCACAGCGTATCATGTCGCCAAAATGTCTCACAGTGTTTCATGTCACCAAAATGTCTCACAGCGTTTCATGTCACCAAAATGTCTCACAGTGTTTCATGTCACAAAAATATGTCACACTTTCATATGAGTGAAACGGCTCCAGTGGCAACAAGGGAAGCTATGGATTTGTATCTCATGATGTGCTGGTCATTTTTCTGGAGGTCAACAATCTCCTCTCTGTAGCAAACAAGAAACAACAATTAGAAATTACGCACTTTAGATATATCCAACAATAAGAAACAATGGAAATTCAATTAACAGAAAAACTTTTGAGCCTTTCACACAAGTATGACATGTTTCAATCCATACCTGCAATAACAAGATGGGATTGTAATGTTCCTTGAATAGCTTTTAGGCAAAACACAAGAAAAACAAGAATGTTTACTACTTCAAAACAACCTTTAAGACACAAACGACAATACTGTCTTACTGCAAAAATATTACCCAATGCAGGCACGCCAGAAAGGAAAGATTTGAAATGCATTTCTTTCTTTAATTTTCTTTCCCAGTAGGGCTGCAATGATTTACCCCACCTCAATTCAATTTGATATTCGATACAGGACCCTTTGTTTGATCATTTTCAAGTTGATTCTTCATCCAAGTGAAAACATCAGATTTCACCTAACTCTGAGAGACAGCTTTTTCAGCTGAAAATCCATCTTGACAACTTGGTGATGTTCACAGTTATTATTAAATATTAGCCCCCTGTCAACCAATCATATTTTGCCTCGATCCAATGCTCGATCCTCGACTCTAGTAGGAGTCAAAATTATGTTCTGGCTGTGTGGAAACAATTTAAATGTATATAGTCAAACGTCAAATCAATATAGTGACACTGGCTATCGAAAATCGAAACTAAAGTGTCAGATTCGATTTTCGATGAACAGAACCAAATCGTTGCAGCCCCATTTCCCAGTTCTTAGAAATAAAACAAAAATGAGTCGGAGTATATTTTTAACAATGAATGTTTAAAGTATTTGGAAAAAAAACAACACATCAGGCAATGGTGTTCACCAATATGTCACAAACATACAGACATAAATTTTGTCTTTGTTTAATGATAAAGTAATGATTTATCACAAAGAAGCATCAACAGGCCTGTGTTCCGCCGCTTGCATTCCCTCATACGTCTTCAATCTGAAAGTTAACAGTTGTAAGACCTAGGCAAATTTGAACACATCCCCAGTGAGGAGCTGTTAAGCTTGTAGCCCCAAACCTATGATTCCTGGTGTCTTACAAATCAAATATTGACACTTCTAAATTGAATAACAGTTTTTGAAAGAAAGACAGAAAAAAAAGAAACAACAACAGAAACAAAACAAAACAAAACAAAAATAACAAACTATCCCAAACAGATCAATTTCTATTTCGGGAAGACAATGACTTCTTATACATAAGGTTTCATTCATTTTGACTTAACCGTCATTTCTATTGGACACTTATGAATCCCTTGTGGGAAAATATACCTATCTTAAGAGAGATGTTTTGTCATTTCTGTACGTTTGTGTACAATCTTTGTGTACAATCTTTGTTTACAGTCATCTTTATGTATGGATTGACAAGGGATTGGTATTCATTTATGTGACACCATAGTGAGTAAGAATCAATGTGGGTTATTGAACACGGGTCTTCCTCATGACGAGCAAATGCTTTAACCATAAGGCTATCACACTGACACCACAAAAGACAAGGGATCTGCTTGAGACAAATAAACCGACAACATACAGAGTATTACCATCACCAATGACAAGATACCCATCACTGGAGACAAAAGCTACCCATACCTAGAGTGAGTGAGTGAGTGAGTGAGTGAGTGAGTGAGTGAGTGAAGTGAGTGAAGTTTTATGCAGCTTTAAGCAATACCCCAGCATTATCAAGGCAGGGACACCAGAAATGGGATGAACACATTTCTCCCAAATGGTGAATGCTTTATACATGTCCTTGCCCCACCTCAAGCAACTGGGTTTTGGGTGATCCTTATGTTTTTTTTTTATACTCCTGTTTTCGTAATTAACTGAGTAAATGTGCTTTTTATTGAGTAAAATTTGCAAATATGGGCTCTGCATACCCATCCAAAGGAAGAAAAAGATCACCATCCTAAAAGAACCCAACGCTTTGTAACAAGGTCCAGTCATATGCACTTGATAAATAATCAATTATGTAAAAAAAAACCAAACAAAAAAAAAAAAAAACCGAAGAAAAAAATCTCATAAACACACACTGAAAATCCACACCAATTTCTCAATGATCCAAGGAGCATTCCTCTTTTTTACTTAACCACAAATATTTCTTTTTTCCTGTTACCTGTTAAATATTGGACTACTCAGCATGGACACAGTCTGTCTCCAGCAAAGATCACGTATGCTTTAGGAAATGTTCTCAAGTACCTGTAACATTTACCATGGCGTTAACAAGGAGTCCTCCACAAAGTAACGAACTCAGAGTCACTTGCTTGATCCCTCCTTTAAGTTTTCCTAGGGCTGGGCAAGGACGGCCAGTCAAGAGGTCACGGTTAATAAGCTTAACTGCCATTTCTTTGTGGTTGAAGTCCAAAATGACGGAAAATGACTGTTTGAATTCAATTACCAAACGTGAATCACTGAGTGAGTGAGTGAGTGAGTGAGAGAGTGTGCAAGAGAGAGGATGAGAAAGAGGGGGCGGGGTAGAGAGAGAGAGAGTTGTGCATGTGTAAAACACCTTTCTCCAGCAAAATATACACGTCTATCTGTGCCATGAGGCTAAAATACTGCTGATGTGACATCAATTTTTTTACTCACTTCTTCTTGCACTCACTCACTCTCTACTGCACTATGCACTTAGCTGACCTTTACTAATGTGAAATTAAATTTTAATTCACTTTTTCTCACTCAGTCATTCACTATCCACTCACTTGAGTCTGCACCAGATTCTTATGACTGACACAATTATCATGACCAGAATATTGCCATTGTGATGGTAAAGTTGAACTTACTCGCTTACTCTTTCACTTTCTCAGTTATTCACATGAGTGAATGGCATCCAATCTGACTGACAAAGACAGGCATGGGATCCAGTGGACCTATTCAGATCCATAATGATAATAATATGCCAATTTCTGTAGTGCCCTATTTTGAATTACTTCTAGATCACTCTAAGGCTTTAGGAATCCCAACAGAATCCCCACAGGGAGACAAGTATGTGATACAAGTATGTGATACAAGCATGTGATACAAGTATATGATACAATATGTGATACGAGTATCTGACACAAGTATGTGATATGAATATGTGATACGAGTATGTGATACAAGTATGTGATACAAGTATGTGGTATGAGTAATACAAGTATTTGATACAAGTATGTGGTACAAGTATGTGATACAAGTATGTGGTATGAGTAATACAAGTATTTGATACAAGTATGTGGTACAAGTATGTGATACAAGTATGTGGTACAAGTATGTGGTACAAGTATGTAATACAAGTATGTGATACAAGTATGTGGTACAAGTATGTAATACAAGTATGTGGTACCAGTATGTGATACGAGTATGTGGTACCAGTATGTGATATGAGTATGTGGTACAAGTATGTAATACAGGTATGTGATACGAGTATGTGATATGTGATACAAGTGTGTGATACGAGTATGTGATACGAGTATGTAATACAAGTATGTGATACAAGTGTGTGATACGAGTATGTGATACGAGTATGTAATACAAGTATGTGATACAAGTATGTGATACAAGTATGTGATACGAGTATGTAATACAAGTATGTGATACAAGTATGCGGTACAAGTATGTAATACAAGTATGTGATACAAGCATGTGGTACAAGTATGTGATACGAATATGTGATACAAGTATGTGGTACAAGTATGTGATACAAGCATGTGATACAAGTATATGATACAATATGTGATACGAATATCTGACACAAGTATGTGGCACAAGTATGTGATACGAGTATGTGATACCAATATGTGATACCAGTATGTGGTACAAGTATGTGATACAAGTATGTGGTACAAGTATGTGATACGAGTATGTGATACGAGTATGTAATACAAGTATGTGGTACAAGTATGTAATACAGGTATGCGATACAAGTATGCGGTACAAGTATGTAATACAGGTATGTGACACAAGTATTTGATACAAGTATTTGATACAAGTATGTGGTACAAGTATGTAATACAAGCATGCGATACAAGTATGTGGTACAAGTATGTAATACAGGTATGTGACACAAGTATTTGATACGAGTATGTGGTACAAGTATGTGATACAAGCATGTGATACAAGTATGTGATACCAGTATGTGGTACAAGTATGTGGTACAAGTATGTAATACAGGTATCTGATACAAGTATTTGATAAAAGTATATGATACAAGTATGTGGTACAAGTATGTAATACAAGTATGCGATACAAGTATGTGGTACAAGTATGTAATACAGGTATGTGGTACAAGTATGTAATACACAATTATCATGACCAGAATATTGCCATTGTGATGGTAAAGTTGAACTTACTTGCTTACTCTTTCACTTTCTCAGTTATTCACATGAGTGAATGGCATCCAATCTGACTGACAAAGACAGGCATGGGATCCAGTGGACCTATTCAGATCCATAATGATAATAATAATATGCCAATTTCTGTAGTGCCCTATTTTGAATAGTACAAGTATGCGGTACAAGTATGTAATACAGGTATGTGACACAAGTATTTGATACGAGTATGTGGTACAAGTATGTGATACAAGCATGTGATACAAGTATGTGATACCAGTATGTGGTACAAGTATGTGATACAAGTATGTGGTACAAGTATGTGATACGAGTATGTGATACAGGTATGTGATACAAGTATTTGATACAAGTATATGATACAAGTATGTGGTACAAGTATGTAATACAAGCATGCGATACAAGTATGTGGTACAAGTATGTAATACAGGTATGTGATACGAGTATGTAATACAAGTATATGATACATGTATGTGGTACAAGTATGTAATACAAGTATGTGATACGAGTATGTAATACAAGTATTTGATATAAGTATATGATACAAGTATGTGGTACAAGTATGTGATACGAGCATGTGATACAAGTATGTGGTACAAGTATGTGATACGAGCATGTGATACAAGTATGTGGTACAAGTATGTAATACAAGTATGCGATACAAGTATGTGGTACAAGTATGTAATACAGGTATGTGATACAAGTATGTGGTACGAGTATGTAATACGAGCAACCTATTATGACCGACAGTGTCAACGATAGATAGGAAAACCTGAGTTTGCACTTCGAGAAACATCATCTTGGTTGTGTTGTGATGACCGCCTGTGACCTTCATGTCCAGATATAAATACACACATGTTCACTCCGTGCCTGGAGTACATGTACATGATTACCAGGCTGATAACGTAGAAAGTACTAGAGCTGGTGAAGTAAACATGAATTGACTAACAACAAGGACACAAACAATAGTGATAAGGTAATCCATTGACATCATGAATGACAAACAAGTGTGATAAGATGATTCTCAAAGATCAAGTTGCCTTTATGAAGGAAGTACAAAGACATAATAAGCACTGGCTTACTTATCTATGACCTTCTGAATCAATACCGGTACAATAATATAGGCTTTGGCTTACATATCTGTGACCTCTTGAAACAATATTGAAGATTTTCTTTGAATCAAATACCATCCTTCCACATTTTTCAGTTTGTAAATAGAACCCACATATTCACAAAAGCCAACTAGCTTCAGTGGGAGGAAGGAGAGTGAGGTTATTTGATTTTGACGTCACTATGACTGTTGTGATCCAAGTTGATTGCAGCAGTATCTTCAAGGAGTGAGTGAGTGTAGTTTTATACCGCACTCAGCAATATTCCAGCCATATGGCGGCAGTCTGTAAATAATCGAGCCTGGACAATCCAGTGATCAACAGCATGAGCATCGATCTGCGCAACTGAGAGCCGATGACATGTGTTAACCAAGTCAACGAGCTTGACCACCCAATTGCGTTAGTCGCCTCTTATGACAAGCATAGTTGCCTTTCATGGCAAGCATGGGTTGCTGAAGGCCTATTCTACCCCGGACCTTCACAGGTTATCTTCAAGGAGATATCACATGATAACACCAAAGTGATATCACCTGCGGAAGAGAGAATGGCAATGTGAACAATGAAATACATTCTAAGATGCTTTGCTCAAAGATCAAAGGCACTGACAGTTCTTTAGATCAGGTGATAAAGTAAGCGCCTTTGCATGATGTCACACTGTTTTAATGTCACTGCTCCATTCTCGTCTGATCCCTTGTTATCAAACATACCCATGGTAGCTGACATCATGATGCATGTCTCTTGTCATCGCCTTGTAAAGTCCCCTAAAGTAAACTACTTTACAGTCATTAAACTGTTGACCATTTGTTTTCTGGTAACATGTGCTATTACAAATTGACACAGCAAGAAAACAGCATGTCAGTTAATTTAGGTTACTGACACAGTCAGTTTTCTCTTTGTTTTCTGCCTTAAATTAAAGCATAATCTACGAAAAGAAAATAGTTCACTCTACTACTCAAATGCATACATCCTCCCACTTTAACAATAAAAGTTTAGGGCAAGAAATTATTTTAATACACCATACATTTTAGCAGAGCCACAATAGCTGTATTTGTGCTTTTAAAAACCTATTAAAATAACAAGTCCGCCCCAATGTGATTCTATATAATTGCAAAAGGTTGCTGACTAAGCATTTCCTTCAAATTCATCCAGCGTCAGTTGACAAAAAAGAAACATCAATTTAACAGTCGAGTCAACAACTGCCAAATTGAAGGCTTTCTTCAAATCTTACAGCTTCTTAGTGGCTATCTGAACCATGTCTGTAGTCACGATAAGGGTCATGGAGTGTGACAACTTGTCTGCATTGTATGGTTTAATGTGAGCAAATGTAATAAGTGAGATCACTGTAATTTCTAGGTACTTTGGTACCAGTGGTCGGTACTCCATACTGGAGATTCATACTTGGAAGCCTCTTGACAAACAGTATTACCTTTCCTGTCATCTTGAGTGAGTGAGTGAGTGAGTGAGTGATTGAGTGAGAGAGAGAGAGAAAGAATGAAATCATTCAGCATCACTGTAAACTGCACACACAAACAGAATTTCATTGCACTTGAACAAAAGTGGCTTATTATTGGCTAATTTCTTTTTTTCAAAATGAATGCCAAGAAGTCATGTTAAAACCTGGGTAACTCCCCTTCAATCTGACAACTGTCCAATCCAAATAGTGCAAGTACGAAATTCACGCTTGAGGTATAAGGCAGGTTATCAAGCATAACACAAACCATGGTGTTCCCTTCCAGATCTGGGTTCAGTTTCACAAAGCTATTGTAGCTGACTGTCATAAGTCTATGTTAAAATATAGGAGTTGTGATCATCTCAGTACTATGACAGATTTCTAAAATGAAACCTTGGACACCATTATGAATTGCAACCTTCGCTCTGAGGTGATAGTAACTCCCATACCTCTACATGAAGTTATTACTGTTGTAAGGCCAAGGTTGCTTTGCACAACAGCGGATATTGTCAAGAGGTCACCCAGACTTTTAACAAAACCAAAAGTATTCTTGGATTAAGTTTGTGAACCAAATAACTTTGCCACATGCACTCTTTTTAGATGAGCATAAATCACAATTAAAAACTTGTTCCCCTTCCTCCCCCCAAACAATATCATATGAAACAATAGCTCTGCTGTCTCCTGCAAAGGATATCAAGCAATGGCTTGCATGGATTGGTTGGGTGAAATTGTTTTCGTGGAGGATCTCAAGGTTATGGCTTGGGTGCTCTTCAATAACACAAGTTCATGGCTTTGTTTTGTTATTTGATAAACATTTGATCTAATGTAGGCCAAATTCTTACTTGAAGGTGACAATTTGTGCCAAGATTTTTATCAGACACTTAAGTTTGCTTTGGTGTAGATGTAATATGCAGCTGTCAGCTCTGGGTACAACTGCACGCATTTGTCATACGTGAGGACATATTCATTATGTTATGAGTTGTCAGACTCACATCTTTAAAATCAACAATGCTGCAGGTCAGGTTACTATTTCTCACAGTATGTTAATGAGTTGTAAGACATACATATTTAAATTTCAATTTGTTCCAGGCCACATTTTCAATGAGCTTGATGGTTTTAGCAATGCACCCATTCAGGATGAAAAATGTACCTGTCTGCACTGGGTACTGGTGTGACTATTTCTCATGTATGGTGGCATAACCAGTAAGTTACTGAGTTGTGAAACACACCATCTTTAACCATATTTCTGGTAGAAGGTTAAACACATGATGTTGACTGGAAGGCAACTAAGGTGAAATGATTCGGATAAAAAAACACTTTGATGAAACCCAAAAGTTGTTTCAGTACAGAAGAAAATCTCCAGTGGTTTGATGGTTGAGTGGTTATGGGGCTAGTATAGTGGTTTGATGGTTGAGTGATTATGGGGCTAGTCCAGTCAGTGGTTTGATGGTTGAGTGGTTATGGGGCTAGTATAGTCAGTGGTTTGATGGTTGAGTGATTATGGGGCTAGTCTAGTCAGTGGTTTGATGGTTGAGTGGTTATGAGGCCAGTCTAGTCAGTGGTTTGATGGTTGAGTGGTTATGGGGCTAGTCCAGTGGTTTGATGGTTGAGTGGTTATGGGGCTAGTCTAGTCAGTGGTTTGATGGTTGAGTGATTATGGGGCTAGTCCAGTCAGTGGTTTGATGGTTGAGTGGTTATGGGGCTAGTCCAGTGGTTTGATGGTTGAGTGGTTATGAGGCTAGTCTAGTCAGTGGTTTGATGGTTGAGTGGTTATGGGGCTAGTATAGTGGTTTGATGGTTGTGTGGTTATGGGGCTAGTCTAGTCAGTGGTTTGATGGTTGAGTGATTATGGGGCTAGTCCAGTCAGTGGTTTGATGGTTGAGTGGTTATGGGGCTAGTCCAGTGGTTTGATGGTTGAGTGGTTATGGGGCTAGTCTAGTCAGTGGTTTGATGGTTGAGTGGTTATAGGGCTAGTCCAGTGGTTTGATGGTTGAGTGGTTATGGGGCTAGTCCATTGGTTTGATGGTTGAGTGGTTATGGGGCTAGTCTAGTCAGTGGTTTGATGGTTGAGTGGTTATGGGGCTAGTCCAGTCAGTGGTTTGATGGTTGAGTGGTTATAGGGCTAGTCCAGTGGTTTGATGGTTGAGTGGTTATGGGGCTAGTCCAGTGGTTTGATGGTTGAGTGGTTATGGGGCTAGTCCAGTGGTTTGATGGTTGAGTGGGTGACTGACCTTACTTTATGGTTGGGTAGGTAAGTGGTTTTAGGGGTGGTCGTATCGTTGGGCTGTTGATGTTGAGGGTAACTGAAGGGAAGGTTGAACATCTTGAGGAGAGAGTGGTAAGACAGATGGTTGAGTAGGTAGCTACGGGAGGGTATTCGGATGTTTATATGATTGGATAATGACTGGTTGATAGGGTGGTTGGTTAGTGGGAAGGTATTTTGATGTTTCTGAGAAAGTTGTTGGTGGGTGAGTGAGTGAGAGTGAGTGAATAGCCTCTCATATATCCTAATTCTATTTTGTCAAAACATAGTCAAACTATTACTATTGGTTCATGTCTACTTGTAGATAATCACATATGTGCAAGGAGTAGTGTATAACATTTTTGATAAAAAATCAAGTATTCTTGAAAAAGGGGGATGTGCATGTGCAAATGATGATACATAATTAACCAAATCATTAAATATGACTCTCCGATCCATTTTGTTTCTTACAATGTCGGTGAGCTTCATTTTACGCCACTTTTAGCAGTATCACAGACTCCAGGAATGGGCTACACATTGTACCCATGTGGGGAATCAAACCCAGGTCTTTGGTATGCACACACACACATTATATCACATATTTGGCTTTTAAACTAGCATGATTACCATAAAATAATGCCATTCTTTACAACACATAACAATAAAGGGCTATATACTGTCAGGCCACATACTGGAGCCATAGGGTAACAAGCTGCATGGGTCTCTAACAGGTTTCCTAAAATGTCATGGTCAAATGTAGTGGACTTTTGTCTCGCCAAGGAAAAGATGATAGTCAGTGGAGCATGAGACATTGAAATGAACTGACAGCATTGAGCTGTGAGGAGACAAAAAATCATGGGCATTTCTTAGTAAAGAGATTACAACAAACAAAATCATTTTTACAGCAGCCCTTCAAACCAAGGTGACTGTTGAAAAAGTTTAAAACTAAATATTCCATAGCGATACAATTGACAGTCAGTGAGTGAGTTTAGTTTTGCGCCGCAATATTCCAGCTATATGGCAGCAGTCTGTAAATAATCACGTCTGGACCAGACAATCCAGTGATCAAAAGCATGATTACATCCAGTTTTGAAGGAAGGGGTGGGCAGGATGACTAACTAGGTAATAATGGACTGTGCCACAAACAGAGAAGATATTCTGATTCCACAGAGGTAAGTAGCAGATCCAACCACCCAATATTATGCAGTGCTTATCTCAGAGTGATTGTTTCTACATTCATCCAGCTTTACAAGTATCACAATGATAACGTGGCACAACCACCAAACAATGTCCAGGATATCTCCTTGATGATGAAGCACAGAGTACAGGGGGTACAAAAAATTCCATACAGAACAGGTGATCTGTTATACAAATACTGATATGACTATGGCTTGACCTTGGTTGTCATGGGACATCGACCCCTGGCCTACATGCTGCACTTTACACAAAACATCACAATGGAACAGATCCGATTCAGACACTTAAAGGATGAGAAACGGAAAACCATTAAATAAATCCCATCCCATGTGTAACAGTGGAAATACTCCTGGACGCATCTGGACATCCATTGATAAATGGTCAAGTTCAAGGGCAGCTATGCCCATATAAGGCTAGGTCAATGTCAGGTCGGCCAGATGTACTTAATATGATGTAAAGGTGCGACCTACTATGTGACCTATGTTGAAAGAACAGTCTCGGGTTCTTGAATACCAAACACCCATGACCTAAATTATGAGTTTTAGCTAAGCTTGAAGCCTAGACATTTGAGGGGAAATGTGCAAAGTAGGGTATTATTGAATATTTCATATACCTACTAAACCTTTGTGTCAGAATCAAGGTGTCTTGATGCCAACACTGCTGACACAAGCAAAAATTCATAACGCTCCAAATCCCATTTACAAAGAGAGCAGTCATGTGACAGGTTGTCAGGACTGACATACATTGAGGAGAGGTTGTCTTTTCAAAACATACTTCAAGGTTAAGTACCATGTCTGCGTGGCCACACCCATAAACAGACGAGACCCTCAATAGTGAGGTATTATGTTTCTTTTCCAGTGGTAGAAGTATATTAATTTGAAAAACCCAACTGATTATTATGAGACAGTTTCAGATTAAACAACCAAACACAGAGGACATTCATGTCCATTTTCTCGCTAGAATTATTTTGCTTTTAGATCTTCCGTCATACACAAAGTTTAGACAACAATAACAATCCAATTAAGTTGTAGCTACAAATAACAATAATATTAATAAATAATCCTAACAGAAATATATTTATTTACTATATAGTTTCTGGTTGTTTATATCTGATGAAACTGATAACTATATTTTCGAAAACCATTTTTAGATGTAATTGTTTCACAAACATATGGTGAATATACAGTGCAACTGTTTCAACGATTAGCTTAGATGACTGATGTTGATTTTACTGCTCTCACCCTTTGAGTTTGTGGCTGGTCATGTCTAAAGGGGACACAATTTGTTTCTAGCTTCTTTTTCTATCAGTTTTATTTTGTTCTAATTTGCAGCAATTCAAATCAACTGAGAGAAATGGTTCAGAATAAAAACCTTTAAGTGCTTCTTGTCAGACGACTACCATAGCTATCATTTTAGAAGTTGTGACATACAATATTGGACAGTCATTCCTGCTTGACAATGGTACAAGAATCTGTTTTGAAATGTCACACTTATGAAACAAAAGAAGCTGTTCATAACACAGTGTGTTCAATAGAAGACTAACATCACTTTGCTTTACTTGTCCTCAGTAAAGGAAGTAATCTTGAACAAACATACCAGTGTAAATTCTACAGACCACAACTGGTATGGGTACAAATTTTGGACGCTGGAACCCATGTTACAAGTAATTATAATTAATTATAACTCACACCCGGAGCCATGTTACAGCTATATTTACAGCTAGTTACCTTCATTATGAGACAGTCATAGCAACTGAAAATATAAACATAGAGGCATATTTTGACAGAAACTCCAAAACTTGGAAAACCAAATGCATCTTGTGCTGTGCTGGACATCTCTATTTGGGAACACCTGACTTCCGATGTTCAATAGAGCGATGTTTGGCTTAGTCATGAGTAGTGAAGCGATAACAGGCTTTGATTGGTCGTGAGACACACACACCTAGATGTACCAGTCATCAACAATGTAACACAACACCTAAAATAGATTCTGTCATACTCATTTTTATAACTAAGAATGAACAGAACCTGTAACTTTGGGCAATTTGTTTCAGTTTTATGAATTTGTGTACTCATTTGGGTGAGTGAGCTTGGTTTTATGACACTTTCAGCAATATTCCAGCAATATTATGTCTACAGACACTTTAACCATTGAACTCCCGCACCGTACCTACAAGACACACAGATACACAGACGAATAGATAGATGGAGAGTAGGCTACCACTCCACCCACGGTCCCTATACTCATTTGGGTAATAGACAGATAGGCGTATGGAGGGGAGGAAGGATAAATGGAGGTACCTTCATAACACAGAAAGTTTCATCATGTTCCACGTACATGACACAACTAATGGCTTAATTAACTTGCTTGTAACAAAATCCCCAGCGCAGCCACAGCCTAAACAAGTACACCAGGCTTCTCCATTTGTCCTTTACAAATCTCGCTCTGACTTAAGGCATGTTTATTTCTAGACACACCTTTCTCCCATCTGAAATGTGCAGTTGCATGACCTTCACCTTGCGTTAACATCTCTCCTTCCTGTTGACCTTAACCTTGCTGTGTCTTCTAAAGAGTCACCTTTACACATCTCCAGTAAGCAGGAAGTAAGTTTGTGTATGCATTGGTTTGACTTGCAGCCATTAATTCCCCGAGAATAGCTGGAATAGCACAAATTTCAAACAGCAGAACTGCATTTGAAAATGACGAAAAACTCTTATGCAAGAACAGTCCCTGAAAGGTTCTCAATCTTGATACACACTTCATGACATAACACCTTTGCAAATGGTATCATTTCCCAATATTTTCATCAAAACATCATTTCACTATTCAGTGAAAGTCTGCATAACACTCGGTGAATATTCACTTCCATGACAATGTTACCCCGACCATGTCTGCATTATGCTGTGAAAAACCCTGATGTAATGCAGATGTATACACAGCCATTTCTGTGTCACACGAGGTGATGACAAATGTTGAAATGGAAAACCAGGATTTCCATATTAGACCCGTTCTACAAATGTATAACCTGAGATCTGGGTTAGACGTGGTGTTCAGTGTTGTGTTAGTCATAAGAGATGACTAAAGGGGTCAATAGTCTTGGTTGACACATGTCATCTTATACTTATGCTCATGCTGTTGATCACTGGAGTCGGGTCAAGCGGTGAATATTTACAGATCGCTGACACATAGCATAAATACTGCTCTGTATATCACAGAACAATAAACCAAACCAACATATGTATTTACAATGCAGCAGTTGATCATGTCAGTTTTATACGATGGATTTGTTTAATAAACATTGCGGGATCTTCTGTGTGACAAGTGAACACTGTAACCAGTAGGCTAACCCACCATCCCCATCCCCCCACCCCATCACAAAGGATTCCATACACCATTGCTAATAATACAATTCCACTGGAGAAACCTTAAAAATCAGTCCTAATTATGCCCAAGAAAAACTGCCAAAAATGCAGCGTTGGCATTATTTTTTTAAAAAAAATAAAGACATTTAAGTCATAAGGAAATATCAGAAATAATTCTTGGTGTTTGTACTACATGTTTGTTTTTGTTCTTGTATGACAAATAACTGAAACATATAATCACATCTGTCCGACCACAAAGAGATGCTAATCACAGTTGTAAACAATTTAATTAGCACATCAGAGCTTCAGATAAGGCGCATATTTGCGTATTTTACTCAATAAAAATGACATCTACTCAATTAATTACAAATCTGGGAGTACAAAAAAGATTATAAGAACCGTTTAAAACAAAGTATTTCTTTAATAACTTGCCTACATTACTCAATTCACGAAATTGGCTTTAGTATGAGTCATCATGGCGCTGTATGCCTATTTATACACATACTATTATAGCTATAGCCATTGCCCGCGGTACTCTAATGGTCACATGACTTCCGTGTTCACTGCTCAGAAACGGTTGTCAAATGTTTGGCAAGATGACAATTACTACGAACTATTGAGATGCATTCATATATATATATATTTAGAAGAGTTGAGGACCCAATAAAGATAAGAAACTGTTTAAAAGTACTCAATTCTTTTAATTAGTGGGAGTACATAAAATGCTTGTTACTCCTCAAAAAATGCAATTACTCATACATAAACAGACATGGGAGTAAATACCCTATTGCTTGAAGAATTATCTAGAGCTCTGGCACATGAAAGCTGACGTAAGAATAAAGCAAAGGATGACATATTGATTCAAAAGATCTACATTATGTCCATGATATTTGATAACATACACCATTATGAAGTAGGTGGTCAGGTTCTAGGTGGGCCTTTTGACCACTACATTTGAGTGTATAATGCCCTAATGCCATTCCAATACCGTACAAGAACTGATATTTATTTAAAACTATAATATTTCATGAATCCATCATCTTCAGCATTTCACAAAACCACTTAGCATTCAATATAAGCTGGTTCCCACAACGCTAACAAAGCTGTGTTCATTGTACAGCAACAGGTTGTTAGAAATTTGTGAAGCATTTCAGGTTCTGAGGTCTAAGGGAGACAACTGGGATCTAAACACCTTTCAAACATCCAAAGGGAAAAATCATGATATATTATTGAAAACAGCATCAGTTATCTGGATGACCCTGCAACCTTCCTTGTGTCACAGATCAAAATAATCATGGATATCACAGACTGCTCTTTGAGCATAGATGAGAAATAGCAACACCAAATATAGCATTTTTAGGGTTTTGGTGCATGAGTTCTTGAATATGGTCATGGCTTTATTCCGGTCAAATGAAAGTAACCTGTCATAATCCAGTTTGGACCATAATAAAATGTTGATTGCCTTGAACTTTTTCAGATAGGAGAGGGGAGGAGAGAGAAAGAGGAGGAGGAGAAAAAGAAAAGGAAAGAGAATGAAAGAAAATCCTTCCTCAATCATTACAGTAAATTAGTGTGACAGAGAAGGTGAGTGAGTACGAGTTCAGCAATATTTCAGTAATATCACAGCAGAGGGCACTAAAAATGGGGGTCGCACCCTGTTCCCATGTAGGAAATCTTGACAAGCGTGAGGATTGAAATCTTGAACCACTTGGCTACCCTACTTCCTCTTGTTCCAGAAAAAGGTTGCCAGGGACAACTATTGGGTATAGGAGAGCTTACAGTCAACTCACCCAGTGTCAAGCGTTTCCTCTTCCACTAGCACACCATCTGTATCCTCATTCACCCGCAGGAACACGTAGCTGTCAAGGTTCGGCTGAATAACTGGAAAACATCACATAGAATGGTCAGTGTGAAAACACTAGCCACAGATACATGATGAGAAAAAAAATGTACTATAAAAATTGATACTGACATGTCCTGCCAGGGGTTCAAAACTGTTGTAATTATGACAGATTAAATCAAGATGATATTTCATGTTTATGTTTAGTTCACTATTTATTGAGAGGTGATAAATAGCACAGAAAGATAACTCTACTTTATCATCATCGTGAAAGTTAGTGCAACATTTGAGCAGATATGAAATGAAATCCAAGTTTATTTGCAGTTTGAAACCAGAAGCAGAAATTGTCTAGTAGCCCACGGACAAGTAAGACACCATTTTGTGATTGCCTGAAATAAAAACTGACTTGTCCTGGGCATAGGGTGATGGGATTTTTGAAACCCTTCCTGCATGTTTTCAATTACAACATACCGTGTATACCCGCATATGATGCGACCCCCCTCTACACCCCTTCAAAATCGAGGATAAATCATATCAACATGCAACTATCAGTCGTAATCATGACTACTTCCTGTAGAACTTTATTCATGTGGAAAAAAAAACAACAAAACAAAACAAAAATCCCCATGTAGACTGATCTGGAGTACGCCCTTATGCAAAGTTTTGTTTGTTGTTTAACATTAGTCTCAGCCATATTCCAGCTATATGCTGGCTGGCTGTCAATAATCGAGTCAGACAAATCAGTGATTAACAACATGAACACTGATCTACACAATTGTTATATGATGGCAAGTCATGAGCTTGACTACACGAACCCTTTAGCTGCCTTTCTGGTAGTCTGGTAGATTAATAATAATCTTAATATTAAGAATAACTTATCATAATAATAATAACAAACATCATGAGCCTTGGTAGACATTGCTGGGAACATATGACAAATCAGCTTACAAAACTTGAGGATTCCAAAGTGACTTTCAGGTAAACTTGAATAAAATCATTAGTTTGTTCAATTGTAGTACTAAAAATGATCCAGTGGATGTTTTCAAGTGATTTATTGAAGTATGCCATGTTACATTTGGAACTAAAATCTCTTCCTGTTATCAGTGAAACCACCTGAGAAGGTCCAGATTACAGTAGATCTTAAGCAACCCATGCTTTAGACGATGACTACATTTGTGGTAAGAGGCGACTAATGGGATCAGATGATCAGGCTTGCTGACTTGGTTGACATGTCAATTGTCATTGGTTCCCAATTTCACATATCGATGTTCATGCTGTTGACCACTGGATTGTCTGATCAGAATAGCAAGAACCAGAAATGATATTGGTAATTCACATTTAAGAATGTTTTCTGACACTTGAAGCACATTTAGAGCCAAATGTTTGTCTTAGTGGAGATAATGCCTGTGGATAAGACGCATCAATACTTTAAGAGATTTCTTTTTAAATAATATCAAGCACATGGAACAATAATCAGTTACAATAATCTATGTATTTATAACTGACATCACCAGTTGTGGACGTCAAATGCCGTGAACATAAATAAAAAACCTCTTGTTTAATGAACTTGTTGATATTGTTGACACTGGATGGGAATTCTATGAACAGAACCAGAATTCTGCAAATGGAATCCATTTTCACAGAGGAGCTGAAGAAGATATACACTTTTTACACTGACATATGGAAGATTGTATACAGAATAGTTAACATAACCCTTTCACTTATACTGCAACCATAAGGTAATGGTCTAAGGGAGATAATAAAACTGTCTATATCCAAGACGTATCTTCCTTCTAAAAGCAACTGTGCCAGAGGAACTTCTGTTTTTCATATGTTGCCTGAGACAGTGCAGCTCTGACTGTGGATTGTTTAAGGGAGCAATAAACTTGTGATGCAAACTTATGTTCTCTTACACAATCCTGCACTTGATGTGACTGTCTGTATTCCAGTGTTAGGGCTTTTCGACGGTATAAGACAAAAACGTAATTTTTATCTTTAATATCATTTTTAGTTTTGATTTTGCTAAAATTGAGTGATAAAGGTATATTCATCTATTTCACAAAAAATTATCATGTGTTTTCAACAAAAATAGCGTTTATAACATCGTATCGGTGAAACTGCACTCGCATGTCACATCCGGGTATTTTTGTATGTGTTTTTGACGGTGAGCCATACTTTTCCCTCCGCACTGCGAGAGAGTGTTTTGAGTGGCTTCCTGTTTGATACATACCCTGTCACTATCAGACGACTGATCTTGTTGAATTTTGCTTGCTATTTTTTGTTACAAAGGCAATTGATTTTGCATCTGAAGTGGTATTAACGATTGAGGGTAAATAATATTGTTGTTTATTTGCTGTTTACATAACTTAATTTCTTGATTTCATCTCATGCCAGGAACTGGGCATCCACCCTACCGATGAAACTGTTTGTGCACTCCGATCGTGCATGCACTTCCTCGATATAGTGCTAGCAATGCAATCGTCAAAATCACCAGGACGTCGAATTCAGCTCGCTTTGGGATATATGATGCTCCTGTGTCACGTTTTGGCAATTTACTCACTTGCCAACTATGAAGCAGGTTATTTGCCAAGTCAATATTGAAAAACATTTTGTTGCATCTAATCTTGATGGTTTCCATCAAAACTGATTTACTGGGGACAGTCACCTGCCTATTCCCCAGTCAATTCAGATGTGGTGATAGAAATGTATTAATGTATGCAAAGCAAAAGATCAGAGCCTTGTTTCAGTAATTAAAACCATCTGTGAGCAGATATGAGTTGTAATGCCTCTATCTCTGTCAAAGTTACATTCAAATGATCTAATTTTAAATCTCTTTATTTTATATCTGCATAAGAGTGAACAGCAAATCAACTTAAGTATGCTTCACATACTTCATTATGAATATTCAGGTCTTTACTTTACATGCATGCCATTGTAGTAAAAGGGAGGTAATACATTTGTCTGTAAGTAGTAGTTACCTCCCTTCGTATGATACCTGTGTGAGCCCTGAGACAGCAGCAGCTTGTGAAGGATACCACACCACACTGACTTTGCATGAAGCCACTGTTAATTTTGAAATAGCTGCTGAAAACTTGGCTACACAAAAACCAAATAGATATATAGTGAATTGCAGACCGTACATGATACATGCCCATATTACGTAGCTTTAACAGAATTACCATACTATACTGTACTGTACTGTATTGTACTAACAGAGCACTCAGCAAATTTCCCTCTAAAAATCAAAGTCTGGATCAAATAATCAAGTACATATGGAGAGCATGAGCAACTCCGATATGATGACTTGTGTCAAGCAAGTCAACGAGCCTGACCACCCAATCCCATTAGTTGCTTCTGAAGACAAGCCTGAGGCCAATTCTAACCTAGATAACACTGTAACTAATAACAATAAGTAAGGACATTCTTATAAATCCATGAATTCATAAACTGAAAACCATCATGCTAAGCATACTGTCCAGTTACCTCCCCTTGACCCAGTCACAAAATGAAATGTGGAAAAATGAATACTGTCAATAAAATTCACATTAAATCATTTAAGAACAGCCCACAAATATATCTTTATACTGAAAAGCAAAACAAGGGAAAAGGTATTGAATTAGTAGAATAAATAATTTTAAATTCAGCCTTTTGACTATCCGACCTGTGAAGATATGTGATAGTATGTCTTCAGCAACTGATACTTGGCACAAACGGTAACTGTGCTTGTCGTAATAAGTGACTAATGGGATTGGATGGTCAGGCTTGCTGACTTTGTTAACACATGTCATCGGTTCCCAGTTGCACAGATTGGTGCTGATGCTGTGGATCACTGGATTGTCTGGTTCAGGTTTATTATTTACAGACCACCGCCATATGGTTGAAATATTGCCAAGTGTGGCATAAAACTAAACTCAATCGTTGTGACTACCCTAGACAGGGAATTTTGCTTTTGCATTTGCAGTGTTGAAGAATACTACCTGTGGAGAGTGATGGAGAAACAAACATGCATTGTGATGTGCAGATCAGACCAGTGAACCTCACAATGAAAGAGGAAGACAACAGTACTGTCACAGGATTATTGACCAGGTCATAAAACCTGGGTCTTACTTGGCAAGGAAATGTTTAACTATTGTGCACAGTTGTCAGTATATGCCATGGCCCCATTGTACAAAGTGATAGTAGAGCTTAAGTCATTGTATCTTCCACACCTTAAAATCAATGACCCAACTTGGTCATCAGCTAACATTTTATTGAGCCTCGTTGCAAGTTATACACAGATGTATTTGAAGAGGCTAGAGATTACATTTTCAAATCTTCAAGCATGAGAACTGGTTTCCACTTTTTCACTAAGATTTTAAACACAATCAGTGGTATTCCAGCTGTATGGCAGACTGTAAATAATCAAATCTGGACCAAACAATCCAGTGATCAAAGGTATTAGCAATACCCAAACGATCTGACTTAAAATTACACAATCGGTTTGGCCAATCACCTGATACACACAGCTGCCTTTTAAGAACGGCATTGACTGCAGTGGGCCTCTTCTAATCTAGAAAATGTATGACGGACCTTGGTATACTTACTGGACTGGGCAGGTGTTAATGTTTGTAGATTGGCCGGCATGTGTCTAAGTGATAAAGTCTTGAAATGTGTTTCAATCCCTTGCTGAAACCTGAAATAAATTTCAATAAAAGATTGATGAGGATGATCTCTCACCGAGCATCAGCATAACCTATAAAAACTATACCAAATGGGCAGTAATTCGGATGCAGCATTTTTATTAAAAATATGACTGTCATTTGAGATGCAAGTCATTTTCTCAGCTGTTACAAATGTTAAATGTTTGTTATATGATATTTCTGTTCACAAACAAGATGTCAGTTGCTTTATTGGAATGAGTTTTTCACCACTCAGCAATACCCTAGCTATGTATGGGGCCTTATTGGAGGGGCCATGCAATACATCTATGACTCCCTCCACAAAACACAGTCATGATGACTCCCAAACAATATACCACAGACGAGCAAACCTTAAGAACGAATGAATTGTACTTCCAATGAGTGAGTGAGTGAGAGAGTGAGTGAGTGAGTGAGTGACTTTGCAATACTTTAAGCAATATTCCAGCAATATCAAGGTGGGTTACATTGAATGAGCTTCAAAGACTGTAACCTTGTAGGGAATCGAAATGTTGGCCATCTGTACAAACTACTAAGCTACCCTGAAGTCCCTGACTTGACACCAGACAAATGCATTCACATTTTACCCACTCTTTTGCAAAAGCGTATTCGCCTGGCGACATCAAAGGACCGTCATCCTCATTTCTCTTAGCTTCAGCTTGCAGGACATATGCTGAGTGTTTCTCAATCTGCAACATCAGCAACAACACCACTGTATACAAGACTAGCTGCACGATTTTAGGGAGAAGCAGAATACCTTAACACAAGGAACAGATTTCATTGTTGAATTCACTGGACTAAAATGACATTAGTAAATTCAGGTGTAACCAGTGGTAGGAAAGCATGAAGTTTGTGAAATTCTAAATTGTTGGTCTCATTGTTTCCAGCATAAAGGAATGCCTTCAGGAAAAAATTGAAGCATGGTAAAAGTCTAAACATGATTGGGACTTAAACAACAAGAACCCCCCCACCCCCCCAAATCCTCCAGGACTCACCTTTTATCTATACGTTCACTGAATTTCATTACATTATGGAGTAATGATAACAAGATTCAGCTTGCTATTAGGACAAGGAATGTCAGGGTAATTATATCAAAAAGAGAGGAAATCAAACTTATAAACAAGACAAACAAAAGGGAAAAATACAAACACTGAATAATTTTATGTAATAATATATACCAAATTCTATTCCAATTTGAAAAACATGGCTCAGCATATGACCTTAAAAGATTTTAAATTTTGCCCCTAGAGATTCTACATTGTCTTATCTACCCACTCCTCTGAGTTTTATTAAAATTACCTTTTCCAATCTCAATCTCAAGTAACTGCTGAGCACATATCTGATTCTGTCAATCTGAAAAAAGAAGGAATCAAGCTGACAATGAAAAATATTAATTTGTTCTGAACAAAGCTGTAAACATGTTCAATGTACAGTGTGTGTGTGAATTTTAATATGTGTACACTGAGTGAATATTAACATGTTTCATGTACAGAGTGAATACTAATATGTTTCATGTACAGAGTGAATGTTTGTAAGTTTCATGTACAGAGTGAATATCAATACATTTCATGTGCAGAGTGAGTATTTATGTTCCATGTACAGAGAGTGAATATTAATGTTTTATGTACAGAGTGAATTCTTTTAACTTTCATGTACAGAGTGAATATTAATGTTTCATGTACAGAGTGAATATTTATAACTTTCATGTACAGAGTGAATATTAATACATTTCATGTACAGAGTGAGTATTTATATGTGTCACGTACAGAGAGTGAATAATAATATGTTTCATGAACAGAGTGAGTATTCATATGTTTCATGTTCTGAGAGTGACTATTAATGTGTTTAATGTACGATGAGACAGTGAATGAATGTAAATATGCTCAGTGTTAGCATTAACATGTTTAATAGGCAAGTGAGTGAACCTGAACATGTTTAATTTACGGTGAGCAAGTGAGTAAGATGTGAGGTGACATACAAATTATTATTTTCACCCAAGTCAAGATAAATGGACCCGTGAAGGTCCCGGGGTAGAAGAGGCCTTTAGCAACCATAAACCCATATGTTTGCCATAAAAGGCAACTATGCTTGTCATAAGAGGGATCGGGTGGTCAGACTCGCTGACTTGGTTGACACATGTCATCGGTTCCCAATTGCACAGATCAATGCTCATGTTGTTGGTCACTGGTTTGTCTGGTCAATTGTGTACAGATCACCACCATATAGCTGGAATATTGCTGAGTGCGGCATAAAACTAAACTCACTCACTCACTCATGGTGAATGTTTTTTCAGTGCTACGTCTACTTTAGAACAAAACAGTAATTGTTGAAAGGGAGATGTGACTGTCAGTGACTGTTTTATGATAGATGACAAAGGCCTTGTAAACGTACAGTGACATGTGATTTTTTACCTCCATTCTATGAATGCTGACTTTAAAATCTCCTTTCTTTGCTGATCTGATGTTCTCCTCCATAGCTGTGATCTGCTCCAACATGCAGTCTACAAGGTCAGTCTTTGCCTCCAGGAGGTCGGGGGAAAATTTCTCATCCAACCATGCCTGAAATATAATAATATGAGTGTGTGCAGCCAATCATGTTTGTTTGTTTTTTGTTAAACGCCAAGCTACAGCTGTGTCAGTTCTTTCTGTATGTAGTGCAGGAGCACCTTTATAATTCAGCACCACACTTCATGTGGAGGGTCATGTGAGAATATGTCAGACGCAAAGTCACGACCTTCACACTGTTAGCCTGACAGCTAACCTGATGAACAATGTCCATACTCTTACACAATGTGCAAATTTATCTAGTCTTAAATGAGACATAAAGGACGCTAAAAGATCTCCCGTGTAATATCATTCTTATTAGACAAGTTAATGATTTGATGCTAAATCTTTCATGAGGTTAATAAAAATGGTATTTCACAGAAACAAGTTTAGTATTCCCTATAATTCTCACCAAAACAAATTGATAAAAACTGTGGCCACACTGCCAACTGTGTGAGGACTCAGCATTCCGCAAATCAAGAAAGATGTAGTACCATTGTGGCAGCCACATAAGCATTGTGACGTCAAAACTGTGAATCATCATGATGTCATACATCTAGCAGTATTACATTAGTGTAATATTGCTGTAAATATATTACGCTACAAAGTCTTCCATGGGCGAGTAATAAGATATGGAAAAAATACAGAAAACGTTGACCACTACGGAGGTTACGTGTAAACATAAGTGTCCCGCGATTTTAATCTACAGACAACTGATGAACAGTCCCACGCTCGTTCAATTCTATCTACAATCTACAAGATACTGTATGTGGAACCAACCAATATAAGGCAAACTGAAAACTGCTGATGACATCAGGAGTCAGACATTGAATTCACAGTATGCATGAGTGACATGCTTTCAAAATAATTATTGGGTGATTTGACAGAAAAGAGTTACTAGGAACATTGTAAGGATAAATCATTAAATGTGGATTGCACTTAGGACTGAGGGAGACATGAGCATGTTTAGTGATGCCATGAGGGTGAGCTGTCCTTCGAATCATTGCTGAACACAAGCAGCATGTTCAAAGATGTATTCTACAGGTAGGCTGTAGTTTAGTCTAGACCTGACAATCCATTGCTTGATGTCATGAGAATCAATATAAGCAGCTGGGATACGATGACATGATTCATGTGTATGGGAAGCAGTGCTAACTGGATCTGTGTTAGTGAGTATGGTTTCACACTAGTCCTAGAAAAAATCCAGTAATATCATGGCTAGAGACACTGAAAATGGGCTTCAAGAAATGTACCTATGTGGGGAGGGTTATAGCTAAAATGGCACCAAATTTGTTTGGTGAAAATGGCATCACACTGGCAAAAATACTGATTTTTAATCTGAAATGGCACCATAGATAAAACAAAGTATGACAATGAGCTATATTTTTACTTCACTAAAAGGATTATGATAAGCTATATAAAACAACGTACATGAAAAAGAAAGTTCACTCTGTCCATTATGTGGTCAAAAGAAATCCTACGACAGCGCACACAAAAAGGAAAGGGAAATCTTCAGTTTGAGTGAGCATGCTTTTACACTGCTCTTAGCAACATTCCAGAAATGGGCTTCACTCATTGTACCTGTGCCGGAAAAAGGAAACGGGTCTTCGGTGTGACGAAAGACCACTTTACCACAAGGCTACCTTACTCATCATTTTGACAATTCTCACAGTACCATGATACCACAGACATGATGAGTCCATAGGTCACAGTCATCACAAGATACAGCATGCTGTTTTTTTAGGGCGGTCTTCTTGCATACAACAGAGTGAGGCACTGTGAAGAATCATATGGAACAGGATATTTGTGCATTTTAAATACAGTTCCATTTTTAAACACAGGTCTTCCTGTGGCAGCATGCATATGTCAGGCATAAATTCAAATCCAGGCGTATGGTTAAAATGGAATGCATATCTTAGATGTAGGTACAGTTATGCAAGGCCTACTACTCTATATTTACGCCACCTACTCAACAAGTATAAACCAGGCGTAGCCTGGTAATGGCGACAGTCATGTTCAGTTCTACAGAAACCATATTGTTACGAGAGTGTATTTCCTGTAAATTGTTGATTAAGTGATAATTGTTATTGGGGCACAACGTTTAGAGTTTTGAGCGACTGTCATTATGGGTCACATTTCGGATCATAACTGTTCAGTGCTTTTCGTATTTTGGCAGCAGGCTTCAAGGTAGAACATTAGAGTTACCTCCTTTTTAGTGTGTGTTTTGATTAGTTGTGGGTACTTCCAGGAGACTACAAGAAAATTCTATATTAATGGCGATGGTGGCATGTGCTTGAATATTGAAGAATCGGTGACTATGTATATAAAGGCTGGTTATTGTGTTGCAACACAGACACACAGATTAACTGGAGTACACAATCTGCCTGCCCTTGTCAACAATCTACCTACATGACTGCTGCCTGACCGTTCGCCGTGTTACATTCGGTTTAACTGTTGCTCATACTCAAATCAAAACTTGGGTGAGTTGATATTATATTTGTGACCCATCACTTTAGTTTGGACTCAGTTGCATTGTACATGAAACCTCTATTGTGTACCTTTGCATTTTGTTCTTGTTTGCTGAATACATATTACTGCAAATTTTAGACTTGTCTGTGTTATACTTTGCTGGTTTTGAGGGGATTTCTTATACCTTTTGTCACAGCAAATTATTAACCGCAACAGTGTACCTGGAGGTAGGTCAAACCCTTTGAAATATATGATGAGCTTGATCCGTACAAAAGAGTTAGATTCAGGAGAATTGACATTTTCAAACCATATGACATGTATTTTCAAACCTTATGACATGGGGTTTTTTGTGCAGCAGAATCCTTCCACTTCTTAATTTCATGTTGTTTATGCAAATCCTGGATTATACCAAATGATCTCGCATTGACCATATATCTTATTTTCCTCCAAATTACACCAGCTAGTTATATTGTTTGAAAGTTTGGAGCTGAGAAAATCCCTTGTCAGTAAAGTTTTCTTTGTTTTCTTTGACCTTCCATGATTACATCTGAAACAAATATGCTGCAAGGTTGTATTGTGCCTTATTCTCATGGTTTAAAAACACCCCCATCGTTGGCAACTGGGGCCTTGTAACACCTTTAGGAAAGAATTCTGCCCTCACACCCTCTTTTCAAGCAGTAAATTTCCACCAGGGGGGACTGTCCTTCCTCAGTAAAATATTCCAACACTGAACTGCTGAAATATGTTCACTGATTGTACTATAGGCCTACCTTTAGAAAGCAGCATCAGAAACTTTACAAACATGTCATAATACTCTTTTATGTAATTGTAGGTGATTAAGGGTTGGGCTGGTTTGGGTCCTCACAAGACGTTGTGGTGCTGTATTCTAAAGACGATCCATTTTATTATGCCTGTTCTAGTTTATTTAGGGTGAGGTATGCATGTCAGTTTTTAATTTTGATCATTTGATGGCGGTGTGTTATTATTATTTTATTATTGGATATTTATATAGCGCACATATCCATGCAACTATTGCTTGCTCAAGGCACTGGTATTTGTTTCCCTTGATTATTGGATGTCCATCTCAGCAGCACATCGTATCATCAATCTAAACTCCCTGGGGAGTATAAAACTCTCGCTGCCACTAGGTGCACCGAGTCTATTGTGGCTCTCTCATCCTAACGAGGTACCCAGTTCACAGCTGGGTGGACTGGGACACATAGTCACAGTACTTTGTCCCAGTTTACTGCACGTTGCTGTACCCACAAATAGGTGTATGCACGTATTCGTGTGGCCACCATCTGGTCATCTACCAACGGATTCTTGGGTTCGTTTAAGTGCACAGGGTTGTGTACTGCACACTAGGGGTTGTGACAACAAGGAAAGAGTCTGCACACAATGTTGAATCCAAGGTTTTTACACCCGGTCACAAGTGGGCTCGATCCCGACACCTCAACCTCGCTGGATCACTAGCCTGGCGCTTTAGCCAGCTCGCCCACCGCGCACCGTGTGTTGGGTGTGGGTGGGGGGAGGGGAAGGTGGGGGGAGGGGAAGCTTTTTTATTTGATCCCTTGCTTTAACCCATTCATCCGATGCCTTAATAACCAAGTGATACCATTCATAGATGTTTTACACCACCAGACACTGTGGGCAAATACTTATCGAAATCAGGACAAACTAAGGTCGATACCTCCTCTAACTTCTGAAGCACTTCAGCTGCTGTCATGGTTTCAACCTCTTCATCTTCCTCCAGAGAAAGTCCATCAAGTTCCGACATGTTTCAGTATTATCAATAATTCGGTATTAATATGTATATATATATAAAATAAAAGACACTACTTTCGTATAATGTAAACAACTTCACGATAAATTTCCCGCCATGACAGCTCCGTGATTACGCCCGTCAAAGACTTGTGAAAATAAATTTACAAACATCTATACCCTGATTCCTATATTGGTAGTCTGTATATTCTGCCATTGATTATCTTCGATTTATAATTCGAAAATAACGTTTACAACAAACAATCATTTATTTTTTAATCTCGCAGAAAATTCAAAATTAGTCTCGCAGATTCCCGTTGGATGAACGAGATGTTAGCAACTTAGTCCAAAATGGCGACTGGCCGTCGTCCTATTCTCCCAAATGAGCCTTCTTCTCCCTCTTCAAATGACGTTGGAAGGGAATTATTTGAAGCTTGTAGGAATGGTGACTTAAGCAAAGTTAAAAAATTAGTCAATTCTCACAACGTTAACTCCAAGGATACCGCTGGAAGGAAATCTACACCTCTTCATTTCGCTGCTGGTAAGGAAGTGTTTTCGGGCCTGCAGTCTGGTGTTTTCAGTTGTGCTCAAAACTGAGTAATGTTATCTGTAGATGTTGCTACTCCATTTTTCTTACATATTATTTCATGTCACATTCTATGAATTGGGTTTTCCTATTTGCAACAAACCTACATAAAAAGTACTTAAAGCAACATAAAGTGTCTGGCGTGACACCGACAGCTGGTTGAAGTAAGATCAATTAGTCATGATTTGCTGACAAGGCTCAAAGTTCGTCGAGGATTTTCAAGTCAAAATAACTGCTAGCCCAGGAAACTCTGGATATGCTGAATGTATGTTAAGTATATAGTAGTTTCCAACACATATTTGTGTATTTCTGGTTTGATTTTACCATAACCAACGATCAGCTGTTTCCCGCACGTTGGTGTGTAAACAATGAAACAAGGCCTCTTTTTCGTTCGCGTGTCATCACAGAGTATCTACAAATTAAGATTTTTCTAAGTGCCTTGGTAGGTTATGTAGAAATTCCGCTGAAGCATTACGAAATATTTCTGCCATTGGCACCATGATGATCTTTATCCAACGGGCCATTTTGATTGATAAGGACATACACCTGAACCGTAATATCAAATTACAAGTGTTATTGATGAACATTGCCTTGTTTTTATGATAAACAGTTTGTTGTTAAAACATTTTGGTTCTTTGGACATGCCAAATTCTAGTATATGTGAAAAGTGATGATTCTGTGATTGAGTAATGGACATTCATTTGCTGGGATTGGGAATCAGTCAATAGATTAACATGTAAGTAACAGCAATGATTGATCCTGATTCACTGGGAACCAAAAAGTTAAAACTTCACCCACCTCAGCATTGTACTCCATGTTCACTTGAAGAGATGAATGTATAAGGACAATCACAAATGTTGATATTTTACATTACTAATCATAGAGAGGCAGTATTTCAATAAGTGTCAGAAAGTGCAGTGGCCAGTATTGGATCTTTGTCTACCGTGTTAATTTCTTTTTTTTTTTTTATATTGTTGAACAACAGTGATTATCTTGAATACTTTAGAAAATTTGTAAACTTGTGTCATAATCTGATTTCTTTGGAAAAGTTATGTTTTGATATCTCATTTTTGTGGCTTATGTCATTGACCACAAAACACTAAAGGGATAGGACCCAAAAGATTCCATTGTCTTACATAGTTGACAAATGTTGTGAATTAACACAATATTCTTGTAAATTTCTGGAAGTATAATTTAGTGATCAGTTTGGGCATAAATCAAAATTGATGTCCAGCAGCATAGTGAATCACTGAATACAAGAATCTACTGTATTTGAGAGGCGATTTATCTGTTAGTGTCACTTCATTCTTGACCTGTCTATACATAATCCAGCATATTGAAGAAGCACATGCTGACTATGTAGACTGCATCAGTATCATTACAGAAGACACCAGAAATATTCTTTGCATCTTGTATCCATGTAGGCAGTTCAACTGGGCCTGTTGTTCTTTGGTATGAAAAGTGAATACTGAGTCAGGGTGTAGCCAAGCGGTTGATGCTGAATTCGCTCATGCCAAAGACTCTGATTCTATTCCCAACATGGGTAGAGTGTGTGAAGCCCATTTCTGCAGTGATATTTCTGAAATAGTGCAAAAAGCAGCATAAAACCATATTCACTTGCTTACTCACAACCGAGCACTACAACTAGTATTAGGCTATCCTACTGCTCATGATGAATTAGTACTCACTGACCATGTCTCTGTACCAGTGCCAGAATTATGGGTTTCAGGTAATAACTGTACTTTTAGTGCAGGTCAATTTCATAATCATAATGACAGCCAAATAACATGATCGGAATATACTAACACATATTGGTTACTACAGTTACTAGTTCTATGAATTGACCTGGTTTAGTTGTTTTAATTTCATGCTTAGTCCTATGTACACTTGTAGTCAGTTGTAATCAGATAAGTTCTTCTCTATAAAAATTCAGTAGTCAAGATTAATACTCTAAAATTGTGATTAATTAGAATAAAGAAAGCCAGGTATTTAATCCTGAAGTCCTTGTAAAGTAATGAAACAATATTATAAAATATGTTTTGTTCATTTGCAATTATCATAATAATATATCATTTATTTTGACACACAGCTATATTAATAAACATTGCTGTATCTCAGGTGGCACATTAAATATTCCAAGAACATGAAAGATTTGAGCACAAACATGATGATGTCTATTGCTCATCTGTAAATTGCCGTTTAAGTCATGCTTCCTCAAATCTAAATAATGCCAGTTTATCTCCTATGTGACCATTATATATAATCTATTGGCAGATCAGTTTGATAGATTGCTATGTGTTGAGACAGTGGCATGCTGATAGTTAAGATCCAGTTGCCATGGTTTCTTGGGCATTTGATTGATTACGTAATCTGCTCTGAACTTAGCAGATTGTCTTCTTTGTTCATCTCTTCAGCTTGGAATGTGACATAACCTCACGAAATGTCATTGCTTCAGTTAACATATTGTCAGTCATGTTTGTGATACACAAAGGAATAACAAACCCAACATAACTTTGTCAAAGATACTGCAAATAGCAGAATAAGTCCATGAATAAAATACACAAAAGATGTCAACATGTAGAACAAAATGCATACAGTATGCTAATTTATGACAGTTTGCTTACGTATGACAATGCAACATGTACCACAATGTTAGATGTTCTAGTCTATAGCTGTCACTTATTTGCACAGTCTGCAGGGACAGAAAGAAACCAAAAGTTAGGTTAGGTTGTTTAATGCTGCACGCCGGAATGTCACCGCTACATGGCGATGGTCTGTGAGTAATCAAGTCTGAACCAGACAATCCAGTAATCAACAGTATAATCATCACATCACTGCTCCTTGTCATGGGTGAGAGTAATCAAAAGATTCTGTTGGCCCAAGTAGGGATAAAAAAAATATGTTTGAAACCTCATCCCTGTATCTTTCCTTAGCATGAGCTGAACTGTCTGAGTAAGCAGGCTTCTTTTGATTTCCATACCTGTACAGTCAGGATGCTGTGTAAAATTTTAAGAAGTATTATCATGAGGTCATGATTAGATGTGTAAGAATGTGACGATATGATAGTACATTATGATTGATACTCGTCACCTGGCTGTGATACGACATTTATTCCAATAAAGTGCCTTATTTCATAAGTTGATTATCATCCTTCTTCAGTTGAATCACAATGCCCACAGAGCCAAGGCGGGATAATGTGGCTGAGAAGCATTAGCTTGTGGACACTCTGAAGATTCTCCTTTTTTTAAACAGAATCTGCATAAACTGGTTCTCGGGCAGTTACTGTTACTATTCAGATGCTTCTACATCAATTTAACTTGTATCATTCTATATGCAGATGTATTTTAAGGATAGGTTGTGTGAACAGATTAGTAGCTTAGTTAGTTAGCATGGTTAGTGTCTGTGTCCTTAAAGGGAGTTAAAGGACTGTAGACATATTGTCCTGAGAGGGTATTAAAGTCCCCAAACATTCAAAGTATGTTAAACCTTTCTACTGTTTTTAATGGTAGCACATGTGTATTTTGCTAACAACTGAAGGAATGGGGTAAATCTAGCTAAGACTGAGTCTTGTATGGAGATACAGTACAATATTTCGTCATTGTGCACCACTAGTCGTAATTGAATTGAGCAATACTGATTGTTTACAAGCTCTGCGCTGTATGTCATGGATTCTAAGAACCTGTCTGTTCAATATTTTATAGGTTGATATTTCTAAAATCATGTTACATATTGTTACATACATTGTATCATATGTGTTTTCTTATGTCTCGCTATGTACCTGGCATATGTAGCATATAGTTTCTAACTGTTATGATAAGGATCATTTGTGTATATTTATATAATGCTTTATATAACGCTGTACCTTTATGTTTATATTTGTAGTGTATAGAATATTGCCACTGATGGAATGGCATGCAATAAGTATCTTATCTTATATGTTAAACATAGCAAAGTGGGAGAAATGTACAAGTTGAAATATTCTGAATATGATTATGATGTGATGATTATTCAGGCTTGCTTTTGAGGTGATAGAGATTTGTGATTATTAACTGAATAATGGCCCTGTATCAAATAATTATTGATTAATTAACTTTGTGCATAAATTCCTCTTGAAATAACATTCTGAACATAATTTACTTGTAGCAAACAAATACAGACATGACTTTGTGTATGAATTTATATTTATGCCATGGTGATAGTTCATGAAAGATATTATTGATATTATTGATTGTTCATATTTTGTCTGGACAGTGTTTCTGATTATTGATCTCTTTAGTCAGCTCAACTAATCATGGTAATGAACCACACCTGATTGAAATTTGTTTACTCTTATTTTGTTCCAAGTGGTCAAAATTTAAACACAGAGTATCATTTCTCAATCCTTGTTTGTTTATGCCAGAGTGTATTGCCCTTTGAGATGGGGTCACATCTGATATGTGTTTGTGGAGAGGCGCTGCTGTTGAGGGACAGGGCCACCTAGAAAAGCATGTGTGTCAGAAGTCACTGATCTGCTGTCTGTGTCTGTCAACTGTCAACCTTCACCCTCCTCATTCACTGTCACAGCCCCTCCCCTGGGTCACCCTGGAGGGGTCAGGTCATTAGGTCAAACTTTGACATCAGGTCAACAATGTGGCTATCCATCTTTGCTTTAGCTGATCAGTAAGCCTGAGGCGGAAGATGCTGCATGTTGCCTCAGGTTTAGACAATCACATAGTCTAGACTTCATTAGGGACTCTAAGATTCATATGTGTGAATTGGGAACCTTACAATAACCATTCTTTCCAG
Source organism: Haliotis asinina (assembly GCF_037392515.1). NCBI lineage: Eukaryota > Metazoa > Mollusca > Gastropoda > Lepetellida > Haliotidae > Haliotis > Haliotis asinina. The sequence continues at coordinate 17,081,111 of NC_090294.1, read as the reverse complement.
ACAGACACCTGAGTGGTCTGTTTACATGTTTAATTAGAGAACATGTTTTGTTCAACAGAGTGGTTCTTATACTGTTTGAAATATTTACAATCATGTCGTGTTGTTACTACCGGAAATACTATGTGTTTTAAGTCTTGTCGGGGTCACTCTCTTTGACTAATGACATGAACGATCTCGAGCGATCTTATTGGTCCACTGAACGGAAGTAATTTTTCCAGAACAAGTTCATTACATTCTCGGTAAATTTACATTTTTTTTTTTTTTGTTGAAGGCTCATTAGGTGTCAAATTCATAGTTCATCCAAGAGTTTTCGCTCACAAACCATGCCGTCTTGTTTACTGATACTATAAATACTTCCAATGAGATTGCTGAGGGACTGTGAGTACGGGCTAACGTCACCCAAGAGGTGTTTTGGTTTGATTTTCGAGTTTTAGGACATATTAAAGTTAATTAAATGGGTGTTATGTCGTGGAAATCATACAGGATGTGTGGGGAAATGTATAATTGAGAGGTACATGTGCATGGTTTTGAATGTCACAGAATTCTTAGTGTACATTTCAGTCTGAAATCGGAACGAGTTGACGTCGGCACGACAATGCAATATGGCAGCTGCTGCTCCATTACTCTGTTAATATATATGACGTGAGTGTAGATCAATGGTCTATGTTTAACCTACAGTGCGATATCGGGTTCCTGTGTAAATTTCACAGATCCTTTTTAAAAACAAACAATATGATGTACAGATAGTTGAAGGAACATTAGCTGTAGACTAAATCACAAGAAATTCAGTGTTCTTTGAAATCTTTAAAAACGGATACATCTTAACATGACTGAAGACTTTAGAAGCAAATCAGATAAGTATTTCGGGTTCTTAATGCAGAGTATAATGTAAAATATATGCCAGTCTCTTAAATAATTTATGACTTGTATATAAGTACACACACACTTCAGGTGACCGAGGAAGTGCATCCAGTAGATGAAGAGTATTGGTTTCAGCTGCTGACATTATTACAAGTAATTTAATATCTAATATGAGGTAGAACTGAAGCAAAGCTCTTTCATCCATTGATTCAGACCTAATTTCATTGTGATTACTTGCATGAAATTTGGTTAATCTTCCTTTTTTGAAGTAGAATTTTTTCAGTCAGTAGGATGTTAATTTTGGAGAGCTAGAATTTTGTGAGATTCATCCTACTTGAAACCAAAACTGTAATGTAAAGTTTTAACTTAATTTTGAATGGTTATATTGATAGGGAACACATTGTCATACTGTAGGTATATGTCCATTCAGCACTATGTCTTCTGCAAACATGTAGGAGAACCTGGGGTCATATGTTTTTGATATAGCAAGAAATGGAAATTATTGGTTAATATAGAGGTACAGTGAATGTAATCATATCTATTGCTGAAATATACCTAAATATACATTCATTAAACTAGAAAAGGTGTAAAAAAAAATCAATAAACTTATTTCAGTGTTGGAGTATTACACTGGGAAATGGCTTCTCCTAGAGGAAATATGCCAAATGAAAGGAGGGGTTTTCGAGCTGAACTCTTTCCTCATTTATTATCCATAAATTCTGATTTGTAATACAATCTGTTGTATGGATATCAAAGTGGTAGTGGTAGTGGCAGTAGTTTTGATAATCAGTCATAGCTGAAGCAAATATATCCAAGAAAGCCGATACAAGTCTAGAGAATGTGGCAGTTCTAGATTTTAAGTCTCATGGCTCCTTTTCATTATATTATTTTGTTTTTACTATGAGCTTTTTCCTGTAAAATATATTTATTTCAAGGAGTAGTTGTTAGTCTTTCATTTCGACAGTGATGTCATGATCATGCTTCTCATTCTTTGATTGACGTTCGAAAACAAGTTATTATCAATGTTTATTTCTTGTGGTCATATAACAAGCCTTCCTAATCTTTTTCTCTATCAGAACTTGTTTGAAATGTTAAGCCAAACCTTACAATGAAAACGGTTATTTTAATTATTCATTAGTCCAGTAAAAAGCAAGCCCTATCAGGCATATATCACTGGTCTCAGATAACCCCAATAAATTGTCCATGTCAACAGGTCATGCTGCCAGTCATAAATAACAATTATAACTATAGCCCAGCTGTGACAGTTGACCACTAGTGACTAATACTAGTGGTCAGTTTAGTAGTATTGACCACCTGCCAGGGGTGTCAACAGTCCCTTGGGATTACACACAATCTCTTGCTCTGCTCTGATGAGATTTCAATAGATAATTCTTTTGACATGTGTTGAATGCTGCACACAGTGAAAGGGGAGCCTGGGTCACACTCCCATTGGCTGAAACAGCAAGCTGCTTACATCTGATTGGTTAGCCTCATTATGACACTTGCCACTCAATAGCCTCAAGTGAAGTTGATGGGGGTGTTTAGAGGTAATCACATGGCTCTGGCTGGGAATATCCCATCCACACCCTTGCTGTTCAAACAATTTTGATTGAGACTTTGTGTCTGAAGTGTCACCTCATTAAGTGCAAAATGTCTGGACAACACATTGAAACTAATAGCCTGATTGCATCTGAATGAATGCTCCACTACCTGTAAATGCCACTTGAATTACATAAAAAACATGTGTTCTGGTAATCCTATCAATCTCTTTAGCCTCATCTGTCATCTCCTTAAGTGGAAATTTTGACACTTTATTGTAGATGAATAAAACATTCTGATTCTGTCTCATGTACATCACAAGCACCTGAGTCTTGCTGGCTGCAGAAGGATATTTGAGCTATTACTTGCATGGCCATTTTGTTTAATCGTTCATATGGCTCAGGTAGTGATGCTTGAATGTAGAAAAACAAGGCAAAAACGTCATACTTCTTCACGCCATTGTGAACATCGTATGATTCACACAGGTAATTACATCTTCTGAATCTGTTAAAATTTTTTGTGAAGTGTTTAAACGTTCCAAGGTATTTGTTTCCAGGCAACCACCTCCTATTACTATGCCATAATGTTCCAATTAGTTGGGATACGTATTAAATGTTTGTACAGAAGGTAACGTTTTGTAGGGTTACCATTGAAACATTTCTGACAAAGTACAGGTGATAATTCAGATTCAGTGTGCAAACTTTCCTCAAGGAACTTTCACCTAAACCGTGTCAAGTACATTGCATGAGCACCAACTACTTTAATAGAGAAGCAGTGGGGTAGTCTAGTGGTTAAAACCTGCTCTTTTAACAGTGAAGACCTAGGTTTGATTTCCCTCATCGGTACAATGTGTGAAGCCCATTCTGGTTTTCCCACTACTGTGATTTTGCTGGAATTTTGCTAACAGCTGACTCAGCATTTACTCATAATTAAATAGATTATTGTTTTCATCATCATCAGCAGCATCAACATCAGTATCTCCTTAATTGTAAAATTGATTCCTTGTAGCTTTCTGTCTGTCAGTGACCTAAGTTTCTTTAAAAAATGCCTTTATCATGCTATGGCTCAGCAGATCCTCAATATCTCCAGGAATATGTACCAATAAGTCTCCACTATACTGTGGCGGGATGATTTTATTACCTCCCTTTGCTGGCTGTGCATTCACACAGTAGCCAGTCAGATAAGCTGCTGTTACAACTGAGCTTGCCAGTGTCAACAAAACGGTCGCAACTGTGAAGAATTGTTTGCAGTCAGACTCAGACTTTGGGGAAATCATACAGACAAATTGTCATGTTTGAAACTTTATAAAAATATATGCAAGAATTCCTTCTATCTCTTGTGTTTCTAAGTTTAACCACTTAGATGATTTAAAAAGCAAAGGTGAGTTGTGATTGGTAAGCTCAACGTACTGAGCAGATATCAATGATGTTAGTGATGCTGTATGGGCCCCACGCAGGCATGTGCCAGTAATCTCTCCAGTTACCAATCAATGAATATAAACGATGAAGATGTGATATGGTTTATGTCGGATAATTGAGCATACTGTTTCCACTTTGTATAATCTAGCATGCAGGTCAACATTTAGCTTTAAGAGAGAGATAGCTGAACATCCGTTATCAGTCACTGCTAAATGTAAGCCTGTGGGATTTCTGACGAGCAGGAGTGAAATGTTGGTATGTCTGAAAATTATGCGTGATGGCAAATAATGGAACAGTTTTAAGTCCTGTGGAATATTTTATATCCTTTGACATTTAGTTTGACTCCCATGTCATGTATGAAATATTGCACAACTCATCTGAATATGGGTTCAAATTTCTTGTTACGATTTGAGATCAAATATCACTTTATCAGTTATTTTTTGTTACTGGTTTGTTTATATTGGTATAAGATTGCAAACTGTTGATTGCAGACAGGCTGGCAAGGAAAAAATTGTTACAGTGTTGATGTTTTCATAATCATGTGGAATTTGCAAGGTTGGTCAAAGGGTACAAACACATGTTTAGTGAATGTAAAAACTCACATAACCAATTATTTCTGTGAGTGAAGAAGTATGTTTGTTATGTGTATTATGGGTCAAGCTTTTGTAAGTTGTTAGAAGGTGTTAGATTTATAGAGCATACTAAATGACCTTCCATGTAATACCATTTTTGTTAAAAATAGCAAAAGTGAGCCTGATACTAAATGATTAAATCTCTAACGAGGTTAATAAAAATGGTATTTCATGGAAGTGAGTTTAGTGTTCTGTTTATTACTTACTAACATAAATTGACAGAAACTGTGGCGAAATTGCCTACAGTGTGAGGACTCTCGGCTTTCCGCGAGTCAAGCAAGGCCTAGTAAAATTACGAAAGCGACATTAGCATTGTGACGTCACAACATTAAACCATTTTGACGTTATACATCAAGCGGTATTACACTAGTGTAATATCGCCGTAAAAATATTACACTGCAGTTTCTTCAACGGGCGAGTAATAAAGCCTAAATATGTATCACCAACATGATATTTTGTACCAGAGTTACCCAAATGGTGTATGTGTTAGCTCATCATGCTGATGACCCAGTATGATACCATAAAGATTCAGATACCTAGATTCAGTGTTGCCTTTGTGTAAAATCATCACACTGTTCTGTTCACTATTGCAGGCTTTGGGAGGAAGGATGTTGTAGAGCACCTGCTGGACTGTGGTGCTAATGTCCATGCGAAGGATGATGGGGGTCTCATACCACTGCACAACGCCTGCTCTTTCGGCCATGCGGAAGTGGTGCAGTTGCTGCTGAGACAAGGGGCGGACCCCAATGCCCGAGACAACTGGAACTACACTCCGCTCCATGAGGCGGCCATTAAGGGAAAGCTGGATGTCTGTATTGGTAAGGCAGGATTGCTGTTTCTAATTTGTGAAAATATAAATCCCAGGAACAGCATTTTCCCATACATTTCTCTTTCAGAATGTTGATCACAAGTGATAAATAGTGCACAAAACTTCTTTCTGTATATTTTGAGTTGCTGAGGAACCAAATCACTATAGCATTCTCTCATCATATATAAGTAACCTGTAAAGATCTGGGTTAGAATTTTTCCCATTTGCATAGGTCAATGTCAGTCACTAGATTTTCTGGTCTAGGATCAATTATTTAGAAATCTCTGCTGTATAGGTGGGATATTGCTGTTTGCTGTGATAAACAACAAGCACACAAACATTATGGCCAGGTTATATTCCCCTCATATGTACAGTGTGCAGTGTTTAATGTTGTGATTCTGGGGGAATATCGGCCAAGACCATACTCAACATTTTTTATTGATCCAATATTAATGTTTATGATTGACATGATTGTTCTGTTGTAACCATGGTGGCATGTTTTCTGTCAGTTTTACTACAACATGGAGCTGACCCAAATATCCGAAATACTGATGGGAAAACGGCTCTCGATCTCTCCGACCCCACAGCTAAGACAGTTCTTACAGGTATTTTTATAGTTGATCTTATCAAAACAGGTGCCATTTGTTCAAGAAAATTATTACTTTGTTTCCTGATTGAGCTATCATGGCAAAGAAAAACTGTTCTTGTACATAAAATTCCTTTTCATTCTGGTGAGGTTTCTTTACAGCAATTGAAAAACAGTGAAACTATGGAATCATCGCGAAAACCATCAGCTAAATCTTTAGAATTAGAATTAACATAAACTTTAAGGTTATGATTAAGAAACATTATGGCTGTAAAGCTTGACACTAATGCCTTATCTTTTTAGGTACACAAAGATATACATACTTAACTCCTTTTGATAGCAAAATCTCTTTCCATGATACTCAAATGTTGTTCTATTAACTACTTAAGCAGTGACGTGTAATTATCCCTTTTCAAATGACTAGTATGCATGAATACAGTCAGCCTTGGAAAGCTGGTTTCTTGGACTCTTTGCATCCAGGATTAGCATGTGAGTAGTTTTTGATGACAAGGAAGCTTTCAGTCAACCACTTAGTGATACTATCCTATTTTTCCAGGGGAATACAAGAAAGATGAGCTCTTGGAGGCGGCACGCAGCGGCAATGAGGAGAAGCTCATGTCACTGTTAACTCCTCTCAATGTCAACTGTCATGCCAGCGATGGAAGGAAGGTAGGTCACTGGGGATGTAAACAGATTTGGGCATGGTGATCAGGGGATTATAATGTATGCATGTTATTTAAGGTAAAGACTTCAAGAGGCAAATGGATACTTTTGTCACTTTTGTGAACACAGGAGCTTGTAAGTTTAGGATGTTCCAATATAGCAGAAAAGAAATGCCAAACTAAAACTGAAGAATGACTTGGAAAATTTGTGTAAGTTGTTGGCATGTACCACATAATAGGTCAGTTGTAATTTCTGTAATGGCTTATCAGGGGTGGAAATAATTGTAAAACTGCTAGTGTACTTCGGTACAGTGGCACATGTAAAATCACTGACACACGGATAATTTTTCCACTTTTCTGGCTGATTTTCTTCTTCATTTTTTAAATAAACAACATGATTAACATTGGCAAGTCGACTGGACACCAGTGCAGTGAGTTATGCAAATTTGTTAAACTTACGAAAAGAAACATTGTGGACTGGGATGTGGGGTAGTAGATTATTACCACCAGTGGTTTATGTAGAATTGGGTTGGTAGCACCAGAAACCTAAGATCATTGTTACAAATCATAGTTAGCCTGGTTATATTTCGTGGCAACACTAAATTTATGCTTGTATTTTTTCGCCCAAGGGTTAATTTTCCAGACATGCAGGGCTTCAGACTTCAGACTGACATGTGCCCACAACACACATGACATTGTATCCCAGTTACGTAACATGATGATTATACTGTTGATCACTGGACTGTCTGATCCAGACTCGATTATATACAGACTGCTGCTATGTACCTGGAATATTGCTAAGTGCGGCGTTAAACAACTACGATCATACTGAATGCTGTATTGCAGCATTAAACAAGATTCACTTGTTCATTGTAACCATTTTGTCCACAGTCCACGCCACTCCATCTAGCAGCTGGCTACAATCGAACCAGGATAGTGCAGCTGCTCCTTCAGCATGGAGCTGATGTGCATGCCAAAGACAAGGGGTAGGTACCACGATTACAGACAAATTATTCATTTTTTACATGCCTGTATGACTGGACTTCTGCTAAAAGTGGTGTAAAAGTAAACTCATTCACTGGCTCACCTGTTTGAATTCTTGAGAGGCTTTAGATGTTGGTGAATATAATCTAATTATCTGTATATCACTCTGCCGTGTACACATCTATTAACTGGCTTTCCCTTATCCCTGTTATTATTGTTTTTATAACTGCATTTGATATGTCCTCTGTGATTTGTTTGTATCTACATGTACTGTGATTTGAGAAAGTCAGGTGTCACAAATGTCATCTTCTTGGTTTGTTTATGTTTGTTGTGCTAGAAACCGGTTTTTGCTGCTCTATTGTTGAAATATTGCTGAACACCATCTGAAGCTGAACACCTTCTGAAGAAACAAAAGCAGTTGTTGTTTGACTGTGTTCTCAGATATATCTCTTGTCGAAAGTTTTTATCTCTTGAGGTCTTTTTGGCGACTTTAACATTTTGAAAACATTTTAACAAGTATATTTATCCCAATTACTGTCCTATTTGAATGTTGCATTAACTAAGACACTTGTTCCACGAGCTATGAACATCTGTTATTTCTGGATTTCAGTGGCCTTGTCCCTTTGCACAATGCCTGTTCCTATGGTCATTTTGAGGTCACAGAGATGCTGTTGAAGGTGAGTGTGTTAGCTGTTGTATTGTGGGAAGATGTAGGTGCAAATGTTGCACCATTTTTCTTAATTGGAATTTCTTAATCTTGATTGGACAAAGGTTTTGGTAATGCATGTATAAAGAACATCACTTATTTTCTTATAGCAAACTGACATGCAGTGTTGTCAGCTTCTGTACCGAACAGCAAAAGAAACACAAGTTTCGAAAAAATGAAATCTCATCAAAGTAAGCATTCATGTTCTTTTCTTCAAGTTATAAACATGACAAAAAGTCAGAGTTGTGTTTCCTTTGCTGTTCAGTATCTACTGAAGTGATTAAGGACAATTTGTTAATTATCAGTTTGCTCATTTAAATTACGACCTTCACTTGATACAGATTATTGAATAACTGATCAGTGCATTACTAAGAAAGAAAAGAATTGTTGAAGCAACCATGGTAGTTTATTTGTTGTAAATCGATATGAACTCACACGTGTCAAAAGGATGCTCAAAGCATATGATCTAAACAAATGGTTGTCAGACTTTCATACATATCTATGACATGATAGTTGATTGCCCAGTGTGGGGGCTCAGATCCTGAATGGAACCCTAACAGTCCTTGAATCTGCACTTAACAGAAAACGTAATCCTGAATTAAACAATATTTTTTATGAGTTATATTTAATACATATAAAAATAAAATATAAGCCACTTAGACTAATATACTTGCCACATGTAGATCAGAAACATCCAAACTGCTACAAATTTAAGTCCCTCTAATCAACAAATAATTAGACACTTTTAAGGAAATTATGTAAATATATCTTTCATGCTTATAAAATCAGAGAAATCAAACTCAAGATTTGTCCATTCTAGACATTTACAAAGGTGAGTATATATGTTTATATTCAATATTATAAGAATCTGCACAAATAACACATGTATTATTATGTAGGCCCTGCATGTATACTTGTAAACAAATACATGTATGCTGTATATGAGCCTGGGGCCTGCATTTGGAATAAAGTACTTGACGATTTTTTATGACCTGAAGCTGAATTGGTGCAACCCGATGTGGTTACAGGCTGGTGCCAGTGTCAATGCCATGGACTTATGGCAGTTCACGCCACTCCATGAAGCGGCATCCAAGTCACGTGTAGAAGTGTGCTCGCTGCTCCTGTCTCATGGAGCAGACCCAACCCTCGTCAACTGTCATTCCAAGAGTGCATTGGACGTGGCCCCCACTCGGGAGCTGCAAGAGAGACTACAGTGTGAGTACAAAGAGGAAAGTTTAACAAGACCATTAAGGTCTGCTATCAAATGCTTTAGATTCCAAGCCATTGCAGGAATTTATATGTTGCAGAATTGTACATCCACACAAACATGTAGGAATCGAAAATAAAGTTCAAAACACAACAATATTCACTGTACTGTGTTCTCATCAAAAATATAAATATATTAGGTAAATATGAATGTTAATACATCTCACAGTTTGTTTCATTAATTTACAGGAACCATGATAATAGTCATTTTGGGGGCTCCAGATTCCTAGATTTGTAATGGACTGTAACACCTTTCATTACTGTGTTTTTCCGACGCAAAAGCTGTTTATTAATTCTAAGGTTATCTTTTACCTTAAAAACTTTTACCTACATTTATGGTTTGATGAGAGCATGTTTTATGCATGCTTTCATGGAGTATTTGTTATGCTTCTGTCTTTTAATCCCCCGCAACATGCTTTGCAGGGGGTATTAAAATGTGTGTCTGTTTGTCGCTGTGTCAGTACGTCAGTGCACTTGGTCTTTTCCTGACCAGATCTTTAAAACTGGCAGTTAGATAGAGAGGTTTAGTGGTGTACTGGTGCCTTTTGGTGGTTAATGAATTTGGAACAAAATATTTGTGGCGTGTCCATGGCAACAATTTGACTTTGACTCAAATTGGTGGTAGTTTTCTTTTTCAGAGAAGAACTCTAGAACTGTTCTCTATTTCTTCACCAAACTTGGCATATATAATCATAACTAGTAGACATATTCATAAGAGCATTTTCTCTTGCGGGGGATGTTGATAACTTTGTGTTCTTGTATGACTTGCCTGTTAAAGCCTGTGTTTTTAATGCCTTTCCCTGTTCCAGTTGAATACAAAGGCCATTCACTACTGGAGGGAGCAAGACAGTCAGATTTGGCAAGGGTGAAGAAGTATTTGACTATGGATGTCGTCAACTTTAAGCATCCTTACACAGGGGATTCAGCTCTGGTAGGTAGTAATGTGGAAGTGATGATATAGTATGTGCTTGTTCATGTGAACTGATAACTGTGAGTTCATACATTTAATGAAGCAGTTAAAAATTGAGAGCTCATTGAAAAGTGTTCATTGTGTTTGTTGTATGAAAAATCAGGTCTGACATAACACCGACATATTAAGCACTACAATGAGATTTTCTGCTCAATCTCTCTCCTAATACCACAGCCATTGGTTGATAGACCCCATTTCTAACCTGAAATATTGAAAGTGTTCAAGTGTCTTGACTTGTTCTTCTCATACAGCTAACAGATTTGAGCCACATGCTATTCACCTGAATGAACACTTAAGGAAATACAGTGCACTCTGTCTAATTAGGACCAACTAAAATATTACACAGAGTACACAGATGTTTCCTATAAAGAATGTTTACGTCGGGACTGTAGGTTCAGTCTGGCATATACAGCAATCCGAGAAAGACAGGGTCAGAGTTGGACAGTGCACTGTTACAGCTTATCATTTGAGAGGAGGGTGGTAGGGTAGTCTATAGGTGAACATGCTTGATCATCATGCTGATGACGTCATGTCCCCAGGCATTATTTTGCTGGAATTTTGTTGAAAGCAGTGTAAAACTACACTTACTCACTTGACTTGAAAAGAGCACAGTACTAACATGAAGTTGATTCATTTTTGAAAACTGTTTCCTTCAGTCATTCAAGAAATGTGACAGAAGTGCGTAACATTTGTATGGCTGTGGAAAACACAATTTAGAAATAATTGTTGTGTTGCAGCACTGTGCAGCTGCCTCGCCATTCCCGAAGAGGAAACAGGTGGTGGAGCAGCTCATAAGGAAGGGAGCTAACCTCAACGATAAAAACAAAGAGTAAGTCTGATCGGTTGTTTCATATGTAAGTGCAGTTGTCATAGGAATGGAGGGATAGAGTCATGGTTAAAGTGTTTGCTCATCACACCGAAAACCTGGGTTCAGTGTGTGAAGCCCATTGCTGGTATTCCCTCATTGTGGTATTCCTGGAATATTGATAAAAGTGATAAGAAATCAATGAATCAACTTCACATTTATAGAAGCTGTGTGATTTAGAGTGGATTGCACGTTGTGTTCTCTTTATTTTGCTTTAGAATGCACAAAAATAGTACAAAAAAGTACAAGAATAGCAAAACAAAAATAAGATAAGGAATAATACCTTGCATGAAATAAATGTGTCTGATAAAAGGTAATGTCTAGTCTAAAGTAGATTTCATGTATTATGTGTATATGGTCCCATGACATGCTGACAAAGTTCATGTGAATAACATACTGTTTCCCCCACAGCTACTTGACACCGCTACATATTGCTGGAGATAAGGCACATTATGATGTGATGGATGTCCTCCTCAAACATGGAGCTAAGGTAAAACCAAATAGCAGCAGTAGTTAATAGAACAATATCAAGTTTAGGTTAGTGGGTTCACCATGTTGGTGCTGCTGGGCTGTATCATGACATATTGTTAGTTATTGTCCATCACGTGACCAACCAGAAGTAGACTGTAGTTGATAGCTCAGAGTTTGGAGAACATTTTAAAAATGATCCAGATCAAGCCTTGAATGTCTAGGTAGATCTAGACTGCCAGACTTGAAGATATAGTTCTGGACTTCACGTTGATTTTGTTTGGGTTTTGAAGGGAAATATTTCAATGAAACTTACTAGTCTGCCTTTACTCAGCGATGATTTTTTTCCCTTCCCATGTTGCATGTGGTGATAATGAGGTAGCACTTTACTTCACATGTAGGATTCCCAGGAACCGATATTGGTCGTCATGGAGCAAGTGATCCGATTTTGTGCAGCGGTTGGATGACATGGATCATTTTGCTCAGAATATCAACCACTGGTTTATCCAGTCCTGACTTGATTATTTACAGGCATCTGTCATATACGAGGGTTGGCTGAAAAGTTCTCAGCCTGAGTGGTTTTTTCCCCACCAACTAGAGACAGGTGTTTGCCACCAATGAGGACAATCATTTAGTGAATCATAGACACAAGAACTACAAACGTACTAATAGTTTTATCTCAACTACAGCTCTTTTGGTAAACCTACCCTCTGAAATCATCAGAAATGGACAAAACTGAATACAGGGCAGTCATCAAGTACTTGCAAAAGAAAGGCATGTCCCCAAAACAGATACATGCTGACATGGTCTCCACTCTAGGGGATGATGCTCCTTCATTTTCCACAGTAAAGAAGTGGGCTGCAGAATTTAAGCGTGGCAGACAAAGCCTTGATGATGACCCACGCTCAGGAAGGCCTTCAACAGCAATCACTCCAGAAAACATCACGCGAGTGCTCGATATGTTGATGGATGATCGACGATTGACTACTCGACATATTGCTAGTGTAGTGGGCATCTCTCATGAGAGGGCTGAGCATATTATCACCAACGAATTAGGAATGACTAAAGTTTCTGCAAGATGGGTGCCAAAGCTCTTGACAGCAGAACAGAAACGTGTCAGGTTCCAGACGTCCCTTGACAATTTGCGTCGTTTTGAAGCAGATCCCGATGATTTTGTGGCACGATTTGTAACCGTGGATGAGACCTGGATACATCACTTTCAACCAGAAACAAAACTACAGTCAAAACAGTGGAAGCATCCTGATTCACCAGCTCCGAAGAAAGCCAAGTCTGTTCCTTCAGCTGGAAAGGTGATGGCATCAGTCTTTTGGGATTCCAGGGGTATTCTGCTCATTGATTATCTTGAAAAGATCAAACTATCAACGGCAGATACTATGCTGATCTACCGAACCAGTTGCGAGAAGCAATCAAAGCCAAACGACGAGGGATGATTGCTAAAGGTGTCCTCTTCCACCAAGACAAAGCGGCCTGTTCACAAATCGGTGGTGGCCATGTCAACAATCCGCGATTGTGGCTTTGAACTCATTGACCATCCTCCTTATTCACCTGATTTGGCTCCTTCTGACTTCCACCTGTTCCCCAAAATGAAAAAGGAACTCACCGGTCGCCATTTTGCAAGTAATGATGACGTCATTTCCGCTGTGACTGATTTTTTTAGGGTAGCTGAAGAAGATTTCTTCCTGATCGGGATTCGGGCCTTGCAGCATCGCTGGCAAAAGTGTGTGAACTTGGAAGGGGACTATGTAGAAAAATAAATTGCAAACGTGGACTTTGTAACTTTTTTTCACAGTGAGGCTTAGAACTTTTCAGCCAACCCTCGTAGCTACACTATTGCTCATTATGGCATTAAACAACAAACACAAGGGAATACTGACTTAGTGTTTAATATTATATCAGAGATTTTGACACAGTGAGATAGATGTGTATATTTGATCATTTCAGGTGAATGCATTAGATGGCCATGGTCAGACAGCGCTGCATAGGGTGGGGCAACAGGGTAACATGCAGGCGTGTAGGTTGCTGATGTCATACGGCATTGACCCAAGTATAGTGTCACTCCAGGGCTACACGGCTGCCCAGCTTGCCACAGAAAACATCCAGAGGCTCCTAATTGGTAAGCCAAATTTCCAGCTTTAATCTCACTATCCTTACAAGAATTACTCATCATGGACTAGATCTTAATTCAGTTAAATTCTATCAGAAAATCTGTATGCAATGATCATCACCACAAAGAAATTACATGTGGTAGTATTTACAGAAGTCACCTACAAATAGACAAATGTTATATACTGATACCCAGATCCCAAATATCCAGAAAGCTCAAATCAAAATGACCATGCTGTTTTGGAAGTGATTTTAACCAAGAAGTGTATGCTCCTTACCGTTTCAACAGCAAAGACTAAATTACAGAAATCCAGATGTCTGGATATTCAGTTATCTAGACAATTTACACAAAAACAGATGTGTGTGTATATCCAGGGTCTCACTGTATCTGACATTTTTGTGGACCTGTTTATTGAGGAAATACAGTACTTGATGACAGTACTTGGTTTATTAACTGCAAGTCTTTGAACAAAAATTACCTGTGAACTTTACGCTAAAATTACTTTGATCACATGAATTTTACCTCTGAAGATCTGGATTGAATTGGTCTCAGTAACATGTGCTTGTCGTAAGAGGCGACTAACAGGATTTGATGATCAGCTGACTGCTGCTTGCTGACCTGGCTGATATATATAAAGTTTATTGTTGCAGACCTTGTTTGTCTAAGACCTGTGAAGGTCCGGGGATAGAATAGGTCTTGTGCAACTCATGCTTACCATAAAAGGCTGCTATGCGCAGATCGGTGTTCCTGCTGTTGATCACTGGATTGTCTGGTCCAGACTCGATTATTTACAGACCGCTGCCATATAGCTGGAATATTGCTGAGTGCAGTGTAAAACTAAACTCAGTCACTCACTTGTTTGTCTGAAAATGGTTAAACCACTGAGTTGGTTGACATGATTATTATGTCATCGTACCCCAAATGTGTAGATGAATGTTCATGCTTTTGATCACTGGATTGTCTGGCTTTAAATAAACAACTCGTCCCAATCAGCATGTGACATTTCACACAATGTTAAGTTGACAGCCTGGAGAAATAGCCTGTGACCATAATTGTGTTTTCAGAGGACCCACCTGTTGGAGGGACGGACATCGACTACCAGTTACTGGAGGCAGCAAAGGCGGGGGATATGGAAATGGTTAAGGTGTGTAAGTCACCATTGCAATCGGTGAAATATACTTTTCCCCCTGATTTATTTCCGGACGTGTTTCACATTTTCAGTGATTGAGTATCCTTCAACATTCAAGTGAATCGTAACCTTCAAATTTTGTGGCTGTATAGTTCTGTTCCACAGATTTAGATAGCTGAAATTTGCTGACTGCAGTAATATGATGTACTTGTCTATGCAGTTGTTAGCGTGAAATTAATAAGTAATTAGGCTTACCAGCTCTGGGTGAAACCATACACCTGCGATATGTCACCACACTTTGTGCATTATAAAAGTACATGTCAAGATGCTTTTGTCTTGGGTAATCTTGCGTCATTTGATAGCATACAGGACAAAAGATGATTCCTCCACTCATTAAACTACCCAGCAAAACTACTTTTAGATGTCTGATTCTCTTGTTATTTGATACACTGGTACGTCAGACTGATCTAATCCAGGGCCTTATGTTATGAGAGAAAACAGCTGTCACTAAAGTGATGCGCAAATGATCAAACCACTGATGAATTAATAGATATTCATTATATATGAGTGGTTTTATGTAGATGATATCATATTTCATCTTTGAATCTTTCCACTTTTATGGGGCCGCAGTTTACATAGGTGTAGCAAAAGAGCGCCATAAAGAACACGAGGATGATGTAATAATATGACAGCTGATTAGTGTTAGCTTGTTTTGTGAAAGCTCCAGGTTTGATTCTCAACATCAATACCAGTGTTGGTTAGGGCTACAATGAATACTCTATGTGGTGAATATGATACACATTACGAATACTTAGAAATGAATCTGAATAATTATTCACAAATACAATATTGTAGTTAAGTGATTAATGCACTATATGGTACGCCCATGCCGACAGTGTTAATCTGTTAACCAGTGATCTCATGGCGCTGAAATTTGGTATGTAATAGTTCCTGTCAACAGTACCATGTGCAGCCTTGGCAAACTAACACGATACATGCTGCTGCAGAGCTAGAACAATACAACATATTCCATTCTTGCATATCTCACTTTGGAAAAGGACATAAGCATTCAAGTAATACAAACTCTCTTTAAAAAAGTCATAAATATTCATTAATATTTGGTTTGGTTTCTGAATTTATGAAGGGTTACGGTTCTATTCACTGAATATGTGAGCAAATCATAACAGCCTTAGTGTTGGTGATCCGGATGTTACAAAAACCATGTATGTATATAATGGTCAAATTTGATTGTATCTTTGACTGCTTCATCAACTTAGCATTTTCTTCTAGAAGCTTGTGGCCACTAACCCCCATGCTGTTAACTGTCGTGATGTTGACGGCCGCCACTCGACACCGCTGCACTTTGCCGCAGGCTACAACCGTGTCAGTGTTGTGGAGTACCTGCTACAACAAGGAGCAGACGTACACGCCAAGGACAAGGGAGGACTAGTGCCTCTACACAATGCATGCTCCTATGGCCATTTTGAAGTCACAGAGTTACTCATTAAGGTCAGTTGAAACATTTCCTTATTTGTTATTGTTGGGTAAAGAGTGGAGTTTCAGACTCACCTTGATGATGTGCCTACGTCTGTCAGCACCCACTCTCTCACTGTTTAACCTTTCAGCATGTGAGTTTTATTCCACATTGTCCTGAGTAATAGCAGTGATTTCTGTGCATAATATCTGACACTAACTCGGAAGAAGCAAAAGTTAATGCTAAATGCGAGTTAATATCAGCTGTTTAGTTAATTTTAGTCCCATGGAGAAGAAATATAGGCAATTTAAGTATTAAGATCAGACAGATCCTCTGTTATTTACTTTCTGAGAAATAATAACAATGTCTGATATATTTTGATGTAGATCTGTGATGTGTGGCTGTCATACATTTCCATTGGCAAAGGATATTTCTGATGAACTGTAGTATTGATTGCAAAAGATTTTCACTATAGTTCAATAAAAAATCATGTATAGTTATATGTCTGTCTTTTCTTTTGCAGCATGGAGCATGTGTAAATGTTGCAGACTTGTGGAAGTTCACGCCATTACATGAAGCAGCTTCAAAAGGCAAATTTGAAATCTGCAAGTTGCTTTTGAAGGTGAAAATTTTTGGGCTTTATGAGTTTTTCGTGTTTAGCAAGATTTTGAAGTTGCGCAAAAATGTAAAAATTGTTTTTGCATCCGCTTTTCCGTGAGGTTGATAAAATATGTTGCAAACACTGTTTTAATACTATATGCTATTTTAAAGAAGCAAAACACCATTCCTTTGAGATTCTTGAGAGATTAATGTAAGGATTTGGTGTTAATGATTTCTTTTGAGTAGTATATGTTCCCCCAGGGATGGGGCGGTGGTATAGTCTAGTGGTTAAGGTGTTCGCCCATTCACCCATGGATGTTTTGATGATGACTGTAGGCAGGACTAATGTAGACATGGTTTTGCTCACATGTTGAAAGAGAAAGGGTTGTTTGTTATTCATCAGCATGGGGCCGACCCCAACAAGAAGAACCGAGATGGACATACTCCACTGGACCTTGTGAAGGAAGGTGACCAAGATGTAGCTGATCTTCTCCGAGGTAAACAAAAACCTTCTTTGTTTCCGGTAATGCATCATTAACTGATATTCATCCTGTTTGATGTCAGCTTGTAAAATCCAGTGATTGATGCCATGAAAACTGATGTGACGTGTTATGCTCACATGTTGAAAGTGAAAGAGTGCCATGAGCATCAATCTATGCAATCTATGCTAACCTGATCCTGTTAGTTTGCTCTTTTATCAAGCGAAAGTGCAGCAAAGATTCCCCACATAGTAAAATATGCAAAGCCTGTTTCTAGTGTCCCCCATTGTGATATTGCTGAAATATTAAACCATAATCACTCACTCTTCAAGCAACTCTTGCTTATGTTCATAATGAATGTGCATCTTCACAGGGATGTTTGTGTGCAAATACTCAGGATGTTTAATCAGGTCTCATAGTCATGCAGATGTAAACGGGGTGTCATAGCTCTGGAAAGTTTCCAGTGTTTGTCGGCCTCCAAGCATCTGAGACCTGAGGCAGCAGAGTAGCCAAGTGGTTCAAGCATTCGCTTGTCAAGCCAAAGACTCGTGGGTACAATGTGTGGGGCCCATTTTTGGTGTCCTCTGCTGGAATATGCCTTTCACTCACTGACATCTCCTGCATTAATCCAACACTATCTGCTACGGAATACCTTTAAAAGAGACATAAAACCAAACTCACTCACGTGTGTTTTGGTATTTGATATTTATCACACATGTTACTTTGTTCAGGCGATGCTGCGTTGCTGGAAGCTGCAAAGAAGGGGAACCTTGCCAGAGTACAGAAACTTGCATCCCAGGAAAATATCAACTGTCGGGACACACAGGGCAGGAATTCCACACCTTTACATCTTGCAGGTAGGATCCCTCGTCAACGTTATTGCATTATGCACTTAAATAGGCTGACTATTGTGATTTAATGGTATTTAATGATGTCAGTGTGGAAGATGGAGAACCAGTCAGCATTGTTGAGATGCCCTGAAAATATGACATCTGTATTAGTGGTCCAGATCAGTGACATAGCTGTCATTTATCTATAAAATATCAATACCACAAACTCCCAGTGGTGGTGGTGAAGCCAAATGTTTAAAGCGTTCGCTATTCACGGAGAAGATGCATGTTAGATTCCCACATGGGTACACAGTTTTGTCTGCAGCTGTGATTTTGCTGGAATATTGCTGAGAGCAGCATCAAACTAAACTCATTCACAAATTGCCAACACTTCAACTTGCAACTCTACAGTGTGCTAAAGTAACATCTACATGTGCTAACTCTACAATCTGTTACAGCTGGCTACAACAATGTGGAAGTTGCAGAGTTTCTACTGGAGAATGGAGCTGACGTGAATGCCCAGGACAAAGGTGGACTCATACCTCTACACAATGCGTCATCTTATGGGGTAAGACGCCATCATACATGCAGTCTTCTTATACTCCAGATTCTTTCACCTCTGTAGAAGCTGTATATTTATGAATAAAACCACGCCTACGGGACTAGAACTGTGTAAAAATAAATCAAAATTATGATGTGCCACGGAACATCTGCAGACCTGCATTAGGTGTATGGTGTGTTAATGCTAACATGTGTTTCTTTTTCTTTCAGCATGTAGAAATAGCTGCTCTTCTAATCAAATTCAACACCTGTGTTAATGCTCAAGACAGATGGGGATTCACACCTCTCCATGAAGCAGCACAGAAGGGGCGGACTCAGCTCTGTTCACTGCTGGTAAGTGGTATTTGTGTGTCACTGATTCGTATGGTCATTGAATCCATGAAGATCTGGGTTAGAATTAGTCATCTGCAACATATATTAGTCGTACGAGCCCTCTGACAAGATCAGGTGTTTTCACATTCCATTGTATGCCAATGGATCAATATGTGGATCACTGGATTGTCTACTCCAGACATTGTTTCCAGACTTGTCAAAGCTCAAAATGTTGAGAGCTGTGCCAAACATTTGCTGAACCAAGCTGGTTCTTTTCAAAATTTCAATGAAAATATATTGTTACATTTACAGTATTTGTGTACTGAGACACCACTGATTGATGAATAACGTGGTCCGTTTAAATTGCTGAATGAATATGATTTAAAGTGACCCTGATCTGCATGCTGTTGTTGGAGCAACTGATTTTGATTTTGCACAGCAGTGAATTGGAAGATTGATCAAGGGGAGATAATTAGCAACACAGAATTTTGATTACTCCCCCTTTTTTATTATTTGTCCATTGATATTCTGAAATACAATTTAATGATGCAGTTAATTTAAATGCTTTTACTAAGATATTTTAGATATGAATGAGTATTATCTTCTTGTGCTGATGGTGCACTTTATATAGGCTTGGTTTATGACTTTGGTATATTAACAAGTTGACCTACTACATTCTAGCTTGCCCATGGAGCAGATCCCACCATGAAGAACCAGGAGGGCCAGTCACCTCTGGATCTTGCAACGGTAAGCTGAAATATTCCCTCCTTATTCCAAGTATAATTCCCCTTTAAAAGGAAGCATTTTATTTCTTTTCTGAAGATAAGACTGAAGACTAAATTTGTATTTCTCACATGGGTACAGTGTTTCAAGCCTATTTCTAGTGTCTCGTCATGATGAGCTAGAAAATTGCCAAAAGCAGTGTGAACCCATACTCTTTCTGTCCCTCTCCTCTGTAGATAGCATAGATCATTCTACCCAATTCCAGTCTCTGGTTTGACTGGACCTGGATTATTTACAGACTGCGGTAATATTTCTTCGTGCAGGCCAAACAAATCAAAAGCTTGACGCTACTGTAACTAAAATGTTTTCCTCTCAGGCGGACGATGTGCGAGCACTCCTCCAGGATGCCATGCCACCAGTGCAGATGCCCCCAAGCGTCCCCAAGGCCCAGGTTGGTGGAGGAAGCAGTGGTGGGGGCAACCTCACCAGCAGCAGTTCCTCATCCAGCAAGTAAGCATCTTGATCTGTTCCCCACCATTTGAGGGTTTGATATGTTCCAGAGTTCAGTTTAGGTTACTTATGTTTTAGTTCTTGCTTCATCTACTTGCTTTTCATGTTATTGGGTTTGAGTAGGCAAATGAATACATTTTGCAACAATTTGCTGATGCTCTTGTTAAGAGTATCACCTGTCTACCAACAAAAAGAATCTAACTTCTATGAGTGGTGTTTTAGAAGTTTGGATATACAAATTCGTTAGGATTTAACAAACTTAAGTACGACATTTCAATACAGGTTCTTGTGATATTGTTCAGCAGGAACTTTGTGTGGAAATGTCACACAAACCATATAAAAAAAAGTTGCTTTCCATTGAAGGTTGTATCTTAATGAATCTAACGTTACTGTTATCTTTCTTTCAGCAGTCTTCTCAACAGCAGCTCAGATGGGTTCGCTGGTGCTGTGGGAGGGAGTCCACAGGTCGGTGACGGATGTAACATGGAAAGGTCAATTGGAGAAGGCGAGAGGAGCATCGAAGCTGTTAGTGTCATGGCATTCCTGGGATCAATTGGACTCGAGCAGCTCCGGGATATTTTTGAAAAGGAACAAATTACAATGGACATTTTGGTTGAAATGGGACACGAAGAGTTGAAAGACATTGGGATTAATGCTTATGGTCACAGGCACAAAATACTTAAGGGTGTGGAGAAGCTCATCTCTACCAAAGGTATGTACCAGTGCATCAGTTATGTAATGTGAGGTAAGTGTAGGTAATCCTACACATGATCAACTCACAAACAATCAGTTAACTGACATAAATAAAGTACAAACTCCAGCCTCTGCTGGTAATATGTTGGTTGCCCTTATCCCTTATCTTTTTTACTGTTAAAAAGAAATTGTCCTGGTTTCGTTCCGAAGAAAGGGCACATGGGTTGGTGTAGTGGTTCAAACAAAGGAAGAATTGTCATGTTGAAGAACCTTATCAGAGGTGGAAATTTACCATGAAGAATATCTGCTAGCCCAAATGATGGCATTTTGTAATAAAAAAAATTCTACTGTACACCATATGTGAAATGGTCTGGGCTTGTGCCCACTTTCTACCGTTCATTGTTTTGACTCTCCATCATGTCCTCTGCCATTGACCCGTGAAGGTCCCGGGATAGAATAGGCCTTCAGCAACCCATGCTTGCCATAAAAGGCGAGTATGCTTGTCGTAAGAGGCGGCTAATGCGATCGGGTGGTCAGGCTCGCTGACTTCATTGACACATGTCATCCGTTCCCATTTGCGCAGATCGATGCTCATGTTGTTGGTCACTGGATTGTCTGGTGGAGACTCGATTATTTACAGACCGTTGCCATATAGCTGGAATATTGCTGAGTGCTCCTCTGCCATTATATGGCTGTCATATTGATAAAAGAATAAAAATGAAAATAAA
Source organism: Haliotis asinina (assembly GCF_037392515.1). Lineage (NCBI taxonomy): Eukaryota > Metazoa > Mollusca > Gastropoda > Lepetellida > Haliotidae > Haliotis > Haliotis asinina. The sequence continues at coordinate 17,059,182 of NC_090294.1, read as the reverse complement.
ACTTAACTTTCCAGCATTATCCATATCACTGGAGAAAGTTGTCAGGTGGTAGGGAGAAATCATCTTTTGACTAATGTCACAGTCTCTGAGTGCATTTTGGTTATGGTAGCTGTTGAGAATAGACCATAAACGCAAATCCTCATCAGTTGCCTGATCGATCTTGTGCCATTGTATCTTATGGATGAATGCTTACACTATCGTTGGGTTCCCATTGTACTTCGGGTTCCCGTTGTCCCATCGTCTCATGTTTCTCTATTTTGAAAGGTAAGCCATCAAATTGTGTGTGCCTGGAATAGCCGATCACAGTATTTCACGAAAATGTTTAATGAACAAATTTATTGTCATGTGCAACACAATATCTCCAAATGTGTGACCACAGGTTGGCATCAACGACCCAGGCACCATGAAGTTGTGTGTTGTCATTCATGAGGTAGAGCTTTTGGTGAAATTGTACAAGCTGTTCTTATCTCACCCCCATTCTTGACAGCCCTTAAACTGTAGCAGACAAAGTCTGTCTCTTTCTCTGTGGACTTGTCTGTTATGTATATCAGACCTGATGTTTTCAACTGACATCTAAACAGTTTTGCCTCAGATCAAGGGTGAGGGGGATGCAAATACATGTCCTCCATGACCAGAGACCAGCAGCCTAACATAGATTACTACACACCAAGTATGCATGGGGTGATGAGGTGGCATTGTTATTAAAATGTTCACTCATCACGCTGAAGACTTGGGTTCAGTTCCCTTCATGGGTACAATGAGTGAAGCCCATTCTACTTCTAGGTGTCCCTATGCTGTGATAATGCTAAAAGCTAATGCTAAAAACTCTTTCACTCAGTGTACAGGATGTTTCTGTATACAATGTTTTGCTCACTCACTGTATATCATGTTCCTGTATACAGGATATTCAGCAGGGAATTACATCCCATTGTCACATATGGCATAGTTCTGTTCTGCATACAGGTGTATGCTCAGAGTGGAGTATCCCACTGTGGAATCTGTTCATGTTTATGTTATTGTGCAGGTGCGGCTGTCGTGTCAGGAGTGTCTAGCTCAGGAACTGTCCTCATCGACCTCACCCCAGATGACCCAGAATACATCTCTGTAGAGGAACAGGTAGGAATCATCAAGATTTTGCCACATGTTGACACAGTTGTTCTATTGACTATCACAGAATTTGTGTCCCAAACCATCATGGTAAGAAGACATCTGAAAGTGTATGGACTTGAGCTCTAATAGTAATGATTAGAACATAATGGATCAGAAGAAAGTTAACTAGTGGTACTGGTATACTGTCCTAGTCTGAGGCCTTAATGATGTACGTGAAATTCATTACTGTAACAAGCTGAAATCTCTTTGAAGAAGCTTCAGAATGTCCATGTGATATACCAAACAACAGCTACAGTGACTTTTTAAGTAGTACTTACTGGTCTGTTTAGCTCAAAGGCATACCTGATGAATTGCAATCTAGCGCTAAAACTAATATACATAAAATACTCAATGAAACGCTGATCATAATCAAAACATCGTACCAACTCTCTGAGGCTTTTGCAGATCTTTTGTCGTAAAAATAATAAAGTTGTTTAAAAAACAGACTATATTGTATGAGCACATTTGTTCTCACTAAGTGGTAGTGCAGCAATCTTCATTGACTACCTATTTAATATTTGGTCAGCCGAGTGTTGTATTCTTATTTAAACCTTTTAATGCAACATTGTCAACTTCCTTGGCAGATGCAGAGCACTATTCGAGACCATAAAGACAGTGTTGGAGGCATCTTCAATAAATATAACATTCTGAAGGTACTGTATATTAATTTTAAAATAGTATGGACTTCTAGCAACTGATGTGGATGGTTCACTTCTTTATGTAATGGAAGTTATACAAGATGGAATATGCAGGAGTGAAATTATCATGTGGACTAGAACCATTTGTACTTTATCTTTGGACCTCCATTGATGTAAAACAAAGTATTCATTGGATATAATTTAATGTCTTTATCCAGAACTAATTAACTTTACATCCATTCCAGATCCAGAAAGTTCGTAACAAGCGACTGTGGGAGCGATACTGTCACCGTCGCAAGGAGGTGGGAGAAGAAAACCACGGACACCCTAACGAGAGGCTGCTGTTCCATGGCTCCCCTTTCACAAACTCCATAGTGCATAAGGGTTTCGATGAACGACATGCTTACATCGGGGGCATGTTTGGTGCAGGTAAGTTCGGACAGAAATGTATTCATTCAGATGTTGATCTTAGTATGCCATTGTATAGATTTTTGATTGAATGCTTGCATTGAATGAATAGCTGCCTTCTTCCAGGGATCCTGTCTTAGATGGGTAGTGCATTAGTTCCTTTGCGATTTCTCTAGAGGAATTCTCGTGGGATTGCCTGTGAAGATGTGGATTAGAATTGATCTTCAGTAATTCATGCTTGTCATAACAGCCGACCAGTGGGATCAGGTTGTCATCATCGCTGACTAGGCTGACATTGTTTCCCAATTGCCTAGATTGATGCTCGTGCTGTTGATCACTGGGTTGTCATGCTCTTCATCAGAATGTTGCAAGTACTCGGACAAACGTTAAAGTGGTAACATTGTCTGTCAGATGTATTCCATTGAAATTTGTAGCAAAATTGTGGCTTTTAGAACTCATTGAGAATTATGGCCCTGATGGAATGCCATGATTACATGGCACTGATGGAATGCCATGATTACATGGCACTGATGGAATGCCATTGATTATATGGCCCTGATGGAATGCCATTGATTATATGGCCCTGATGGAATGCCATGATTATATGGCCCTGATGGAATGCCATTGATTATATGGCACTGATGGAATGCCATGATTATATGGCACTGATGGAATGTCATCGATTATATGGCACTGATGGAATGCCATGATTATATGGCCCTGATGGAATGCCATTGATTATATGGCACTGATGGAATGCCATGATTATATGGCACTGATGGAATGCCATTGATTATATGGCACTGATGGAATGCCATGATTATATGGCACTGATGGAATGCCATGATTATATAGCCCTGATGGAATGCCATTGATTATATGGCACTGATGGAATGCCATTGATTATGTGGCCCTGATGGAATGCCATTGATTATATGGCACTGATGGAATGCCATTGATTATATGGCCCTGATGGAATGCCATTGATTATATGGCACTGATGGAATGCCATGATTATATGGCACTGATGGAATGCCATGATTATGTCATTTGCATGTCCTCAGCATAATTTGGTCAACAGTGGCTATTTGATTTGTGTGAATTTTGGAGACTGTGGACATGACAGTATGAGTTGAATATGTGTTAAATAGGTCACACGTTTGTACCTTAAACTGCAACATAGTGTGCTTGTATATTTCAGGTATTTATTTTGCTGAAAATTCCTCCAAGAGCAACCAGTATGTGTATGGTATCGGTGGTGGCACGGGGTGCCCTGTACATAAAGATAGATCCTGTTATATATGTAATAGGTAAGTAATGAGTCCGCAGATAGTTTGTTCCTATCAATGTAATGCTGAGTTATCACATTCCACATTTGGATAGCTTGCTGGTGATTTATGGCACCCTGTGAATATGATAGTCATACAATCAACCTTAGTCACTTCTTGTTGAGGCAGTGGGGTAGAGCCAAGTGGTTAAAGTGTTCACTCATCATGATGAAGACCCAGTTGTGATTCCCCACATGGGTACCATTGGTGAAGCCCATTTCTGGTGTCCCACCACCATGATATTGCTGTAATATTGCTTAGAATGATGTGAAACTACACTCACTTCCTGTTCTGCGTTTGTTTCACCAGACATATTTATTTGTATTACTGTTTCAACAGTTCAAAGTTCAGTGCTTACCAATCTACTAGAAAATGTTTGAAGATAAATTGTTGAAACTTTTAATAATGTTGACTTGTTTTGATCTGATTGTAGGCAGTTATTGTTATGTCGAGTGACGCTAGGCAAGTCTTTCCTCCAGTTCAGTGCGATGAAGATGGCACATGCACCTCCAGGACACCATTCTGTGATAGGTCGACCCAGTACAGGCGGACTCTCATTCGCTGAGTATGTGGTATACAGAGGGGAACAGGTGAGCATCTGGAGATGTGGAGATAGGGGTGGGGACATGGAGATAATAGTGAGGTATGTGGAGATAATGGTAGGAGATGTGGAGATGAGGAGATGAGGGTTGGGATAAGGTGATAGGGGCTGGGATATGGTGATAGGGGTGGGGACATGGAGATAATAGTGAGGTATGTGGAGATAATGGTAGGAGATGTGGAGATGAGGGTTGGGATGTGGTGATAGGGGCTGGGATATGGTGATATGGGTGGGGACATGGAGATAATAGTGAGGTATGTGGAGATAATGGTAGGAGATGTGGAGATGAGGGTTGGGATGTGGTGATAGGGGCTGGGATATGGTGATAGGGGTGGGGACATGGAGATAATAGTGAGGTATGTGGAGATAATGGTAGGAGATGTGGAGATGAGGGTTGGGATGTGGTGATAGGGACTGGGATAATGAGATAAGGGTCGGGATATGGTGATAGGGGTGGGGGATGTGGAGATGGACTGGGGACATGGAGATAAAGGTGGAAATGGAGTTGGGGACATAAGGATAAAGGTGGAGATAGGGTTGGGGACATGGAGATAAGGGTGGAGATAAAGATTTAGATATTGGTAGGGTCATGGAGACAAGGGTCATGATACGGAGAATAGGAAGGTGGTATAAAGATAAGGGTGGAAAATAGAGATAGGGTACTAATATGGAGATAGTGGTAGAGATATAGGTATAGGGTATGGATTTATTTACATAGGAGTGGGGATATGGAGACAGGCGAGAATTGACAAGACATGGATGGATATGTGGAGATGAGGTCTAGAGGGATGGATTTAGAGACTGGTTATGGAAATGTATGTGGACATATTGAGATAAGCGCTGTGGACGTGGGGAAACTATCAGGGACAGATATGAAGCAGTGCTTGCAATGCTTTAATTTACTGGTCGACCATCAGGGCCTGCTGCTACATGCAGGCTTTAAGAACTACAGGCCCTAAATGAGATCTGCAGGTCCATTTGATTTAAGTCAAACCATTAGCAACAAAACAGACTACACTGTACACAGTTTCACACTGTACAAAATCAAGTGAAGCTTATGCACACTTTTTTTTCAACTTTTGGATATATTTTGCATTGTTGTGCTTAGTACTGTAGTGTACAAGGTAATTATATAAGATGTTGCATTGTCAACATGAATTAGAAGTTTTAATTGCAATTTTCAGTGATGTTGGTTGCAGACTTAGATGTCAAATATCTTTTTCCAGCAGAAAAAAACAAAACATTGAACTATTTGTAATTCTCTCTCTCTTTACTTTCAGGCATACCCAGAGTATCTCATCTCATTTCAAATAGTCAAACCAGAGCCTGAAACCAAGAAGTCATGATGGCCCAGCAAGACACCTGCTGTTGTATAAATTGTACATAGGATATTGTTATTATTGTACCACTGAGATGTGTGATTGCCTGACTCTGACCATGGATGAGTTACCTCCCTTTATGTGGTACGCTTGTAATGCATAGTGAGCTGTCATGGTCGTCATTCTGCTGGGACTTTATTCAAATGAATTTCCGATTTTGTTACATGGAAAATTTGTGGATGTGGATGCTTTTTGTGTTATCTTGTGGATATTTGTGTTAAAATTAGTTAAAAGTCAGCGTCGGGGAATGTGAGAGTCATGTGTTATTGTCAATGCTTATTGAACAAACTGTGTTACTCAGTGTTGAGATTTCTTTCATGAAGGACATCGTCATCATGAAGCAGGTCCATGTTTACCCAGGAGTGCATTCACCATATGTACTGACACTTTCCGTTTGAACTGATTGGAAAAACACCACATGAATAATCCCCAGTACATTTGGAGTCTTAAGGATGTGAAGGAATGAATATATATGTGAAATGCTCAAGATTTCTCTGTCAGTGAAAGAAAAGATTCAGATCTTTTTCTATCAGTGAAGAGATTTGTGATTGTGATGGGACATGCCGATCTGTCTCTGGAAGAAAATGCAACCATAATGGAATACTTGGGAGTCCCATCCACCGGCAAAGGAAGAGTGTAGAGATAAGAATCTTCCGCGTCATTTGTGATAGTGCTGTAGTCAGTCGGCCATTATGCTTTGTGAATGATATGCACTGCTCAAGTCTGCAAGATGAAATGTAAGAATTAATCTGACACTAAGAAGTCACTGTGTTTCATTACATGTGCCAGAGATCATGTAAAGGGTGAACTCTCAGGATCATAAAACCAGAAAATGAGACCAGATTTCTGACAGCTTTTGATTTGTTTACGTATGTCAACCAATCCTTCTTGTACAACTTTGTCAGGGTGTATTTTTTGGATCGGGATTGGCCCTTGTTTTGTAGATATGGGAGACTCGCAGTATACCTAATTTGCAAGGTATACTTGTTTGGTTCATTGATATACAGGAGGTGCTTACTACATAAGCCTATTATAAAACACACATTTTTCGTTACGTCATTGTAGGATGACATCATGCAGTGACTGTACTTTAGTCTGTAACTATCCTTTACGTTGAGGTTATGTGTTATCGTCCGACAGGGACAGTTGGGTAGCCAAGTGGTTAAAGTGTTTGCGTGTCACACTGAAGACCGAATTTGGTTCCCTTCACGGGTGCAGTGTAGGAAAACCGTTTCTTGTGTCCCAGGTCATGATATTGCTGAAATGTTGCTAAAAGTGGGGTAAAACTCACTCCTCATAAAAGTACACTTTTTAAATTAGATTATAGATGACGTCTTGACACTGTTGAATATGAACCTCCACCCCTGCACCCCGTCATAATCAAACATCCCTAGTTCCTCTATCATTACAGTCACTCCAGATCAGATCCCACAATATGCAGGGGTTCAATATTTTTTAAAAAGCAACTTGCCAAAGGGCAGGTGACTTAAAGGAAGTAACTTGTCCTGGCGAATTTTCAACTTGCCCTATGACACAATGTTTGATGTTAATGTTTACTGGACTATTTATCAAAGAGTGATAAAATTCAAAGCACAGTAGCTCTAAATTACTTTTATTGCGAAGTGTAGTAGCTGCATTATGAGCAGATATGAAATGAAATCCAAGTTTATTTGCAGTCTGAAACCATAAGTGGAAATTATCTAGTAGTCCATGGACAAGTAAGATACCTTTATTTGATTGCCCAAAATGAAAACTGACTTGTCCTGGGCATCGGCCAGTGGGAATTTTTAACCCCTGAATATGGGCAGTTTTACAAGAGTTGTCAGGAATCTGTTTTCATGAGAGAATTTGTGTGAAAATCCTGATAAGTTGTTTTATATGTGTTGTCTTGTGGATCAGTTCTTGCTGGTGAATCTCCTGTGTTTCTCCCTCTCTCTCTCTCTCTCTCTCTCTCTCATTGTTCTCTCCTCGCTTCTCTAACTCTGTTGGTACCATATCACCCATTCATTCCAAACTGGTTGCAGCCATAGCTTTCATGATGTGCCATCAAAAATTTTTGTGAGTTCTTGCTGTTAGCATTGTGAGTTCAAGACATGTTCTCGAGTAAAACGTGTCATACAGTTCACTCTTTTTACAGGTCATAGGAGATGTAAGAAATCAAATACTGCTTTAATAAACATTTTTATATGAATTTTGAGTTTTTATAACTTGATATAATTCACTTTTATAGGTGATAAGACAATGCCAAAACACTGACATTTAGTATTATCAGGCCAGTGACAGAGAACTGAAATTGCCCTAGTTGTATTATAGATGTTCAGATAGAGGATCATTTGTGTCAGAAATCTGCAATTTTATGGATCAATTGCTTGTTTACTGCCAGGAAAGTATTGAAACGTTGACAAATACAAGGTATCATAGCTCCATCGAATCCAAGTTTTGTTCCATGAATTGTGTTGTGTTTCTGGATTGATTGCTGTGAAACTACCTGGGCCCTGTTCCTCAAAGGGATCATGGCGAAAGTCTATGTTAAAGTATCGGTGGTACAATCATCTTCGCGCATTGATCATTTTGAGGACCAGGTCCCGGGGTCTAGATTGTCGAAGCTCTCTTAATGCTAATAAAGTCTTAACGTAATGTTAATATATGACACTTACAACTATCTTAGCGCTAAGACCCCAGATCATTGGGCGAAGGCATTCTCTTTGCAGCTTAAGTCTTCTGTTGCTGTCATAGCATCAAAACTATATAAACCTTTATTGAATAGAATTTTTATCATAGTCTTATCACCAAGGAGACAGTATCCTTCTTTTTAACTTTTGATTTCCTACCACATAAGCTTACCTGCAGTTATGTGACGGGAATACTGTTGAAAATTGACTTAAACCTAATTCTCTCTCTCACTTAAGTCATGATAATGTATTGGTGACATTCACTCCCCATCCCACAAACCTTTGAAGTTGTTAAGCTTAGGAACAAAGTCTGGAAAACAATGGATCCCCCATTCAATACAGTACTGGCACTTAAGACATTTGTGTGGTGGCCTTAGCACTAAAACTGTTTATATAATAATATTAATGTACATCTGTGAAAGCCTTAAGTGGGAGACCGGGATGCCTCTGTACAAAGTGATCTTAGCTCTAACTGTAACGCCCATATCTTAACATTGACTTCAGGTAGTCTTGGCACTATGGTAGTTTTGAACAGGGGCACCCTGGCCTTCTTCCAGAGGGTTAGTAGTATACAGTGATTTATCAGACACAACCAGCATTTCATCATTGTAGTTCACAGATGGCAGCTTGGAAGTGGACTTTGTCTTGTTCCAGAAAGTGGGCTTGGACTATGATGATTGTTGCGCTTGTTTAAAGACACATTCATCGTAACAATGGGATGTGTTCCACAAAGCAGTTACACTTACACAGTCACAGACTTTGTCATAGCGACAGTTATCATAGCAATGAGATATGTGTGTGCATGTGGGCTCTTGCTTTTAACACAAAGAGTTCCAGTGCTATGTTGATTGTTGCTCTTTCTCAGTCACAGACTTATGATCTTAGCTCTAAGATTGGTCAGTGCCAGTGAGATTTGGCCTTGTTACCTGAAGATCTAATGATTGTCATTCTTTGACTTAATCATCTTAGTGCTGAGATGGACTTTTAAATGGATTCTGGACTTTGATCTGAAACTATGGCATTTGTGACATCAGCCATGTTACTACTTGCTACAACCTGAATAATCAAATGTCCCATTCACAATTCATTTGCTTTTATTTTTGCACTATGGAGTCTGACAAGCTACTAACATCCTGTCAAATGTTGACTGGATCTATCCCAATGTTTACCATACATTGTTTACTTGTGTGAAGACTGTTGTGTTTACATTGACTTACTCACTGATACCACAGAATTCTCAAGTTCATGGCTATGTTTTATGGTGTTTTCATAGCAATCATATGATTCAACATTGTTATGTCAGTAGATCATTCCACTGAATCCCAACTGCATAAATGGGTCATTATGACGATGCTCATTGGATTGTCTAGTCCAGCTTCAACAACTTGCAGACAACCACCAACAAGCTGGAACAAATTGTATTTGTAAAAATTCCCCTTTTGTCCCCCAAAACGAAAGATTCAGATAATTATAGCAATACTAGTAATACAATAGTATTAATGTGATTGCAAGAACAGGCCCTGATTTCTCAAAGCAAACTTAAGTTTTTACTGAAAATCCAAACTTCAGTTTGACAATTTGAAACGGCTGAATATTTTAACTCAACTGCATTTTCAAAATATACAAGCTTAATCAACTTAAATAAGTCTATCCACCAAACTTAAGTTGTCTACTATGTTTGAGTTTAATATTGATTTCAGTTCATTCTAGGAAATTCATTTTTTTCTGTTTTCTCAAATGTGAGTTAAAACATAAGACAAAGCTCAGATTTAAATTTGTTATGAGAAATTAGGCCCTGGTGTAACAAGGTTGAAACCTCTTTTTTTCACTGAAACAGTGATTTTCGTTAAAATTTTTAGTTATCTTTTTATTTTAAGCCCTATTTCAATTTCTGTTTTCAAAAGACATTAAGCATTCATTAACACCCATTGCAGAACAAGCAATAAAATAAGTATGTCACTCTTGCATATTGGCACTTGATCTATATCTTCATCTGTAACAAATATTGGTATGACCCAATTTTTTAATTTTATGCAATCAGTATAAATAGCAACCATTACGTGTTGTGAAAGCATCACTGAGCAATTGAAGATGTAATGACCAGGAAATCCATGAATATCAATATCTGTGTGTATAATGCTTCTATTGTATGTCTGTTTGTTTATGTTATGTACAAGGAATGGTTCTGATTGCACTACCCTCAGTTGTCAATTATGTTATATAGCTGTCACATGCTTATTGTAATGTCTGTAGCACCAGGTCCACTTTGCTCCTTTTGGTGTATGACTAGCTTCGCTGTATAAACACTGTTGAAATGAACACAATTGTATTCCATTAGGACTCATCACTGTCGAGTGTGAAATCAGATATGATAATGTTTGTTGAGACATTTTCTCTGATTTCTTTTTATTTGATCATTACTCCACATTGCAACTGTTCATTTGTGTAAATGACAATGGAGAGGAATGGTCAATATTTCTGTGGAACTACATGTGACAGATATACAGATTCTGAGTTTGGCATGGTTGAAAACAATCAAACAAATTAATTGATCTGTTTATGGTGCAGTAAGATATTCTGTATCCATTCAACTCTGCTTGTCAATGGACTCACTTAACTGTCAATACCTTTACAATGTATTGTTTTTATATTGTCAAGAACTGTGATGAAATTAATGATACTCTGTCAGGAATTCTTTCCTTAGGCAACTGCATTCTGGTTTGGTAAACTAAACTACGTATTTGAGTATGACAAAGAAAGACAAAAAAGTGATTTTTTTAATTTGAAAATCTTTTCATTTTAAATATTGCTATGGAAAAAAGTGAAGCAGATCTCAATAAGGTGAAAAAAAACTGATTTTTCATGAATCCTTATGATAAAAAATGCAAATGGCTTCTTTTTCCTATCAGTTCCAAGTGTTTTCTCAAACGGCATAATGGTTTGGAGAGGTCAATATTTTCACACCCAGGACTTCAGAAAAGTAAGAACCTGTTACTGGTAAATTGTTTTGGTGCTAACTGAATCACTGGATTGTCAGTTCCAGACTCTATTTATAAACCACTGCCGGAATATTGTTGAGTGTGGTGTAAATTAAGTGAAATATCTTGAAAGAATACAGGAACATATTAGTAGCACATTTTGAAAACATTTAAGCGACATTATCGTGTGTGTTCCTGTGTTTTGCACTGGTCAGCTGTTAAACTTTTGTGAAAAGTGTAAAAATGGATGTACAACAGATGTTTATGTTACCTGGAAGCTGGTCAATCATTGAACTGCGAGTGTACCATTTGTTGCTTGTCAGTCATTGTTTGGTGAAAATTATGTGAAGCAGGAAAGGGGTGCACAATAAAATGTGTTTGTGTTTAATGTTCGTTTGAGTATATTTTGGCTCAGTGGATTTTGAGGACCCAGGATCAAGGCAGTAGACGTGAAAGTACTGAATCCTCTGCAGTTTTGATGCAGCAAACATCTGAAAGAGTTTTTCCCTTGGGCACAACAAAACACAGATAAGCTGGGTTTGAATTCCTTTCCCTCATATTTCTAGATTTCCTAGCACAATTTTGCGTTAAGTAGTTTCATTTATGGTGTAAATGGCATCACTTCAGGCTTCCCTCCACAGTACTTGGACACAGACTGATGTAACTGGAATACTGTTGAAAGGCATTTAAAGAGGAAGGAACTCACTCTTGGAGGAGTGTAAGATTCTCTCTAACAGGCCTGTGAAAGTGATCACAACACACCTCATAATACTGACCACAGAAAACAACACGTGACAATACTGACCAACGGATGCAACACACGTCACAGTACTGACCATGGGATACAACACGTGACAATACTGACCAAAGGATACAACACACGTCACGTCACAACAATGACCACAGGATACAACACGTCACGATACTGACCACGGGTTACAACATACGTCACAACAATGACCACAGGATACAACACGTCACGATACTGATCACAGAATACACCACGTCACGATACTGACCACGGGTTACAACATACGTCACAACAATGACCACAGGATACAACACGTCACAATACTGACGAGAGGATGCAACAGGTCACAATACTGACTAAAAGATACAACACACGTCATAATACTGACCACAGAATACAACACACGTCACAATACTGACGAGAGGATGCAACACGTCACAATACTGACGAGAGGATGCAACATGTCACAATACTGACGAGAGGATGCAACACGTCACAATAATTTAAGTTCATGCTTTAAACCGTGATTTAAACCAATTAGTGAGTCTAGGATATATTTTACAAACATTAATTAATCAATGGCCATATACAGCTATTGACTAAACATTGAAGATTTCGCCCAGTTTGCATGTCGGTGTAATTGTAATAACAAATGTTAGGTAAATGACTAGTGCATGTTGTCTATACACCTGTTACTAAAATTCACTTTCCTTTTTCACAATGGTTGTTTGTCGTTTTGTAATATCAGTGATTTCGACTTGGTGTCGTTTCTTTTGCTCGTTTGTTTGCATAAACGGACCTGAGACCTTAAGTACAATAAACAATCTTGATCTTGACCACAAGATACAATCCTTATTGCATCAAGTATATATATAAATGTTTGTTCTCTTCTTTAGAAGACCCTTGTGTTTACCCGTGAACTACCTAGAATGTTGTGCTTGTTAAACACTGCCTTTATAATCAAGCCTTATACTAAATCTGCTCCAACCTCCCCATTGATGGGTAATACCATCAACGCCCACCTCTCTACCTACAGGTAGTTTGTGGAGTTTATTACGAGTTTGAATACATACAGTCTGAGGTCTATTATTATCAGCGTTCGGTTCCAGACAAAAGAAATCATTCATCGGAAATTTATGGAAATAACCCAATTTGCTGAATGAATACAAATAACCAGGCACCTTTTATGTTGAAGCTTGATATATATAGTCATTCATTAATCCCTAACGCTTGCGACATAACACTGTCTGCGCTAACCATGCTGCATGCAATTCCAACATTATTCTATCGGCTCCGAATCCAATTTCACTTAGCGTAAGTACTTGTTTATTGCTTAACGCCGTACTCAGCAATATTTCACTTCCGCCACTGAAGTCTGAAAATAATTGAGTAAGACCACACAATTCAGTGATTGACTGTCAGACCGCGGCTTGACGGTTAGCATTCGTACCATGCACACACATGCACAAGAAAACATGCTCTCGGACACACGCCCGCACGTGAGCTCCACGCCAGACCTCTGTTTGGCAGAGCGCAGGCAGAACACGCATTCACGCACGCACTCTCTTAGTGCCAAACCTCGGGTTCTCAGTAAACATGCAGACCTACCTAGGTCGTACCACCTCTCTCTCCCCCCCCCCCTCTCTCTCTCTCTCTCTCTCATCAATATCGCATTAACGGTCACGTCCTCTTGTAACTCTTCTGTAAGCAATTTCCTTATAGCATGTCCACATTTACAGCCGTGAAATGCAATAACACTGAAAGCATTTTTTGCAAGGAAAGGGCGTGAATTATTAAAGATTACGACTCTGTTGCAGGTGTTTGGTGGAATCTAATAAAGTGCTTTATGACCAGATGTCTCTGTCACCACAACATCCGCCCATGTCCTCTATAGGTGGTGTGTTTAGGAACGACATCAGCATATTCGTTAGAACATCTGTTTTTCTCATTTTGTTTTTAGGGACATGTATGTTGGGTGTTTGAATTGGAAAAGTGCGATCAACATGAATTTTACATGTCCACATTCCCACAACAAACGGGGTTCCAAACACCTGCTTTATGACCAGATGTCTCTGTCACCACAACATCCGCCCATGTCCTGTATAGGTTGCGTGTTTAGGAACGACATCAGCATATTCGTTAGAACATCTGTTTTTCTCATTTTGTTTTTAGGGACATGTATCTTGGGTGTTTGAATTGCACTTTTTCTTATTGGTAATTTTTAAGGTATATACACCGCCCCGGGGCCCACAACGTTCCACTACGTGGAGTGGAGTTACTATCACCTTACGGAAAGGCCCCAGGGCTGCCCCGAAGCTGTCATTCTAATGCGCCTTCACATTCCACTAAATGGGGTTTTGAAAAGAAATAAATATGGGTTTTATTTTTAAACGAAGTCGTGCCATAATAAAGGCATTCAGCAACCATTACTGCTAATCCAAATACGGACAAACATTTCTAAAGGTTTTCTCTTGGCTTCTGAATTTTAAAAAAGTCAACATAATATTTTTAATTCTTCGGTTAGAATCCACCGACTGCAAATTTTACAAATTTGAAATTAAAAATTGAAAAGCTTTCTTTTTCATTCCTTTCAAGTCTGTTAACAAATTTCACCTTATTCTGTAAAAAATACACAACAAAAATTCCCGATCGATATCGAATGAGGAGCAACTTTCTTATTTGTCATTGAAAGACAGAACAAGTAGCTCGTTCTCTCTCATTTCGCTTTACGCAACATTACTGAAATTACTTGCAAAAGATCAAACAAAAACGCACCTGTTTTGCTTTAAACTATTAAATGGAAAAGTGCGATCAACATGAATTTTTAATGTCCACATTCCCACAACAAACGGGGTTTCAAACACCTTCGACAAGCTGACATACTTTGACAGATGCATCTTTGACGAGAACAAGTGACGACAGCAGACGACACTAACAAAAGCGGCAGACGACCAATTTCTGGACGATGACCATTAATGGCTGAACATGGGGCACTGAGACGTGAGAGTGTTTCCTAATTGCTGTAGGTAATCACACCAACCAGAGGCGGGGTTGAAATCGATAAGTGATGGATAACCTTCACCCAGCGTTTCAGAAGGAATGTGAAATTTGACTTCGAGTGTGATTTTAGTTTTTCGCCGTTGTTGACACTGATCTAGCAATATTACAGCGGAGAACACCAGAAATGGCCTTTACATTGTACCCAGTAGGTAATCGAACCCGAGTTTTCGGCGTGACCAGCAAACGCTTTTACCGCTATACTATTCCGCCAAAGGTTAACACCGGGTTAAAGACGCTTTGTACGTACAAGTCCAAAGAATCTTGCACTCGACGTTAAATTCAATTTATACAGCAGCTTTAATGCATGTATACATATGTGTGCGTGCGTACATGCATGAGTAGTTGCGTGCGTGTGTGAGCGTGTGTGTGCGTGTGTGTGCGTGTGTGTGTGCTTGTACGTATCCCCACCGTAGTCCTAGGTCATTAAGGTGATTGCATAGTGCTACCCAACTGGCATACTATGCATTACTTTAACACAGATACCCCACTCACAGCTGAACCAACCAGTCCTTGTTATTTTAATCCCCTAATATCAATGATACGATGATAACTACAGGCATTGCACAACCACTAAAATGCCAGACATGGGTACAATGTGTGAAGCCCATATTTGGTGTCTACCGTCGTGATATTGCTAGACTATTGGTAAAGGCGGCATAAAACCATACTCACTCACTCTCTCTCTCACTCACTCACACAACCACTCATTCACTCGCCCAACCACCCACTCACTCTCTCACTCACTCGCCCAACCACCCACTCGCTCGCTCGCTGCTCACTCACTCACTCACTCTCTCACTCACTCACTCACTCATTCACTCACTCTTATGAGACACATACGGACATCAGTCTTCCAGATTTTGTTAAGAATTTCTTGAAAATATCATTTCGAACAATATCGCGATCGGAGGTTTTGAATACCCGGTATCTAATACCAACTATCCTTGCCACTGATCAGAAAACAAACTCTGTCGACAATTTGTCGATTATACAGTTTCCGTTGTAGGTGAGCACGCACAACTGCCAAACTCTCATGACGTCAACGTGGAATGATATACGCCCCTCTGTGGCATTTGGGTGTCCTGGATGCTAAAATGAAGAGAAAAACATATAAATAATATAAGATATTTTATAAAGTTTGGTTCTCACTTGGGATTAACAAAAAGGCAAAACAGAAATGTGTTGAATTTCAAGTTGGGGAATTTCGAAATCCAATCCCGTTCCCGTGTTGAGATTGCTGATCTATTCATTTTAAAATTAATCATGGTTGAAGATCTGTCATTTCCTCGCTGAAATTGAATTGTATTTCAGAAGAGAAAGGATGTTTTCGTTCACAGTTCCACACTCCATGCTCTGTTTTTTTTATCGTGGAATATCGGCAGCCTATGCTTGTCATCATGGCGACTAACGGGATCGGTAGTCATGTTCGCTGGCTTGGTTGACGCATATCATCTTATCCCACTTCCATAGATCGATGCTCATGATATCGTTCACTGGATTATCTGGAATTCAACAAATTCGTCGTAAAGCCGTCTACCGGAACCAAGTTCAGATTCAAACCCAGTATTGCAGCATCAAAGTGTCATAAGCTTGTGCAAGGAGGACACCAGCTCTTTGAACACCCAAAGTTTTGAAAAGATACTTTTCGATTTGTTCGGACATTATGTTCCTTAACTGAATTTAGGAATATTTATGAAACTATTACATGATCTAAAGATACCATATCGTCGTCACATTACAAACAGCAGTGTCGAGGGAGCGTCTGTCTGTTCCTTATGGTGTGAAGAGACGAAACTGCGGTGGAACGCCAAGATTATTGCGGTGGAATGCTATAAATAAATGTTCTACCTACCCCCATAGGGACTTCCCCCGACAAGAACAAAAAAATTGAAATAGAATTGTTAGGGTCCTTTCACAGAAAAAAAACTTACCTACTCTGAGTGGCCGAAAAAAATATCAGCACTAGAAATGTGTTACAAAAAAATTAAGAGCACTGTATGACGCTAGAAGGTTGACCTAGTGCGCACTTCGGTAGGGCAAGGCGCTTTCTTTATCGATGCCAGAATGTTGTGAATGAGGGTTCGAATCAAAACTTTGTACTGACTGTGTAGTCCTTGCAACTAGAAATACAAAATGATGCAACTAGAAACAAACAATTTTTACGAGGGCATTTATCGACGGAATGGCGTCATTTTCACTTCAAACTTTGTACGTACTATTTTATATTCGCTGTGTTTCGTTATTTTGTATCGCCAGCTAGGGCTATAGTACTTTTGTGCGTTTGTGTGTTTGTTGAAAACAGACACTATGTAACACAAGTGCGGAATTTCAATATTACTTTTTAAGTCACGTGTTACTTCGTGTCTTCCAGTCTTTGGGTTGCGCTCACTGGTTACCTCGAATTTAGGGGAAACATATCAGTTTCATCAGATACTTTAATGCCTGCAACGTTCGTCTCTCTGATATCGGCGTGGAAGGTTTCAGCTTGCAACATTTCTGATATTCTATTTAATCAACTGCCTTGAAACATGTCAGACCTTCCTCGTTTTATCCTGGGTTGATCTGTCAATGAGGGACGAGAAACGGTCATTTGGGGGATAGCAGCTTGATAACATCTTGATAACATCATAAAATTTCAAAGAAGAAACAGAGTATGAGTGTTCTCAATTGGTGGCGGTGAGGTAGCCTTGTGTTTTAAGCGTTCGCTAGTCAGCTGAAGACCGGGGTTCTATTCTCCCACATAGGTACAATGTTTGAAGCCCACTTCTGGTGTTTCCAGATATTGATATTGCTGAATATTGCTAAAAGAGGCTTATAACTAGACTCACTCACTACCGCAGAAACGTGAACGCTGGATGCTTAATATTTATATAACGACGGATCTTTTCCCTCCGCTGTGCATACCAAGAATAGGCTTCAAACATGGGGCATGATTCCAACTTTTTAATGTTTTAACGGTAAGCTTTGGATCTTTGTAATCTGCACGCTCTCTTATACAACACGACTGGCAATTCGCCTCGTTTATCCACAAGTGTCTTGTCTGTTGTATTGATCATACATAAAAACGGTAAGAAATGTGCGAACAGGATCAGAAAATGACCAAATCATTTTCTTTGAAACCAACAAATATGATCTGACTTCAGATAGCTACAAAAGTACTTGTGGGTCCAAAATCGATGACAAGACGCTGCCGAAGAGTCAGTGTAATGTTGCAGATGTTTTATGAACTAAAACCCGTGTCTACATATTTACATGAATACATTGTTTGTCTTAAGTGCCCGCTTTAACAATGCAATATCAAACCAGCCCAGAAGATATATCAAAGGAACTCTTGGACAGAAAACGGGACTGCCTAGTTATCTAGAACCAATACAATTCACCAGTACGAATGTATGAATACGATCAGCCAGACTGCCAAGCAGCCATTCCTTTGATGACAATCGTTTCTGGTCAACCTTTATTAATCTTAACGGCGCGGCAAGTACAAGGCCACGTGGAGTTACGCCGTTCGCTTCCCTCTGTGCATACCGATGTTTGATTATGTCCTTGTGTTGTGGCGTGAGATAATTTGTCCACATCCCGTTGCCTTTACACCACTGGTTCGCGAGATATGTGGCCTCTCTCCTGGTATCGTGACTTCCGATTTCTACCGGGGATTGGGGAAGTTGGTCGGCAATCATCTCACTCTGTGAACGGTTGATCTCATGGTGTGATGAAAGTGGTGGCCGCAACGCTGTAACGGGTCTTCGTGTATTCTTAAATTTTGTTTTGTTGTTTACACCGCAGAAGGGGAGGGGGGAACAGGAAATAATCGATCCAGTGACCAACATTTTGAGCATCTGGATTTTTGGATACGGAGCAATTTGGATACGATATCGTGTATCAACCAAGTCAGCGAGATTCACAACACATTAGTCGCCTCTTCCGGCCATCTTGAAAAATGGCAACCATTTTGGCTATTTGATTGGCTAACGTGACAGGGAAGCCAAAGGGAGCAATAATGCCAGTTTGGATGCCTGTATCACAAAGTGAACGATTCGGCCTACGATGATATTAGATGAGTTTATATATTATAGCCATTATGTTTATGGTGAAACATACTCATGATCGAATATGATGTTAGTGTTGGAACAGGTTTTAAAATGAAAACATACGCATTAATGATCTAATATATCTTTTCACCTTCTATATGTATACATATGGTCAAACATAGAACCGTTCACATGATCAAATATTATTTGTCATTAACGTTTGTTCATGTACGTATGTACATATTTAATCATTAGCTGTCAAACATGTAACAATTTAATTCTGTATGATCTTGATCACATAACTCAAGCACAATCATTTGAAGTCCAATCTAGATAGATTGTTCAATGCCAGTAGTACTTGTGCCTAAAATAGTGTATAAAGTCACCATTCGCTCATAAAATAACACACCCATAAATATCCGGTGTAGAATAGGTCTTCAGCAACCCATGCATGCCAAAAAAGGCGACTATACTTGTCGTAAGAGGCGACTAACGCTATCAGGTGGTCAAACTCGCTGACGTTGTCATCAGTTCCCAGTTTCATGCTGTTGATCACTGGATTGTCTGGTCCAGGCTCGATTATTCACAGACCACCGCCATATAGCTGGAATATTGTTGAGTGCGTTGCACTGAACTCACTCACTCATGAAATTAACCCACCTATATACTGTAAGGTTTGGCATTGTTTTAAAGAGGTACGGGCAATTCATTGTTCAGTTATGGCTTACTTTGGCACGACGGAAACACATAGTGTAGGTTCGAATCCTGATTCACTATTTTTTCATTATTATATGTAAGTGTGTGTGTCCCTCAACACAACAACCAGCCTTTTTATACACCGACACAGTGTCGGGAACGTTCGAGCACAGCGCGGCAACATCGCCATTCACTTAAACTTTCTCGAACAGGAAGTAAACAACAGATTGCCAAGGGCAGGTAACTTGTGCGCTATCAAGAAGACCTGCCGCTAAAATACTATTGCCATTGAACATATATGATATGAAAAGTGACCCACAATTCACGCTCACAACTCGAAACATTGTGACCCAATGATAAATATCACTTTATCAATGATAATACCGCGTGCACCCTGCGTGCAGCTTGCGTGCACCCTGCCTCCTTATCACGAGAGAAACGTTAACTCGGTGACCCTGCTTGCAGTAAAACTGTTTCATAACCATGTGAAATTATCCTCTATCAACAAGTGTAATGTACTAGACAATTAAAGCGTCAGGTACGAGGCGGTATTCACGGTACACATTTAGCAGAACATATTCACAATTGCTCATAAATTGCTATGGATTGGTTTTCGACAATTTTCAACCACATACCTGAGTGAAGGTTCATGTAAGAGCCAGGTAACACTGCGATCAGTCACGAATAGTGTGACAGAATATGGCAGGTCTGTGTTTATTCTGTGTAGATTCCTGTTAAGAGTTCTGAGATTATTTGCGCGTGTATTCAGTATGACGTATGTCCCAGCTGATGCCGCACAAGTTACGGTGCATAACAGAACATGCAATTATATAAGACCACTGATTGGAAAACGTCTTGCGATTCTACCTCTGAAGTTGTTTGATCAGATTTACGACATTCACAACGCTAGTGGTTCTTTGAAATATGAAAGGTTTATGGTGGACATCTGGAGACTGGACATCTGGACGTTTCCAACGTCGACGCACCAATGGCAAAAATGACGTCTCTTGCAATGTTATAGTTTTACTATTACCATATATTTTTCAAATTACATACTTTACTACCTCGGCTGTTTTTGTGACGTGGCCCCCGCTGGGGTAGGATAAGCCCACTATTCTGGACAGTAGCTATCAGCACTAATTCATAGTTATATATATACACATATACACCTGTATATTATGTAGTGACACCTGTATATTATGTAGTGATATATATATAAGAGAGAGATAGAGAGAGAGAGAAAGTATGCCACAGGCTTTAAAATATAGAATTATCGGTGCTGTTTCTGGAGCCATGTTTAAACTTTTACCAATTATCTTAACTTCTTTTTGTTTGAGGCGAAATATTCTTGTAAAACATATTCCAGTGAACCTTTATTGGACTGGAATTTTTGCATGGAGACGCTCACAGAAATAAACGCTCTCAGAAGTGACTGGACCATTAACCATGCTGATATATGGGCTGTAACCTATATTTATGTAATGAACAATCCTTGTATATGTGGCTTAATGGCCAGTTTTTATTGTCGCTATCTTCCATATCACCAATAAATCATGAACTATTAACAAAACCACTTTACCAGTTTTTTTCTTCTTCTATCTATTTCTTCATATCTCTTAATATAGTTTTTGTTGTTTTTTCCCCAGATGCCTATGTATTCAAAATACACTTTTCAATTTATCGATAGAAACGCGGTACTCGCGTGCCAGAACAAAAGTTAAGGAAATAGAGCATGAATTATGGCTTGCAACTCTTTTCTCCTTTTTATATTTAGTAAGTGAAGAATGTGAAGGTCTGACATTTAACGTCATAAAACGGATATACCATGTGTGGGGCATGATTTATAACATTAGCGACCGAAATGTTCTGAATTTTACGGAATGAATGAATGAATTTAGACTATATTTCGGAATGAATGAATGAATGAACGAACGAATGAATAAATAAATGTCTATATTTCCGTTTGAATGGGTAAATAAATGTCTATATTTCTGCTACAATCTAAGTCGGTCATGCAAATACAATACTGTAGAATGAATGAATGAATGAATGAATGAATGAATGAATGAATGAATGTCTATATTTCCGCTACAATGTAATTCGAAGGTCATATAAGTACAATATTTTCAAGTAGACTCTATATATGTATATGCCGCTGACAGTTGTTTCCGAACACCTGGTATCATCACTTATTTTCCGTAGCCCAATCATGTAATTCCCATCGCTAGTTTTGTTAACAACTAAAGATACCTGTTTCGGTGGATTATCTGTTTCATGCCACATACAACACCATAGTCTTACAGATATCCTATTTCTTAAAAAAAACAACACATGTAGCCACAATATTTCTTGGTAGTTAACAATCTTGGTAAACCAAAAAATAATAAAAAATTCACTGGATTTAAAAAAATAATAATTTTAAATAAAAATGCATCTTCTATGTTTATGAACAGTACAGTGTGGATTCCTTCATGAAACCCCCAAAATCCATATATTGAAATAATATCAAACATCTGGTGTGTTAAAAGAAACGAGAAGAACGCAAAAATATCTCGACCTTAAACCCAAACCGTGATAAACACATCACATAAAAGCCATTCTAGAGGAACACAATATCGCCATGTTTTATAGGATCTTTTCAGTTGGCAAAGATCAATTGTTGGACGTCTTCGTTTGTGTTAATGTTCGGGTAGCGTTAGGTGCCAGAGGAATGTACCGAGTTATGCTCGTGAAACGAGGGTTGTGTTCAGAAAACAGATGAAATGACTGCAAGATATCAATATCGTAAAACGGAGCATCCCCACTTCATTTGTAGCTGACTTTGTGGCTCATTTAACAAGGGAAAGGTGACAGACATTCAATTACTAGAAAAAACGTTTTCTGAAATCGACAATCATGAAATAGAATGATTTACACCAATTTACGTCCATCCGTCGAAACATTTTTGTATTGCATACTAAAGTTCACGGACTGGGACAGTAGGAGAATGGTGCGAGCTAATGGAGCCATAAAGCACCCATGGAGACTGCAAGTCGGCAAGGGAAGTTCTGCGTCCAAAGTTCGGGAATGTTAATATCGAACAAAGGATGTTTCAGTGGAGTTCATGTCATTAGGATTCAAGCAATCAATGTCCCCCACATCAAATCGATGTTATAAAGCATCTGTGTAGAAGTGATACATGTTGCCTTGCCGAAGATGAAGAGAAGTTTCAAAGTGTTGCCATATTGGGTACTGAGCATTTTCTGCTGAAACCTGTAAAAAGATTCCTAAGGTATGAAAACCTTGATCTGTGGTGAGTGAGTGTTTTGAGTTTAACGCCAATGGCGCATCTGCATGATTTGGGTACATATCACGAAGTAATTTATGTTTTGGGGGGCTGGGAAGGGTAACCCGGATACCCGGGATGGGTAGGTAATGAGTTGGATCCGGGTAGCCATCTCAGTACCTGGACTCGTTATGATCACGTGACTAATAGATTAAGCAATTTTATATATTATTCTTTCATGACTAAAATGTTGTATTGTCTTTGAAGAAGATAATTTACAGTCATCTGATTTGAAGACCCGTGAAAATCCCGGGGTAGAATAGGCCTTCAGCAACCCATGCTTGCCACAAAAGGCGAGCATGCTTGTCGTAAGAGGCGACTAACGGGATCAGACTCGCTGACGTGGTTGACACTTGTCATCGGTTCCCAATTGCTCAGATCGATGCTCATGTTGTTGATCACTGTGAAAGCGTTCGCTCGTCACGCCGAAGACCCGGGTTCGATTCCCGTCATGGGCACAGTGTGTGAAGCCCATTTTTGGTATCCCCGTCAGTGATATGGCCGGAATATTGCTAAAAGCAACGAAGTACAACCCACTCATTCTGATTTACAGTGACCCAGTCATGTGATTCTAACCGCTGTTTGTCTTTTAATGATGCAATCAGTCAAGACTGCTTTGTCTCCGGCTTTGACGTGTCATATTATTTATCCTTCAAAATGTAAAATGCAAGAGAAATGTCTTGTGAAAAATGAGCGTGTTACGATCCTTTAGATAGTTTAGAACCTCCTTGATGCGTCTAGAACCTCCTAGATGCGTCTAAGTGCATTTCAACTTGATGACTGCTCGACATATCTGTTCCACCGGAAGCGTTCGTACAATCCCCATCTGCATCAACGGAAAGACATGTTTGTTTATTGTCTTACGCAGTCAACATAATTTCAGCTATATTCCAGCGGTCTGCAAATAACCGAGTCTGGACCAAACAATTGTGTGATCAACAGCATGAACATCGATTTACGCTATTGGGATATGTCTTGGATCTTTCAGAACTTCCCCCATATACAGTCTCTATGTCGAGGCCGATGAACATCTTTAAAACCTCGCCGTATCAAATTGTCTTTATAATATATCACAAAGGTACATTCTAATGAATCCAATCCTGGTCACAACTGCGTGTTTAATCTTCCTTAAGAGGATCTGTTTGATGAAAAGACGTCACATGTTCCACCTCTTAGGATAAGAATCAAATCATTCATTTCTGGTGCTGGCATTGATCTTGAAAACATATCTCTTTCTCGTCTCTTTTCTTCTCCTCCATGGCAACTGGTTAGACCACAAGTTGACCTCACACTGACAGAGTTTTTAAATAAGAAACTAATGAATCACAATAAAAACAAGAATTTATTTAATGAAAATTTAATATAAAACATACCAAACCTCATTAACAGATGGATCCAAAGACGGTGGCGCAGTGGCTTGTGGATCCACTTCCAAAATACCGGATAAAAGCTCTATACGCGCTATCAACAGCCTTAAAATATATTTGAAAAAGACACCGTGATTATAAAGAATATATAACCTTTTCGAACTCTCTTTCGTGCCTTCTGGCGATTTAAAATATTTCTTGCAAACTTTCACTTCCAGTTACTGAATTACATAACGATCTTGCTACTGGTCAATACGACATCGTCTTTTCCTGGTTAACCAGCCACGCTGGCATTTCTGAGAACGCCATTGCCAATCTTGCTGCTAATGCAGCACTCAACAAAACTGTGACACCACTTCTTATCCCATACTCTGATTACGAAGGTATAAATAGAGCATACATCCGTGATCTAATGCAAAAGAAACGGGAAACCCAAGATGGTACTAATAAATAACATGAACTAAAACCATCGGCCACACCTAACTTGGCTTGTCAGTCCAGTTTTGAAGATATTTTCATGCGACGATGCCGTATTGGCTATACTAGATATACTCACAAATGCTTGTTAAAAGGTGAAGATACTCCGTCTTGTATCTCTTGTAATGAGCGAGTCAAGGTCACACATGTGTTGACTGTGTTGAATCTACACAATAAGGGATAAATACATGTATTTCAATGTGAACTCTGTTAAGGATCTTTTTACCACTGTTATTTCTCATTTCATTATTGTTTTGTTTTGAAAGAAATATATTTCCTGGATTAACTCTGATTAATATGTTATGTAAATAGATGTATTTAATGATTGGTAGTTTAGATTAGT
Organism: Haliotis asinina; assembly: GCF_037392515.1. NCBI lineage: Eukaryota > Metazoa > Mollusca > Gastropoda > Lepetellida > Haliotidae > Haliotis > Haliotis asinina. Next base: position 17,033,979 of record NC_090294.1, on the reverse strand, counting down.
AACAGAGTTTGTGAGTGACTGTACCCTCAATGGGGGTGAACGTACTGTAATATTATTGTCCTCCTGAGTGGGTACGTAAGTCCCAAAACATTCAATGTAAATTTAGTTCTACCAAACTTTTAATCGTAGTATATTGGTTGTTTTACTAATGGCTAAATTTCACTATTATCGCCATCGGCTGAAGGAATGGTTTAGATCCAGCGAGCGTCCATGTGGCTATCAAAAGTACTTTAAGTACCCATGGTCTCCAGTTTGGTGATCTACCATCGGTTGTTGGCGATGTATATCTTGTTTTTACATTACGTAGAAATGGGCTCCACACATTGTACCCCACTGCCATGCTGACTAGAGATCATACTTCAGACGTGGTCTTGATTATAGGTTATGAGTTTTTAGTAATGTGGTAAACATATTATTAAACATGTCTGAGGGTAATTTATTGTTCATTAGATGATGTTACAGTTGAATATTTTCTTGTTCGAATTAACGTTATTACCTGTTGCAGCCTCACAATCGCCATCAATACATAATGCATGGCGGCTAGACACAGTGTATTTAAATTTGTGGCGGTATAATCTTATTATTAAGTCGATTAGATTTTAAGTGATATTACTTTTACATATAACCGAACAGCGTTGGTAATTTGATTTCGTACTAGAAACAGCCAGGTGCTCTTAAAGTTATCTGTTTGATTGGCATGTTAGGACTTTGTGAATAGTAAGAAAGTAAGATACTTTATGGAAGCTCAACCACGACAAAGCGAGTCGACAAAATTATTGGCACCAACCGACCGGCCACCAACAAACCTGAACCAGAACCCATTCGTATCTCTCTCCCCTTCATAGGGAAGACCTCCCACCACATCAGCCGCCTCCTAAAGCGACGTGCCTACTTTACTAGTTCTACGCTACTTAATCCCTTCTGAAAGCTAATGACATGAACGCCTCGGAACGACAACAGCAACCCCAAATCAGCTGTGACTGTGACGAAGCCTATGTAGGTGAAATCTCACGGCCCATAAATATCAGAACCAAAGAACGCTGTTCATCAGCAATATCAGGCCACATCACTACATAATTTGGGACAATGTAGAGATGCCATCGAAAAAACTACATGACTTCAACAAAGCAGAACCATTTCAAATCCGTAGACACAACAGAGATTAAGAATATTTGACCCCATCTTTTACATATACATGAACTTGTTTGCCTTGCATACAGTGAACTCATAAAAGCAACACAGCAGAGCACTCCAACTATCATTGCTAAATTACTCTAATCTGCCACATATATTTTGTTCTGCATCGTGGAAGATGGGCTTCCTCCTATTGTTTCGGCATCATTACCACTATCCACTATCGCCACTATTGTTGTTGTCGTTAATCCCCTAGAGTCATACCGTGCATGTTGATTTTACTTAATCCATGCTGATGTATAGGTTACAGCCAGATTGTGAAATCAGTTATGTCGTGAAATGACTAAAAATGACAGTCATTTCCATAAAGCATAATACTTTCTTAGTGCATTAAATTTAGTTTAGTATTGATTGATTGAGCTTACTTGTAAGCCACACTAAGCCATATTACAGGCATGTTGCGGCGGTATGTAAATGATAGAGTCTGGACCAGACTATCCAATGATCAACAGCATGAGCATCGGTCTACACAATTGGTATACGATGACATACATGTAAATCATGAAATTAATGCGTCATGAATTTAATGCGAGTGCATAGGTCTTGTCTAAAATGCGTCATGAAATTAATGCGAGCTCAGGAAGCTGTGTCGATTAGAAAATGCGACACCCTGATTCTTCGTTGTTCATTTTCTTTTCATTTCTTATTACCACACACTAGTTACCTGAATTGAACTTGTTAAGCATTGAATGGAATGGAGCTGACGATGTTTTGATTACGCTGCCATGTTTGATCACGTGATTGCTTGCTACTACTTGTCTTATGACAACAATTAATGGTGAATTCAAGGTGGCCATGAAGAACCAGTTTATTAATTGGTATACCAGCAAAGTGTCAGACAATTTGACAGGTTCCAAAAAGGACACACTTGTGGATTTACGAATAAGTGTGATGAAGCCTCTACATGCCAAATGGATGGAGACCGCGATTGCAAAGGTGAGCAAAGATCGCTAAACGATCCTGCGTGGCTGGAGAATGTCCGGTCTGGCTGATGTGCTTCAATGACTTTGAACAATTGACAGTGATTATTGTAACCAGTGATAACTGACTTGCGATACCCGTAATGAGGAAGTGACCTGTATTGACTGGTGTAGTGTGTAGTGTCAACACTTCTGCTTAGTGACAAAATTTGCCGATGAATAATTTCAATAGGTATTAAGTAGTGTCAGTGAAAGGAAGAGATTTCCGTTTTCTGACGTTTATTCAAAAGTACACCCCCAGACTGAAATGCGTCATTTTAATAATGCGACACATGTACAGACGCATTTTTCGCATTAATAAAATGTTCGCATTAATTTCATGATTTACAGTATATCAACCAAGTCATCAGTTTAACAAGTTTCGGACAAACGACACCCGCAACAATAAACTTTATATTTACGCTTAATCCTACGATTTCTATAACAAAGGCTTTTAATTCTAGTGCAATATCACGACTAGAATATATGACTGTTGGTAGGATCAGTTGTTAGAGTACGGACGCTTGCTGTCCGTCATCCAGACCCTGAAGCAAATATACAAGATGCAGCTCATGCAAGTCTAGAATGTGTGGGAAGTCTAGGTTACCACACTTTCAGAAATGAAGAAGGTCTCTGGGCTCTTTTGCATTGCATTTTATTTTAATATGGAAACGTAGACCAGTAAAATATTTCAGAGACCAGTCAAGGGCGACTGAAGCAGTAACAGAAAGAAGAGTGTCCTGAGTGATCTAGATGTACCCAATTTCAACCTGACGTTATAATTAGTGACCCGAGACAAACTGAGGCATTGCCTGTGTGTAAGTGTGGCATTCATCGACTGACTGACTGACGTACACCTCGAAACAGGACCAACGATCAATCAAATGGGCATTTAATAACTTAATCAAATTTGGTTGAACCGCCAAGAGACTCATCTCATGCTAATGTTTGTTCCAAATGTAGCTCCTGCCAATATCATTTTACCCTTAACAGTATCTATGTCATAAATGCATCACATGTGATCAATAAACAACCTTTATGCTTACACCTGCTGGCTGTTATTCAACATCTGCATTTTACTTTTTTGCCTTGGGACACATATAGTACATACTCGCCCCACTCCACTAAGACTGGTTAGAGGCATGTGCTATAGAACGGCAATAGGCAACAGTCATCCTAAAAAATAACAATCACCCTCCACTCTCCCATGCCACCATGGAATATTGCTAAAGTCATCCATCGTTTAACCACACTCAGGTACTGACATGGGAACGGCTAAATTCTTCATGAAAGGAGCAAATTTGAAACATAAATAGCGCTAAAAAGTCGGGACGTGACATAGAGACATATGCAGATTATATCATTGCCACCTTGAGATAATCGAGTTCTGGGCCAGGAGAACGATGGCAAGCAAGCGTCCAATGCCATTCTTCGGGATATTTAGAATTGTTAGTTCCATCAGAACTATATATTTGAGATACCAAGTAGTGCCATCGTCTAGGTTAACATAATAATTATGCAACGCTCAAACAGAAGACACAAACAAACTGGACTCTGACCGGATGTCAGCATCCAGACCTGGAACCGTCTCCATATGCGTCAACTGTCACCATGGCAGACTACATCTCTCACACTTCCTACAGACTTTTCATCCATTAAGATTTAACCTCGGCGGTAACACATTAATCCCTCTCCGCTGAAATCACGCGATCTTTGCAGCAGACAACCAACTCTGGCGGATGAGTTTCATGGTAGAGTAACCGATAACTTCGTTGATCGGTTTGTAGAAGAGTAATCCCATTACACAATCAAAATAGTGTCTGGAAGTGGTCGAAGAGATTCAGGAACCATTCTAATATACCCTTAATGTGTACCTGACATACTTTTGAAAAGTACATACGAAAGGAACTAGGATCTCATGTCACGAATGCTGTAGCATCAGGTGACAGCATACGAAATTTGAGGCTCTGAGCTCTGCGTCTTGATTTGTCTTGGCATTCTCTTGCTAGTCATATCAATACACACAGATAGTACATGGAACTGTGGTTCTGAGATGGACAGTATGACCTTGCTTGTTCATAACCTTAAATGCTTTACTCTTGTACGATATTTCACTAAGGTGGATGAGTGAGTTTAGTATTACACCGCTTTTGGCAATATTCCAACAATATCATGGCGGGTGGTTCCAGAAATGGGCTTCACACATTGTGCACATGTGGGGAATTGAACCCGGCTCCTTTGCATGAGGAGCGAACGCTTTCACCACCAGGCTTCCCAGCCGTCCCTTTCACTCTGATGTAAGTTCTTGGCATTCGGCTTACCAAAATGGGGTTGATAGCCTCCATTTAGACAGCGTTATCAGACAGCCATTGACTGTGGTAACACATGACATTTGGGAGCAGACGAACAGTGAAGGTGGAAGCAGACGAACAGTGACAGCAGCAGCAGACGACCACTGTCAGTATTATCAGCTGGCCACTGACAGTCGTAGGAGGCGGCCATTGAAATCAACAGAAGATGAGACTGTGAAGTCATGCAACACAACTCCTGCCTCCAGGAGAAGTCACGTCATCACACCTTGATTGACGTTTCTCTCACCCCGGGGCATCCTCGCATGGCTGATGCAAAATCTCATATTTCTGCACGACGGGGGAACATATGGGATCTCTGACGTTTCAGCTTGGACTCTGAGCTCTGACAAGCTCTGGGTATCAGAGCACTGCGTCCCAGAGAGTGATTGTTTGATTTATTGCAGTTCAGAGAGTCCAGATCAATTATAACACCTCGGGTTTTACACATCTAAGGGAAACATATTGATGAGGGCTTGGCTCCCTGTCTCGAATTGATTTCATTAAAGCCTTGTCACAGGCAAAACACGTTGAAATCTAAAACTCCTTGTTCCTTTTATTTACAGATCGATTTTATTCATGAGATTTCAGTTTATAAAAACGCTACAGAAAGACTTTGAACATAATGAATGTTCTCCAACCCGTCATCAAGCAGAAGGGTTATTCCAGTACAATTCCAAACATGGCTCTTTCAAAACCACATAATTCATCTATACGTTTCATCAATTAACATTTTTCTGTCTGTTACTTTCACGATTTTACACGCATTTCAATCATTCTCGAAATATAATTTCTTTAAATTGAGACAGGGCATGAAATTGAAACCGGTTTTCCTTAATGTCGATGACTAGTTTTGTTTCCCAGAAAAGACATCAGACCTGATCATTTAGGAATTAATGACTCGGTAACCGTAAGGGTTCAACTATTTTCTTTCAGGGTGTGAAAAGAATGAATCTAAAAACAGTTGTAAGATATCACGTAGTGTATTTCTTTAATTCTTCACAATGGGAATTACATTCTTCTACCTGGCAATGAAAACACCCACACACCTCTTGAGATAGTTCTTGAGATCTTCACAATGATTACTTTCATTGGTTGCAGTTTACGAATACCCGTGATGACTAACGGGATCGGGTGGTCAAGCATTCTGACTTAGTTGACACATGTTTCAGTACTCCAGTTGTATATATCGGTGCTCATGCTGTTGATCACCGGATTGCCGGTCCAGACTCGATTATTTACTCGTTGGAATGAAAGAGAGGAGAGTGATAATAAGGATTTTGAAATGGAAGTTGTCATGAAGGCCAGTATGTTTTACAAATAGAAAGAAACAATTTATTTACTTATGTAATATACATAACATTTTGTCGGCCATTGAAAATATTGCTAAGCCTTTAACACCTTATCAGATAAAAACAATTACCAATAATAATAAGTGAACCATTTTGTATCAGGAACATCCTTGTCTACCGCTGTGATCAGTCTTGGATGCCATATAATTGAATACGTTAAAAGCGACATAATTCCCCACCTTTATGTATTCGTATTTGTTAATAATACCAACACTGGCACAGCACTGGATTGAAAATTCCTCGTTCCTGGTTCTGACAATGAATCCAGAAATAATGATAATAAGTCAATAATTACAGCTTTATGGATAGAGGAATGGCACACGTATCGATTTTATAATTACAGAACAATCAATTAGCTTTGCAAGACATTTGGTTCTGGAATTCCGATGACATAACCTTTGGACAAAACATAATTTGCATCCTTGCTTCAACCTATGAATTGTATTTGTAAGACCTTTGACTCCCGACTCTCTGTCTCCTTTAGTGTTAGGTTTTATGATTTAATAATTTTACAACGTGGCTCAAATTGGCCCCTGCCTAGAAACTAAAGCATTATACAGAGATATTTTCTTGAAAATGGACGTGATGATTTTTCTCTTAAAATCGTTTATTTTTATAGTAGTGTTTTACTGACAAAGTATCTGCCTCCGCTGCCCGTGTTAGATGATACACAATACACACGGCGACTGAAAGATCGACCTTTTTGAATGCTGATAGTGTTTTATCTTTACCCCAAGCGCGTCTCGTTCCTCAAGAATAGGTCATTAAAATTAATTTCTGACATACAGACCGATGCTCAGCAGCGAACATAGATAAGACATCTGACAATTGATCTTCTTTATCTCAAGATTTGTCAAAGGGAGAAACACCGTATGTTTTCTTTTCATCTGGTAACTATTGTGAGGAGGTATTATAACTACTTTTCATCTGGTAACTATTGTGAGGAGGTATTATAACTACTTTTCATCTGGTAACTATTGTGGGGAGGTATTATAACTACTTTTCATCTGGTAACTATTGTGAGGAGGTATTATAACTACTTTTCATTTGGTAACTATTGTGAGGAGGTATTATAACTACTTTTAATCTGGTAACTACTTTTATAACTATATAGCTATTTTATATGTTATATTGAATGATATCCTGATGAAACCTTTCTCTTGAAGTTCAATTAGGAGAGACAACACCTGGAACATGTACTATTGACTTACTGAATTGGTTTAGGTTGCCTATGTATCTGCGGAAGACGTTCATGGCCCAAATGATACAATCATGCGGAGCTAAAAATATACGACCTTGTATAAATGAACTATGAACTAATAGCATTATTGCTAATGGATTTTGACTTATCGATTCTTCTGAAAGTGTTACGAAAAATGATTGCAAGTCCGCCTCATTTTTGGGGGATGATTAATGACAAATATATAGGTAATGACTGATGCCTGCTCACGAAAAATCGACTGTAATAGAAAAAATCACATGAGAGTGAGTAACTGTGTTGGGATTTACTTCGTTTTTAGGGCTTCATGTACGTTTAACCATGAACTCCGACTTGACAAACCAACACTTTACCCACTAAGCTAGCTGACCGGGAGGTGAAGCAGAACATTTGTTATTGTCATTATTACGGGTTATAGTCTGGTTTGGTTCTAGTTTGGACTGACCAGACGATTCTTAACACGTTTTTACGTCAGGAGGTATCAATTTGTTAGGCTGAATATGATATAATATATTGTATATTTCAATCAAGTGTCTTAACGTAGTGTTGGTCTTTAAACGTCATAATGTCAGATGCGTACAAAGAATTGATATGCATTGTCACAAATGCTAGAAGACGTCTATGGTTGATGATAGGTGAGTACATCACATTTCATTTACGTTTAGATATGACTGAACACATGACTGTGTGTTAGAGTCTGCACGTTTACCAGTTTTTAGGCATATCCCCAATTTTAGATACTGATTTTAACAGTATAGATAAAATGTCGTGCACGATTTAGGACGCATTCTTTGACCAGGATTCCCGAATTTCATTTGATGATTTGTCACATCGGGGAAACAGGCCAACCGTCTGGCCTGGAAGTGAGAGAACCGGAAGTTGTCCTTTATGACCATTTGAAAAAAAAATGATTGTTGTTGACACTCCTCATGAAAACAGATCATGTTGGTTGGTGGTGCTGGACTGTTGGACCTGAACTGATGTTTTACCGGAACAGACTGTCTGCTTGACGGGAGACAGGTGAACATTCTTTTTTATTAATTGTCTTCCTGTCAGTTTCTTTTGAACTGTTATCTGATGAATCAACCGATTGCAGTGAGGGAAAAAATATGGTAAATGTGTTTTTGCATTACAAATTGCCACAAAACAACTGAAGCAATTGAGAGATTTCATTTCCAACGGATGAGGTGTCGCTAGTAGGAGAACGAGAGTTTTGCACAGCCATATTTGAACAAAGTTCTGTCTCTGTTCATGAATGCGTGTCACAATGCAGTTGCACATTCACTTCAGTCAAATTCCTTCTCACTCAGATAATAAATGAAATGGTCAACCGAGTATCTGCGTTTGTATTTGTAGGAAAACAATTTATATTTGTGCTGGGAGAGTTTCAGTTCAGCTACAGCAAACTAAAGTCATAACCAGCAAACTTATAACGACCTGCCTTTTGTTCTGACAAGTTGCTGTATATTTTAGTTGAAATAGGTATAGATAACTACAGTTACAACACACGAAAAACAGAGGTCTTTTCAGCTCGTTGTAACTGTGGTTCACATTTAACGTGGTGTTTTGTTTTACGCTGCTTTTAGCAATATTCCAGCGGCGGGGGACACCAGAAATTCACACATTATACCCATACTGGGAATCGAACCAGGGTCTTCGGCGTGACGAGCGAACGCTTTGTCCACCAGGCTACCTCATCGCCCCTGACATGTAACTAAATACTGATGGTATATCATCGACATTTTCACTTTGAAACGTTTCTTTTCGCGAACACCTGGTGTTATCATTGGTTTCAGTGATTCATTCGCTCTTTTGCATTTTGCACCCAACGTGTCCAGTTGAGACTTGGTGATGGTTTCTATTTACAATATTTTGTAAAGGACACTGGCGAGTTACAACCAACCAACCAAACAACCATAAGATGGTCTCGTTTGCAACAATGGGTATCAATCTTGATAAGCTCATCTTTAGTTGCGACATCTTTCTGTATCATGACTATATCTCCTGTAAACCCCTACTCTGGTTAAAGCCTTCTCTCGTCAGGGTAGACTGTATGAAGCCATTTCATTTGTCCCCCGATACTGCAAGAATATTGCTAATGGCGGCGTAAAATTGTGCTCACCCACTCTATTCAAAGGGTAATATTAGTTGAAAATGGGTCGTAAGCAGTGACATTCGAATGCTTTAACCACTCGAGCACTTCAACTGCGAGAATGCCTTCCGTTTGCCACCTTGAACATAAGCCCATTTAGACCATCTTACAACATGATCATCACAAAGGAGAACCAAGAGTTACATGAAGACTGCAATCTGAAATATCGGACATCTATCGACCACTTTGAAACGAATCAGCCATGTGTTAATTTCATCATGACAAAGGAATGAATTGGTTGTGCACGGAAAAGAGCACTGGAGTTCTAATGACAAAACCTGTGGACAAACACTATTTGCTCCAGTGCGTGGATTTCATCCATACGACCTCTGTCTCGCCAATCTCTGCCTCCTTTAGTGTTGGGTTTTATGATTTAATTATTGTATAATGTGGCTCAACCCAGTCCTCATCTGGTAATTCAAGTAGGCAGAATCATACCGAGATATTTTTGCAGCAAATGGACGTGAAGAGACCTCTTCATTGTCAATGTTTATAGGACGTGTTCAAGTGGTTGAATGCTTGCCACCTTTTGTCGTGTTAAATGACCCAGAATGTACGCCTCGACTGAAGGAGAGATCGACCGTTTAGAAAATGGATATGTGATGATTTGTTTCCAAACCAGCATCCTCATTTCAATGCCATAACTCTTTATAGTCATCAGCCAGAAAACCAAGCACAGCGGTTAAGATGTTGAATAATCCTCACAGCTAACCTTCTTGATCCGCCATGAGATGAACAGAGCGTGTTGATGTGTATGCATATTAATGGCTACTCTGTTTCACAGTTTTGTTTGTTTCCAACAACTCTTTGTTTGGGAATATCAAACATTATTGATCGTTACATTCAGCGATTCATATTCTGGTAAAAGCTTTCTCTGAAAGCATAATGGCGACAGATATCACTTGAAAAATTTAAGATTAGAGCGTTTGTAGACTAATTGAAGCAGTTCGTATGCTTTATGCATTTACAGAACACATTTAACGCTAGAAATGACGAGATCCTTAAAGCCCTAACTGCATATCCTGGTTTCTGTGACCTGTGATGGAAAAACATTTCGAAGTATGCCATTAAATAAGTAGGAGATATTCCATTTTGCGAGCATACCAATCGCCAAAGGCATACCTCACAACTGCTGGCAATACGGCAAGTTTTTCATATGCAGAATACTGATATGCCATTGAGAACTATTTCAAGACATGCTGGTTGTCATCCATCGACTAGACTGAAAATATCAACCAACTAATGAGGTTAGGGACCGTTAGCGTTCCAGTGGACCACGAGTGATAACGTCTAGAAAGGATGCAAGAAAGACAGAGTCACAAAACTTTCTTCGTTCAAGTAAAGTCGCGAGTCAACATGCGTCGTCGTTTGTCCGCCAGTACGGCCCGAAATGCTCGAAAACCAGTCGGGTATAGATCCAGACTTCTTGTCAGGTTCCCGTTATCCTCAACGCCACACAGCGGAACTAGTCGACATCATTAGAATGTCACGTCATGGGGAAGGGTCGATAGCTTTTGTTCATCACTAATGACCGAGCTCATCTTTGGTGCAATCTATGTGCCTCTCAAATGATTGCACATTTCACCTTATGACGTTCTCACAAATTCGGAACGTATATCCAAGACAAGGTTGTTGTGCCACATTCCAATGACCATCCTCTGAACACAAGGTCAGTATTTATGGACAATGCCTGACCTCATCGTGTACGTCTCGTTCGTAATTTCCTACCTCGATTTGCGCTAGCGGCCCTACCTTTGCCCGCCAGCAGTCAATATCCCAATCCAGTAGAGGATGGCGTGGAAATACTAGGTAGCAGAATATCCTGGAGAATCTCCTGTATAAACCTGCTTGTATTGGATCAACCACTAAGGCTAATATCTGCATCACACTGAAGTCTGAAAAGAAACGTGTAATGTCAAATGTACTTACCAATTACTGGGAGTGAGACGTATGGTTAGAGAATGACCGCTTGGGAGTATAATTCCTGATGTCTCCATACCAGTTTCATTTGCAGCTTGAACTGTGATGAAAGGCGTGTCATTACTTAATCCCCTTTGGAAATCAACAGACACGGTCGCGCAGTGACTCATTTCCACAGTGTGGAACACAAGCAGCAAAGTCATTTCCATAATCATAAAGCCGTGTTACAAGTAGAATCCATTGTACAACTTCCAATACAGTGCGTATATAAATGAACTATGATAATGCTGTAACATCTAAAAATAAATTCATATTCCAATTTCATTGCGGAAAATGCCGAAAAATACCCAGTCTCGATTATCCAGCGAAACGGATTCAAACTGGCTCATCAGGTAAAAATAATGGTGAAAATATATAAATGGATAAACGAATATCAGTAATGACACCGGATGTTTTACGGTGTTTCCACCACTCAGGCAGCATAAAATATGTGCACCAAACGTAGCAAAGGTCTGGCAATCACGATTTCAATTAAATCTGTTTCTCAACTGAAAAATAACAACAGGATCCAAATGAATTTGAATCAGGCATCCATCTTGTCACAGAGGGTCAAATTCGTACATTTCCTTCACTTGAGTGCCATAAAACATTTAGAACTGTTATGAATTATCAAGAGTAAGGTAACCTTGATTAAAACCATACACAAGAGCCGTATCATGCCCTTTGCGCCAAAGATTGGAGCTAATGGATCGTTGAACATAAATAGAAAGAACCGATTTTGGGAAGTTTTTCCTGTATCTCATTACAAAACAGAACAGACGGTTTCGGCGGTGCCCGCTTTTTCTAAAACATGTTGGTGAACCAGTCAAAGGAAACGAGCTACTGACCTTCAATGAACAATATCACGCCATTGATACATCTGAAATTAAAGTTAACTTCTTTCCAGATTAAAGTCCAGTTCAAAGAATTCAAATGCATTTGTGAAAAGTGAAGCGCCATTGTGGCAACAGGGTTAGTTTTTGTATAAATAACCTATCCCAAAAATTTCATTCAGGTGTTAACTTTGATTAAGTGAATCATTTTGCTTATTCTTTACTCAGTAATTTACAAACGACTTTATTATTCTTGAACCTTTGATGGTGGTCATGTAACCGATATCTGTGGTCACCAGCTGGATGCAGGCAATTTGTCCCCAGACAGATCATTGATACATATAAGTATAGTTTATAAGAAACCTCATAGAGCTGACGTCTTGAGTCTTTGGTCTGGGACATTCAATTGGAATTGCTGAAGGTTCGTTAACAACGAAACTAGAACATCTTCAAACAAAACACAACCCTGTTCTCATTTATACATTTTGTGTCATTTTCATATTCGTAAGAAATCTCTACAATCAACAGAGTAGATTGTACATTTGTGTCTATATCACGATCTCATCAGGTAATTGAATTAGTATGCATTCATGCACACAGAAAGTGGTGAGGCAGCTTAGTTGTTCGCGACACGAAGAAGACTCAAGTTTGAATCCACTCTTGTTTACATTTTGTGAAACTCTCTTTTTGGGGTTATTTCTGGATATTGCTGAAAATAAAAATATACCCACTGACATCTGACAGTAATTGTCACTCTAGGAAAATATCTAAATAGCAAAGCTCAAGCCCAATTTGCTTGCGAATTATCTGAGTAGCGGATCATGTCGAGGGACATGCTTACCTTACACACGAACACTTGTTGTCATGTGATGATGTTTTGAGGCCATTATCATTGTTTTATCCACAAAGAATCTGTTTAGGTAAATAATCGAGACTGCATATTCTTATGTCTGGCGTTGTAAATAAACAACGTGATAAAAAAGATCACTATGATCTACAGTCAGGCTGTCGGAAACAAATTTTAACGAAAAGATCTCAAAACACAAATGAGTATGAAGTATTGTACCACATATACAACTATTCATTAGTACACAAACTAAACTCTTCTTCGTGATCTCTTGACTATTAAGTTAATGACAGTCCTTTACAACCTTTGAAAACGAATAATATGAAAATTCCAGTGGTAACAATTCAGCTGAACCTGCTGTTAAGTGCTGCTTTCACAACTATATACAGCTGAACCTGATGAGGGGGCTAGGATAAGCCCCGAAAAGTCGTGAAAATAAACTCAAGAAGTTGCTATCCATAAAAATGTTTCCTGTATTCCAAACTTGCTTTAGAATACAAATGTACTTTCATACGTATGCCTCATGTTTTTCATGTGCTGTTGTGTACACCCACGTAGATGTTCTAAGTCACCTGCATTAGGCGGCTTGACTCTCAACAGGATTATTATGTTAGCAATATTTGTAAAACATACAGTTAAACATTTCATTTCCGCATCAAACAGATGCCATTGGAATGGTTTGATCGATACAACTATAACATTATACAAGAATTCATCATCCCTCTATGCAGAATGTTCCAATTACTGACCAGAACAGTCAAACTCTCCTCATCTGTCTGCGTGATGGTGGACAGGAAACAGACGGAACCTTCTAAGTCCTTTTCATCACATTCACAGGACTTTGTATCAATAACCCAACCAGGAGTTTATGACACACACTATTATATTGAACACGACATCTGATCAGCATTATTCCCCGTTCTTTCATCTAGATACAGGTCTGTATTACTCATCATGATTCAGCATCAGAGGTGATGAGCGTTCTGCCATAATATTTAATGGTTGTCTGGTGCTGAGTTGGAAAAATGGTTTGGTTTCGGTTCTGATGATATTTTGCAATTATATGATAACAACAAAGCCCCGTGTTATATTACCAAATACCAGTCTGCTTTGGTTAATAACAATATAGGAGAATGAATTTAATGAAAAACGATATGTGCTATTGATTTTACGATATTTATACCATCTCTTCTAGGTCCATGTCCAAAGTCATTTTGTGGCTTGTTTGGGGTCATTTTCTCCCCTGGCATCCTCCCTTGTTAATTTTTCATTTTTATAAATTAACCCAGCATAATAATAAACAATTACTGTAATACCTAATCATCTCATCACATTTATCGAACACAATTTAAATATTTATTACCTCAAATTAATGTAATTTACTAATTTCGTGCTTTTCCATACAATAATGTTCCGACAGATAAGAGATTACATCATTATTTGCAATAACATTGTAAGGGTATCGTCCACTAAAAGAAGGTGCTGATTGGATGTCGCCATGTATGAAAAATCACCGTATGTGTATAATATATAACTCCTTTGACAAAAAAGCCTGAACTGTTGTTTTAAAATAGTCTAAAGCTAATATCTCTGAAATGCGTATCTTTATCTACTGTAGTGCTGGGTAAGTCCCCATGGTCCCCATGGTTATATATCGCATATAATTCCCGTTCCCTAAAAGTCGAAACCTTCAGTAATTAATGACTGCCGACCAGTGGCTCTTACTCAAATAATCATGAAGTGCTTTGAGTGAATTATCTTGAACTTACATAAGCAAAACACTGGACATCAAATGGATCGTTTACAATTTGCTAACAGGGACGTGCTGTCATTTCACTGTTGCATAGGATCTATATTCATAAGATTGTAATATTTTCACCTCAGATCTTAACAAAAGGCTACAAAATTGGTTTGGTGAAATATTAAATGAGGCAGGTTTAAGAGCTGGTTACTCAAGTGTTGATCAAATATTTGGTCTCCAGGCTGTGATTCAAAATATTGCTGCAAAAAGAAGGAAAGATTCTACTGTCCCTTCATAGATTTTTCGAAGGCAGTCGATACAATTAGATATGATGTTTTGTAGCCTCGTTAAATGGGGCTGGAGTATCGGACAAGTTTTATAATATTATAGTATCGATGTATTCCAATCTTCCAGCCTGTGCTGGAACTAAACATGACCTTTCATCTTTTTTTAAATGTTCTGTGGGTACACGACATGGATGTACTCTAAGCCCACTGTCTTTATAAGAAGTTAGAATTGGAGGGAAGTCGAGGAATCTTCATTAATCAGTTTTTTCTCGGATCTGTGTGAACTTCTGTTAGCAGATGATATATCAGCATTATGTGACACGTGTAATTTGCTACAAAGAAAATTAATTGTGTTAGAAAACTTTTGTAATAGCACAGGGATGAAAGTTAACTTAAACGAAACCAAGATTATTGTCTTTAGAAAAGGGGGGGCCTCTTCGTCATTACAGAAAATGGTTCTATAATGGTTCCCAGTTGAAACGGTTTCTTTTAATAGGTATTTAGGTTTAGTTTTCACACCCAAGCTTGTCTAGGGTAAAACCCAGACATGTCTTGCATCTCAGGCCTCAGAAGTCATAGTTTCTTTAAATGGTTTCCAGTGGAAAACTGGTAACATATTTTGCACTGATTTACTTAATATTTTTCATTGAATGGTTGTGCCTATTCTTTGTTATGGCTCGGAAATCTGGGGAACATGTCACTCTAAAATAATAGGGGCAGTGCAAATTAAAGTTTGTGAACAATATGTAAGGGTAAATACCTACAAAAATGACATGGTTCTTGGAGAGTGGGGCAGGCTCCCACCCAGCACTTGTGCATGTCAAGAGTGTTTAAATTTTGGTGCGGACACATATACACCTGGAAATTAATCAAGCAACACCCCAATTTTTTCTATTGGAGCAACTTTGAAGTGTTCTGACAATCAAAATATGCCGGGTTGATATAGTTTGACACTTTTTTATTCAACAGACGATCTCTGACAAACAACTTAAAGGGAAAAAGTATCAAGACTTTGCTTTATTGCAACGAAATCCAAATTCTTAAAACTGTCTTAAATTCATGAAAAAATGGACACAATTTACTATTCATCCACAGACGTTGTTGTCAGGTGTATTAACACAAATGTCACATGGAAAGAAAGAACAGTCATCTGAGAGTCTGCACACCGACTTTCATCAATATCTAGTGTGTCCTCCCTGCGCACGCACCACCGATTCCAGACGCCTCCTCATTCCTTGGATGAGTCTCCGGATCTGATCTCTGCCTCACACGACGGCCAATAAAGTCCCACAAATGTTCAATGGGGTTGAGGTCAGGGCTCATGGCAGGCCATGGAATTCTGTCAATTGCATTTTGCCGCAAAAAATCATTTACAGCATGCGCCCTGTGAGGTCTAGCATTGTCGTCCATAAATATGGGTCTCGTTGCCAGAGGATGGTTCTCAAAATGAGGTACCACAGCCCTGTCAAGAACCTCCTGTTGGTAACGAACACCGTTAAGGTTGCCATGGATGGTAATGATATCCAACTTGCAGTTCATGGAAATGCACCCCCATACCATAACGGAACCTCCCCCAAAGGCCACAGTCTCCTGGATGTTCCGTGGAGCCATTGCTGTGTTCCTCTGCCTCCAGACCCGAGTACGACCGTCCACCATGTGCAGCAAGAACCGGCTCTCATCTGAGAAATGGACCTTCCTCCAAGAGGCAATGTTCCAGTGCAAACGGTCATTACACCAGGCCAGTCGGGCTGCCTTATGGGCTGGAGACAGTCTGGGTCGCTTGATTGGCCTCCTTGCCCGGTATCCTGCAGCTTTCAGACGATTCCGAACAGTCCTGTTCGAGATGGGTCTCCCTGGAAGCCACTCCTGTCTCAACCGAGAGCTCGAGTCGAAGGACCTGCGCCGTACAAGTCTCAGTAAAGCTCTGTCCTCCCGGACTGTGGTCTTCCTGGGTCTTCCTGGTCTAGGCAGGTCTTTAACTTCATTAGTGGCCCGGTATTTTTTCAAAAGTTTTGAAATTATGGAATGATGTCGTCCGATTTGAGTCCCGATTTGTCTTAGAGACATACCAGCATTCCTCATGCCGATTATTTGCCAACGAGTGGCCTCTGATAATTTCCTACGTGCCATGACATTGAAATGAATGAAAAACCGAATGCAATCGACAACCTGCGCTTGTAAACACCCCAGGGAAAAAGTGCATTTTTCGAAAGTTGAGGTTAAAGCAATGCACGTGCGCTGTGCAAGCTTCACGCGCGTCATATCAACCCATGAAAAGCTCATGCTGTATGTCAATACATCAAAATTGAATAATCAATCATCAAAATTACTTCGTTAAACGTTGTTAAGTTTTTATGTGTCTTTGAATTTGGTGTTGCTTAATTAATTTCCATATGTATACATATACCACGCCCACATCAGTATTATTTAATGTTAAGATCACTAGATAGCTTAGGCTATAATACCTGGGCAACAAAAGTTAGACACATCCTGTTTCAATATGGATTTGGTTATGCTAGGCTAAGTTAAGACATTGGAAATGTGGAATATTTTGTCTAACTTTTCAAGCTGAGGCTTGGTGGTGAAACAGTCTTGGTTCTCATCAATTAATGAATCTCCTAAAGGTATATTTTACATGGAGTTCAAAACTTTGTTAAATGTTGAAAGATATTTGTGTTGTGATATCCCTAAGCGTTTAAGGTTTGCTATATCAAGGTTTAGATTCGGTAATTTTACTACGGCTGTTGAATGTGGCAGGCATTATGGGATTGAATACAATGAAAGGCTATGTCCCTTTGGGAAAGCAGATGCCTGAATTATATCGAAAATGAATATTATGTACTATTTATTTGTAATGCCAATGATATACTTAGAACAACATATATAACAAAGTTCACTAAGGAGCCACTTCCTCATTACTATGCTGTGAATCTTTTGCAAAGCGAGAATAATGCTGGTATATACAATGTTGGCCTATATTTTGTAGAAAGTGCAGAAAGTGATAACCTCCAGGAAATAAAGCTGCAGACTTGTTTTGCGCACTCACTGAATATGTCTCTCTGATTGTATTATGAGCGAAGACCTCTGTTTGTATATTCATCTAGAGAATTCAAAAGCATATGTAAGAATCCTATTTGCGGACTTCTCTGCTTTAACACAATCCAGCCGGTACCGGTGCTCCTCAAAGCTGTGTCCTGTCCCCTGTGCTCTTCATACTCTATTCAAATAACTGTCAAATAACATCTTATTTATCAACCTGTTTAAATTTTAAATTTGCTGCTGATGCCACCTTGGTTGGGTTTATTCGTCAGTCAGAGTTATAGTATAGGAAAACATAAAACAGCATTCTGAGGAACAGCAGCGTTCAGTGCCAATGGTACTTGTCAGAAAGTCGGACATATTCCCTTCAGCATTGGTCACATAGTCCCTCCATATACTGAAGACAAATGAGATATTCCTCCTAGTATCAGCGTAAGGCTTGTCAATTAAGGCGAGGTAACGTGTCCCCTACCGTCGGCAGAGTGGATGCTCGATGAAGGCAAGTGAACAGTTGTCAAAATCGTCTGCTACAACTGCCATTTACCGTCAGTTTTATCATATTTGAGACAATTAAGTGTGGGTAGTACCGATGTTTGCTCAAGTAGAAGCTCCGAACATTGTGTAGAATTTGGATCCTGTGACAGTTATGTACAGATCAGAATGTCAATCGGCTTCTTTGGATTTAATAACAAATGTCAGCGCCTCAGGGTAATGCGAACGTGCCTCGGTTTGGATTGCAAATGTACTTTACTGTCAAGAAGACACATTTAAGTTTAACAGAATATGAAAACTAACTTAATTTCTGAAACAATAATCCACCCCAAAGAGAGGCAGTTTCATAAATCTTCTCTCATAGCAAAGTTTCATCAGACTACGCTCAGTAAATTGCTTAATACGTCTTCATTGTGCTCATCGATAGCTTTATAAACCTTCACTCACAGCAAAGCTGCAACGGCCCATGCTGACTCAAAGGCTTCTCAAGTCTCCACTCACTGAACATCTTCATCAGCCTAAACCTACAAATTAGCTTCACCAGCATACACTTACACCTGAGGTTCTGCAGCCTATGCTCACTAAACACCTTCTTCAACCTATATTCAGAGCTCAGTTTCAGCAGCCTACACTAACAGAAAGCTTCATAACTTTTCACTATCATATCAGCTTCAGCAGCCTACACACACTGAACAGTTTCATAAGCTTGACTTGACATAAACCGTGATATTGTAGGGATGTGTATAAAAGCGGTGGAAAACCATACTCGCTATCTCGCTGTTAATTGTTGTCATTTCTCCCATGGGATTTCGAACACCCAACAAACTCGCTCACTTTGCTGTTAGTAGCACCATTGTTTCTTCTAATGCTGACGTTTCTTTACGTATTGTATTTACTACTAATATTATCATTCTTCCAACTACAAAAAACGACGTCATTTATAGCAATTTCCATGAGTATAACGTTTGTAATGTTTTCTATTCCGTTCTCCCTGCTGACAAAGCCTTGGTGAAACACGTTTTCCAGGTAATCAGTTTACTCGCCCTGGCATGTATTTGTGACGTGTGCCACCGATGAGGCTTTAATGTCTCACCTTTTCCCGGACACCTGGATCTTGAATATTTCATGGAATGTCATAAACACATGCTTGTTGCATATATATGAATTGTACCATGGATTTGTTATTGTTATGAAAATGTTTTGCCATTTTTCATGTGTTGCCAAGCTACACGTTCCTGTAATTGAGCAACACAGATGCTTTGCTTTTTGTATAAATAAACAATGTTCGTGGTTCTTGAGATGTGAACATTATTTCGATGAGTTCACCTTGTCAGGTCTTAACGCTTTTCTTTCAGATAAAGTAATTACAGAACATGAACTAAACAAATGGTTGCCTTGCATAGAACTAGTTTCACACAAATATCCATTAAACAGACTAAAACAGTCCCAGGAGGAGGTCCTGCTAACTGAACCTTTACTACATATCTCTGTCTGATTGCTGAAGAAATATCTAAATTATGAAACCAAACATGTATATACTAGTAATTGTTCTCGACATGGTGTTGGCATTGCACAACGCCATCAAACCACTATCCTTCTTATTTCATTCTACAGTTTCTTGTAGAGTTAAACTATGAGCTCTCTGGCCGTATTTACAGCTCCGCACATTTTCAAAGTCACAATGATCGCAGATGTCCCTAACCTTAGCAAGATGAGGAACTTACAGCTCCGTCACAATGAGTCTTTTCAAAGTCACAATGGTCGCAGATGTCCCTAACCTTAGCAAGATGAGGAACTTACAGCTCCGTCACAATGAGTCTTTTCAAAGTCACAATGAGTCACAGACGTCCCTAACCTTAGCAAGCTGAGGAACTTACTGAGATCCATCTGAATTCCGATCAGGAGGGATTGTCTTCAACATTCGTCTGCTGCCACAGTGGATCGTCTGCTTTGAAGGTGATGCGATTTCACTGGAGAGTCTTTCCTTTATGTCTGTTAAGTGTAATTACCGATGGAATGAATCTCTTGGATTCTTGGATGTTGTGGCGGATATGATTATCAGGGAAGGTAACGTTTCACATTCTTGAAATTGAAGCCATTTTTCCTTTGAATGAAGAACTGTCATGCCACTTGACATTGTAAATCAACCATGATACCTGGCTCACAACGGTCATTTTGTGACATCCTCATGAGTACTTGATTCGACAAACAGATTGTTTCTTTACGATTTGCAATGCTTCCAAAGTAGGTAAACGAACTCATGCGACACTACCAACCACGTCGGTTTAAACGGCCAAAACACCATAAAAATATCATGTGGACAACCCCGTATTTTCATGATCGAAACATGAAGAAACGTTTGTGATGAAACTAGTCCCACTAAGGTTCAGAGTGCACAATCAACACAACAAACGGTCCCAGAGAGATCCCAAGACTCACCTAATATGTCCAGATTGAGGGAATTACAGAAATATTGGTGCTAACATGATTTACCCCATGAGTAGTAAATTGGAGTATGATACGCACTGGGACAGATTCATAACCTTAAAATATATCTGACTCTCAAATATACATTATCCATACTAGAGTTATTAAACTGGGGATATATTTATAAGTTTTAGCTTTGGCTTTGATCGTCTGCGAAACATGAAGGCAACAGACGTTGTCATGGAATGTAGATGATCGTTCATGTTTGAAACGTAAGTATTGATCAATCGAAAGATTCCGTCCGCACATTGGCGATTGCAGAACCTTTCCAAAGTAGGTAACCGAACTCATGCGGAACTACCAACCACGTCGATGTATTCGACCAAAATACCATCAAGACTATCATGTGGACAACCCCGTATTCTCATGATCGAAATATGAAGAAATGTTTGTGATGAAACGAGTCCCACTAAGGTTCAGGGTGCACAATCAACACAACAAACGGTCCCAGACAGATCCCATGACCCACCTAATGTGTCCACATTGCGCGAATTACAGAAATACAGGTTCTAACATGATTTACCCCTTTCCAGTGCCAAATATGGTAACTTTGCCAACAAAACTGCACACAATCACCCTGAGGTGAAATAGTGGTCTGCTCTCAGCAGACGACATTTATTCCCGCCAACAAATCAATCAGGTACCGGTTTCCCCAACGCCTCAGAACTGAGGTCATCAATATACATTTGTCAGATGTATGTTGTCACTGACCACACTTCATTTATTATCGATCCCCGATCAGCGTGTCGTGTTCCATGTAACACATTCAACAGACGGTGCCCTTGTGTATGAACTGATGGCAAATTGATGGTACGTATTTTTTATATATGACAGATGAGTTTCTTGTTAAATTGTGACTGCCGTTCTTGACAGGCGAAATGTATCGCTTGTGTTGAGAGAATGGCCAAAACATAATTTGTCTCGAAAAAAATTCCAGCCTTTGTTGACTGCACAGTTCCCATCGCTCTGGTACAAAATATATGAAGCATTGGGGACCTCTTCCGTCACGGAACAGCAACGGAGAGGAGACAGGGATATGAGTTCGCAAAAAACGCAATAGTTTAAGTCAGATACATATATCCTGATTTTATATGCCTCTCAAACCAATAAATAAAAGCAACACTGTTATTCCTATAGCCAAAAGGAATCTCTCCTGAAACAGGGTCGATCCTGAGCATGTGTTAATAAATCATGAAATCGGTATCGATGATAAAGAAAGCATGTTTACGAAATCAGAAATTTGTTTCATCAATAAATCTACGTCCATATTGTTGACAGACATGTACATGCCAAAAATACTTCTGCTTGTAAATTCCGGCATGCTTTACAAATGCTTATACTGTTTGCTTGGCCTGTATATTACTCCACGATAAAAATGATCTATATGACGAATTATATGTATATGTATTTTTATATGTATTTTCCAGAACATTAAACCATGTTGATTAGTTTCGATTATATTTCTCAGGTGTCAACAATTCGTCATTAGATGTCGTCAAACATTTTGATGTGGAACAGCAACAAGAGAGAAAAACTCTTGATAGGACCACCTTTAAAAACCGAAGACCTTTGACACCAAGAGGCTTCACATTTGTTAATCTGCAGTGGATATTTCATCTTCATACAAGCACTTTGATGTTCATATTGACTGCAATGTTTCTATGGAAACTCTGAAGTTTCAAAGTCGTGTAAATACTGCTATTTCCATTTGACAAACACTGAATTCATTCACCATGTGTTGACAGATGTCATCACATGTTTCATAAGAACGTTAGTTCCTGTCCTTATTAGAAGAAGAAGGAAACCATCCTGTGAAATCTCACCCATTCTCTAATCCCACCAGTGGCTTCGTATCCCTGAAATTACAAACTTCAAAATACTGATACTTACTTATCAGACAATTCCCAAAATGGAACCTGGTGAATATCCTAGTGGCTAAAGTTCGGTAGGCTGTTCCCCACATGGGGACTGGGAAGCCCACTTCTTATGTGACCAGGGCTGATTTTGCTGGAATATTGCTGAAAACTGCAGAAAATCATACCCACTTACTCACTTAAGCGTTGTCACTACAGGATAAGACGCCCTGACATACTAGTTTATTATGTTAGAGAAATATTTGAAACATGGTTATCGAAACATTTCATTTCCGCATAAAACAGACGCCATTGGAATGGTTTGATCGATACACCTATAATATAATGCCTCTATGCAGAATGTTCCAATTACTGACCACAACAGTCAAACTGTCCTCGTCTGTCTGCGTGATGGTGAACAGGAAACAGACAGATCCTCTTAAGTACTTTTCATCACACTCACAGGACTTTGTATCAATATCCCAACCAGGATTTTATGACATACACTATTATGTTGAACAGGGCATTTGATAAGCATTATTCCCCGTTCTTTATTACTCGTCATGATTCAGTAACAGAGGTGATGAGCGTTTTGCCATAATATTTAATGGTTGTCTGGTGCCGAGTTGGAAAAATGGTTTGGTTTTGGTTCCAATGATATTTTGCAATTATATGATAACAACAAAGCGCCGTGTTATATTACCAGATGCCTTGCAGTCTGCCTTTGGTTAGTTACGTTATTGCAAACTGAATGTTAGATGCAATTGATTTTACAATCCAGCGGGTGTCACCAGAAATTGGCTTCACCTATGCGAGAAGTCGAACCTGTGTCTTCAGCGTGACGAGCGAACGTTTTAACCACTGGGCTACTCCACTGACCTCTGAACATTGAGTGGTTTGTGTTATGTCCAAGAAAACAATCACACATTGCGTAAAACAATCATTTGATGGGTTCACAGCAATATGACGGGGGAAATGACAGCAATTAATAGTGAGAAGAGTTACAAGACTCTTTGAGCCATGTTCCAGCAGTATACCGACGGGACAGAAACTGGCATGACACCTTGTACCCAAGTGAACAATCACGCCCCAAGTGAACGCTTTCAACAGCAGGTAACATGATTCATTCATTACTGCAAATATGGAATCTACTAAGTCATCCGAATCTCTCGTCTGACCCAAGAAAAGTACCATGGAGAAACTGCTTTCAACTGTAACGTTGTGCCAACTTCATTTCAGTCACACAGCGAGGAGCCACAGCTGAAGGACATCAAAATGCAAACTGAAGAACACTGAAGTTCTGTGCCAATGTACTTGTCAGAAAGCAGGACGTATTCCTATCATCACTTGGTACATATTACCTCCACATACTCCCGATAAATGAGATATTCCTTTCAGTGTCAGTGCGAGGCTTGTCAAAGATTCAGAACAAAAAGTAAACCATCCTGTCACATATCACCCTTTCTCCAATCTCTCTACGTGGTACATTAATTACCGTGTATACAGAATCACTACCTAGTCAGAACGTCACGTCTCAAGTAAGAACATCACCAAGGTTAAAATGTATTTTAATGTAAAGTCGTATGTGTATTATTTTCACGATGCATTCTGAGGAACACCAACGTTCAGTGCCAATGGTACTTGTCAGAAAGTAGGACATATTCCCTTCATCAATGGTCACATATTCAATCCATATACTGAAGACAAATGAGATATTTTTCAGAGCATCAACACGAGGCTTGTCAATTAAGTCGAGGTAACGTGTCCCCTACCATCGGCAGAGTGGATGCTCGATGAAGGCAAGTGAACAGTTGTCAAAATCGTTTGCTATAACTATCATTTACCATCCGTTTTATCATATTTGAGACAAATAAGTGTAGGTAGTACAAGCTCCGAGCATTGTGTAGAATTTGGATCTTGACACTCTGTGACAGTTATGTACAGAGCAGAATGTCAATCGGCTTCTTTGGATTTAATAACAAATGTTAGCGGCTTCGTACAATACATACGTACCTCGGTTTGGATTGTAAATCTTCTTTATTGTCAGGAAGACACATTTAAGTTTTGTAGAATATGAAACCTAACTTAATTTCTGAAACAATAATTCAACCCAAAGAGAGGGGGCAGTTTTATAAACCTACACTCACAGCAAAGCTTCTTAGCGTACGCTCATTGATAGCTTCATCAGTCTACACTCACAGAACGCCTTCATCATTCTACACTCACGGAACGCCTTCAAGGGTCTACACTCACGGAAAGCCTTCATCAGCCTATACTCACAGAACGCCCTCATCAACCTACACTCACGGAACGCCTTCATCAGTTTACACTCACTGAACGCCTTCATCAGTTTATACTCACAGAACGCCTTCATCAACCTACACTCACGGAACGCCTTCATCAGTTTACACTCACGGAACGCCTTCTTCAGTCTACACTCACGGAACGCCTTCATCATTCTACACTCACGGAACGCCTTCATCAGCCTATACTCACAGAACGCCTTCATCAACCTACACTCACGGAACGCCTTCTTCAGTCTACACTCACGGAATGCCTTCTTCAGTCTACACTCACTGAACACCTTCATCAGTCTGCACTCACGGAAAGCCTTCATCATTCTACACTCACGGAACGCCTTCATCAGCCTATACTCACAGAACGCCTTCATCAACCTACACTCACGGAACGCCTTCTTCAGTCTACACTCACGGAATGCCTTCTTCAGTCTACACTCACTGAACGCCTTCATCAGTCTACACTCACGGAACGCCTTCATCAGTCTACACTCACGGAACGCCTTCATAAGTCTACACTCACGGAACGCCTTCTTCAGTTTACACCCACGGAACGCCTTCATCATTCTACACTCACGGAACGCCTTCATCAGCCTATACTCACAGAACGCCTTCATCAACCTACACTCACGGAACGCCTTCATCAGTTTACACTCACGGAACGCCTTCATCATTCTACACTCACTGAACGCCTTCTTCAGTCTGCGCTCACGTAACGCCTTCATAAGTCTACACTCACGGAACGCCTTCATCAGTCTACACTCACGGAACGCCTTCATCAGTTTATACTCACAGAACGCCTTCATCAACCTACACTCACGTAACGCCTTCATCAGTTTACACACACGGAACGCCTTCATCATTCTACACTCATGGAACACCTTCATCAGTCTACACTCACTAAACTGCTTCAGAAGGCTTCCTTTTCTGGACACCTGCATAAGCCTGTGCTCATCGATAGCTTCATAAACGTTCACTCACTGCTCAGCCTAAACCCGCAGATCAGCTTCATCAACCTACACTCACAGATCAACTTTATAAATCTTCACTTACAGATAAGCTTCATCAGCCTACACACACTGAACAACTCCATAAGCTTGGCTTGACATAAGTCGTGATATTGTGGGGGTATGTCTAAAAGCGACGTAAAACCATACTCACTATTTCACTGTTAATTGCTGTCATTTCCCCATAAGATTTCAAAAACCCAACAAACTCGCTCACTTTGCTGCTAGTAGCACCCCATTTTCAAGAAAGTCATATGATTCAAAAGCCACGTGATCAAGCTTCACAACTTGGGTACACTTAGTACACTTACAAAAAAGTATGTAAGACATGTGGTTCTAAATATTGACACATCGATAAACAAAAGTCTGCTGCAATTCCTATTTTTCTTTGGACGTTTTCCAGGTAATCAGTTTACTCGCCTTGGCATGTATTTGTGACTTGTGCCACCGATAAGGCTTTACTGTCTCACCTTTTCCCGAACACCTGGATCATGAATATTTCACAGTATGTCATAAATACATGCATATTTTATATAAGAATTGTATCATGGATTTATTTTTGTTATGAAAATGTTGGGTTATTTTTCATGTGTTGCCAAGCTACACGTTCCTCTAACTGAGCAATATAGAAGTTATGGTTTTGTATAAAATACCATTTTGGTGGTTGCTGAGATGTGAACATTATTTTGATGAGTTCACCTTCTCGAGTGTTAACGCTTTTCTTTCTGTTAAAGTAATTATAGAACATGAACTAAACATATGGCTGTCTTGCATAAAACTAATTTCACACAAATATCAATTTAACACACTAAAGAGGTTCTGCTAACTGAACCTTTACTACATATCTCTGTCTGACTGCAGAAGAAATGTTTAAGTTATGAAACCAAACATGTACATTATATAATTCTTCTCGACAGCTATCAAAGTTAACACCGATATGGTGTTGGCATTGCACAACGTCATCAAAACCACCATCGTTCTTGTTTCCTTCTGTTGTTTCTTTTTGAGTCAATTTACGAGCGCCCCGGTCGTTTTTCAGCTCCGCAATTTTCCAAAGTCACAAGACGTCGCAGATGTCCCTAAACCTAAACTTACAGAGATCCATCTCGACATATGTCAGGCATAATCTCAATAATCATTAAATGTCCCAAAGGTCTGTCTGTTTTGAATTTCGAGCAGGAGAGATTGTCTTATGCTCTGTCTTTAACATTCGTCTGCTGCCACAGTAGATCGTCTGCTATGAAGGAGATGAGATTTCACTGGAGAGTCTTTAATTTATGTCTGTTAAGAGTAATTACCGTGGAAATGAATCTCTGTGATGTCGTAGAGGATATGATTCTCAGGGAAGGTAACGTTTCACATTCTTGAAATTTCCCAGAGACAGTGTGGTGTGTTTATATCATTCCCTCTCCTGCTTTTGGAACATGTTCTGTATCTATTGTTTTTGTTTGTTTCTTTTGGGTTCTATACAAGAACATTGATAATCAACCAATCTGATGATGGTCTGTAAACAGACAAATCTGTTAATGACACAAAATCGCAAAGTCCGACCTGACTCCCAATCCATTAGGTTTCCTCGTAACACTAGCGTAAGTTGCTGAGGAGCTCGAGATCTAATCCACAATGATTATGTGATCAGGATTTACATACTGGAATGAATACACATCAATCTGATGGAATCCTGCACCTAAACGGGACCTGATCAGGCTGATGTTCCACACATTAAATAACCATTGTCTGTCTCCACCTTTGTAACCTTACATATGCACCACAACAGCTGCTCACTTCACTGTCCCACAAGAAATGAATCGTCGGAATATTGCGAGGATCAAAACACAAAGTGAATTGAGGGGTAAATATGGTTTACAATTTGGGCATTATTTATAGGACCACGAGACCTAAGTGAGGCACTTTTTCCTGAAAATGTAGAACTGTCTTGCCACTTGACATTGTGAATCAACCATGATACCTGGCTCACAACGGTCATTTTCTGACATTTTCTTACATCCTCATGAGTACTTGATTCGCAATGATTTGCAATGCTTCCAAAGTAGGTAAACGAACTCATGCGGAACTACCAACCACGTCGATGTATTCGACCAAAATACCATCAAGACTATCATGTGTACAACCCCGTATTCTCATGATCGAAATATGAAGAAATGTTTGTGATGAAACGAGTCCCACTAAGGTTCAGGGTGCACAATCAATACAACAAACGGTCCCAGACAGATCCCATGACCCACCTAATGTGTCCACATTGCGCGAATTACAGAAATACAGGTTCTAACATGATTTACCCCTTTCCAGTGCTAAATATGGTAACTTTGCCAACAAAACTGCACACAGTCACCCTGAGGTGAAATAGCCATCTACTCTCAAAAGACGACATTTATTCCCGCCAAAAAATCAATCAGGAACCGGTTTCCCAACGCCTCAGAACTGAGGTCATCAATATACATTTGTCAGATGCATGTTGTCACTGACCACACTTCATTTATTATCGATCCCCGATCAGCGTGTCGTGTTCCACGTAACACATTCAACAGACGATGCCCTTCTGAATGAATTGATGGCAAATTGATTTTTTACATATGACAGATGAGTTTCTTGTTAAATTGTGACTGCCGTTCTTGACAGGCGAAATGTATCGCTTGTGTTGAGAGAATGGCCAAAACATAATTTGTCTGGAAAATAATTCCAGCCGTTGTGACTGCACAGTACCCATCGCTCTGGTACAAAATATATGAGGTATTGGGGACCTCTTCCGTCACGGAACAGTAACGGAGAGGAGACAGGGATATGAGTTCAGCTTAAAAACGCAATAGTTTAAGTCAGATACTTATATCCAGATTTTATATGCCTCTCAAACCAATAAAGAAAAGCAACACTGTTATTCCTATAGCCAAAAGGAATTTCTCCTGAAACAGGGTCGATCCTGAGCATGTGTTAATAAATCATGAAATCGGTATCGATGATAAAGAAAACATGTTTACGAAATCAGAAATTTGTTTCATCAATAAATCTACGTCCATATTGTTGACAGACATGTACATGCCAAAAATACTTCTGCTTGTAAATTCCGACATGCTTTACAAATGCTTATACTGTTTGCTTGGCCTGTATATTACTCCACGATAAACATGATCTATATGACGAACAAGTGTATTTTCCAGAACATTAAACTATGTTGATTAGTTTCGATTATATTTCTCAGGTATCAACAATTCGTCATTGGATGTCGTCAAACATTATGATGTGGAACAGCAACAAGAGAGAAAAACTCTTGATAGGACCATCTTTAAAAACCGAAGACCTTTGACACCAAGAGGCTTCACATTTGTTAATATGCAGTGGATATTTCATCTTCATATAAACACTTTGATGTTCATATTGACTGCAATGTTTCTATGGAAACTCTGAAGTTTCAAAGTCGTGTAAATACTGCTATTTCCATTTGACAAACACTGAATTCATTCACCATGTGTTGACACAGATGTCATCACATGTTTCATAAGAACGTTAGTTCCTGTCCTTATTAGAAGAAGAAGGAAACCATCCTGTCACATCTCACCCATTCTCTAATCCCACCAGTGGCTTCGTATCCCTGAAATTACAAACTTCAAAATACTGATACTTACTTATCAGACAATTCCTAAAATGGAACCTGGTGAATATCCTAGTGGCTAAAGCTCGGTAGGCTGTTCCCCACATGGGGACTGGGAAGCCCACTTCTTATGTGACCAGGGCTGATTTTGCTGGAATATTGCTGAAAACTGCAGAAAATCATACCCACTTACTAACGTAAGCGTTGTCACCACAGGATAAGACGCCCTGACATACTAGTTTATTATGTTAGCGAAATATTTGAAACATGGTTATCGAAACATTTCATTTCCGCATCAAACAGATGCCATTGGAATGGTTTGATCAATACACCTATAATATAATGCTAGAATTCATCATCCCTCAATGCAGAATGTTCCAATTACTAACCACAAGAGTCGAACTGTCCTCGTCTGTCTGCGTGATGGTGAACAGGAAACAGACAGATCCTCTTAAGTACTTTTCATCACATTCACAGGACTTTGTATCAATAACCCAACCAGGATTTTATGACCTACAGTATTATGCTGAACACGGCATTTGATCAACATTATTCCCCGTTCTTGATTACTCATCATGATTCGGTAACAGAAGTGATGAGCGTTTTGCCATAATATTTAATGGTTGTCTGGTGCCGAGTTGGAAAATGGTTTGGTCTTGGTTCCAATGATATTTTGCAATTATATGATAACAACAAAGCGCCGTGTTATATTACCAGATGCCTTGCAGTCTGCCTTTGTTTAGTTACGTTATTGGAGAAGGAATTTCATGACAAATGTTAGATGCTATTGATTTTACAATCCAGCAAATAACACGGCGGGGGTCACCAGAAATTGGCTTCACCTATGTGGGAAGTCGACCCCGGGTCTTCAGCGTGAGGAGCGAACTAACAGTTTTAACTACTGGGCTACTCCACTGACCTCTGAACATTGAGTGGTTTGTGTTATGTCCAAGAAAACAATCACACATTGCGTAAAACAATCATTTGATGGGTTCACAGCAATATGACGGGGGAAATGACAGCAATTAATAGTGAGAAGAGTTACAAGACTCTTTGAGCCATGTTCCAGCAGTATACCGACGGGACAGAAACTGGCATGACACCTTGTACCCAAGTGAACAATCACGCCCCAAGTGAACGCTTTCAACAGCAGGTAACATGATTCATTCATTACTGCAAATATGGAATCTATTACGTCATCCGAATCTCTCGTCTGACCCAAGAAAAGTACCATGGAGAAAATGCTTTCAACTGTAACGTTGTGCCAACTTCATTTCAGTCACACAGCGAGGAGCCACAGCTGAAGGACATCAAAATGCAAACTGAAGAACACTGAAGTTCTGTGCCAATGTACTTGTCAGAAAGCAGGACGTATTCCTATCATCACTTGGTACATATTACCTCCACATACTCCGGATAAATGAGATATTCCTTCCAGTGTCAGTGCGAGGCTTGTCAAAGATTCATAACGAAAAGTAAACCATCCTGTCACATATCACCCTTTCCCCAATCTCTCTACGTGGTACATTAATTACCGTGTATACAGAATCACTACCTAGTCAGAACGTCACGTCTCAAGTAAGAACATCACCAAGGTTAAAATGTATTTTAATGTAAAGTCGTATGTGTATTATTTTCACGATGCATTCTGAGGAACACCAACGTTCAGTGCCAATGGTACTTGTCAGAAAGTAGGACATATTCCCTTCATCACTGGTCACATATTCAATCCATATACTGAAGACAAATGAGATATTTTTCAGAGCATCAACACGAGGCTTGTCAATTAAGTCGAGGTAACGTGTCCCCTACCATCGGCAGAGTGGATGCTCGATGAAGGCAAGTGAACAGTTGTCAAAATCGTTTGCTATAACTATCATTTACCATCAGTTTTATCATATTTGAGACAAATAAGTGTAGGTAGTACAAGCTCCGAGCATTGTGTAGAATTTGGATCTTGACACTCTGTGACAGTTATGTACAGAGCAGAATGTCAATCGGCTTCTTTGGATTTAATAACAAATGTTAGCGGCTTCGTACAATACATACGCACCTCGGTTTGGATTGTAAATCTTCTTTATTGTCAGGAAGACACATTTAAGTTTTGTAGAATATGAAACCTAACTTAGTTTCTGAAACAATAATTCAACCCAAAGAGAGGGGGCAGTTTTATAAACCTACACTCACAGCAAAGCTTCTTAGCGTACGCTCATTGATAGCTTCATCAGTCTACACTCACAGAACGCCTTCATCATTCTACACTCACGGAACGCCTTCAAGGGTCTACACTCACGGAATGCCTTCATCAGCCTATACTCACAGAACGCCCTCATCAACCTACACTCACGGAACGCCTTCATCAGTTTACACTCACGGAACGCCTTCATCAGTTTATACTCACAGAACGCCTTCATCAACCTACACTCACGGAACGCCTTCATCAGTTTACACTCACGGAACGCCTTCTTCAGTCTACACTCACGGAACGCCTTCATCAACCTACACTCACTGAACGCCTTCATCAGTTTACACTCACGGAACGCCTTCATCATTCTACACTCACGAAACGCCTTCATCAGCCTATACTCACAGAACGCCTTCATCAACCTACACTCACGGAACGCCTTCTTCAGTCTACACTCACGGAATGCCTTCTTCAGTCTACACTCACGGAACGCCTTCATAAGTCTACACTCACGGAACGCCTTCTTCAGTTTACACCCACGGAACGCCTTCATCATTCTACACTCACGGAACGCCTTCATCAGCCTATACTCACAGAACGCCTTCATCAACCTACACTCACGGAACGCCTTCATCAGTTTACACTCACGGAACGCCTTCATCATTCTACACTCACGGAACGCCTTCTTCAGTCTGCACTCACGTAACGCCTTCATAAGTCTACACTCACGGAACGCCTTCTTCAGTCTACACTCACGGAACGCCTTCATCATTCTACACTCACTGAACGCCTTCATCAGCCTATACTCACAGAACGCCTTCATCAACCTACACTCACGTAACGCCTTCATCAGTTTACACACACGGAACGCCTTCATCATTCTACACTCATGGAACACCTTCATCAGTCTACACTCACTAAACTGCTTCAGAAGGCTTCCTTTTCTGGACACCTGCATAAGCCTGTGCTCATCGATAGCTTCATAAACGTTCACTCACTGCTCAGCCTAAACCCGCAGATCAGCTTCATCAACCTACACTCACAGATCAACTTTATAAATCTTCACTTACAGATAAGCTTCATCAGCCTACACACACTGAACAACTCCATAAGCTTGGCTTGACATAAGTCGTGATATTGTGGGGGTATGTCTAAAAGCGACGTAAAACCATACTCACTATTTCACTGTTAATTGCTGTCATTTCCCCATAAGATTTCAAAAACCCAACAAACTCGCTCACTTTGCTGCTAGTAGCACCCCATTTTCAAGAAAGTCATATGATTCAAAAGCCACGTGATCAAGCTTCACAACTTGGGTACACTTAGTACACTTACAAAAAAGTATGTAAGACATGTGGTTCTAAATATTGACACATCGATAAACAAAAGTCTGCTGCAATTCCTATTTTTCTTTGGACGTTTTCCAGGTAATCAGTTTACTCGCCTTGGCATGTATTTGTGACTTGTGCCACCGATAAGGCTTTACTGTCTCACCTTTTCCCGAACACCTGGATCATGAATATTTCACAGTATGT
The DNA here is from genome assembly GCF_037392515.1 of Haliotis asinina. NCBI lineage: Eukaryota > Metazoa > Mollusca > Gastropoda > Lepetellida > Haliotidae > Haliotis > Haliotis asinina. The sequence continues at coordinate 17,000,586 of NC_090294.1, read as the reverse complement.
CATAAATACATGCATATTTTATATAAGAATTGTATCATGGATTTATTTTTGTTATGAAAATGTTGGGTTATTTTTCATGTGTTGCCAAGCTACACGTTCCTCTAACTCAGCAATATAGAAGTTATGGTTTTGTATAAAATACCATTTTGGTGGTTGCTGAGATGTGAACATTATTTTGATGAGTTCACCTTCTCGAGTGTTAACGCTTTTCTTTCTGTTAAAGTAATTATAGAACATGAACTAAACATATGGCTGCCTTGCATAAAACTAATTTCACACAAATATCAATTTAACACACTAAAGAGGTTCTGCTAACTGAACCTTTACTACATATCTCTGTCTGACTGCAGAAGAAATGTTCAAGTTATGAAACCAAACATGTACATTATATAATTCTTCTCGACAGCTATCAAACTTAACACCGATATGGTGTTGGCATTGCACAACGTCATCAAAACCACCATCGTTCTTGTTTCCTTCTGTTGTTTCTTTTTGAGTCAATTTACGAGCGCCCCGGTCGTTTTTCAGCTCCGCAATTTTCCAAAGTCACAAGACGTCGCAGATGTCTCTAACTTTAAATTTACAGAGATCCATCTCGACATATGTCAGGCATAATCTTAGTAATCATTAAATGTCCCAAAGGTCTGTCTGTTTTGAATTTCGAGCAGGAGAGATTGTCTTATGCTCTGTCTTTAACATTCGTCTGCTGCCACAGTAGATCGTCTGCTATGAAGGAGATGAGATTTCACTGGAGAGTCTTTAATTTATGTCTGTTAAGAGTAATTACCGCTGGAAATGAATCTCTGTGATGTCGTAGAGGATATGATTCTCAGGGAAGGTAACGTTTCACATTCTTGAAATTTCCCAGAGACAGTGTGGTGTGTTTATATCATTCCCTCTCCTGCTTTTGGAACATGTTCTGTATCTATTGTTTTTGTTTGTTTCTTTTGGGTTCTATACAAGAACATTGATAATCAACCAATCTGATGATGGTCTGTAAACAGACAAATCTGTTAATGACACAAAATCGCAAAGTCCGACCTGACTCCCAATCTATTAGGTTTCCTCGTAACACTAGCGTAAGTTGCTGAGGAGCTCGAGATCTAATCCACAATGATTATGTGATCAGGATTTACATACTGGAATGAATACACATCAATCTGATGAAATCCTGCACCTAAACGGGACCTGATCAGGCTGATGTTCCACACATTAAATAACCATTGTCTGTCTCCACCTTTGTAACCTTACATATGCACCACAACAGCTGCTCACTTCACAGTCCCACAAGAAATGAATCGTCGGAATATTGCGAGGATCAAAACACAAAGTGAATTGAGGGGTAAATATGGTTTACAATTTGGGCATTATTTATAGGACCACGAGACCTAAGTGAGGCACTTTTTCCTGAAAATGTAGAACTGTCTTGCCACTTGACATTGTGAATCAACCATGATACCTGGCTCACAACGGTCATTTTCTGACATTTTCTTACATCCTCATGAGTACTTGATTCGCAATGATTTGCAATGCTTCCAAAGTAGGTAAACGAACTCATGCGGAACTACCAACCACGTGGATGTATTCGACCAAAATACCATCAAGACTATCATGTGTACAACCCCGTATTCTCATGATCGAAATATGAAGAAATGTTTGTGATGAAACGAGTCCCACTAAGGTTCAGGGTGCACAATCAACACAACAAACGGTCCCAGACAGATCCCATGACCCACCTAATGTGTCCACATTGCGCGAATTACAGAAATACAGGTTCTAACATGATTTACCCCTTTCCAGTGCTAAATATGGTAACTTTGCCAACAAAACTGCACACAGTCACCCTGAGGTGAAATAGCCATCTACTCTCAAAAGACGACATTTATTCCCGCCAAAAAATCAATCAGGAACCGGTTTCCCAACGACTCAGAACTGAGGTCATCAATATACATTTGTCAGATGCATGTTGTCACTGACCACACTTCATTTATTATCGATCCCCGATCAGCGTGTCGTGTTCCACGTAACACATTCAACAGACGATGCCCTTCTGAATGAATTGATGGCAAATTGATTTTTTACATATGACAGATGAGTTTCTTGTTAAATTGTGACTGCCGTTCTTGACAGGCGAAATGCATCGCTTGTGTTGAGAGAATAGCCAAAACATAATTTGTCTGGAAAATAATTCCAGCCGTTGTGACTGCACAGTTCCCATCGCTCTGGTACAAAATATATGAGGTATTGGGGACCTCTTCCGTCACGGAACAGCAACGGAGAGGAGACAGGGATATGAGTTCAGCTTAAAAACGCAATAGTTTAAGTCAGATACTTATATCCAGATTTTATATGCCTCTCAAACCAATAAAGAAAAGCAACACTGTTATTCCTATAGCCAAAAGGAATTTCTCCTGAAACAGGGTCGATCCTGAGCATGTGTTAATAAATCATGAAATCGGTATCGATGATAAAGAAAACATGTTTACGAAATCAGAAATTTGTTTGATCAATAAATCTACGTCCATATTGTTGACAGACATGTACATGCCAAAAATACTTCTGCTTGTAAATTCCGACATGCTTTACAAATGCTTATACTGTTTGCTTGGCCTGTATATTACTCCACGATAAACATGATCTATATGACGAACAAGTGTATTTTCCAGAACATTAAACTATGTTGATTAGTTTCGATTATATTTCTCAGGTATCAACAATTCGTCATTGGATGTCGTCAAACATTATGATGTGGAACAGCAACAGGAGAGAAAAACTCTTGATAGGACCACCTTTAAAAACCGAAGACCTTTGACACCAAGAGGCTTCACATTTGTTAATATGCAGTGGATATTTCATCTTCATATAAACACTTTGATGTTCATATTGACTGCAATGTTTCTATGGAAACTCTGAAGTTTCAAAGTCGTGTAAATACTGCTATTTCCATTTGACAAACACTGAATTCATTCACCATGTGTTGACACAGATGTCATCACATGTTTCATAAGAACGTTAGTTCCTGTCCTTATTAGAAGAAGAAGGAAACCATCCTGTGAAATCTCACCCATTCTCTAATCCCACCAGTGGCTTCGTATCCCTGAAATTACAAACTTCAAAATACTGATACTTACTTATCAGACAATTCCCAAAATGGAACCTGGTGAATATCCTAGTGGCTAAAGCTCGGTAGGCTGTTCCCCACATGGGGACTGGGAAGCCCACTTCTTATGTGACCAGGGCTGATTTTGCTGGAATATTGCTGAAAACTGCAGAAAATCATACCCACTTACTAACGTAAGCGTTGTCACCACAGGATAAGACGCCCTGACATACTAGTTTATTATGTTAGAGAAATATTTGAAACATGGTTATCGAAACATTTCATTTCCGCATCAAACAGATGCCATTGGAATGGTTTGATCAATACACCTATAATATAATGCTAGAATTCATCATCCCTCAATGCAGAATGTTCCAATTACTGACCACAAGAGTCGAACTGTCCTCGTCTGTCTGCGTGATGGTGAACAGGAAACAGACAGATCCTCTTAAGTACTTTTCATCACATTCACAGGACTTTGTATCAATAACCCAACCAGGATTTTATGACCTACACTATTATGCTGAACACGTCATTTGATCAACATTATTCCCCGTTCTTGATTACTCATCATGATTCGGTAACAGAAGTGATGAGCGTTTTGCCATAATATTTAATGGTTGTCTGGTGCCGAGTTGGAAAATGGTTTGGTCTTGGTTCCAATGATATTTTGCAATTATATGATAACAACAAAGCGCCGTGTTATATTACCAGATGCCTTGCAGTCTGCCTTTGTTTAGTTACGTTATTGGAGAAGGAATTTCATGACAAATGTTAGATGCTATTGATTTTACAATCCAGCAAATAACACCGCGGGGGTCACCAGAAATTGGCTTCACCTATGTGGGAAGTCGACCCCGGGTCTTCAGCGTGAGGAGCGAACTAACAGTTTTAACTACTGGCCTACTCCACTGACCTCTGAACATTGAGTGGTTTGTGTTATGTCCAAGAAAACAATCACACATTGCGTAAAACAATCATTTGATGGGTTCACAGCAATATGACGGGGGAAATGACAGCAATTAATAGTGAGAAGAGTTACAAGACTCTTTGAGCCATGTTCCAGCAGTATACCGACGGGACAGAAACTGGCATGACACCTTGTACCCAAGTGAACAATCACGCCCCAAGTGAACGCTTTCAACAGCAGGTAACATGATTCATTCATTACTGCAAATATGGAATCTACTAAGTCATCCGAATCTCTCGTCTGACCCAAGAAAAGTACCATGGAGAAACTGCTTTCAACTGTAACGTTGTGCCAACTTCATTTCAGTCACACAGCGAGGAGCCACAGCTGAAGGACATCAAAATGCAAACTGAAGAACACTGAAGTTCTGTGCCAATGTACTTGTCAGAAAGCAGGACGTATTCCTATCATCACTTGGTACATATTACCTCCACATACTCCCGATAAATGAGATATTCCTTCCAGTGTCAGTGCGAGGCTTGTCAAAGATTCATAACGAAAAGTAAACCATCCTGTCACATATCACCCTTTCCCCAATCTCTCTACGTGGTACACTGATTACCGTGAACACAGAATCACTACCTAGTCAGAACGTCACGTCTCAAGTAAGAACATCACCAAGGTTAAAATGTATTTTAATGTAAAGTCGTATGTGTATTATTTTCACGATGCATTCTGAGGAACACCAACGTTCAGTGCCAATGGTACTTGTCAGAAAGTAGGACATATTCCCTTCATCACTGGTCACATATTCAATCCATATACTGAAGACAAATGAGATATTTTTCAGAGCATCAACACGAGGCTTGTCAATTAAGTCGAGGTAACGTGTCCCCTACCATCGGCAGAGTGGATGCTCGATGAAGGCAAGTGAACAGTTGTCAAAATCGTTTGCTATAACTATCATTTACCATCCGTTTTATCATATTTGAGACAAATAAGTGTAGGTAGTACAAGCTCCGAGCATTGTGTAGAATTTGGATCTTGACACTCTGTGACAGTTATGTACAGAGCAGAATGCCAATCGGCTTCTTTGGATTTAATAACAAATGTTAGCGGCTTCGTACAATACATACGTACCTCGGTTTGGATTGTAAATCTTCTTTATTGTCAGGAAGACACATTTAAGTTTTGTAGAATATGAAACCTAACTTAATTTCTGAAACAATAATTCAACCCAAAGAGAGGGGGCAGTTTTATAAACCTACACTCACAGCAAAGCTTCTTAGCGTACGCTCATTGATAGCTTCATCAGCCTACACTCACGTAACGCCTTCATCAGCCTACACTCACTATACTGCTTCGGAAGTCTTCCTTTTCTGAGCACCTACATAAGCCTGTGCTCATTGATAGCTTCATAAACTTTCACTCACTGCTCAGCCACAACAGCCTATGCTGATTGAAGAGCTTCGTAAATCTTCACTCACTGAACACCTTCATCAGCCTACTTTCGGAGATCAGTTTCAGTAGCCTACACTAACAAATCAACTTCATAAATGTTCACTTACAGATAAGCTTCATCAGCCTACACACACTCAACAACTTCATAAGCTTGGCTTGACATAAGTCGTGATATTGTGGGGGTATGTCTAAAAGCGACGTAAAACCACACTCACTGTTTCACTGTTAATTGCTGTCATTTCCCCCATAAAATATCGGAAACCCAACAAACTCGCTCACTTTGCTGCTAGTAGCACCCCATTTTCAAGAAAGTCATATGATTCAAAAGCCACGTGATCAAGCTTTACAACTTGGGTACACTTAGTGCACTTACAAAAGTTTATGTAAGACATGTGGAGGGTGATTCTAAATGTTGACACATCGATAAACAAAAGTCTGCTGCAATTCCTATTTTTCTTTGGACGTTTTCCAGGTAATCAGTTTACTCGCCTTGGCATGTATTTGTGACTTGTGCCACCAATAAGGCTTTACTGTCTCACCTTTTCCCGACACCTGGATCATGAATATTTCACAGTATGTCATGAATACATGCATATTTTAAATAAGAATTGTATCATGGATTTGTTATAATTATGAAAATGTTGGGTTATTTTTCATGTGTTGCCAAGCTACACGTTCCTCTAACTCAGCAATATAGAAGTTATGGTTTTGTATAAAATACCATTTTGGTGGTTGTTGAGATGTGAACATTATTTTGATGAGTTCACCTTCTCGAGTGTTAACGCTTTTCTTTCTGTTAAAGTAAGAACATGAACTAAACATATGGCTGCCTTGCATAAAACTAATTTCACACAAATATCAATTTAACACACTAAAACAGTTGCCTCAGGAGGTTCTGCTATTTGAACCTTTACTACATATCTCTGTCTGACTGCAGAAGAAATGTTCAAGTTTTGAAACCAAACATGTACATTATATAATTGTTCTCGACAGCTATCAAACTTAACACCGATATGGTGTTGGCATTGCACAACGTCATCAAAACCACCATCGTTCTTGTTTCCTTCTGTTGTTTTTCTTTTTGAGTTTTACGAGCGCCCCGGTCGTTTTTCAGCTCCGCAATTTTCCAAAGTCACAAGACGTCGCAGATGTCTCTAACTTTAAATTTACAGAGATCCATCTCGACATATGTCAGGCATAATCTTAGTAATCATTAAATGTCCCAAACGTCTGTCTGTTTTGAATTTCGAGCAGGAGAGATTGTCTTATGCTCTGTCTTTAACATTCGTCTGCTGCCACAGTAGATCGTCTGCTTTGATGAGGATGAGATTTCACTGGAGAGTTTTTAATTTATGTCTGTTAAGAGTAATTACCGTGAAAATGAATCTCTGTGATGTCGTAGAGGATATGATTCTCAGGGAAGGTAACGTTTCACATTCTTGAAATTTCCCGGAGGCAGTGTGGTGTGTTTATGTCATTCCCTCTCCTGCACTTGGAACATGTTCTGTATCTATTGTTTTTGTTTGTTTCTTTTGGGTTCTATACAAGAACATTGATAATCAACCAATCTGATGATGATGTGTAAACAGACAATTCTGTTAATGACACAAAATCGCAAAGTCCGACCTGACTCCCAATCTATTAGGTTTCCTCTTAACACTAGCGTAAGTTGCTGAGGAGCTCGAGATCTAACCCACAATGATTATGTGATCAGGATTTATATACTGGAATAAATACACATTAATCTGATGGAATCCTGCAACTAAACGGAACCTGATCAGGCTGATGTTCCACATATTAAATAACCATTGTCTGTCTCCACCTTTGTAACCTTACATATGCACCACAACAGCTGCTCACTTCACTGTCCCACAAGAAATGAATCGTCGGAATATTGCGAGGATCAAAACACAAAGTGAATTGAGGGGTAAATATGGTTTTCAATTTGGGCATTATTTATAGGACCATGACACCTAAGTGAGGCACTTTTTCCTGAAAATGTAGAACTGTCTTGCCACTTGACATTGTCAATCAACCATGATACCTTGCCCAGAAAGGTCATTTTCTGACATTTTCTTACATCCTCATGAGTACTTGATTCGCAATGATTTGCAATGCTTCCAAAGTAGGTAAACGAAGTCATGCGACACTACCAACCACGTCGGTTTACATGGCCAAACCACCATCAAGAATATCATGTGGACAACCCCATATTCTCATGATCGAAACATGAATAAAAGCTTGTGACGAAACTAGTCCCACTAAGGTTCAGGGTGCACAATCAACACAACAAACGGTCCCAGACAGATCCCATGACCCACCTAATGTGTTCACATTGCGCGAATTAGAGAAATACTGGCTCTAACATGATTTACCCCATGAGTAGTAAATTGGAGTATGATACGCACTGGAACAGATTCATAACCTTAAAATATATCTGACTCTCAAATATACATTATCCATACAAGAGTTATTAAACTGGGGATATATTTATAAGTTTTAGCTTTGGCTGTGATCGTCTGCGAAATATGAAGGCAACAGACGTTGTCATGGAATGTAGACGATCGTTCATGTTTGAAACGTAAGTATTGATCAGTCGAGAGATTCTGTCCCCACATTGACGATTGCATAACCTTTCCAGTGCTAAATATGGTAACTTTGCCAACAAAACTGCACACAATCACCCTGAGGTGAAATAGCCGTCTGCTCTCAGCAGACGACATTTATTCCCGCCAACAATCAATCGGGAATCGGTTTGACATTATGTTCCCCAACCCCTCAAAGCTGAGGTCATCAATATACATTTGTTAGATGCATGTTGTCACTGACCACACTTCATTTATTATCGATCCCCGATAAGTGTGTCGTATTCCACGTAACACATTCAACAGACGATGCCCTTGTGTATGAACTGATAGCAAATTGATGGCACGCATTTTTCACATATGACAGATGAGTTTCTTGTTAAATTGTGACTGCCGTTCTTGACAGGCAAAATGTATCGCTTGTGTTGAGAGAATGGCCAAAACATAATTTGTCTGGAAAATAATTCCAGCCGTTGTGACTGCACAGTTCCCATCGCTCTGGTACAAAATATATGAGATATTGGGGACCTCTTCCGTCACGGAACAGCAACGGAGAGGAGACAGGGATATGAGTTCAGCTTGAAAGCGTAATAGTTTAAGTCAGATACATATATCCTGATTTTATATGCCTCTCAAACCAATAAATAAAAGCAACACTGTTATTCCTATAGCCAAAAGAAATCTGTCCTGAAACAGGATCGACCATGAGCATGTGTTAATAAATCATTAAATCAGTATTGATGATAAAGAAAACATGTTTATGAAATCAAGAAATAAATATACGTCCATATTGTTGACAGACGTGTACATGCCAAACTCATGCTTGTAAATACCTGTATGCTTTTGGAAATCTTTTTCACTGTTTGCCTGGCCTGTATATTACACGGCCATATAAATTATATTTATATGACGAACAAGTGTATTTTCCAGAACATTAAACCATGTTGATTAGTTCCGATAGATTAGTTAGAATACTATGTTGATGATGAACTTGGTAGTTTCGATTATATTTCTCAGGTTCAACAATTCGTCATTGGATGTCAAGCGTTATGATGTGGAACAGCAACAAGAGAGAAAAACTCTTGATAGGACCACCTTCAAAGACTGAAGAGCTTTGATACCAAGAAGGCAATGTTTCTACTCTCAAGTTTCAAAGCCGTATAAATACTGCTATTTCCATTTGAGAAAGACATTTGAGATTCATTCGCCATATTACTAAATCGCGAGTTTGGGGAATTGGCTCGTTTGGCAAGAGGAGGTATGACTAGACCAACCCACACACAACACAACGCCTGAGTGAAACAAACAGGGAGTTTAATACCCGCAATCATAGGATCATTTTACATGATAATTCAATAGTAATATATTACAATTATATTATCAATCGGCTTTCAAAGAATATACAAATCATACGTAGTTTCGTTATACATACTACATTAATCACGACACACATTCAAAAGTATACAAAGCTATGACATTGTTAAATACTCTGCACTTCAAGCCAGATGAAGTACAACTACATAGTGTATAGTTACAAAACAGCATAGTATTCACATCGTAATACAATAGATAACATTTACTAGACAGCCACTCCTTGATGTGTGACTGCCATCCGTACTATATACCTATTCCAGCTATCGCAGATAATAGTTTTTAGAGATGAAACTTACGATAATGACGTTCTTGGGAACTTCAGATTATGTCATATAGATGGACCAAGGCACCGATGGGCAGCCTTAGGTATGCCACGAAGGTGTACGTGGCACGCACGTGATTTGACCAGCGTTAACTACATACAGCCGTAGAGACAGACACATGCTTTGCACCTTGGTTCTGTTAGCTTAAGAGATACTGGTGACGGATTAAGTCAGATACTCGTTATCATTGTGACCCTTGACAGGTTTAACATTGAGGAAAGTGGTCAGTTGGTCTGTACATTTCCAGTTTTCAATAATACATACTGTTATAAAATATTGGTAAACTTTTGCCCAATTTTCCCGTGTTAATAGTATGTTGACACAGATGCCATCACGTGTTTCATGACAACGTTAGGGGGTGAGATTTCACTGAGAGTCTTTACTTTATTTCTGTTAAGTGTAATTACCGCTGGAATGAATCTCTGGGGTGTCGTGGAGGATATGATTATCAGGGAAGGTAACGTTTCACATTCTTGAAATTTCCCGGAGGCAGTGTGGTGTGTTTATGTCATTCCCTCTCCTGCACTTGGAACATGTTCTGTATCTATTGTTTTTGGTTTGTTTCTTTTGGGTTCTGTACAATCACATTGATAATCAACCAATCTGATGATGATGTGTAAACAGACAATTCTGTTAATGACACAAAATCGCAAAGTCCGACCTGACTCCCAATCCATTAGGTTTCCTCTTAACACTAGCGTAAGTTGCTAGGATTTATATAGTGGTATAAATACACATTAATCTGATGGAATTCTGCACCTAAACGGAACCTGATCACGTTGACATTAAACAACCATTGTATATCTGCAACGTTGCAACCTTACATATGCATCACAACAGCTGCTCACTTCACTGTGCTACCAGAAATTAATCGTCGGAATATTGCGAGGATCAAAACACAAAGTGAATTTTGGAGTAAATGTCGTTTACAATTTGGGCATTATTTATAGGATTCACGATAAGTCAAGCACGTTTTCCTGAGAATGTAGAACTGTCTTGCCGTGATACCTGGCCTTCAACGGTCATTTTTTGACATTTTCTGACATCCTCATGACTACTTGATTCGACAAACTGGTTGTTTATTTACGATTTACAATGCTTCCAAAGTAGGTAAACGAACTCATGCGAGACTACCACGTTGGTTTAAACGGTCAAAACATCCCCGAGAATATTACGTGGACAACCCTGTGTTCTTGTGTCGAAATATGAAGAAATGCTTGTGACGAAAGTAGTCAGATAATCAACACAACAAACACTCCCAGAACGACACCACTAATATGTCTACATTCGGCGGATTATAGAAATACTGGTGCTAATATGGTTTACCCTAGGAGTAATAAATTGGAGAATGATACGCACTGGAACAGCGTCATAACCTTTCATGCCCCAAAATATATCTAGCTCTCAAATGTGAATTATTCATAAACGAGTAATTAAACTGTGATATATTTATAAGTTTTAGCCTTGGCTTTGATCGTCTGCGAAACATGAAGGCAACAGACGTTGTCATGGAATGTAGACGATCGTTCATGTTTGAAACGTAAGTATTGATCAGTCGAGAGATTCTGTCCCCACATTGACGATTGCATAACCTTTCCAGTGCTAAATATGGTAACTTTGCCAACAAAACTGCACACAATCACCCTGAGGTGAAATAGCCGTCTGCTCTCAGCAGACGACATTTATTCCCGCCAACAAATCAATCAGGTATCGGTTTCCCCAACCCCTCAGAACTGAGGTCATCTATATACATTTGTCAGATGTATGTTGTCACTGACCACACTTCATTTATTATCGATCCCCGATCAGCGTGTCGTGTTCCATGTAACACATTCAACAGACGGTGCCCTTGTGTATGAACTGATGGCAAATTGATGGCACGCAGTTTTTACACATGATAGATGAGTTTCTTGTTAAATTGCCGGTTGTGAGAGGTGAAATGTATCACTTGTGCTGAGAGAATGGCCAAAACATAATTTATCTCGAAAATACTTCCAGCCTTTGTGACTGTACGATTCAAACTGCTCTGGTACCAAATATGTGAGGCATTGGGGACCTCTTCCGCCAGGGAACAGCAACGGAGACAGGGATATTCAGCTTGAAAAAGTAACCAGATACATATATCCAGATTTTATATGCCCATTAGACCAATGAGTACAAATCGACACTGCTATTCTCTGAGCCGCAAGAACACACTGCTGCAAATATAGTCGATTGTGTGATTGCGAATCTATCGTGAGCATCTGTTTATGTAGCACTGCATCAATATTAATGACAAACATGTTTAGAAAATCAGTGCTTCGTTTGATCAATAAATATTGATCATAGTGTCATATTGGTGACAGAAGAGTACATGCCAAACATACTTACATTTGCAAATTTCTGTATGCCTTTGGAAATACTAGTAATGTTTCCAAGGCTTTTTTGTGACACCACAAAAAGAATGATCGAAGTTTATTTCCGGGACATTTAACCTTTTTGATGAAGAACTTTCACTATGTTATTTAGGTGTAAGTCCGCAAGCCAACGGGTTTCATTGTATGCCTGCAGGGGTCATAGATAACAAGGGAGAGAGAGAGAGAGAGAGAGAGAGAGAGAGAGAGAGAGAGAGAGAGAGAGAGAGAGGGGGGGGGGGGACCGCCTGTATCTCAGTTATCTAGCGGTTATTGAAACTGGAAGCTGCTTCACACGAGGAATGGCGTAGACTGTCCTACAGAGGATCAGGAGGCTGACAGAAGGTATGAGGTGGATAGTGCTGGCTGTCATCCAGCCACAAGAAGGTTCCACGTGGTATTGACCCCTGAATCGATTAAGACACGCAAAATTTGAATGTTCACACTAACTGATAAAATCAATTCTATACGACATGGGGATGAGACAGTAAAATTTGTCAACATGTACAGCAGTCTTGCCTTTAATATGTTCAATATTAAACATTCCAAGACCGTTTTTTTTTGAATGAGCAATCATCAATAAATCAACAAGAACTCCAATCATTTTGTCTTTCTTTTCTCAATTCATGTTCTGTCCATCCTGGTCACCACGAGTGGTTTCATGTACGTGCTGAAAACCTATCATTGCAAAAATACAGGAGGCGTTTAAATAAGTTCTTTGTGTATAGTTTGGATAGCGAGAAAGAAGTTATTGATCAGCATTTGAGACAGGTTTCTGTAAAATCTACGAAAAGTAAGGTGACTTAAAATATATACGTAGTGATCACGAACAATCTACGATGTCTAGGCTTGGGGTCAGGAAGGATGACAATATGTGGATGAACAACTTCTTTATTGATATGAGAGCAACGTTTCGGTGTAGGTTCTAACATCGTTATCAAGCAAGTATTAATTTTTGTCATGGAGCGTCTGCTGGGACAGTACTTGGTTTGTTTAATCTCTTAGATTACCGATAGGGTCAAACAGAGGGTTTGTATCACTAAGATGGCCGTCATTTATGCTATGAATGGTATAGTGTGGGAGGTAAGTCAATAAACTCGTATAATGCTTCCGTCCATGGTGACTGACTGGATAACGGAACATATCCTTCGGGAAGAGACTTCTAAACAAGGTGGTGGTAATAGATTACAAGAGCAACACGAAAAGCGCGTAATCTTAAGAGAATGATGTAAAATAACGTCTGAAGAACTCTCAAACAATCATCGCCTTTTTCTTAAACCGTGTCCTTGCAATAATGTCACTTACAGTGTTATGTTGTGTTGTACTATATTGTGTTGTGTTCAGTTATATATAGACGATTCAAACGAAGTAGGGGATGTTCCATTTTGCGGACATCTCCTCATTATCTGTTTCCGCCTTTACTTCATCATTTGCATTTTATCAATCTTTTAAATCAATTATCCCCTACTTGTTTTGAATGGTATGTAAGTGAAAACCCAAAGTATCCACAATGTTGCAGATATTGCATGTTGTGCACGTGTCCTTGCAATGGTTTATTGTGTGAAATTAGACGACCAACGGATTGACACAAGAGAAGGTTCCACTGAAATGCTTTAAAATAATAGTATAATAATAATACTTGTATTATACTTTGAATAGAATTGGTTTTCAGTCGCTGATGTTTGTCGTAAGAGGCGACCTACGGGATCGGGTGATCAGGCTCGCTGACTTGTTTGACACGTCATTGTACATCATGTACAGATGCCAACCTCTTGATCACTGGATTGTCTGGTCCAGACTCAATTATTTACAAACCTCCGCCATATAGCTTGAATATTGCCTAATGCTGAGCTAAACAACAAACAAACAAAATGGATCCACACTGGGAACTGTTATTTCTATGTATCACACAAAGACTCATTCTCTTCCCACAGAGGTTACTTGTCATATCTTCCTACGAACCTCTGTTCTAATACGGCCATATTTCGCGGTTCTCATAAAATCTCCTAGCGGCAAAAGATTACAGCAGATTTATCTCCCTTCTTTCTGTCCAATCAGAACACGAGTTACATCGACCTAGTTTAAATTTGACAAATGCAAGCAATGTGGAGAAACAAATATGACATGACTGAGTTCTGTCTAGAAGAAACATTTGAGTATCGCGCTCGGGAAGAGGTTCTAGTTTTCACGATGCATCCGGAAATTACCGAGATCTTGCGAACGATCACTTTTGAAACAAGGTCGCTGATTGCACTACTAAATCTGATTGCCTCCAATCACGAATCTTGAACACTCGCACCATGAAAGGGTCGTACTAGAACAGAGGTTACGTAGGAAGATATGACAAGTAACCACTGTGGGAAGAGAATGACAAAGACTTTGTAATCAAAATAAATTGTGAGTTGTTGCAACAACATTAAAGTGAGTGAGTTTAGTTTTACGCCGCTTTCAACAATATTCCATTAATATCACAGCGGGGTAGCCAACAATTTGCTTCACACATTTTTACCCATGAGAGAATTCGTACCTGGATCTTTGGCTTGACAAGCACCTTAACAACTGACCCACAACATTAGAAGGATCTCATACTGGCGTATTGCAGTCTGTTTCCTGTTAGTCAAACCACGTCTTAATCTAACTCCGAAGTTTCCACACACACACACACACACACACACATCAATATATCATTGTCAGTTCCCAAACCCAATTACACCTCAACAGTATCGCCAGAACAGATGATGCGATTCTACAGTAATCTGTAACAGAAACCTGAATTTGGAGCTGTCCTGATGACCCACATGAGAATCAAACTGAAAAACAACCTGTAATTAATCATAGCTAACTACGTGGCATTAGAGCCGACAAGCAATCATCTTTCATCGTTTCAAAACGTATCCGAGACTGGAGGGCAACTGTCACTATCTACGCCATTGCCTGAACACTGAACAGAGTGGTGTGGACAATGCCTGACTGCGAAGTCCCAATGTACACACATACTGGCATCCGTATGGCATTCATCCGTATGACGATGGCACCCATTTTATTCCTTGAACCGAACTAGAAACTGAACAGATTTGTTTTCACAATTTGTCTTATTGTTGAAGTGAAGCAATTTGACTAAATGGAACTATCCAGTTAGAAGGGCCAATATTCCCGGAAGCCATTTGTGAAATATATTCTTCTGAAATGCTAACACGTTTTCTGAGCTTCATATCCCAGACTGAATACGGATCGTTGCTAATTTGATAGGTATCCAACTTCAGTAACATAACCAACTAAATAAATGTAACATTGAAAAAAAAAAGATTTTTTTGTGGCAAGTGTTACTTTTACACCGGTTTTAGCAATATTTCAGCATTACCACGGCGGGGCAGGAAGTGGAAGAGAGCGATGTGGGGGGTGGGTATGTACGCTTAGGGAATCTACCTTTTAGTGGAAACATCTTTCCTTAAACTACCTGAAATATTATTCTGACTTACACACCTTGTTTTAAGAACCTGTGAAGAAATGTGTGTCTCTCCTCCTTTCAACGCATGCTTGGAGGAAGATGATGTGGAAACTGTCACTCCACCACATTGAACATTTATCCCAGGACCGCCCCTCGTCACTTAACAGTGTTCATATTCGTGTCTCTGTCATTGCCGGTGCCCAAACAAAGTTTAGTTGTACTGACAGATCGTCATAAATACAGAGAAGGAAATTTTATATTGAATTTGATTTTATGTCTGACAGAAGAGCGATGCCATATGGCCAAGCATTAACAAACAACTATGTTTGAATATTATTCACACGTTTCAGTTTCATTTTTTCGTTTCCTGTGAAAGGACATTCAATTTATCATGCGCTGTTATTTAGATGTTTTTCCCAAGAATGGGAAATTTATTCTTTATGATTCTCACGTACTTTGTTTCAAGGACTTGCAAGCATTACAGAACACCTACAACCGACACTACTCTCTTTGGTTCAAACTGATACAGATGAATCACAATATAACACCAAATCGGATCATGATCAAATATGATTCAAAGCAGAATGCAACGAAAGCATCAGACCCACTCTGGAAAAATGTTTCATAGCGTTTTGGTCAAAATCAAAAAAGATAAGATAGCTAACAAACTATCATCATTGTATTTTGATTATCCGTGAAAATTTCAAGAGGGTAAAGAAACAGCAGTACTGTTTCAGAAGAGGGCTCAGGAAAACCGATCATATATCACAAGCATGTTTTCATGAATATTGATGGAATCAGGTGTTCGCGCCCTCGCCTACTGCTGCTAACCGCCAAAAACACATGCAATGGCAAGTCAAGTCTTCTGTGTGAACACAAGAACATATTGTACAAGGATATGCAGTCGACGACATATTTGTCATGCGCGAGTCTAATATGGAATTGTCTTCCATATTCAAACGTTTGGAATGTGGAAGGTCCTAAATGTCGTAATACGAAACATTGACAAGAGTCATCTGGTGTTCTTTGAAACAGTCGTCAATGGAACCTGCCGATTCTGCACGAGACGTTGTTAGATGCAGACAACAGACAGCACCAGAAGTTTATATCTCATGGCTTAAGTTGGACCCTCTTGTCATTTTCTCACATTTTGATTTGGCCAAACGCAGCAGAAATGGCACTGCAGAGCAAGGAAGGGAGCTTCTATTGCAATGATTCAAGGAGTGGCGTCTGTCCCTATGAAGCAAGAAATGGCATCTGTCCCTATGAGTCAAGGAATGACGTCAGTCCATATGAATCAAGGAATGGCATATGCCCCATGTGAATCAAAGAATGACGTCTATCCTTATGCTTGACGCATATGGCGGTGATGTGATTCTGAAATCAAATATCATAACAATCTTAAATCCTGTCCTTTTTTTTAGATCATTGCAAAGGTTTATGTAAATATTCCACATGCCCTTTTTATTGGTGTTTTTCCGTCTTTTCCACGAATACTTTTGAGAAATAAGTTGTCTGTCGCTCAACTGTGTTCTTGATAATAGCGTCTCTGTGAAAAGGAAATCCAATGGCATCATGTCATTTCTGCCATCTTCTCAGGTCTTAGATTATCTCGAGTCACGTGGTATGATTCTTCTTTTGTGTGGGACGTCTTTGGGGATCTCGAAATCGCTCCTTTTTGCAGGGCATTTAAGCGGTTTTCTTCTAAGTAACAGATAACAGCAACAACATGTCTGGCTATGTCATAGCTAAGACTGTTAGAAGTATAAATACTTCTGCAAAATTGAAATATCTGGAAAACTTGAAAATATCTAGGAAATATGGAAAAAATCTATACGTCAACAATATCTAATCATAGCTATCCCAGCAGATGATGAGATGTTGCTTACTGGAATCTGATGAGAGACATTGTCCAAATCTTTCCATCTACAATAATAGCATTGTTCATGCATATGCAATGCAATTACAACGTCAGACAGCCATCAGTCTCGAACAAACTTTGGATGATCAATCTCGTGCACAAATTGTTTTCTATGAATACTGTAACGTGGAACAATTAAATGGAATGGGGCATTGCTTTCCACATGTGGATTGCATTTACCATTGATTTTGTGTCAGGAAATGTTCCTTGTAAGAAAATGTTTATACAGAAACGACAAAACTCTTCTTATTTTTGTACAAAATCTTTGCTAACCATCAATACGTCCTAACCCCTGGCGTTCCAAAAAGGTGAATGTATCCTGCCACACCGTTGGTACATTTATATATATATATATCAACATAATACATATGTACAGTAGAAACTGTCTAAACCGGCACTTATTGGGACTGAAGAAATAATCCGGTTTAGACAATGTGTTGGATAGTGGAGCTGATGATAAATGTACAAGCCATGGATTGGAGTGATATGTGCCGGACTGAACAGATGCCGGTTTGGGACAGCTTCCACTGTATGTGCTTTGCAGGTTATATCATGTTTTATTTTTTACAGATTAAGATAGATATGCAGGCGAAAGGATCGGGTGACCCTGGCACAGTCAGGCCGGTAAGGCTCATCATCAGCTCAGGGTCCCCACCCCCTCTACACGCAGCCCAGACAGCGAATGGAACTTCTCCCAGTAAACACTGCCTAGTCGAACCCACCAAGAACTTTCCGGAGAATATGAAGGCTCCTCAACACTGCAGCCTTCTGCAGTACCCAGCTTGTCAGAAGGGCTGTGCCCCCGGTGGAGAACCCGGGCACTCTCCTGATCTGCGCCAAGAGATCAGGAGGTACCAAACCGAGGGCACCGAGAACAATGGGGAGCCTGACGACAGTGTACTTGAGATGCAAGGGAGACATTTCAAAGGCGAGGTCCGCATATTTATCATGCTTTTCCTGAATCTTGCCAGTCAGGTTGCTGTCAAGGGACAGAAAATTCAATGATATAAATAATTTCATTGGCTTTATCAAAAAGGACAAAAAGCATTTAGCTCTGAGCTCCAGATTGTCTTCAAACGAGATATATACTCGGCCCGAAGTTTATCTTGAATCTGGGCATTCTGGAGCTTGCCTCGAACTTGCATTCCAAGAAAGACGTATGCCTGATCTTCCACAAGATGCTCAACAACTCCTCCCCTTGTAACCTGACCGATCCATCATTGGATACCTTGCCACTTTTCAAATGAAGAGTATTACATTGGTCGAGTCCAAATGTCATGCCAATATCACTAGAAAAGGACTCGACAAGGAGAACCTGTTGTTTCAAATTGGTTTCTCCTTTGGCAAGGAGCTCTATGAAATCCATGTAGAGGGGATCTGTGCTTGGGAGGTTCGGGATGGTAGCCGTTCTCCTTACTGAGCAGAAAACTCAAAGGATTTAGAGACAAGCGAAAAAGCAAAGGACTAAAGGAGTCCCCCTGGAAAATTCCCCTCCTGATTGGAATAGATTCCGAAGTCTGCACCTGCCCTTGTGAGTACATCTCAAGTTGAGTCGACCAACAACTCATTAAAGAGTTCAGTAAATCAAGTAGGCGCTCAGGGAGGTCAATACACTGAAGGGACTTCAGAATCCATTCGCGAGGGACAGAGTCATATGGTTTTTTTTGTAGCAAATCCAGCACATGGAGAGGTTGTGGTGATACGTTTTGAGTAAGTAGCGATATGTTTATGGTAAATACAATTCATTGTAACAGCATCCCTATATGTTAAGTGGTATGTAGTATGATTATGTTAATGACAATCAGCACTCATGTATCTGTTATTGTTACGAGGCTGTGTTCTTTCCAATTTGAATTATCATTGATTAGGTGATATTTATCTTTGGGTCAGAATGTTTAAAGTTTTGAGTTTGGGTTGTGGGTCATATTTCGTATCATATGTACTCTCAACAAAAAGGAGGGGATAATTAACGTTCAATCTGGATAGGAAGTGTAAACGTTAGCAAACGTTTCAAGGGCAGACATCTTATGAACGCACCACCATTTCCCTCTATTACCATCCCTAAACACAACGCATGATATGCACGTGCACAACGCATTAGCCCCATACACGTGCATGGGGTCCCATTCTTGATTTTGACTTTTTTTTTCAAGAAGGTCGAGAAATCACTTTGAACATTAATCTTGACACTCATCTTGCGTCAGACATGTGTTAGTGTTTGTTCCCAGTGTTTTTAAAATGAAAATAGTATACATGTAAATTACATGCCATACACCAATCATCTTTCAAAAGCGACTACATTCCAAATAACTATGGTTGTAAGGAGGTGCGAATGGTGGTGCACTCTCAAAACATTCAATAATATCATATCAACATTGATTGGCTCCGATATATCTCCTAATTTTTTTTCATCGTAAATAACAAAATGAAGATCCCCTACTTTTTAAAAATATATCCATAAGGTATAATGGCAATGACATTTTTAGCGACAGGCCCTTTTATAGCTCTCCAGTCATCTGTCCTTGACAATCTGTTGTTTACTTCTATGCCCACATTTGTCTTTATATTGTCTATTCTATATCCACATATCTGTTTACATTACGCAGTCTATATCCATATATATTTTTATGTTAACCATTTCATAGCTATATATTTATATATATTACCTATTCTGTAACCATTTAGCTGTTTATCTTGCATATTCTGTAGCAATATATCTGTTTGTGTTAATTATTTCATGGCTGTATATCTATTCATATTACCTAGTTCTATACCCATATAGCTGTTTATCTCATGTATCCTATAGAGTCACAAGAGTGTGTTTTCTTTAATTTGTATTATTATTTATTAAGTGATAGTTATAGTTGGGTTACAATGTTCAGAGTTATGAGTGATAGTTATTATGGGTCACATTTCGCATCACGGTAATAGTATTTTAGCTGCAAGCTGCCCCCTTTAGGTGCTCCTCTGTATATAAATATCTGTTTTGACTGTTACTAAACACGAGGCCGAGCGAGAAAGTTTTTAGTCAATGGCGATGTGGTGGCACAATGCTCGAATGTTCAAGAATCTATGATTGTATATATAAGGGTGGTTGTTGTGTTGACGGAACACTCACACACGGACTTATACTCGGAGTTATACTGGATTTGTGTCATCATTCGGCCTACCTACGTCTGCCTCATGCTCACCACTTGACCTACATTCACGACTGGTCGCTGGGCAACATTTAGTATAACTGTTTCTCACTGAAAACCAAGACATTGGTGAGTTGATATTATATTTGTGTCCCTTTACTTTAGGTTTGCCTCCGTTGTATTGTACTAGAAACCTCTATGTGAATCATTGTAACTTGCTCACTGTTTGCTCAATGAATTATTGAATGTTTTTGGAGTTGTCTGTGTTATACTAGTATTTGCTGGTTCTGAGGGGATATTTTATACCCTTTGTCACGGCAAATTTTTAACCCTAACAAAATCTATATATCTGTTTATATTTAATTCTATGTTAACGGTGAGGTTAACATTCAAATAATTCATTCAACCCCTGTGATAAAACACATATTTCTTTGTTTTAATAACATAAAGACAGAGAACGGTTGCACTTCACACACTTTTATTGAGTATGTCACGATTATATTAAAACATATTGCCAAACCAGTGCGTTTGACGCGTCGTTCTATCCAGCTGTTCTTTATACACTGTATAGTTTATGTCCTCCTTTGTAGCGGGGCACTAATGCATTTTAGGAGACAGGCGATCAACTATTTGCCCACTACAATCTTGTATCAAAGGACAGTAAACATTCATCTATTATTACAGCTTCAGCTGCATGGCTTAAGCATATCACCGAGAACATGAATCAAGCAATGATAAATTTTAGAAACATCTTTTGTCAGTAAGGATAATGTGATATTTATGGATTTTGATCAAACTGTAAATCTTAAAATAATCTTTCTTCGTCCGTGGATCCCCAAGTTGAGTTTTATGGCAAAAAGCTTTGTCTCCTTCTGGAAGGAACACACAATACGTGGCGCTGGCACTGAGACAAACCGATTTCGATTACATGCTTTATGCGCATTTGAGCAAATTAAATTGTCCAGAGTGATTGAAATGTGTGTAAAATTCCTGATAGTAATAGACAGAAAATGTTGATTGATGTTACTAGAAGGTGAATTACACGGCTTGGGCTGAACTGTGTTTAAAATTTTACAGGAATAACCTTTCTCTTTGAAGGCAAGCAGGCGAACATTCATTTTGTTTATAGGCATTCTGTCACGTTTTTATAAACTAAGATCTCATGAATAAAATCGATTAGTTAAAATAAAGGAACAAAAAATTGAGAGCTGAAATTTCAATGTGATTTCCCTCTGACAAGGCCTTAATGAAAATCAATGCGAGACAGAAAACGAAATCTTAATCAATACCGTCTCTCCTACATCTGTAAAATAATTGATCAAAGCTCTAACACTTGCTATATTAGGCCGAGAATGCAATAAATTAAATCTGAAGATTTGAGCTTCCGACGTTCAGCGCTGGGGCAGTTTGTCCAAGTGCAATGCACTGATGCTACGTCCAAGAACAGCTGCTCGTCGCTCTGTGTTGTGATTCAGTCTGTTTCCAGGAATGCCCGGTAATATATCAGTCATTGACACTCATAGCACATACGATGAAGGTTACATAGCGTAACAAAAACAACCCATACATCAGTCGAAACAGTTATGTAGTGCAACATGCATCTGAAATACTCATTTAAATTCGGTTGATAAGTGATTGTGTAGTTTCCTGACGTATCAAACGATACCTAGAGAATACTTTTAAAATGAACCAAACCACACCCCTCTCTGCATGGACATGATGCAACCAGTAAGGTCTTTGTAAATGACTCTTGTGGATTAAGCAGCGACTTGAAATGAACGCTCGATGACTACCTCTGTACAGGCTAAGAATGTAGCAATTGTCCAGTCACAGAATCATTGTCCGTTAGTGAAGAGTAGAACATCAAGACTAGCTCATTGTGGAGAAAGCTCATCATCGGTTTCTTTGGCTGTGTTAAAACGTTGGATTATTGCAGGAAGAAGTACTACTGGTGGCGGGGCTTCACCGTATAATTGTCTCGTTATGTCGACATATTCTTTCTTACCATATCTCTCTTGGCAGACAACATCATCACATGTTTCTTTTTTCAGACTGTGTTTAACAAAGAAGGGTCAGGGAATCAACATTGGTGGATAGTTAATTGAGAAATGAGATGCCTCATTTTATACTGAGACGAGCTAACTGTCCTTATAATACAATCATTGGAAAAGCGGCGTTTGCCACGAATGGAAAATGCATTTCAGTAAATTGATATGCATATAGCGCAAACGACATTACCATTGCTAGATGCATCACGCGCAGACAGAGATATAGGATGAACAATATACAATGACCCCTGATGGGTACCCACGTATGTTTTATGCCATTATGGAAACTTGATTTTAGAAGCAATTAGAATTGCCATCATCAAACGTTCAAAGAATATTGTTCAACTCAGCAGTGGTCAGTGTCACCTGACACACCAGTGTTTGTTTGTTTATTCGTTTGCATGTTGTTTGTTTGTATGTCTGTATGTTAACGCTGCACTCAACAATATTCTAGCTACATTGCGTCAGTCTGTAAATAATCGCGTCTGGACCAGACAACTCAGTGATCAGCAACATCTACGCAATTGGAAGTCGATGACATGAGTCAGTTTATCAAGTCAGCGAGTTCCACCCCTCTAAAACAAACAAGGGTCTTGGGAGACCAATCCTAACCCGGATCTTCGCGGATGGTTGTTAATAATCAGGTGGAACCCAGACACATCAATGACTGGAGCCAAGAGCCAAAGGTTCCAAGTCATCAAAGTACAATAAGATGCTATCGGCCAATCCAGAACCCAACCAACGGTGCGGTCGTCTCTTAGTCAGCAATCCGTAGCGGGGATCTTTATTAACCCAAAGTCCCCACGGAACAACCACCGGTAAAGAAGCTTCGGAGAGACCACAAGTTAAGTAGAATCGTAGCTCGGTGACAACTACCGTCTACCATCATTTAACGGATGATCCTCTGCCAAGCGTAAAGGTCTATTGAATTACACTTTGGGGATTGTCTACAAGACAGATGCACAGTGTTGATAATGTCTTAGCTTGACTTCGTCAGTGCTTACTGGCCATTACGACATCCTTTGGTCACATAAATGTGACAGGTCCTGGTATTTATTCATGGTTTGTCTACGGCCCTCCCAATGATCGGGATGCGAGCACTTTTTGTCGTTTTATTATCACTGTCTTCGGTTTTGATGTATATGCACGATGTCATGAAAAGAATGCCTTAGAGAAGAAATGCTATGCGCAGTATTAATATGACTTGACAGTGCATGGACTGAGGATTATAGAAATGACCTGTGAAAATGATAAGTTACGTCTCAGTTCTATTTCCAGATTCGC
Organism: Haliotis asinina; assembly: GCF_037392515.1. Taxonomy (NCBI): domain Eukaryota; kingdom Metazoa; phylum Mollusca; class Gastropoda; order Lepetellida; family Haliotidae; genus Haliotis; species Haliotis asinina. The sequence goes on along the minus strand of NC_090294.1, from coordinate 16,976,602 downwards.
TAGGACATTTTTTTTTACTTTGATTGTCTAGAGATTAAACTTTTGTACAAGTACAACCGCAAAACCATACATTATCTAAATATAATGATGAGTCTGAATATTTTTGGAACAATGTAATTTTCATGATAATAAATTTTCTTTTTTGAAGTATATTGATTTCTTTAAGACTGTTGGTATAGGATGTTATTCCATAAAATCCTTGCACCACCTCCACCCACTTCGCTCCCATCAAAATATTATACAGTCAGTCTTTCAAAGTTTCTCGACTTGATATTGCTGGGATATTCCCCAAAGTGGCTTAAAACGTTATCCACTCCCTTCGTCACTCAGTTGATAATGTTGCAATTTCATGCCGCGATGCCGATTATCTAATTTGTGCTACTATTACTTGTACGAATTGTTTTGATCGCACATAAATATTTTCGTTCCTTGCATTTCATATCACAATCCAACAGTTTCAACTTGAGATTCCTAAGCTGTATGGTTCACCGTCCAGATCGATTTCAACATCTGTCAGTGATTTCTGTTGCAGGTGCTGTTTGATTGGTCAACGTGTATACACTTGTCACTGTTTTGAATACCGATCAAGATAAGCTGTCGACTGATGTGTCGAGAACTGTCGCCTGCAGCAAGAGTTGGTCGTCTGCTGTAAAGGTCACGTGATATCAACAAAGCGGCGCTTAATGTAGGTAGTCACGAGAAAACTATGACAGATGGGGTCAGTTGGGTGTATGGGAGGACCTCACGACGTTGGAAGTGCCGGTTCCAACTTTGCAGGTGGTGATATTTTTCATTGTTGTTAGACCATAACCATGATGATTAACCAGTGTCGATGATTTGCGTGTGTTCCGCACTTGCTGTAATGGCGGCGGTCGTCTGCTGTTGCGCGATTAGTAGGGGTTAACACGTCCGCTCATCACGCCGTTCAAGACCTTGGTTCGATTCCCCACATGGTGTGAATATTGCTAAAAGCGTCGCAAAACATGATTCGCTCACTCAGGATTACGTTAGCTTCACGTTTTTCCCTGCATGTCGAAGAACCTGTTTGTATGGATCTGTTGGGCACAATGTTTGACCTGGTTTATTGCACGTCACCGTGATCACAGTGTTCTGCCTGATTATTCTTAATTACATTAAAGCTTCATAGCAATGCTCAGGGGTTTCTCCAAAATTTAATTCGGTCTTATCGCCTTCATGAAGCTGACACTCACTCACTCACTCACTCACTCACTCACTCACTCTTAAGGCGGCAGGAAGCTTTAAGACCAGTGTTATAGCATTCGCCCGTGACCTTAGAGACCCCGTTTCTGTTGAAGGTATTGACGTATTGAGTGAAGCGCATTCTTTATTTCCCTTGCCTTGCCTTGGTTTGGATATTGCTTAAGGTGGCGTTAATCCGACCACTGCGTATCAATTATAAAGAAATTCAAGTAGAACACGAATTTAAATCAATAATTCGGTTTAAATTAGGAAAAGCGAATTTCACATGAGCATCTTTAAAACTGGACATGTCTTGAGTCAGTGTTGAGACAAATTTGGTTTCTTGGCGATTTACCTTGCATTTACTTAGCAAGCCAAATACTACGGTGTTCTGCCTGCACTGAAGTAAATGATTAAAGACTTCCAGTGAAAAGCGGAATATGGGACACGGTGAAGGCAACACCAACAGTGTTAGAGGACGGAAGTCAGGCAGCTGCAATATGCAGTACAACATTTCATTAACCATCTGCCTCAGTTTGATGAACGTTCAATAATTCAGCTTTGTCATTATGCTATGATTCAATGCTGGCACTCAGAGCGTGCACGAGAGGAAATAATACAATGGGATCTCTAGCTTAGTGTTTGTTGTCATTTTATTTGTTGACAAAGATTTGTAATGTATCTTTCCACCACGAATATAGGGTATTTCAAAATTAATTTTTACTTTTTTTATGTGTTTTCTTTTCCATCTCCTGTCCACACTGTTTTTCCCCGTCTTCACGACAGGTATTCGTTTCTCAGTTCACATGCTGTGAAAATGTATGGGCCGATGTGTGAATGCAAAAATGTTACAATTAAACATTAACAAAAAATCGATACAAAAAAGATGCATATACCACAGCCACATTCCAAGCTAGGGGGGATGGGGTAACGTAGTGATTAAGGCGTTCGCTCGTCTCACCGAAGGTCCAGGTTCGATTCCCCACATGTGAATAGTGTGTAAAGCCCATTTCTGGTGTTCCCATCTATGAAACTGCTGGAATTTTGCTAAAAGTAGCGTAAAACTCAACTCACTCACTCTCTCAAAGACAACTAACTTTAGGCTCTGTGCCATGAGACTGCCCCTTGGAGCCTATATTCTTGTCACATCACCACAAATACTCGCCGCTCGTCTCTCTGTGATCAATACTATACATAGCAAAACTAATAACAATACTAACAAGACTTTGTTCATGTTTCCTAACTTTTACACTGAATATTTTGTCCGTTTAAACTAGTCTAAATTCCTGTCAATAAATCAAAATTCGGTGAAATTCACGAGTAGTCTCCCCTGGACCATAGTACCACACCCTTCGTCCATGCCAAATGGTCGTGCCACCGGAGTAAAAGAGATGTTATCCGAATTCAGCTGAACGTATAACATCTTTCTTTATGCTTTTTTAATCATATGATCAATAGACGCTACCTCGAATACATTGGCATGCCGTTCTACCGCCTGGAACACAATTAGAAGCTAATGTTGTTTTCGAGTATTGTCCACGAATAAAGATGATTCTAAAAGGAAATTGACCTTTTAAAACTAACCATTCCTCATGCGAGTGGTCATATCCTTCAGGTTTACGACGACAACCTTTACGACGCCAAATTTAGCAACTTTGCACCACAATGCAAAGGGCCACCTTGAGGTGACGCTGTCGTCTGCTCTCAAGTCGAAGCCAGACGACATTCATTCTCCCTAACAAATCAATCAGGTATCGGTTTCCTCAAACCCTCCGGACTGAGGTCATCAATATACATTTGTCAGATGCTTGCTATCTCTGACCGCGCATCATGTCAAGACTAGCTTCTGTGTAAGTGTTTCAGCGTCGAAGACGGTTAACCGACGCTTGGATTGCATGTCGTGGCTTCCATAGACGGAGTCGAGCGGGCTGATGCTAAATTGATGCTGGCATTTTACTTGAAGTTTATTCGTGTCGTGCTATTAATGCCCATTTAACTTTCCCAGACATTTCCGTGGACAGTTCATTCTGTTGGTGATGTAAAGATAAACGTATACAATAATGTTTCCTTCCAAATAAACCTTTTTTCTTTCAAAACTTCCACTTCACTAATCATGTAGTTTGATAATGTCTATGCTTTGTTCATGATAACGGTTGTAAATCTTACACTACAAATTTAACCCAGATCGTTCCTAGGCTGCTTAAAATAACCAGACAGCTGAATATAGCAAATCAATAGAAGCGATTGTGTTTTCGTTCCTGTTAGACCATGGTTGAACCTCCATGTGGCGGGCCATGTTCTATCTGGTACGTTGACAGTAATCAACTTTATTCTGTGAGTATATCGCCTGACTAAGTGTAATGAGTATGGTTTATACTGTAACAATATAGATTATATAGTAAGAGAGCTGTTCCTCACAGCGTTGAGTACTGATCAAGTTTCATCATAGTGTATGAACTTGGTCTGCGAGGAAAACCCCACGTGATGCACGTTTCTGATATATTCAGGACTGGGATTCGAACCCACGATTATGGGTTTTTGACATGCCTCAGGGACGGAACTACGCACACTTTCTGTGCTTAAGGAATATCCATGGCCACACAGTTACCGTCTTTATATCTGAAAATGATTTCTAGACTAAGTATATTCCCAGCAATTTTATGAAGAGCTAGTGTTGTTAATGTGGGCGAGGGGGCGGGTTGATGTGTGAGGTGTGCGTATGGACATTCCTGTTCGAGGCCGGGGATCGTAAGGCGGTCCGAATGTTTTAAAAATATATGCTCTCAGATGCAATTGCATCGATCACTGCTATATTGTTGTCTGTTTGAGCAAGTTGCCTGATAGTATCTTGGAGTGAGTGAGTGGATGAGTTAGGATTTCTTCGTCGCTTTTAGCAACATTCCAGCAACATCATGGCAAGGGACACCAGACTTCACACTTTGTTCTCATGTGGGGAATCGAACCAGGGTCTTCGGCACTAAGCTACCCCACTGCCCCCTTCAACTCCAGAGATCTTACCCACGGTGTTCTTGGACTATACATAGCACTGTTGTCGCGGGCAAAACGGGACTTTTATTTGATGTTTGTAAATCACGGGGTTTGGGGGGCCCTCCAGTCCCTGAGTATAACATGTTTGGGTGTTTGCACTCGTGTATTCATCCTTGTAATTTAAAAAAACTGATAGTTATAAATCATTTCTGAGAAAAGTCAAGCTATAAATAACAAAATTGATTATGCATGTAAATAAAGAAAACTTTACCAAAAAATATTTGAATGAAAATGAAAAAAATCAATGCTTGAAATCATAGACAAATGAATTATTGATTTTTAATTGAAAAGAAAAAAATGGTTTACTCACTCTGTTTAGTGGTGTTTCATGTTAAGAATCTTTGCCTCGTCCTCAGTCCACGGAAATGAGTTTTGAGGTCATGAAGGGCGATTAAAGGAGGGAAGTGTATTGTTTAATAACCCTGCTGAAATTGATAACATTGATCTTGTTTGCGTTACTTTCTAAACAAAAAAATCGTGAAGGCAATCAAGAGGGTCTTTGTGAAGTCAATCAAGGGGATAAAATAATGGTAAAGGCAATTACGTCCCTTCTACGTTCACTGAAGAAGAGGAATCAATATTTTAATCATTGGACATCGAACCATAGATGCGAATGTACTGCATTTCATCAAAATGAAAAATTGGAACGGAGGTAGGCATGAGGCTAGTTTAGATCAAATTAATTATATGTTTTTCGGATTTTTGGTTACAATCCCAGTGTCAGACTAGAGTAAACGAAAGAAAATGAAGACTTGACTTGTCCTTGCGTGTGTTTGTGATTGGTGCGATCCCTAGATACGGTTCCTAACCATAGCTGCAAACATCAGTTTCATGTTCTATTGTTGTATAAACACCGGGTTTGATATTGTCCAAATCATGCATGTACTTAGCCACGATTTCATATGATTGTAACGGCTGTATTTACACATATCATGTTTTATCTTATTTGTTTGTTCGTTCGTTCATTCGTTGTTTGTTTGTTTGCTTGTTGTAAGTTTGTTTGTTTTGAGAGTATGTCTACATTAGATTCTGTAGTTTTGGCCCTCTGGTGAACATTTTAACGTACAATACTCAAGAGATCTGTGCGTTTCTTAAACCGACCACTGTAGTAATACCAGACTATATTCCCCTGATTGAACCCACCTGATTTTAGGTATTGAAAATCGGCGATCCCAAGGTGACTCGTCACAAGGCTGACGTGCTGTAATTCCTGGAAACTGCCCCATTTTGCCATAAGAACGGCTGTCAACATGTTTTTGTGAAAATAAATTATTGTTTTAACCTTTTTCTTAACATATTTTTCTTGTCTAATGGTACAGGATATATTTTTTACATGAGTTTCATTTGGGGTTTACGCCAATCGTTTTTATTGCATTCTGTTTTTTCAGAAGTTTGCATGTTTCATTCAGGAGTAGAAAACACTACTAACGAGATCTTTGGACGTCATTGACTTTTCATTTTAGTAAGTTTTTATCGCATCTTTGTTTATCCAATCTATGAGATTGATACTGCTGACAACGAGAAGACTCAGAGCAATAAAACATCTCCTATAAACACCTCTGACAGGGATAGTGAAGAATCTAAGTCAATAAACCAGTCTGTCTCCTGCCCTGTGAAACCGCGATGGATCTGGCTCTGAAGCGTGAAGTCATTCTGACAAAATGAAGTAAAACATTGTGAAGATTTGCCGTTACATTCAGACATATGCGTCTTGGTGTGATGAGTAATATGACGTCCGAGGGATCAAATATTTGAATGTTGCACTTAATTGCCTGTTGGTCTTAGCCTGTCTTTACAATGAATATTAACATTTGTAATTTATATAATAGGAAGGTCAAAGGATGCAAACTATACAATGTTGTGGTCTAATGTTTGTCGCAATGTGTATTTTCATTGAACATCATGTGTAAAAAAAAACGTGGTGTTGTTTCAATATTGGTTACTAGGGGGGCAAATGGATCATCTATGGAGAATGTTCGGGCGTGTAAAGAGATCAAAAGGATCCTCACTCTAAACAATGTTGCAGTTTATTGCCTGTGGTGACTTGTAAGAAATGAAATGGATCATCTCTGGTGAATATTCTCATATGTGTTGTGTGATATGTGATCCTCAAGAATAATGCGTTGCTTGCTGGTCGCCTTTGCAATAATATTGTGTACAGTTTCATGCATATGTGATCATAAGATTCGATCAGCCTACAAACATCGAACAGCTGTAGTACTGCTGAAACAAACATATACTCATGGTATAGTCACAGTTGCACAATCAACTCTGCTTTTAGCAGCGATTTTTATGAATGTAGAAAGGGAATGGCCAAGTTGTCGACACTAGAGAAAGTTGTAGTTCTGTTGGTCAAGTAGCATCTTGATCAGTTCACAGTGACATGACGTTCGAAGGACCTCATACTGGAGTGTTGCACCCTGTTGCCTGTTAGTCATACCACGTCGTAATCGGATTCTGAGGCTTTCCACACACAGGTCAATATATCATTGTCAGGAACCAAACCCAATTACACCTCACCAGCATCGCCTGGCCAGATGATGTGATTCTACAGTTAACGGACAACTGTGAGAAGCCTGCTTAAATAATCCGTATTGCATGCGTAAATCAGATCGGATATAAACTTAACAAGTTGACAAGCAGCGGCGTTAATATGCACATGACTTTAAGCATGTCTTCAGAATTAGCATTTCGGTTCATTCATTTCTCTGCATTTTTTGTGTTTGTATAATCAGTGGTGCATTCGGCACGACTCGTGTTAGTTCGGTACAACTCGTGTTAGTTCGGCACATCTCGTGTTAGTACGGCACGACTCGTGTTAGTACGGGTCAGTCCAACTCGTGGTGTAGTTTATCATCCAGTTACGTTTTCTCGAAGTAACACTACAGTATATACATTTTAGTATACTTTTCCCTCCCATACATCAACGTACTGTCTCTGCTGAGGTATCACATATTATGAAGTGCATACAATCACATTTTTGCACGAAGAAAAAATAATAATATATATGTGCTATATTTATATAGCACATATGTCCATGTTCGCGGCACGCTGAACGCTCACAAAAAGGAGTACCGGAGTCACTGTATGAAAGTGACTCAAAGAACGAGATTGTTGGGAATCATTCGTGAAAAGCTAATTTGTAGAGGTCTTGAGTTGGCTCCTGAACAAAGTGAAATCAGTACAGAGGTGGAGATGCACAGGAAGATTGTTCAGCAGCGGAGGAGAAGGTTCGGCGTCCAATCAATCTGCTGTTCAGTATTAGCGTTGAGTTCTCCTTCCTTCTATTCATGTACTTCCTCTAGGTACTTAAAATACTCAAGTACTTTGTCAAAGTTTTGTTAATAATTACTCTAAAACAGTTGAAGTAGAGTGTCGATAAAAATGTCAGTGGGGAGAAGAATGGGCTTTATGTATTTTCCTAATGTTAAGAATGAAACCCGCCACAACGCCTTAACCACTGTGCTAACCCTTTATCCCCGTAAACCAGAGGTTACAACCCGGAAAAGCCAAGAAAAACAGAGTTGGAAATGGCGTGGCTCAACCAGTAATGGGTACGGTTGAGTGATCGTGTGAATGTGTCTCTCCCAGCAATGACAGTCCATGTTACCGACAAGAATTGATATAAAACGAGGAATCCAGTGTTTTGTCCTCTTCTGATAAATGCTTGAGATAAGAGCTATTGTTCATTCAGTTATTGTTCATTGTATATAAATAAATGTAGAAGAATGATCATTTTTTCACGATTATACTAATAACCAGTAGCACATGTGACACCTAACAACTCATTATGTTTAATAGCTGTTTGAAGCAAACGTAATGACATTTTGATTTGAAGTTGAAACGACACAATATCTTTTATGTAATATTCTTGCTCTAACGTCTCTGCTGATGGAATGTACGAATCAGACAAACCAAGGTAGTTTACATGAAGACATAAATACACACAGAAATTCTTAAGAGAAAATGCTGAAACTGCCCGTCTCCATGCAATGAGCATCATTGACATTATCGTAGTGTCTTATTCAGGAAAGTCATCGGACAAATATTTCTAAAAACCAAAAGCTATGCAACCAACACATATGAGACTTAGTTGTTATTCTGCATTCTTTCTCTTTATAATTACTCCAGTGTACATTGTCTTGTCAGACACCCTGTTCCTCTTTGTCACTTCCATTAATTACCTACTGTATATGACTTTTATGGCCTTTATTGGTTACTCCCCTTGGCTGTGTTTGCCATCACGCCACCTGAGCAAGGGAGTGCTATTGATTCTCTATCTATATGTCCGTTGTTGAGTCTTTGTCCGTCCATCGTTATCACACACACACACACACACACACACACACACACACACACACACACACACACACACACACACACACACACACACTATTCTGAAAAAGTTCGACCACGAGCAGGATTATCCCGCATGTAGGTGATGCCCTGCAGTTGAGTAGAAATTCCGCTCACCTCATTCATATATACTTGTTCATGTCATGTCTTATGGTACCAACTAAACAAGTATGCCTTCGTCTTCGTCAGCGTACAATTCGTCTTATTTTCTCAAGTAATTGTCGTCGGTGTATTGTCCCTCTGCAATAATGAGCTCTGCAATAATTCCACAGACGCACCACAAGTACACGATGATACATGTATCATTTTATTTCAGAACAGATTCTATACATAGGAATTAAGATAATACAATCTACAAAGAAAAACGCAGGGAATGCAAGTTTAAAGAACAAAAATAAGCGTAAAAAGATTAATCTCAATTAAATAATAAAGAAGTCGCCCAACATATGACAAGTCAACAAAGTGACTAAAACAATTTTAATCTATTCTAACCGATGAGTGACGCTTATTTAAAAAACAAAAAACAAACGATAATGGTTCCTTTACTCATTGTGACTTTCGCAGCAACGCAGTTTGTGCTTGAAATGTGCCATTATCGGCAACAGGTATTTTTCAAATTGGCTTTTTCGGGCGGACACTAAAGAAGACGTTGGAGGGACCCTCAAGCACAATGCCTTGCTTGCTGGTCGTCTTTGCAATAATATTGTGTAAAGTTTCATTATGTGCAAATGTGTACGGACTCGATCTGTCTACAGACATTGTACAGCTGTGATACTGCTGAAACAAACATATACTCATGGTATAGTCACATATTGTTTACGTATTTATATGTAATATAGACATGCGTTGAACATATAAACAATAAAAAGCAGCTTGGAATTAGCTGCTGGAGCTTGTGAAGTTTCATTGTAAACAGAAATGCATTAGACTAGTATCTTCTGCTTAATGTTATAATTTCAGCAGGTTTGAAACTGGAACACAACAAAATGAATAAATTGAATTAAAATGGTCTGATTTGTTTTTATACGCGACGTTTCCATTAAAACAAAGCCATATACATCCAGTCAAGATGTATTGACTGGTGCTACAGTAAAATGAAAACAAAAGTCTGCAGTTACGATGTAAACGGTACATTAATGTTTCATTTCTAAACTTCACTCGCAAACCTCGGTTTCATATGACCAGCGATACCTTTTCAACAATGCTCGTTCCCTAGGCGCCCCCATAACAAAGATTTACATTCATTGTCAACATACAGTAAAAACCAGCATTATCAGCTGGAGAGTATAATTCTTCATTTTGCTTCATAACAGTTGGCCGAACCAGAAACAGACTCCACTATCCATAATTAGGAATAGACCGCACGTTCATCAATTTAAACAACTGCAAACAAGGGAATCTATGCATCATTCTTCGCAGAAATGTTCCAGTAAATGTCCGACATTTGTAATTTCGGAAGCCATCAAGAGTTTCATTTTCCTGTATGAATATCATATTGTCAAAGTTTTTCAGTTGTTGAAAATATTCGAAAGAGCCTCATGTGACACTTGCCCAATAGTTGTTTGATCAGGATTACACCAAACAAGACTCTAAAGCTCTCGGGGGATCCCATACATCAATTTGTGTTGCGGGGATGTTCGGTGTCATTTAGTGCCATTCAGTGCCATAAGGTGCATTTTAGTCATAGTTCTATCAAATGAAGAAATGTGGGGCGAGTAGAATAGAAAAATGCACATCGGAACTCATTTTTTTAACACAATGCAAATTGTAGGCAATAAACTGGATTCTCAGGCAATTCTTTCTTAGTAATGTTCCGACGGGTGTTGTTTCAGAATATTACCTTTACTACCTGATAATTTATCAAGATATCCTGAATATGTAGAAATAACCAGTCTCGATTACCTGGCGAAACAGAAAGGCGAAAATAGCATGGCCATTATATGAATGGACCTATGACAGTCAGTAATGCCCAGAAAGGTTTCTTCTCACACAGATAACATAGTGACTGGACACATAAGTAAGGATCCACACCATAAGGTTTCATTGAAATCATCAACTTAAACATTATCATGTTAGTCAGGGCTTGTATTCCATTTGTTAGAGTAGAACCCATACGGCATTCCAATGAACTGAGATGAAAGTAAAACGGGAACTCTTTACATGTCTCCATGACATCAATGATATCAGTTGTGTTTCAAAGGATCTGATTTTGAGCCGTCTATAAGTCGCTGAATATAGAATACTGAACGTTCACTGAACGGTCTTGTGTCAACACATAGATCCCAACTCGAGACATGAAACTCATATATATCAAATTGTAGCGAGCGAATGTCCCTCAAGTAAACATCAACTCAAAATTTCGCAGAGTGAAGTTGTAGCGTTGTATTACAAGTGCTGGATGTATTTCATTTACAGGATGTTACAGTTACTGTTAGACGGTTTGCATCCATTGACAGAACAATGTTTTCTAAGAACAGGGTTTGAACAAGGCGAACAATGTTTTCTGAGAACAGGGTTTGAACAAGGCGAACAATGTTTTTTAAGAACAGGGTTTCCACAAGACGTACAACATTTTCTAACAACAGGGTTTCTACAAGGCGAACAATGTTTTCCAACAACAGGGTTTCCACATGGCGAACAACGTTTTCTAACAACAGGGTTTCCACATGGCGAACAATGTTTTCTAACAACAGGGTTTCCACACGGCGAACAATGTTTTCCAACAGCAGAGTTTCCAAAAGGCGAACAATGTTTTCTAACAACAGGCTTCTACAAGACGAGCGATGTTTTCTAAGAATAGGGTTTCCACAAGGCATACAATGTTTTCTAAGAACAGGGTTTCCACAAGGCGAACAATGTTTTCTAACATCTGGGTTTCTACAAGCGAACAATGTTTTCTAAGAACAGGGTTTCCACAAGACGTACAGCGTTTTCTAACAACAGGGTTTCTACAAGGCGAACAATGTGTTCTAACAACAGGGTTTCTACAAGGCGAACAATGTTTTCTAACAACAGGGTTTCTACAAGGCGAACAATGTTTTCTAACAACAGGGTTTCTACAAGGCGAACAATGTTTTCTAACAACAGGGTTTCTACAAGGCGAACGATGTTTTCTAACAACACCATACTCCACTACATTATGTCAGAGCAGCTTCTCCTAGTTCGATGTCGATCAGTGCTCTGTTAAAGAACAACTTTTTTCATTAACCAAATAAAACATCAAAAATAATGGATGTAAATAAATACATGCATCTATCCAGATGTATGCGATATCCGTCAATGAGTGATCAATCTTTGGGGATCAAGCAGATTTATAGTAGTATTTTAATAATGTAACTTCGTGTGAACTTTTCAGAGGAAAGTCCAACGTCATTTCTGTAAAGACGTGAAAAGCTTTACTAGAACAGTGAATAGCTTTACTCGAACAGCGAACAGCTTTACTAGTAGAGTGAACAGTTTTACTAGTACAGTGCACTGTTACAAGACTTCTAATCCATGGATAATTAAATCTAAAAAAATAAACTTTGGATCTCTTAAATATCTGCTTTGGGTTTCTTGTTGAGACGTTCCGCGCTTATGGCGCAATGGATAAAAGATCTGTAAACGTTCATTTACACAACGACAGACCCCCACATGTTGTACCTCGATGGGAATAGAACTTGAGCTTTGTGCGGGCAACAGTACACCATATACCGATTTCCATGTCGACAGACCCAACAGATTACAGATTCTAACAAATTGTCAGCTGGCTTTTAAAAAAGTATGTCCACACAATGCCAGTGAAGATTGAACTGAAGGATGTCCCTCATGCTAAAGGTTATCATCTGTTACATCTCTGACATCAAACCCTCAACAAGAACTTTTATACGATGTCATAGGAACAGATTTTAATCAATCTTACCAATACAAGTACTTGCGCTTCCCGTAGATGTGCTTAATCATACGAGATTCGCATCATTCAACTAGAGAACAGTGGTAAAAACGTTTCAAGTTAATCTTTTACGTCTGATTTGAATCCATTGACCTTTCTGCCATATCCGTCACATGTGTGTCAAGTTATGAGGGCCTAGTAAGTGGGTGAAAACGTTCCCGGTTTTTGAAGTCATCAATGAAGAGTGCAAAGGAAAGAGTATGTCCGTGAACATGTGTACTGAGATTTGGAAACCTGTCTACCGGCTACCTAATTTTATGGATTTTATGGATATTTTTGATTTCCATTTCTGGCTTTACCCACTGTTCCAATTCTTACGCTGACGCTTAATAGTGACAATGTGTACACAAAGAAAATGCTGAAAATTATGATGACGCCATTGTACTCACTCGAAGCGGGAGTGAGTGAGGGAGTTTAAGGCCATCTTCAACCGTATTCTGTAAGCGGAAAATTAAAAGGGATACTGTCTTCCTCGAATTCTTCTGTGGTCCCAAAGTAAGATCATCACAATCTGCTATGTCTGGTGGGCACAATCGTATCATGGTATAGACGGAGCCACCATCTCATATTGGCTAGCATTGGATGAATTCACCATGTAAAGAGACTTATTATTTCCACTTGACTATCCTCCCGTTACAGCTCTGGTGTATAAACACCAAGCGATATCAATCTGTAGTCTTATTTCTATTAACCATACAGATAGTCTTCTCAAGATCGATCGTCATGTGTGCATGAGATGAGGGAACGAAAGGGGGTCAAGCTTACAGAGAAACCTATAATATCACAACTGTATAATCACCCCAGATGACTTTCATTGACGATTCTGTTAATATTAAAACACCAAAGGCAGACAATAACCATTCTAGATTATCCATTTTTGTGCGCTTTGTGAAGAGGAGGTTCTCTTATCATAAGAGTCTGAAAACTGCTTAGCACAGAGATTGTCATAAGTCTACTGACGGGCAGTCTTAGGACCTTTGATGTTCTCAAAGATCTAGCTTCGTGATTCCCAGTTTAAGGCACAGTTAACACGTAAGTCCATATCTTAAGAAGTAAGACAAAACATTGACTTAAGACACTTTCATGATCCCAGCGCCAGGAAATGCATATTTAAGAGCACCTGATGTTGTCACGGATCTCTCAGGCAATCCATTCACATAATTGTCATCAGTGCTGCACAGTGGCCGTTTAGGCTGTAAACCGGGACTGATCGCTTTCTCTGGATTTGGGGTTTTTAAAAGTGCTTGGGAGAGCAAGAATACTTTAAGCGAATAATTGTTTTTGTGGTCTTTCGATCAGATGTTTAGACTTGTTTGCCTTTGGATATCATTGCACACGGACATGAATGCTTTTTAATCCTGTTTAGAAGTGATTAAATAATACCAATTGTTTAATTATTGCCAACGATTTGTTATAAATCATACGATTAGGTTTTTGTAAATATCTCAAATGCTATTTGGCATTAAAAACTGTTGTTCAATTTTAAAAAGGAAAAGCAAAACCAACTTGTTTATTTTTTTATTATATTTTACGGCATAAGGAAGAATCTGGTGCTTTTAAAAATTTTTTATTAGAATTTAGGATCTAGTGATTTCAACTGGAGAAACTCTTTAGTCTGGTTGAGATTTTTAATGGCTGGCATCTTGCAATTGTGTGCATACAATACTGAAGCTATAAACTGAAGGCTCTTGTTCTGTTATCATTGTGGAAGACTTGATACATGGTCCCACAAATAAATAAATAAATAAATAAATAAATAAATAAATAAATAAATAAATAAATAAATGAATGAATGAATGAATGAATGAATGAATGAATGAATGAATGAATGAATCAATAGCTGAAATATTGCTAAAGATGGCGTAAAACCATACTCACACATTTTATTCCATCTATATGGATGACTGATTATGTAAATGTCGCGTTTGCGCTAGACAATCCGGTGATTGATACCAAGAACATCACTCCACACAGATGGGAGATGAAGAAGCGCATCAATCAAAGCAGGGAATCTGAAACTGTGTGGTTAACGTCTATGATACATTTCAAAGTGGAGTAAAACATCAACTCACTCACTCACTTCAAACTCTGAATGAATTGTTCACAGAACTGCTTTAAACCCAACCAGTTTATAAAACGTGGTCCAGAGAAATGATGAAAACAATCCTTATAAGAAATTGTATTCTAAAGGCGTCGTATAGTGAGGTTGACTTTTGGGTTTACCCTTACTCTCTCAATAGGAGCCAAATAGACTGTCACTGGAGTAAATTTACATTAGCTCAAGTTCACAAATAAACGCTGTGATGTGTGAAGCGTTGTCCATTGGTTTAAACATTACATGTGGGCAATTTAGGATGTTGGCAGCGTGCAAACAAAAATGACGTATATATTTTATGCGGGACAAATCAAGTGGATTAAGAAAACTTAGAAATTGGTTTCTGGGATTTTCCAAAGACAATACTATAGCTGTGAACATATCAGAAATGAAATGTCGTTGGAAATTATCTTGACAGGTTACTTGTATTGTCCCAGGAAATATAACCGAGGGATATAACCAGTGCTTGATATCAACGATTTAACAACATGTACAGAGACT
The DNA here is from genome assembly GCF_037392515.1 of Haliotis asinina. Classification (NCBI taxonomy): domain Eukaryota; kingdom Metazoa; phylum Mollusca; class Gastropoda; order Lepetellida; family Haliotidae; genus Haliotis; species Haliotis asinina. The sequence continues at coordinate 16,961,471 of NC_090294.1, read as the reverse complement.
TCAAGTATTGGTGACAGATTTAATCACATAAACCGTTTTGGCTTAGAATTGCCATGTTTCACTTTTGAGAAGAAACAAAACGATTGTGTTGGTAATTGAAAGAAAGATGATGAAGGATTTGATGGGACACCAACAATATGTCAACAGAGCGTCGTGTTTGTTGACATACATTGACTACCACATCCAATGGTGTAGCGATAAACGGTGCGTTTGACAATCAATGTTCGGTATTTAGTTGATCACAAACATACAGCTGTATCCTGCTTGTAGTTACTTTCAACTTATGTACGCATTCCGAAGACCAGTATATCAAATAAGTATTGCATTACAATAAAACTGTAACATTATTATTAATATTTAATAACTGTTTGCAATAAAAACATATGCCAGTTCATTACAACAGCTAATTCAGCGTGTGTAATCAAAGACATCGTTGACGGGTCTCATTTACCAGCTCACTCATTCAACTGGTTATTTGTCTTACACACAGCAAATGCAGCTTCTTTTCCCTGAACACTTCTGGGAGCTGTCAACACTAGCAGAGTGAGACACGCGTGCAGTGCCTTCCTGTACAATGTGATGTAAAGGTAAGTCTCTATTTCGCTCAAGTTTTTTTAATGGCAAACAAGGATAAGCTGAACACAGACCTGAAAATTGTCCCGTATTAGCATGTATGGGTGCCGCCCACTGGCACTTGCTATCATCTGCGAAGACGCCCTCGTCATATACTGCACGCGCACTACTCTCCATTTGCTCTACCTTTCACAAACCCAATGGATTTGTTCATTTCAGTGCACTGTTCTAGTAAACGCGTTCTCTGCGAAGGACCAACTTATCCTTGTTTGCCACTACTAAATCAGTGACTTGTAGTAGAGCCACAAGGAGCTGGCTTTGAGGACGTAGTGAACCTATGTCCTTTAATGCCCCTTCGTGATAGTTCTCAATGTTACGACTGCCCACTGGAAAACGCTTGAGATCCATCAAGGTGTCATCCTTGTCCATTCCTTTTCACAGGAGATATGAACGGCTATCACGTAAGTGTTGCAAGTGTTGAGATGGAATGATACGTTAAGTATTTCTCTATATAAAGATGTGAAAAGTATCACAAAACGGGAAAGTCTTTGCTTTTATAAATGGAAAAATGCATTGAATCACTTCATGCACAGAATTGTTTATTGATGTGGAAATAGTTTTGGCGTTTCTATCTGTTTCTATGAACATAAAGCAATGGTTCTTAGACCTCTCTCTGAGAGAACATACCTGTGGTTGATCCGGACTATGACATATGTAAGTGCACATGGGTCATTATCAAACAGTGATGACGCCAGGTGTTCTAGAAACAGTGACGATATTTTGCCACAGTGCATACAGCGGTCAAATTTAGAGTTGACTTATGGCACGTCACATAATGTGATGTGACCTTTGAAGGGCAAATTGTACGGCATGAGTTGTGAAAGGAAGACACTGCAGCTGCCGCAATATTCCCCCAACTTGGCTGGAACCACATCGGATTCGTATCTTGAATTAAATCCTTCCTGAATTAAATAATGCACTTCATCGAGACGTACTTGTATGAGATCATTCACCTCTTTTACTGAATAGCGGATGCCAGAAAACCTGGCACTTCTGGCAGTTTTATCTTCTAAACAATGTCACCTCCTCCGACCGATAGGACTCCCCGAAATTGTGACAACTATTTCAGATAACATGCCTTATGTGCATTTCATCAGCTTAATTGTCTTGAGTGATGAAAACTTGTATAAAATACCCATATCCATATAGTAATGGACAGACAATGTTGATTGATGCTTCAACCATGTGAATTAAAAGGTTTGGGCTGAATAGTGTTTAAGAATTTACAGGAATAACCTCTTTGGTTGATGACATATCGGCGAACATTCATTCTGTTTACTGACAACCTCCCACTTTTTTACAAACTCGATTCATATGATTAAAATGGATAATTCTATTATCTGTTTTTGTGAGTTTTCGATTTTTTGTCAGCGAGAGCATATGATCACATGCCTGTGCACAATTATTACCTTACCTAAATGCAACGTCGATTAAAAGATATCCAAGTTGGAAAGATGTGACAAGGAAGTCAACAACAGCATTAGCAACAAATTGAGGAACACTTCTTCTCTTGCACACGTCTTTCCTATACGTTAATAATACCTGGCAATATAGATAACTGTCCAGGGCTACAGCATTTTCACTCACTCAAAACAGTAAGTGGCATTCCTAAAGCTGGTTATTTTCAGAAACTCATCTTGTTCAGTTGAAGTTTATGCACAGACTAAAATCTACGTGGACCACCTAGTGTGTTTTGCACATCGAATTTAATTACAAATCAATTGAATTTTGCTTTTCATAATAAGATTCTTTCGGTAGAAAAATGTTTTTGTATGTGAACACTGCACATTCTAATCGAGAGTGAAACATGGCCAAAGTAAACACAGTTGTAACACATACGCCTTATGTTTTGCACATAGAACTTAATTACAGTTCAAATGAATTTTGTTTTTGAAAATATGACGCATTCGGTATAAAAAATATTTCCCTCTTTTGAATGTGACCGTTGCATGATCTAATCGAGTGTAAAGCATGGCCAAAGAAAATAGCATCTGTTCAAAGAAACACACTCTTATAATCAGATTTAATGCAAATGTAACGTCAGTGCATTATTAAAATTAACTTTAAATTGCTCTCATGAATCATGCATTTCACTGAGGTACTAAATTTTCACTGTGTATACCTATAGTTCGGTCACACAGATTGGGTCATTCCATTGCTGAAAAGGGATCTCCTTATTCTAGTTACAGGTAATTTAAGTGATATATTACATTGATGAGTTTCCACACAAGACTAGTATGTTTGATGTTAAAGATGTGTACATGAGAAGCAGTTGGAGTCCATCACTCTTGATGTCTTACCACCAGCGAAAACCAGTTGCCAGTTGTGACCAGGATCCATTTGAACCACAGATCATGGTGCTGAATGCCCCATTTTGAAATAGAGACTTATACCTTTACATCACACTGTACAGGAAGACATCGTCAATGGTGTCTTGCTCTGATAGCGTTGCCAGCTGCCAGAAGTGTTCAGGGAAAGAACACTTCTTGTGCTATGTGGAAAACAAATAACCAGTTGAATGAGTGACTTAATATATCAGGACATTAAACAGTGTCTTTCACTACACGTGCTGAATTAGCTGTTGTAATGAACTGGCATATGTTCTGATAACGAACAAATATATGCTGGGATAATAAAAATAATGTTACGTTTCATTGTAATCCAATACGTACGCATATAATTGTCTTCGGAATTCAGCTCTGAACGTAACTACAAGCAGGATACAGCTGTATGTTTGTGATCAACTAAATAGCGAACATTGATTGTTAAACGCACCGTTTATTGCTACACCATTGGATGAGGTAGTCGATATATGTCAACAAACACGACGCTCTGTTGACATATTGTTGGTGTCCCATCAAGTCCCTTGTCATCTTTTTTTCGATCACAATCATTTTGCTTTGCTTCTCTCTTTAGAAAATCCCAGAAACCAATTTCTAAGTTTTCTTAATCCACTTCATTGGTGTTTGCACGCTGCCAACACCCTAAAGTACCCACAGGTAATGTTTAAACCAATGGACAGCAATTCACACATTACAACGTTGATTAGTGAACCAGAAGTAAAGAATGTAACACTGACAGAATACAAGGCTCCACCTCTTCGAGTTGCGTGAACCCAATGTCAGTCTCATTATGCGGCGCCTTTAGAATACAATTTCTTAAAAGGATTGTTTCCTTTTTTCCTTTCAAGAACATGGATTTCTGTGGATCACGTTCTATGAATTCTTTGCATTTAAAGACGTTCTCTGAACACTTCATTCAGAGCTTAGTGTTACAAGTTTAAAGTGAGTGAGTGAGTTGATGTTTTACTCCACTTTGAAATGTATCATGGATGTTAACCACACAGTTTCAGACTCTCTGATTTGGTTGATGCACATTTTCATCTCCCATCTGTGTAGATCGATGTTCTTGGTATCAATCACTGGATTGTCTGACCCAGGCGCGACATTTTAAGGAGTCAGTTATTCATATAGATGCGATAGTGTGTGTGAGTGAGTATGTCTCTGCGCCGCCTTTAGCAATATTCCAACAATATCCCGACAGGGGACACCAGAAATGGGCTTCACACATTGTACTCATGAGTCAAGTCGACCGCAGGTATAGTTGGAATACTGCCGAATGAAAACAGAAACATTGTTGTTTGATTGCAGTATTTGTATATGGCGGTTCTGATTGTAAACACCAATATTACATGTTTACCCTCAGATTGGCGGACGGCAGGCATAGAGTCTGGAGACGACGTCGTGAACAGTATGCCCAATGTTGTGTACAGGAAGTCGACAGATTCGGGGGCGGGAGTTGCATGGTGTGGGGTGCTTTCTGTGGGAACAACCGCTCACGACTTCTGGTTATACGTGGAAACTTCACAGCTGCTGCTTACTGCGACCAGGTGCGCACCCCTGAACTCGTTCCTTTCATGGCGGCTCATGGCCCAGGTCTACACTTCTAGCATACCGCGATGTTGACACGAAAGTTCCTTCAAACTGCTGGCATCAACGTCATGGACTGACGATCGAGGTCCCCTGACCTTAATCCAATAGAGTACGTTTGGGATGCACTTGGGAGAAGGCTTCGTGGTCCTAGGAACCAACCTCAGAATTTTCAGAAACTTGGCGCTGCCTTGTAAGAGCGATGGCGTAGAATCCCCAACTACGTGTTCACAAGCATCAGACAGTCGATGAGGAGACGGTGTTTGGCAGTGGTGAATGTGCGGAGCGGCCATACACAATACTGAACTGAGACATTTCATATTTTTATTCTTGTGACTTGACATTCTGTATACCTATGTATATATAACCTAATGGAATTGATTGTGGCACTGTCAGTGTATCGGGTACACCACAGTGATCTCAGCAATGAAATAATAACAATTTAACCATCTTACCATCTCTTGTTCTGTTATAGTGCCCTGAAGAATGAATGTGAAGTTTCTTTTTTAAATGCATCACTAAAAATCCTGTAATAGGGACCATGTATTATGTTTTCCATCATGACAACATGTCAATTAGAGTTTTGCACCAAAGCATTTTATGCACACAAATGCAAGATGCCAACAATAATATGAATACCAAACTAAAACGTTACTCCAATTTCAATCACTAGATCCTGAATTCTAATTAAAAATTTTAAAACCACCATATTTTTCCCCATACCGCCAAATATAATCAATTTAAATTAAACAAATTGGTTTCGTTCTTTCTACTTCAAACTGTACAATAGCATTTGATATTTACAAGAATCTAATCGGGTGATGTAAACAAATTGTGGGCAATATTTAAACCATTAGTTTATTTAATCACGTTTCAACTGGATGAAAATACATTCATGTCTTTCTGGATTGATATTTAACAACAAACAGGTTGACCACCACCAAAAGACCACAAAAACAATAATTCCCTTAAAGTATTCTTGCTCTGCTGAGCACTTTAGATGTGATGTAAAACGCCAATGCCAGAGGGCGATCAGTCTTGGTTTACTCCTGAAACAAATCACATTGGGCAACGCTGATGAAAATTAAGTGAATGGATTCCCAGAAGATCAGTGACAACAACAGGTGTTCACAAAGAGTGTGCATGTCCTGCTCTATATCTAGCACACAAAATGGATAATCGAGAGTGGTTATTGCATGGCTTTGATGTTTAATATGAGCCATATCTACAACGGAAGTCATAGTATGAGATACTTGATGGTTCCCATATGTTGCACGCTTGGCTTCAAATCCTTTCTCTTATGGCTCATTTTGTTTCCTAAAAACTATGGAGTTATGGAGTTGTGATAGTGCAGGATTTCTCTGTAAACTTGACCCCTTCCGATTCCTCTGCTTATGCACACATGACGATCGATCGTGATAAGAGCATTTGTGCGCATAGTAGAAAAAGATTTCAGATTGATATTGCTTGGTGTATATACACCAGGGTTTAGACAGCAGTGGCATTGTCACGGTATAGTCACGTAGAAGTTACAGGTCTCGTTACAGGTCTCGTTACATCGTGGATTCAATCCAGTGACGGCCAATATGACCACTGAAAATACTGAGATGGTAGCTCTTTGAATAGCGTGACAGCACTGCGTCCACTAGACACAGCGGGCTTTCATGATTTTACTTTCGAACCACCGAGTCGGTTTGATTATGATTCTTGTACATCCCTTTTAATTTTCCGTTTGCGGTGTTCGCGATTTGCCTGAAATACTGTTGAAGGTGACATTAAACTCACTCATTCATCATGCGAACAGTCCGCCAACATATTTTCCAGTATTTCATCAGTGTACACAATGCCACAGTTATGGGTGAGCCTAACATTTGGAACGAAATGGAAATATTTGAACGAAACATGCATTACTACTCAGGCTTTAATCATTGTCCAAACATTAATAATAATCCAGAGTAAGGTAGTAAATTAGACATATAAATTACACATTTTTCCAAACTTCAGTAACCATGTTTACAGGTATACTCATTCCTTAGCATTCTTCAGTGATGGCTTCAAAAACTTGGAATGTTTTCACCCACCTACTAGGCCCTCATAACCTGACACACATGTGACGGATATGGCAGAAAGGTCAATGGATTCAAATCAGAATTGGGAGATTAACTTTAAACGTTTTTACCACTGTGCCCAAGTTGAATGATGCGATTCTCGTATGATTAAGCACATCTACATTCAGCTCAAGTATTGTATTGATAAGATTGATTAAAATCTGTTGCTATGACATCGTATAAAGTTCTTGTTGAGGGTTCGATGTCAGAGATGTAACTGATGATGACCTTTGACGTCAAGAACAACCGTCCATTCAATCTTCACTGGCATTGTGCGATTTCGAAAAGAGACAACCCACAATCTGAGGTCTGTCGTAATGGTAATGGGCATGTGGTAAACGTGTTCGTTTGTCCCGAACAAAGCTCAGGTTTGATTCTCATCGAGGTACGATATGTGTGTGTGTGTGTGTGTGTGTGTGTGCGCGCGTATGTGTGTGTTCCCTTGTGTAAGTGAGTATTTGCTGATAAATGTCTTTTCCCGTTTACAATCTACCCGCGGAAAGTCTCAACAAGAAGTCCTAATAGATTTTGCATATAAAAAAGGAGACTTTTAGGAGATCCGGAGTTACGGTTTTCATTTTCCACTGATTAGACATATGAAGTCATTGATTGGTAAAACTGCTCGCGACCATGCAGAAGTGTGTCCTTGGACCTTTCTCTCAACATAGATCACATAGTTATATACTCATATACTGTTATAAAGAAGCTTGAAGTCCAAACGATGACCACTCATTGACTGATATTGCACACATATGAATAGGTATAATATGGATTAAGGAATTTATTTACACGCATTCATATTGATGTTTTAGTTGTGTTTAATGTCTGCTCTTTTTAACACCGCTCTTATCGACACTCTTATGGGTAACCCAGTGATAAATATCATGAGCACAAACTACGCAAATGAGATTTTATAACATGCTTCAGGGAGTCTGACAACCCGATTGCTTTAGTAGTATTTTACTACAAGCAATATTTCATGATCGAATTGTTCTGTTCAATAGTAGAGTATGGTGCTATTGGAAAATATTGTTCACATTGTCGAAACCCATTAAAATACCCCCTTTCTCTTTTCTTAACATTGTACCATACACGTTATCAATTGTATCAGGCACCAGCAATTGTTTTCATGCTTTCATTCTTTCATGCGTGGAAAACATTGATTAAAGCTCTCTTTGAGAGGTGAAAGAAAATACCGCTGGATGATCCAGACTGTAACGTTTTCAGGTGGCTATTTTCAAATAGTGATGACACCAGGTATGATATGATATGATATGATTTTGCCGCACCTGTGGTAAATATCTGAAAAGCTGTTTATTTTAACAAAAAGCATGATGATTTTACGATACACGTCAAAATAGGGATTTGCATCTTCCATAAGCTATCATACACTTTAGTGAAAGCTTTGCTAAAGCCTTTAGTATTACAACACTGGTGAAACGACTTATGAGCAAGCCTTGTATACCACGGTATAGTCCTAGTGGAATGGGCACATTGTGGCTCATGAGTTGTGAAGCGAAGACATCGGAGACTGGCGGTGTTGCAATATTACTTCAACTCGCCTGGTGGTGGAACCAATGCGTACCATGACATGCGCATCACGAACAAATTCCTTCCAGAACGAAACCTTGTACTTAACTGAGACACAGCTGTATGAGACCATTTACTTCTTCTTCTCAATAACAGAAACATTGTATTTAACTGAGACACAACTGTATGAGATCGTTTACCTCTTCTTCTCAATAACAGAAGTCTTGTACGTAACTGAGACACAACTGCATGAGATCGTTTACCTCTTCTTCTCAATAACAGAAGTCTTGTACGTAACTGAGACACAACTGCATGAGATCGTTTACCTCTTCCTCTCAATAACAGAAGTCTTGTACTTAACTGAGACACAAGTGTATGAGATCATTTGCCTCTTCTTCTCAATAACAGAAACATGGTACTTAACTGAGACACAACTGCATGGGATCGTTTACCTCTTCTTCTCAATAACGGAAGCCTTGATGAACTGGAACTTTTATCATCAGAACAATATCACCTCCTGTATGAGTCCCAATGTTTGAGACAAACTGTTTCGGATAGCATGCCTTAAGTGCATTTCGTCAGCTTGAGGGATGAGAACTTGTGTACAATTTCCGATGTTAATGGACAGAAGATGTAGACTGATGCTTCATCCAGGTGAATTACATGTTTTGGATGAACAGTGTTCGAGAATTTACAGAAATAACCTTTCTTGTTGATGACAAACAAGAGAACATTCATTCTGTTTACTGACATGATCCCACTGTTTATTAACTCGACTCTATGATAGAAATGGATAATTTTACGTATGATTTTGTTGTGTTTCGATTTTGTCAGTGAGAGTACATATTTTACAGAAAATACACCATATGATCACATGCCTGTACAAATAAGAACATATTCCCTAACATCAACGTCGATTAACAGATGCCCAAGTTGAGAAGATGTGACAAGGAAGTCGATAAAGGCACCATTCAAATATTCAGAGGGCACATCAGTGATTACAGTGATGCCAATACATAAAAACTTCTAGGTTATAGCTGCATTTCAGAAACTCGCCTTGAAAGTAAAAGAAGTGACACATATATAAGGAACTCGTCGTTGCACATAGAATTTAACTACGTCTAACTAACGTGAATTTCGTTTTTCGAAAATAACTTATCTGGTATGGAAAAAAAATGTTTGCAATTACACACTTTCTGTATCTGTACACTGCACATTCTAATCAGGTGTGAAGCATGACTAAAGAACATGGCATCTGTTCAAAGGAAACACAGAGTTGAAATCAGATTTAATGCAGATGTAACGTCAGCACTGATTAACTTTAACTTTAAATTGCTCCCTTGAATCATGTATTTACTGAGGTAGCAGTCCACACTTGCAAAACCGTTAACCCTCTTCCGTACCTAAAAATACAATTCAATAACATCTATTGAGTCATTCCATTACTAAGAAAATGGATCTCCTTTTTTAAGCTACAGGTTATTTATCTGGTGCATTACATTTGAAATACATTCGTAATTCCACTCCAAATGTATGAAGAGTTTGGAGAAAACACGTATAACATTTTGAGGTATTAGACGGAATTAGATTGTTGTACATCTTTATCGTCCATAAATGTGCTTACATTTTGACATTTCATTGGACGTTTTATAGTGTTTTAAAAGACGTTATTGGCTGTTGCAGTTTCTTAACTTGATGGAACTGATTGTTGCTAAATATGTCTGTCATAAGCGAAGAGCTGTATTTATTACGCTTTAGACAGAATTTCGATTGTGCTTCCGGACTTTACCGACTCTCCATGTTCTATTCTAGCGGAAAAAATATTTCAAACAAAAACCTACGCTACCTCACTCATACATGAATGATATATACCAGAGGACAAATGATACAGAGGCCAACATGAACCAACTCTCACTCACATCGTAATTAAATGTGTATATATAGATAAGTATTAAGTTCGATTAAATATGAGTGTGTACGTATATTCCTGTATACCCTATAAGTATGAACGGGTAAGTTACGACAGGTTTTATCCTGCTGAATGTTTATTCGAAGTATATGAGTCGTGTTCAGTTTATGAAAATGTACAGATTTGATTTGGAGGGAATGGGTGGTTTGTGACTGGAATTCTACAATTCTGCCGACCAATGTCTATCCTCCAATACTGGCATATTGGTGTATTCGTATCACACTCACTTAAAATAAATCATTTTTGACAATCAGAAGACTCGATTTCACTTTTTGCGAATCATAAGTCATAGTTAGAACTAAAATACTGCAAATCTAACCACATATTTTCATGGGATTAATATTTGCCAACAACAATTTAACCATTAACATACCATTAACATATCATCAAACATTGATTATATTCTTGATTGTATTACCTCTGACAAATCTTTTTTAGTGTTAGATGGAAAATCAAAATGTGGTTTCTGTTCAATTCAAACATATTGGACCATTGGAAAATGCCCCTGACAGATTTTGTATGTTTTCTTAAACCATTCAAATTGTCCAAACTTGAACAAATGACATTACTGTTTGCATACTACTAATATCCTTATCCAAGGTATTCAAGTTTAGACCAATCGACAACGCCTTGTTCACATTTCATCATGTCGATTTGTGGGCTTGAGCCAGGGGGATGTCAAGTTGACAGGCAATTTGGCTCTTTTCCTTGTGTCATGCTAACCGCACCTCGCCAGCTGTACACGGTATGACTAGTATACGATTTGCTTTTAAACATTGTATCTTTTTTTTCATTTTATGACCATCGATTTCTGTTGACTAAATTTTAAAAACGGTTTCAAATCACACTTTGGACTTCGGAATATTTCACCCAGAGCATACATTTTTAGTTAATACTGAATGAGTTGGGGTTTTGCGATACTTTGAAATGTATCATTACAGTATCCATAGATTTAAATCATCTTGACAGTCTGGCAATCGATACTGTGTTATGGGATCCTGGGACGGGTAAGTGATGCCACTCTTCAAGACTAACGATGGCATCTTCGACGACCTTGAGTCCCCTTTAGTACGTGTAGTCTTTTTCAGATTTCAATTTGGTGAGTAATTATGCGACAAAACATTTCCATAATCAAATAAAAACAACACTACACCGTTAATCAACAGACACTTATGTTTATGCCCCACTGGGCACAAAACAATTTTTCTTGTCGCGCTCAAGCTGCAGCTGAGTGTGTGGAACGAGATGAGAGGGTTACAGATCACTGGGCAAAAGTCTCACGTATTTCATTTCCCGGAACACATGCCCGTTAGTGACAGAGAACAGTACTCCCCAAAACGACAGGTACGTTTGACTGTGTTGGAGATGGACTAAATTATTTCTGGATACGCAGCGAAAGAACGATAAGCGATTTCTATCAATTCACATGGATTTTAACACCATATGATTTCCTAAGAACGGATAGTAATCGACGGGTTACCACGTTCTGAGTTGTCTATAATTACACTAAAAATTACACAAAAAGGGTGAAAGGGAAACCAGTGGAACCCATTAACATCGCGTTGCTCCCTTCATAATATAAATGCATGTCATACGAAAATGATGTTGTTAAAAGAAAAAAAGTATCGAAACGTTATAGACATCAGAACACACAAAATACTACTGAGGATGTCAAAGTTGATATGATTAGATTTATGCCACCATTGTTAGCAACATTTCATAATATCCGGTCCGAGAACACCAGCCATATGCTTCACACAATGTACACACGTTGGAAATTAAACCCAGTCCTTGACCATCAAACGCATTAATACCTATGGATGCCTAGTGGTTAAAGCGTTCGTTCGTCATGCCCAAGGTCCGGGTTCGGTTCCCACATGGATACAAAATGCGAAGCCCATTTCTGGTGTTTCTCGCCCTGGTATTGCTAGAATATTGACAAACGCGGCGTAAACCGATACTCACGGACTCACTCACTCGTATGTGTATGAGAGACGCGATATATATTTGCGGCGACATAAACGGTTCCATTATCACAGTTGGTCACTGCTGTGTCAAGTTATAAAATGATCTTCGCATATTTGCATACAACCCACTGAAATCTTTACTTTGAACGTTGAACACCGTTCACGCACGTGTTAGCAAGAGTCATATGACATGTTTTAAAATGATGGAAAAAGGAACCGGCGGTTGTTGGAAAGAACAGCCTTTCCACCTTTCACTGGGACTTGTCATGCTGTCTTGTCGAATGAATCGCTTCTTGAGACACTTTTAGTTCACAGGAACATTCCTGTTGATCATATATTGGTACAGCCAACTTTCTAGATTTGGACCAAACGCTCTTAACTTTTTGTAAACAAAAACACAGTAGCAATTATAATGAATGACAAGAAAAAGAACTTCCACTCCATAACTCATAAACCTGAAGTTTTTGTATGTATGTATGTATGTATGTATGTATGTGTGTGTGTGTGCGTGCGTGCGTGCGTGCGTGTGTGTGTGTGTGTGTATGTGTGTGTGTATGTATATATATGTGTGTGTGTGTAATTTCAGATATATATAATTTCAGGTTTCAGATTATACGACTTGCCAAACCTAGACCTAATGGAGCTTCTTTCAAATAAAAATTCATTATGTTTATAACATCTTTGTTGCCAGTTTGCTTTCATAAGGTGCCTCGTCATAAAAGAAAGCAAAGCACAATTCTAGCAACAAACAGCTCATTCACTCGCTCAACAAACAGACATCTGTACCCTGCCTCTCAGAGAAACACACCAATTGGTTCTGACATTTTTCACAGAAGCTATGAAATGTGTGGGGTGTAAATGGTGTGAGTGTTGAGGTGCAATGATACCTTATGTTGTTTTCTATGCGCAAATAACAGAAGTGTCTCAAAAATGTCATGATTTCATCATGGGAACAAAAATGAATGAGCACTCATGAAGACAAAATGCAGCAAAACTCTTGCAATAGTTCCTAGTGAGAGAAAGTATCTTTGGATGTTCCCGACTACAGCATATTCAATTTGACATGGGCCATTTTAAAATAGTGACGCCAGAGGTTAGAGAAACGGTGGAAGTATTTTGCCACAAGTGTGGTACCGGATATCTGAAACGCACACAAGGGACAACTTAAGAACTCACGTGATAAAATAAAATAATAATAAAAATCATATATAAAAAAAACAGAAGAATGTTAAGGCTTATATCATATCACACGATGGAAGTCTTTGTAGAAAGGGCAAAGTGTAGCCCAAGTGAAGACATGGGAGACTGGAGCTGTTGCAATGTTGCTTCAACTCGCCTGGTGGCCTGGATCAGGAAGTACTTCCTTCCAGAATTAATTTAAAACCTTGCACTCATTGCAGGCACAATTGTATGAGATCATTCACTTCTTCTTCTCAATAACGGAAGCCTGAAAACCTGGCACTTTCATGTTCAAAACAATGTCACCTCCTCTGACCTGTAAGACTGCCCGAAACTGAGACAAACTGTTTCCGATAGCATGCCATATGTGCACTTCATCAGATTAATTATCTTGAGTGATGTAAACCTGTGTAAAACATCCAGTAATAATGAACAGACAATGTAGATTGATGCTTCATCCTGTTGAATTACAAGTTTTGGCCTGAACAGTGTCTCAGAATTACAGAAATAACGTCTCTGGTTGATGACATACAAGCGGACATTCATTCTGTTTACTGACAACCTCCCATGTTTTCACAAATTCGGTTCGTATGATTGAAATGGATCATTGTATTGTATTTTTGTAGGTTTTCGATTTTGTCAGTGATAGTGCAAATTTCACAGAACATAAAGCATATGATCACATGTCTGTACACGTATGAACAGATTAGAAGAAATCAACGTCGATTAAAAGATATCCAAGTCGGAATGATGTGTCAAGGATGTCAATAACAGCATCGGCAACAAACTGTTAAACATTTAAAGGGACACTTCTCCTTTTGAACACGTCCCTCCTAAACATATATAATATCACCTGGCAGGATACAGAACAATCCAGGGCCACATCATCATCTCTCAAACAACACTGTCTGTTGCATTTATGCATTCCTCAAGCCGGTTATTTTCAGAAACCCATTTTTGTTTGAAAAACATAGTTGAAGCTTAAGCACAGATCCAAATATATGTGGAACCCCTTGTGTTTTGCACATCGAATTTAATTACAATTCAATTGGATTTTGTTTTTCAAAATAAAACGCACTCGGTCTAAAAAGGTTTCCCGTTTTCTACATGTGAATCTTGCACGTTCTAATCGAGTGTGAAACATGGCCAAAGAAAATAACATGTGTTCAAAGAAACACACAGTTGTAATCAGATTTAGTGCAAATGTAACGACAATGCATTATTAACTTTAACTTTAAATTGCTCTCGTGAATCATGCATTTCACCGAGGCAGCAGTCCATACGGACAAACTGTTAGCACTCTTCTGTACCTAAAAATACAATTCAATCACGCCGATTGAGTCATTACATTACTGAAAAAGGATCTACGTAGTTTAGTTACAGGCTATTTAACTGATATATTACCCTGAAAATGCTTAGGTCGTCATGGCATTTTATGTGTGGAGGTTTCCAGACAAGACCCGGATGTTCGACGTAGAAGGTGAAATAATGTGAACCAGTTGTTACATAGGTTGTTTGGCATCAGTCCTTGTTGGTGCCTCACCACCAATAAAGACCAGTTGTTACATAGGTTGTTTGGCGTCAGTCCTTGTTGGTGCCTCACCACCAGTAAAGACCAGTTGTTACATAGGTTGTTTGGCGTCAGTCCTTGTTGGTGCCTCACCACCAGTAAAGACCAGTTGTTACATAGGTTGTTTGGCGTCAGTCCTTGTTGGTGCCTCACCACCAGTAAAGACCAGTTGTTACATAGGTTGTTTGGCGTCAGTCCTTGTTGGTGCCTCACCACCAATAAAGACCAGTTGTTACATAGGTTGTTTGGCGTCAGTCCTTGTTGGTGCCTCACCACCAGTAAAGACCAGTTGTTACATAGGTTGTTTGGCGTCAGTCCTTGTTGGTGCCTCACCATCAATAAAGACCAGTTGTTACATAGGTTGTTTGGCGTCAGTCCTTGTTGGTGCCTCACCACCAGTAAAGACCAGTTGTCAGTGACCACGGTCTATTTAAAACAGAGAACGACCGTGTGGTGCATTCATTGGGCCCCCATGTTGAAACTGAGACTTATATTTTTACAGGAAGCCATTGTCACCAGTGTCTTACTCTGATGGCGCCGACAGCTGCCATGAAGTTACGGGAAAGACAATTCGTTTGCTGTGTGGAAGACTCGTCAGTTGAATGAATGAGTTAGAAAATGAAGACAGTAGATAATGCCTTTCATTACACATACTGAATATTTGTACGAGTTGTTTGCAAACGGTATCTGTTCGGATTAAAACAAAAATATAGACATGTTTAATTTTTACTATCAAACATTGATTATATTCCTCACTATATGTCTTTTAACATTACAAGTACCTATCAATTTTCTTTCAATGACGTTTGATTTCTGATATGTTTAAACATATTTTATTGCCCTTCGAAAATCCCCCAAACCAGTTTCTAAGTGTTCTTAATCCAATTGAGATTTCCGAACCTGAAAAATACGCTATTGATCTATGCACGCTGTCACCATTCTAAATTATAAACCTTTAATGTTTATATCAGTCAACCATGCCTCAGCCTTCACAGATTTCATTTGTGAACGTGAGCTGAAATATGTCACAGTGATAGACTATATGGCACCAGTGTTTGGTGCTGTGTGAAACCAAAATCGAACTCACCACAAGACGCCTTTAGAACACAATTTCTTGTAAAGAGTGTTTCCTTTTTTCATTTCACGAGCATCGATTTATAACAGTTTGTGTTCAAAGCAGTTTTCTGTGCAAATCATTCAGAGCCTAGTGGTACAGGGTTAGAGTGAGGTTTGAGTCGGTGTTTTCGACACTTTGAGGGTGCCTCGTCATTTTACAGAGTCAAGTATTCACGCAGCTGGAATATCGCTGACCGAAAACCAGAAACATTGCTCTTTGATTACTGGGTTTATATAAGTCGATCAATGTTAGTAAATACCAGTATTCACATGTATATGCGAATGATACAAATGTTGTACAGATTTCATCAATTAGTATATGCATTCGGCCTTATTTTAAATGCAGCACATAAATAAGCCTGTGGAAGGGACTTTGTATTTTATCTGGCATAGTGATAACAGAACAAGAGTCTTAAATGTTAAACCTCAGTATTTTATTGTTACAAATGTAAAATGCCAACCGTTAAATCCCACCCAAACTTAAAGGTCACATGCAACCGAAAAATCAAACATAATTAAAACACAATTATCACTTATTCGTGGCATATAATATACATTGCTGCTTGTAAAGCGTACTTTCGCGATTCAAAAGTGCAATATTTTGTACTTGGGCTTACTTCCCTCGAAACGAAGCCGCCGGGAGACCGAACCCAGTCATAGCGTGTGGGTGTAACGACCGCTTCCGATTGGCTGCTTCTTTTGCTGATACACTGAGGCCTCATAGTGTGTTCAGAAAGATGATCTGTTTGATGGGCATTTTAGGAGTATAGCGAGTTATATAGAAAGTAAGATTCTTTATGGATAACGTATTCCTTTATTGTAGTTGATGCGCCGTTTCAGTATGGATTCATATACCGTTGTCAAACAAAATCATATACACTAGAAGAAGTTGTTATCCATAACGAATGTATATAGAGATGGTGGGTTATGTAAATACATGTTCTCTGAATCTGCGTTCGATCCAATCAAAAATCATGGTGAACTACTGCGTGGCTGAAAACTGTCATTCGTCCAAGTGCAAAGCAGGACTTGAAACTGACAAGAGGTTGCACCAGTTTCCATCCGACCCAGTCATCCGAGAAAAATGGATGTAGTTTGTTTGCAACCCATAGACATGTCATGTGTACAAGTATCACACCTGCCTAATTACGTAATGTGGCAGAGACACGACTCGGCTGCACGAGTCGTAAATCAACTTATTTTGTTTATGGTGTAAAGCCCGATAGGTGTTAAATTCAAATTACATGTGGTCAATGATTGAAGCTGTGTATTGCATTTTGTTGTTTGCAGACAGACAGGCAGACATATTGGTGTCAATAAACCAGACATTGAGCTTTCTCTTTGACAGAGACTGCTTACCACAATCAACAAGGTTTTTTTTATAACAGGTAGATTATTTACTTGTTTGTGTACACAGCCAAGATTAGACTACTGCTCACGACCTCATACTCCGGGCATGCATACTGTTTCGAGCTCCGCGAACTATTCACTGCGCATGCGTTATGGGCGCAGCGCAGCACACTGTTGAAAGCGCTGGGGGAAATTTAGTGAATCGTTTGAACTCCGATTTCGCGGGCTTTTTTTATTGCGTTTTTTTAACAACTTTATAGTTTGAATTGGCATTTGTTACGGTAACTACATACCGAAAGGTATCAGAATCTGCAAAGTTGAGTTTTACGTTGCACGTGACCTTTAGCGTTTCTCAAACTTTAATCACTAGAGACTGCGTTATGAAACATAATCAGATTAAATTTTAAAAAAATGCTTCAGCTCTCTCTCTTCAAATTTAAAAATAGCATTTTGAGATATTTACCAAAGCCTGTTCGTTCGATTTATAACCCACCGTATTTAAACCATTAGTACTATTTAATCACTTTTCAACTGGATAATTATACATGATCGCATCCATTGATATCTAACAACAAGCATGTTTGAACACGTGAAAAACCACACAAAACAATAATTACCTTAAAGTATTCTTGGTCTGCTACGCGCTTTAAACATGATGTAAAACGCCAGTGCCAGAGGTTGGTTTACAGCCCACACAAATCTCATTGGGTAACGTTGATGGAAGTTATAAGAATGACTTCCCTGAAGATCAGTGACAACACCAGGTGTTCAGTAGGGCAGTATGAATGTCCTGCTCTACAGGTAGCACACAAAATGGAAAAGCAAGACTGGTTATTGTCCGACTTTAATGTTTAACATGAGTAATATCTACAATGGAAGTCATAGTAAGAGATACGTGTTGGTGCCCATGTGCTGCATGCTTGGCTTTGAATCCTTTCTCTTGTGGCTCATTATATTTCCTGAATACTATCTGGTAAATTATGGAGTTGGGATATTGCAGGATTGATCTGTAACCTCGACCCCTATCTCCGTAAACACGGCAATCGATCGTGAGAAGACCATCTGTATGGTTAATAGAATAAAGATATCGTTCAGTGTTTACGCACCAGCGTTTCGACAGCAGTGGCATTGTAACGGGATAGGCACGTGGAACTAGTAAGTCTCGCTACATCGTGGATTCAGTCCATTGCTAGCCAATATGACCACTGAAAAGAGAGACTTCACCAGAGAGCAAAACCTTTAAGAACAGCATCCCTTTTGATTTTCCTCTTACAGTGTTCGCTATTCGCCTGAAATACTGTTGAATATGGCATTAAAGTCACTCACGCACCCACAGTTGAGAGTTAGCTTTAGGCCACAGGCATACTAACTCCTTTGCACTCTCCAGCGATGACTTAAAAAAAACTGGAAACGTTTTTACCAACCCACTACGTCCTCACAACATGACACACACACACACATGTGGCGGATAAGGCGGAAAGGTCAATGGGTTCAAATCAGATGAAGGAAATTAACTTAAAACGTTTTTGCCAGTTGAATGATGCGAAGCTCGTATGATTCAGACCATCAGCAGGCAGCGCAAGGAACTGTATTGATAAGATTGATTAAAACGTGTTACCATGATATCGAATGAAAGTTCTTTTTGAATCTTTGATGTCAGAGATGTAACCGATGATGACCTATAGCATGAGGAATATCTTTCATCCATTCAATCTTCACTGGCTTTGTGTGGACATATTTTGAGAAAAGCCAGCTGACAACCCAAGGTCAGTTGAAGTGGTAATGGGCATATGGTAAGCGCGTTCTGTTGACTCGCACAAAGCTCAGGTTCGATCCCCATAGAGAGGTAGAACATGTGGGGATCTGTCGTTGTACAAAATTACTATTTACAGATGAAAGTTTTTCCTATTACAACCTAATCGCACAACGTCTCAACATGAAGTCCAAATAAATTTGGAATTAAAAACAATCGATTTTTTTAAGAATCCAGAGTTAGGGGTTAATTATCCATGGATTAGAACTCTTGTCATTCAGCACTGCTCTCGTAAAACTGTTCATTTCTATTCAGAATTGTCTTTGGATTTTTCTCCCGGAATAGATCGCGTAGTTATACAGTGGTTTGAAGGCCAAAGGATGATCACTTACTGACGGATATCATTATACATTTGGGTAGAAAGATCATGGCTTCAGGAAGTTACTTATTGTCATAAATAGTCATGCTTTATTTGTGTTTTATGGATGGTCTTGAACATCGCACTGATCGACATTCCAGCCGTGTGACGGGTATGTGTACTGGACAACCCTGCGATTAAATTGAAGCAAATGATGCATTCTGTGTATTGTCACAAAAACGTTCAGAGAAATCGTGGAGATTCAGAGCCTGGCAGAGAGTTCGGGGCCAGATGCATTGAAACACACCTGATATCATTGCATGAGTGGGTGAATTTAATTTTACGCCGTTTTAGCAATATCCCAGCAATATCAGGGCGAGGGACACCAGAAAAGGGCCTCACACATTCTGCTCATAGCGGAATCGAAACTGAGAACGCTTTAACCACTAAGCTACCACACCGCCCCTTGGGTGGCGTAATGTTTAATTTAGTCTGAGGTTTGATATCAAATTGAAGCGAATGTTGGGATCTAGGTGTTGTCACAAGAACGTTCAGTGAAACCGTAGAGTAGTCTATATTCAGCGATATCTCAAAGCCACATCCTGGAAACACGCTATATCATTGATGTCAAGCAGACAGGTAAAGAGTTACCGTTTTACATTTCTCCACAAAGGTTCGACTGATCTCGGTGCTTTGGAAGAACGTCTTTGTAGAACTCTAACAAAATTAATACAAGACCCGACCAACAGGATAGTGAATAAGTTCCTTGGATCATTACTCAAGGTTTGAGTCACCGCATTGTCACTGTGAAGAACCCTTTTCCCGAACACCTTGTTGCATCGCTGATTGTCACACTAGATCCGTTCACAGTGTCCGCGCTGTTCTTGCTTCTCACGAAAAGTGTAATCTGTGTCGCTAGAAAGTCGACACTGGTCACGCTCTGACGTTGAAATTCTATATATTCAGGTTGTCGAGGTTTCACAAGTATTCATAAGTATTAGGCAGTAAGACCCGTGAAGGTTCTGGGTAGGATAGGTCTTCAGCAACCCATGCTTGCCATAAAAGGTGACTAAGCTTGTTGTAAGAGGCGACTAACGGGATCGGGTAGTCATTCTCGCTGACGTAGTTGACACGTCATCGATTCCCTGTTGTGCAGATCGATGTTCATGCTGTTGATCACTGGATTGTCTGGTCCAGATTCGATTATTTACAGACCACCGCCATATAGTTGGAATATTGCTGAGAGTGGCATAAAACTAAACTCACTCACTCTCTGTTAAGCAGTAGAGTTAGTTAGATGCTTCATTGGCATTTTATAAGATGTTATTTGATGAACATAGAGTTATTTGGGGTATGGTCTTCTTTTTATTCTTGATATAGAAGATAAGTTAACATTCTGAAACCTTCTTCGGAAAGGATTGTCTAAAAAGTCAGTTTATTCCCAACAGTATGTTAGGGGGGAGAGTGGCGAAATTGAGCACCTGTTGCTATACATGACTTTTCCTCTGTCCTGTCACATTTCTTCATTTCATAAAGCCATGACAACAAGTGTGTAACAAGTTTCATTATAGTAAAATGGCACTGAATGTCACTAAATGATACTGAACTGATGTACGAGATCCCCTGAAACCTTCAGAGTCTTGTATGTTGTAATCCTGATCAAACAACGTTTCGGCAAGTGGCGTATGACGCCCATACAGACATTTTCAATCACTGAAAAACTTTGACAATATGATATTCATATAGCAAAATGATACTGTTGGTGTTTTCTGAAAGTACGAATATAATGACATTTACGGGAACATTTCTGGGAAGAATGATGCATAGATTCCCTTGTTTGCAGTTGTTTAAATTGATGAACGTGCGGTCTATTCCTAATTATGGATAGTGGAGTCTGTTTCTGGTTCGGCCAATTGTTCTAAAGCAATATGAAGAATTGTACTCTCCAGCTGATAATGCTGGTTTTTACTGTATGTTGACAATGAATGTAAATCTTTGTTATGGGGGCGCCTAGGGAACGAGCATTGTTGAAAAGGTACCGCTGGTCATATGAAACCGAGATTTGCGAGTGAATTTTAGAAATAAAACATTAATGTACCGTTTACATCATAACTGCAGACTTTTGTTTTCATTTTACTGTAGCACCAGTCAATACATCTTACACCAGTTTATTCAGTGAAATGAATGGAATATGAATGGCTTTGTTTTAATGAGAACTTCGTGTATAAAAAACAAAGCCGAGCATTTTAATTCATTTTATTTATTACGGTGTGTTCTTTCGTGCCACGACTGCCAGCAAACGGGACTTTTGCGTTTTGGGACGCAGGTCGCAGTGTTAAGGGTGGTTTTATGATTAAACGTGCATCGTGTATTTCTATGTTAATGTATGGGATACAACAATGGTCGTAGACACATTCTGTGGACGAATTCGAAAACCTTTGCTGAAGATGTTTTTCACACTTGCAATTTCTTTCTCCAAACAAGGAAGTTGTGAAGTAATCTAATTCTCTACAGGCGTTGATGTTTCCTTCCCATTTTAAACTGATGAATATCGGTTTCTTTTGTTCGGTGTAAAAAGAATGTATATATGGGTTTGTTGGATCCCTTTCGTTATTGGTAACGTCAACTATAATTGCAGTCGAACCTTCCACGTGGGCTGTTTAACACTACGAATACTCATTAGAATTATATTGTTTTATCAGTCGCAAATATAGAGAAACTGTGATGTAAATTGGTAAAAGCACGAACATACTTTACCACAGTGGGCTGGTTACCCATTATATCGTGTCATCTGAAACTACAAAGAAATATTTTTTACAAACACAAAACTTTTCGAACATCGATTAAACTCCAAGTCATCACAATTTCAGGCCTTTTTGTCGAACGACAAAAGAGTTTTGAAAAAATAACCTTTTTCTCCATAGACATTTATTTTTTGTTCCAATTTCCAACTGCTGAATAATAATCTCTTTGTTTCAGTTGAAAAGACATTTTAACTGTATAGCATACCGCTCCCAGAAGATACACTGAACAAAACAATTGCACTTGCCGTGTCTGCGTAGGCAGTTTGAACAAATACCAATCATTTACAAAGTGCAAATTGTTTAGCAAAGTTATAGAAGGCGTGATGTAACCTAAAATCAAACCTTTGGTTTAATACATAGGATTACTAAGTCACGTCAACTTGGATTTGTTCATTATACTGATATACTATCATTTATCCTGTAGTGGGACATGTAACTGTAATGTGGGAAGATACCATGAATGTTCTAAAATAACTGCGCAGGTGAGAAAGTTTTGAATATATAAGTTCTAGTGACATTTAGACATAACAATTTCACTGATTTTTTGGTTGCTGTTTTGAAAGAAGGGGAGAAGAGATTTCCATTTATATATCTAGAGATATTGGGGTTTCTTTTTTTCTTTCCCTCCCATTTCAAAACTGTTGAATAACAACTTGGTTGGTTGTTGAAAGCAACGACAAACGTTTTTTTTAAAAAAGAAAAACGTAATACTATCGTATTTGAGAAGACTTGGTGTAGCCTAAAATCAAAAACGGACGTTTCCGACAACATTAGACTGACGACACATTGTAGAGTATCATATACCAGTACAAATACCGTAGTGTATCAATTAAGCAGATGCAAGGTCATCAGCATTATCATAGCGTTCATTGAAACTCAGGTTCGATTCTCCCACATCAATACAATATATTTGTTTCCGTATTGCTAGAACATTGATTTTACACTGCTCTTGGGATTGACTATTATTGTATCTGTTTATTATACCGACTAGTTATTTCTGCTGTCGTAGCGTATGCAAACAAACTGTAGGGAGATGGCAGTTTTGTGTGAAAATGATTTATACCAGGGTTGGTGTAGGTTAGAATGTTTCGAATGAACGTTTTAGTGGCGTATCTACGTATCAGTATCAATGATAAAGGCAACTGATATCTGAATCATAAACAGGTGCCTCACATCAGAGGGCTTCAAGGAGAAAGAAACACGTTAAACAAACACATGAAATGATAGTTAGGCATCGATATCCACAACTGGCCATCCCTACTACAACCTGGTGGACCATTTCGGATATCTGGGCAGAGTAGTCCCAATTACTCAACTCGGGCCCTTACATCGACATAAAACAGAAATTCTTATAACGGACAGTCACTTATTTCACAGGAAACAAAACATGTATAAAGATTAGGCCCAGGAAATATCCGGTTTGGCGACCTGTCCTCATCCATATCATCGTGTCCATCATTGAAATCAAACTCCAAAACACCAAAAGGAAAGACACGGATATTTTTGCTTTCAAAACTCTTGGGTTTGGTTTATGCTTGGACAAAGTATAGATGGTGATATATCGTTATCAAGTATTATGGCGATTTTGAAAAAAGCGGGATTTTCAACCACTTAATGAAATTATCCGGCTGTAATGTTGTGGGGAATTTTAAAGAAAGTAATCTGTGAAAAAACAAATGTTCTTCTTGAGAGCAAAGTTTTGTTTTTGTCATAATATCATTTCAGACTGTGTGTTGGAATAGAGAACATTGGAAATAATACAGAAAGAGTGAGCGAGTGAGTTTGGTTTTGCACCGCTTTTAGCAATATTCCAGCAATATCACGGCGGGGAACACCTGTAATGGGCTTCACACATTGTGCCCATCTGGTGAATCGGACCCGGGGCATCGGTGTGACGAGCGAACGCCGTAGCCACTAGGCTACCTCACCGCCCCTAACACAGAACGTCTGCAGGTTTGTATGCTATGGAGTGGAATGTTTCTGTATTGTTTCCTTCCTGACCTCAATTACGACTTTTAAACCGTTAAGCGTTTGGGCAAAATATAGAATGTTGGCTGAACCAGTATATGAGCAACAAATAATATTCCTATGAATCAGAATTGTCTGAAAAAGCGAACCATTCTACAATGGAAGGTGGAAAGGCTTCAACTTCCCAAAAGCCTTTGGTGTTTATACTTCACAACATTTTAAGTATAGAATGTTGGCTGAACCAGTATATGAGCAACAAATAATATTCCTATGAATCAGAATTGTCTGAAAAAGCGAACCATTCTACAATGAAAGGTGGAAAGGCTTCAACTTCCCAAAAGCCTTTGGTGTTTATACTTCACAACATTTTAAGTATAGAATGTTGGCTGAACCAGTATATGAGCAACAAATAATATTCCTATGAATCAGAATTGTCTGAAAAAGCGAACCATTCTACAATGAAAGGTGGAAAGGCTTCAACTTCCCAAAAGCCTTTGGTGTTTATACTTCACAACATTTTAAGTATAGAATGTTGGCTGAACCAGTATATGAGCAACAAATAATATTCCTATGAATCAGAATTGTCTGAAAAAGCGAACCATTCTACAATGAAAGGTGGAAAGGCTTCAACTTCCCAAAAGCCTTTGGTGTTTATACTTCACAACATTTTAAGTATAGAATGTTGGCTGAACCAGTATATGAGCAACAAATAATATTCCTATGAATCAGAATTGTCTGAAAAAGCGAACCATTCTACAATGAAAGGTGGAAAGGCTTCAACTTCCCAAAAGCCTTTGGTGTTTATACTTCACAACATTTTAAGTATAGAATGTTGGCTGAACCAGTATATGAGCAACAAATAATATTCCTATGAATCAGAATTGTCTGAAAAAGCGAACCATTCTACAATGAAAGGTGGAAAGGCTTCAACTTCCCAAAAGCCTTTGGTGTTTATACTTCACAACATTTTAAGTACAATTGAGCATGATCGTTCTTTCAACATTTGAAGTACAACTGAGCATGATCGTTCTTTCAACATTCTAAAGAGTGGCATGCGACTCTGGTCTGACAACATTCATCGTAATCATTTTTATTGGTCATAAGCAAATGTGTGAATGGGATTTCATAATTTGACACAACAGTGACCACCTTTTGTATCATATGCTTCTGAAATGTATTCAGGTACGTTCAGATATTGTCGAACACTCATCAGTATTTTATTGTAATATACGCTCAATACATAGCTGGTGACGTACAAATGCGTTTGGTAAAGATTTCTTGTGATTATGGAACCGGTATACGTCGCCATTGTTACAATATGTCTGGCGGCACTCTCCGAATTTACATCCCTACAAGTGTCAACATGTGTTGAGCACATTTGTGGTGTCCTGGACGAGATATTTCTAGAATATTGCTGTAAAACGCGGCGTCAAATTCTATTCACTCCACTCACATACGCATGAAGTGTCAGTTTTATAAACGCAAAAATGTCATGTTCACTTTAACCTCAGTTGTATGCTGTGTGTTCTTATGTCTACAATGATATGCTAATTTTGTCTGTATTGTAACATCTTTTTGTGCAGCCATATTATCAAAGGAACTAGATGGCGATGAATGAGTTCTACACGAACGCCTACCATTTTTGTTGCGTAATGTCAAATGCTCACAGTTAAGAAAAAATTGGAACTGGTCGATTATCATTCGTTTCCATTCGAGGAAATCACACACGCATTGCACTCAGACACTCACTCATCTCTCTCTCTATCTCTCTCTATCTATCCCCCCTCTCTCTCTCTCTCTCTCTCTCTCTGTGCGCCCCTACGTGCCTATCACAATATTCAGTAACAAACATGTTTACAGTGATTTTGTCACACTAAAGCAACCCCTTGTTCAAAGAATACTGTTCCCTATCGCTATCAGGCATGTGCTAAGGGAAATGAAATACGAGATACGTTTGCCCTGTCCTCTGTAACCCTACCATCTCGTTTCACATTCTCACCTGCCGTGGGCTGTGGCGGAAGCTAAGTGGTCAAGCGTTCGCTCGTCGCGTCGAAGGCCCGGGTTCGATTCCCCACATGGGTACAGTGTGTCAAGCTCATTTCTGGTGTTCCCCGCCGTGAGGTTGCTGGAATATTGCTAACTGCAAAAGCGTCATAACACCATACTCACTCACTCATCTGGACTTGAAGGAGTTCAGTGGAAGGTATAGCATACACTTAAAGGTTGTTTGATTCAGAGGTTGTCTCGATGACTTCACTTGTGATTCATTTTGATTATGTAAATGCATTTGCCGTTCCCTTCGTGTAATATGAAAACAGATTCTGAAGTGGGCACAAGTGACCAACACGTCTAAGATGTTAACCTTGCAGAGTTGCGTCCCTCTGCTGTCCCAGGATACAGTATCGATTGCCAGACCTTATTGCCATCATGCTCATGATTCTCGCATTAGTTATGTCTATTGATACTGTAATGATAAATTTCAGTGAAGCTCACTAACACAGTCTTACCTTTGTGCACTCAGCTCCGAATGGAATATTTATAAAACTGTTTTAAAAATTTGCGGCAAAACTGTTTGCTAATGGAAATCGTTGCTCATGAAATGAAAAAAAAAGAAACAAGAAAACATATACGTAAAAGGAAATCGTATACAAGAGATGCCGTGTTGCTTGTGGCGAGTTTGGGTTAATTTGACACCAGGAAAAGAGCCTCTTTGTCTGTCAACGTGACACCCTCTGGCTCAAGTTCCCAAATCAACACTGTGAAATGAGAGGCCTTGTCGATTGGTTGAAGTTTGTAATGTTTAGGAAAAGGATATTAGCACCATGCAAACTTTAATGTCATTGAATCCAGTTTGAACAATTTGAATGGTTTAAGAAATACAAATAAACTGGCAGAGCCATTTAAGAATGGCAGTGCAATATGTTTGAATTAAACAGAAATCACATATTGATTTTCCATGAACCTCTGAAAAGATGTTTTTTGCTTGCCAGAGTTAATATAATTAAGGCTATAATCAATGTTTGATGACAAGTTAATGGTATGTCTAAAGGGTTATATTGTTATTGACAAATGTTAATCATATCAAAAAGTGTGGTTAGATGTGCAGTATTGCAGTTCTAACCATGACTTGTGATCAGCAAAAAATGGGGAAAAAATATAAAAAAATGGGTTTTCTGGTTGTCCAAAGAGATTTAATTTAAATCGTAATTGTTGGATAAGAATCCATCAATATGTCAATATTGGTTGACAGACATTGTTCGGCACATCGAACGGCGTGGTAGCACCGTAAAATCCCAGTCTTTGAAAAGTCAATATTTTTGACAAACAGCGCAACTCATTACAGGCGACAACTGATCAGTTTACAGGTGCTTGATTTCACTTTTCAATTATATACAAGACCATTTACATTCATACATATCGCATTACTGTAGAAATGACTAAAGCACAACAATAACTTGACAGAGCAGTCTAATTCATTTTATTTCATGTAAATAATAAATATGTATTGTCATTTTGTGAAAACACAACACAACAAGCAAAACAATTTAACACAGCTGTTGTATTAATAAACATTTGGGCACAACTTAGGAACTGACTGATAACTGAAGAAGGGAAGACCCAGACCTAGGTTACTGTCCTGGAAGAGCTGCGGTGGTGTGAGGAGTCTGGGTTGTAACCGGAACCACTGTGATAACAATCCAGTGTGAAGTGGGTGATTGCCCAAAGCTAATGAATTAATATATTTTAGAAAAAGATACCCCATTAGATATTTAAGAAATGAGAGCCCCCAAGTTGCTCGGACAAAGAGGTGTGTGGGTTGTAACCGGAACCACTGTGATAACAATCCAGTGTGAAGTGGGTGATTGCCCAAAGCTAATGAATTAATATATTTTAGAAAAAGATACACCATTAGATATTTAAGAAATGAGAGCCCCCAAGTTGCTCGGACAAAGAG
This sequence comes from Haliotis asinina, assembly GCF_037392515.1. Taxonomy (NCBI): domain Eukaryota; kingdom Metazoa; phylum Mollusca; class Gastropoda; order Lepetellida; family Haliotidae; genus Haliotis; species Haliotis asinina. The sequence goes on along the minus strand of NC_090294.1, from coordinate 16,933,282 downwards.
GTGTGTGGAGTTGTGCAGACTTAAATTGCTAAAAAAGGTCCGCGGACCCTGTTGTAACCTGAGCTCTGGTTTAAACTTGGGGGATTAGACTTGGTGCAGACGGAAGTAGGGAGGGTTGTGGGAAGTAAGCAAAATGTGCGCATGCGCAAGTATGTAATGAATACTGCGCATGCCTCTTGCAGTCTTCTACTCTTCGAGGAGAATCATTGGTAAGGCCCACGATACGTAATATCAGGGAGCGATGCTTTTTGAATGATTAAAATATGGGGCAGAAACAAAGGACATTATACCTAGATATGTGCATAATACATACGAGTGAGAAGCATTTTGCCTGCACAAACTGAGTATACAACAAAGGTATAGTAAAGTACAAATTCTAGTACTTTTTTGGTTGAGTCCCATCCAGGATTCGTACCCGCACCCTCAGAGTCAGGCACCTAATCGCCAGCACGCAAAGTCATCCGTCTAACCCGCTCAGCCACCGCGACTTCCACAAAAAAGATCGTCGGACAACTGGTAGTCTAGACTGCGTACTCTGTGTACCCCTCTGGTAAGCGTGAATTGGCACGGCTCCCACTGCCGAAAGCTATGATTACACGATGCCATTTAGGAAGTGGTCAAACTGAGTATAAGTAGACAGAGATAGAGTCGGACATGGAAAACTGGTAACGGCTCCATGCGCATGTACAGTTTAGCATTTGAGATCTTATCTGCAGCTTAATAAATGAAACTCTTTGCTTACGCTTGACATTTTAGCAATGGGTAATACTACCTGGGTGAGAAACTGCAACAGCAATTAAGTTCATGTCTTTTATATGTAATATATAACTTAAATAACCTTTAACACAAGCAAGGAGATCCCTTTTCTCAGGAATGATCTGATTCAATTGTATGTTAAGTACAGAAGAGAGTAATCAGTTGTGTATTTGGACTGCTCCCTCAGTATAAAGGATCCTTCTAAAGTTGCAGTTAATAATGCTCTGGCGTTAAATTTGCATTAAATCTGGTTTCAGCTTTGTGTTTCTTTAAACGGATGCTGTTGTCTAGGCCATGTGCCACGCTCGATTAGAATGTGCACTATTTAGATAAATAAACGTGTAATTGGAAACATTTTTGTTCCATACCGGATGAATGTATTTTCGAAAAACAAAATATCAATTTAAAATGTAATTAACCTGAATGTGCGAAACACAAGCAGTTCCATATTTATGTGATAGAGTCAGTGGTTAAATCACTTCTTTGACCTTCAAACATGATGAGTTTCTGACAATAATCAACTTGAAAAGTCCATTGATTCAACCCATGAACATCCGGGTTACAACTGATCTTCAGTAACTCACGCTTATCTTAAGAGGCGACTAACGGAATAGGGTGATCAAACTCGCTGACTTAGTTGGTACATGTCATCGTATCCCCGTGTGCTGTTGATCACTGGATTGTCTGGTCCAGACTCGATTATTTACCACACAGCTGAAATATTGCTGAGTGTAGCGTAAAACCAAATTCACTCACCAATAAGGACGCTGTCTGGTGTGAATGTTTGAAAGGACGTAGCCATGCGAGGGATGGTACTATATACTGCCATGCCATTTATGTGTGGGAAAAACGTGTGTCCCGAAGTTGTGTGTCCCTTAAAAGAAGTAACAGTTCCTTGATAATGTTTTCATGGACAGTCTAACCGCTTGTTCAACTTGACCTGATCAAGTGAATACTAATGCATTGCATGACTGTGTCACAACTGGTTGGGCCTATTATTGTGAAGGCGTGCACCTTTGTCAGCTGATTGTCAGCATGTCCGAACAGCGGAGACAAGGTTGCCGTTTGACCTCCCAGTGTCCAGAAATCGTCAGTAATGACCTAACCTTCATTAAAAAAGTGGCCACAGATAGTTTAATGTTTCCGATGTTTGGATGCTTCATCAATAACATCCTGTGCACCCCTATTTCATGAAGTTAACTCTGCCAGCCGTTGGTGACATTTGACCTCCTGTCATGCATATGTAAAGTAGACCAGGTCAAGCTGAACAAGCTGTATCACATGTTCTTTTGATCGACGTTGACTTCTTTTAGTCATACTAGTTGAGTTTGTTAAAACAGTGGGAGGTTGTCAGAATGAACGTTCGCCGATGTGTCATCGACCAGTGAGGTTATTTCTGTGTATTCTCAACGACTGTTCAGCCCCAAACTTTGTAATTCACTTCGGTGAACTACAATTCTCATCTAGTGTCCATTACCATCGACATTTGTACACAGGTTTTCATCACTCTTGACAAGAAGTGAGTTAATAAAAAGTGGGATCATGTCAGTAAACAGAATGAATGTTCGTTTGTATGTCATCAACCAGAGAGGTTATTTCTGTAAATTCTCAAACAGCGTTCATCCAAAACCTTTTAACAGACCTGAGTCAAGCATCATTCTACATCTTCTGTCCATCAACATGGGAAATTTTCATTACTCAAGACAATTAAGCTGATGGAATGCACATAAGGCATTCATTCCGAAACATTTTATCTCAATTTTCGGGGACTCTTATCGGTCAGAGGAGGTGACATTGTTTTGAAGATAAAAGTTCCAGGTTTTCTGGCGTCCGCTATTGAGAAGAAGAGGTGAATGATCTCACACAGTTGACTGTAAGTACAAGGTTTCATTCCTTGTTTCTCATAATGTCAGACCCATGAAGGTCCCGGGGTAGAATAGGCCTTCAGCAACCCATGCTTGCCATAAAAGGCGACTATGCTTGTCGTAAGAGGTGGCTAACGGGATCGGGTGGTCAGGCTCGCTGATTTGGTTGACACATGTCATCAGTTCCCAATTGCGCAGATCGATTCTCATGTTGTTGGTCACTGGATTGTCTGGTGGAGACTCGATTATTTACAGACCGCCGCCATATAGCTGGAATATTGCTGAGTGCAGCGTAGAACTCTAGTCAACTCTTAATGTCAGGATTCTTAGAGATATCGTTTGAAGATGATACGAAGTGTAGGGTCGTATAGCGTTGTACATATACTAATGTCGTGGTATGAGTGAGTGAGTGTGTTTAGTTTTACGTCGCGTTTATCAATATTCCAGCAATATCAAGACGGGGGAAACCAGAAAATGGGCTTCACACATTGTACTCATGTGGGGAATCGAACCCGGCTTTTGGCGTGACGAGCGAACGCGTTAACCACTAGGCTACCCCACCGCGCCTAGTGGTATGAGTGGTAGTAATTAGTGTATCGTAAACATTCGATGACATACTGTGACTTTCCGACTAGCTGGTTTATGGGTTCATTATTCACAATGGTTTCCGTGGACGCCCTTTACGAGTGTTTACAGATGTCACTTGTTCATAATTCCTGTAAATATACTGAGGCTGAATCTTCTGTCAAAGGGGATACTTCCGTCACATAAATTGTCCCTCGATGATGCTGGTTTTCTTTGACATGCAGGGATACAGCTGACAATGTCATAAAAGGTGATGTAACCCCCTGCGTTTTCTCCTATTGACACACATTCATGTCGAAGATTGTGTCGAGGTCTCCTAGTCGCCATTCTAACCCTTATATTCAACCCAGGAGAACATTAACAAATACAAGCATGGCGGAAGGACTCAGCTTCAAACGATACATACATGCATTTCAGAACACAATATATTATATTCTTTCAATAACCGTTATTCGAAGAGATCCGTTATTATGAGAAATCCAGTTTCTGAGAAATGTAATGACCGAATGGATGTACAGAACTGCATTAACTGTTTTGCACGTATTGTCTGTTATCAGTTAAACTTAACGTTTAAAGTTGAAGTTAATAATGTTCTGAAAGTAAATTTGCATTAAATCTGATTTCACCTTTGTTTTTGCCATGTTTCGCAAACGATTAGAATGTGCAACATGCAGATACAGAAACTGGGGAACTGGAAACACTTTTATTCCATACCGGTCAAGTTTATTCTTGAAAAACAAAATTCAATTTAAGGCTAATTAAAGTCAATCTGTAAAAGTCAGGGTGTTCAGCATATTTATGATATAATGAATGTGGACACGTGCAACTGTGCCTTTAGACAAGATGACTTTACACCGCTTGAGAATACGTTGTTTTGAGCATGTATGTTTATATGCTGCATTTAGCAACATTCCAGCAACATCACGACGATGGACACCAGCAATGGATTTCACACATTGTACCCATGGGGGGAAACGAACTCAGCTCTTTGGTGAGACGTGCGACGCTTCAACCACTAGGCTACTCCACTGCCCCAGTGAAGGTAGATGACAGGACTTCAAAACTTAACGCAGTTATTCCAAAGAAAGATAAAAAAAGTTTGGAAAAAAATAGTTATTTCTCGACAGACATTGTTTTTTGTTCCAATTTCACACCACTGACTAACAATATTCTTCGGTTAAGAGAAAAGACTGTTAACTATACATCCAATCTATGTTATCGTGGATATGTTGGACATGTATTTTTACCTTAAACATTGGGTAGAAAAGTGAGAGAACTTTTTTCCACTAAAACAGAAACTAGAACCTATAAAAGTTATTGCAATTTCATTTTTTTCACCCATGTGAAAATGTAGTTTTGAGAAATATGTTTACGAGAGACTTTTATTTTGCAGATTATATTACTATAGGTAATACCTCTCAAGAAGGGAGACACTTAACACTTCTTCATATACAATTGCATCCAAACTGTCTGGGAAGCTGAAACCAAACATTTTACAAAATACCTTTGTATTATAACCACATATTCAAAGAACGTGAGTAAACTGGTACCAAATACGGACGCATCTCTTCAACAGACTGCCGATACACGTTCATGTAAGTGAGTACCTATCGAGGCGATTTTGTGACTAAGTTGGGTCTCACAAATCATTATACTCATCAGTGGAATCGAACCCAACTAATCTGGGTGGTAAGCAACCACCTTACCCAACTAATCCACAACAGCGTTAACGTTAAAAACGGCCATCAAGGTATATACTGGCACTATATAAAAGGAAAGAGATGTGACGAGGTCAAACAGATTTCAAGCCAATGGATTCACATACAAAATGAAACATACAGCACAAAAATCGAAGTAGTACTTTTGGAACTAGGGTCTTCGGAAACTCGAAAACAATCGTGATTTCACGATTCTCGATTCCGAACTGTGTCTCACCTATTTTCTTGTTTATTTCACAGTATACATAAACAACGAAAACATGTTGAATTGATGGCACCTGTCAGCACGCTGACACACTTAAATCTTACTGTCATAATGAGTTACTTGCATTTGTTCATTGCAAACGGGGCTGTGTCGTGCCCGTTCTCCATTAACGACCTTGGCCTTGACCTGCCCCGCACTGAAAAGAGTCTGCAATCTGATAGGCCATATTCTATTTATACCCAATGAGCGCCCTGGCTCTTTATAGTGCGGGGCGGGTTAAGGTCAAGGTCGTTAATGGAGACCGGGCACGACTCAATCCTGTTTGCGATAAAGTGTTAAGACCCCGTTAGTTACAGTACATACCTTGATGGCAGTTTTTGCGTTACAAGCCCATGTGCAAATGGTGCTGACAGATTGTGTTCTTGGATCTAAAACATTTGATATTTTAAAGGAGGTGGATATGTTTCAATATTATAGGTTCCCATTTTCATGACATGAGGTTGCTCTTCTTTATCACCTTAATTGTGCTTGTGGAACATTTCTAAGAAGCTGGATCCGTGGGGTACCCGAATTATTTGCTCGTCAAACTGAAGACCCGGGTTCGATTCCCCAAACTGTGAGAAAGCCGTGTCTGGCGTCCCCTAGCGTGATGCTGCTGGAATATTGTTAAAAGTACAACCATACTCACTCACTCACTCACTCACTCACTCACTCACTCACAAGAAAGCTTGTTGTACCTGCACAAGAGCGACAAGGGATAAATCGAGACATTCAACAAACGTACGTATTTGGAAACACTAAATTCATGTCACACTTGGAATCAAGAATCTGTGTTCTTTTAAAATATTCAGTAGTGACAAGTTTCAACATTTGCAAGTGCACATCCATTAATCAGGATCCTGTTAACGCTGTTGATGTTTGTTTGATCCATTGCTTTTCCATTTGTAGTTATAAATCTAATGTTGTGTGCTAAACACGATTTTTTAAATTATTTATTGATCTTGTGTCGCCATTTACTGAAAGAGAAGGAACAGAACAGATTACTACAAAGGCAGGGAAAGTCATCTCAATGTTTAAAGCGTTTGCTCGTCACGTCAAATGTGTTACGCACATCCACAGTGTCAAAGTCTTCTTCTATAAGAGATTGTTATCGGATAGCCGATTGCATGTCACTGTTTGATAATACGGGAGCATTAGTACTGTGAACACTTTGTGCAGACGGAACCTGGTCTTAACTGAGAGCTGCGCCTGTGTGGGGTTGTGGTGTAGCCTGGTAGTCCCCCGTCTCGCCAAAGACCCGGGTTGTATTCCCCACATGGTGCAATATGTGAAGCCCATTTCTTGTGTTCCCCGGTGTGATATTGCTGGAGAATTGCTCAAAGCGACATAAAATTCCACTCACTCACTCTAATGAGACATTAGGTATATTTAGTGGAAACTACATCTTCCAAGTCGATGACTATGTCAAAGTCTCTTAGTCGCCATTCTAATCCTTAATTTCAACCTAATAAACATTTTAAATATAAGCTTGGCGGAACGCTTCATATGTTAGAACAGAATGAACTATATAGTTGTAAAATTAATATCTTTGTCCAAAACTCGTTATTTGAAGAGATACGTTATTGTGAAAGATCCTAATTCTACGAGGCAATGGACGTGCTTGAAATTGGGAATACAGAAATGCATTAACAGTTTTGCACGTACTGACTGCTATCAGTTAATGCTTGATTTACGATAGCCATTTTCAGTTAAAGTTAATAAAGCTCTGAAGTGAAATGTCCATTAAATCTCATTTTACCTTTTATTTTCCATGTTTCACAAAAGATTAGAATGTGCAACATGCAGATACAGGAAAAAGGGAAATTGGAAACAATTTTATTCAATACCAGTTTATTCTTCAAAAAACAAAATTCAATTTAAGGCTAATTAAACTTAATGTCCAAGAATCAAGGTGTTAAACATATTTGCGATAGAATGAATTTGGAGATGTGCTACTCTGCTTTTAGATCAGATGAAGTTAAGCCGCTTGAGAAAATCGTAAATACGCTGAATTTTTTTTAATGTGTCAGCGAGTGAGTGGGTGAATTTCGTTTTACGTTGTATTTTGCACGGCGGCGGACTCTAGAAATGGTTTCACACCCTGTACACATGTAGGGACATGAGCTCGGATCTTTAGCGTGACGACCGACGCTTTATCCACTGGGTTACCCCACCACCCCTCGAATGTATGAAGGGATATCATCCTCACACATTTATGTAGAATGTAGCGTCGTTATCTGATAGGAAGCGGAGGGTCCCTTTAAAGTAAAACTCTATTATACTGCCTCTATCTGACGTACTTCAACATTATATGGTTAACATTGATGTGTTCTTTTGTGTTCATGTTTCCACTGACACAACCTAAAACACAAGAAAACCGTCAGTGTCGATAAACGTATTATATTGCTGATTTAAACCAAGTGATTTGAGTTTTAAAATAAGTGGAACCATGTCAGTAAACAAAATGAATGTTCTCCTGTGTGTCAACTAACAACGAGATTATTTCTGGAAGTTCTCAAACACCGTTCAGCCCAAATGTATTTCTCTTTGGGGTAACTTCAGTCTACATTGTCTGTCCACTACCTTCAGTATTTTTACACATGTTGTCATCATTCTAAACAATTAAGCTGATGAAATGCACATATACTAGCTGGTCTCACGCGATGCAGAATTGCATGTTACAGTGCCAATGCTGAGATTGAGGTTTTCTTCTTGTAGGGATTAGTTATGACAAACATTTGGAGACATACAATGCTCACCATATTTTTGTATGCACGTGTAGGTGTGACGTTCAGTGCTTACCATCTGTAAATTGTCCAGTATCTATCATTGCAGCTAGTCACGAAATTGTGGTTGAAATTGGCTTGATCAAAAGCTGTCAAAATGTTTCTTGAATACCGTTGCAGGTGTGACGCATGACCAAAGAGACTTTTGCACGTGTTTGTGATAGTCATCAGTGTTTCTGCAGGATACGCTTCCAGAGCACCTGGTATCCATAAGTCTATTTGATAGTGGTTCACATACACATTGTTATAGTCGGGGTCGACCCGTGAAGAATAGGTCTTCAGCAACCCATGCTTGTCATAAAAGGTGACTATGCTTGTCGTAAGAGGCGACTAACGGGATCGGGTAGTCATTCTCGCTGACGTAGTTGGCAAGTCATCGGTTCCCTGTTGTGCAGATGGATGTTCATGCTGTTGATCACTGGATTGTCTGGTTCAGACTCGATTATTTACAGACCGCCGTGATATAGCTGGACTATTGCTGAGAGTGGCGTAAAACTAAATTCACTCACTCTCTGTTAGGCAGTAAAGTTAATTAGGTGCTTGATTGGCAGTTTACAGGATGTTATTTGATGAACATAGAGTTATTTGGGGTTTTGTCTTCATTTTATTCTTAAACGTTAATATTCTGAAACTACAGACCTCTCTTCGGAAAGGATTGTCTGAAAAGTTTATTGCCTCGGGATCCTAAAATGGAATCTGATTTTTGAGAATCCAAAATGTTACGGAATGTTTCTAGGCTTTTTCTGTGTTATTTCTAGTTTTGAAAAGAAAGGCTCTCTTCTTTTTGTTTCTGCAGGAATCTCTCGCGTGTGCAAACAAAACAACATTACGCACCCTTCCAAGTCAACGCTTACGAAACTTAAACATCAAATGTGCTCTTCATTATTCTGTTATAAAACAATCTGAGAAGCGATGGAAAGAGATGACACCTGGTCGATACCCACGCGTTTCTTTGAGGACCGTTGCTACAGATGTGTTAGGACGTCCTTAATCTACCAACGGTCAAAGAAAGCTCTGTCACGCTGGTCGCAAACATTGGGGTATTATCAAGAGTCACTGTGTACCGCATGACTGTGAATAACGATTCCATGTGGCGCTACATGGAGAGCAGTGTTAAAATAGATTTAAAGATAAACCTCTAAAATTTGAAAGTCTTTGTTTACGTGATAAAAAACGATAAAACACCATGTAATATTCCATCAGTAATATTCAACAGAGGATTGTTGTTTTCTATAAAAAACTATGATCGACACTTGGGAGCACATACACCAGTGTCACATATGAGAGAAAGGGTGAGTAAGTGAGTGAGTATACTAGGCTATGTTAGTTGCACGGCAGGTTAATAATTGTCACTTGTCCACCCAGTGGCTGACAGAATTAGCAACGTGGTCTTCATATAGACACGGTCACGCCATCTGGCGAGTGAGTGAGCTGGGTTTTACTCCCCTATGTAAATTATTTCAGTTGTCTCACTACAGTGTGGGAAAATGACACGTTTACAACGTTAGGGAATCCAACGACTCACAGTCTGTCGAGTGAGTGACAGATCGACACAGTGAATGAGCTACTCGCGTTACACATTATTTCTTTCACAGCTTGTTACGGTTAATAATTTGCCGTTACTGTATTAAAGTACATTAACAAAGACAGTTGTAGTGTAATCGTTTATCTCAGTTGTGTATCGGGACAAGTCATCGGAATCAAGTCTGGACCAGACAATCCAATGATCAACAGCATGAACATCTGCCTAATTGGGATACGAAGACATGTATCAAACAAACTAGCGAACCTGACAACACGATCCCGTTAGACGTCCCTTACGACAAGCATGGGTTTCAAATGAACAAAGACCAATTTCTAAAGACCTTGTCTTCACGGGTTTGGTATTGGATGGGAAGAGCAGAGTTAGTGGTAAAAACACAGACAATGGAAGTGTGTATAGAGCATCTGTACTCATATAATTGTATATAATATACTATTAGGTAATACTAGAGCTGCACACGGAACATAAAGTTAAATAAGCACAGCCACACATCCTGATCCGCGACCTACTGCTTTAACGAAATCCTGAACTTCCCCTTAGTTTATTGTGACGCGGAGGAACATCGATGGATGATGTTTGGACATGTGGTTTTGACGATAACCCATTTTATGTGCAAGATACAGAACTGTTCTTTGTTAAAAAGAACAAACTGGAACTTATAACACTACAAGCAATCACACTTTCAATGTTTTCACCGAAAGAAAAACGTAGTTTTTAAGCTATATATTCCTCAACAGTTATTGATTTTCAGTTCCATTTTTCAAACCGGAGCTGAATTACAATATTCTTCTGTTTAGCGGAAAAAACGCTCTAGTTAACTGCATTCTAAAGGTACCCCGTAATAAAGTTGCAGCTGTGATTGCAGCCGTATAGTCTGCGTGTGTTGTTTAACGCAACAACAAAAACATGTTAAGATTGCATTGTCTTTCACTGCTATGCCAGTTGGTACCCAAAACTGAACAATATCTCATAGAGATATGTCCAAAAACATACATTTCATTAGAACAGTAACGTCTTGTTATGAGTAAGAAAACTCGATGTTAAGAGTGTTATTTGATTTCTTCTTCTTTTCAAGTTTATAACACATTGCAGTTTCAAAAGTTCGTTAAAACTATATTTCTAGGTCGAAGACTTCACGAAGGTACTTAGCGTTCGCTTTTAACGCCGAATGGTGAGGTTTGATTTCCATTCCTTGTTATCTGCTGAAATAGTGTCACAACCTAGGCCTCACTCCAACTGACGATTATTTGGAGTTTATCTTTATTACATCTATATTCAATATGTACGATAGCATAGTAGTTGTTATAAAATGGTAAAAACACGTAAGGGAAGGTTTTTGTAATAAAAGTTGCCTTAAACCTTATGCTGACATATTTGTATTCTCTCACTGTGCAAGTGACTTGGAGTGTGGATTGCTTAGGGTCGCTTTGTATTAAATTAGTTTTGGTATTTCATTTATTGAGAGCATTTATAACCAAAAATAAAACAATCAGCGTCACTGTATGCTTCTGGCAGCTTAATTCAAAAACTTGAAGCAGAGTATGACAAAACTGGAGTAATATGCAGTGAGTGCTTGATTGACTAAGTGAGTGAGTGGATATTCCAGCAATATCACTGTACAGGCCATCCAGCTATATGTTGGCGGTCTGCAGATAATGGAGTCTGGACAAGACAATCCAGTGATCAACAGCATGAGCATCGACCTGAGTAACTGGGAACGGATGACATGTGTCAACGAAGTCAGAGAGCCTGACCACCAGAACCTGTTAGTCAAGCAGAGACAAAGAAGAGTCACCTTTTATGGCAAGCAGGGGGACACCGGAAATGATCTTCACACATTGTAGCCAGGCGGGGAATGGAACAAGGGTTTCACAGCTGCGAGCAGACGCTGTAGCCGCCTGGCTACCCTAGCTAAATACCGGACAATCAATCGTTCTCTGCAGTGGATGTTTCTTAAGGCTTTATTTATACACGCATTCCCAGTGCCGACGATGAAGTCAGTTTATACAGTTTTGCAAACAATATTCAAGAAAACGAAGCGAATCCAAACAATCAATCTGTCTTAAATCTAAGAAAGGGTCCACACTGACCTTAATCCAAAACAGGCGCCCGGTCCCATAGGAATAGCACTAAAGAGAAGTAAAGCTTGTTGACCTTAAAACCTTACAAATATGAACCCTATCACTCGTCTCCATCGTGGTGACTATCGTGACATACTTTCTCTTTGTCTTCTTTCCCATGATGCAGGGATCAATGTCTTGACCTACATTGTACTAGGTCGTGTTTGTACAATGACTTTGACGTTAAAAAACACAGGACATGACTAACTGGTATCGATGTTTTAAACTACCCATCTCTACTTCATTTGCTGCTTGTTTCGTGGCCCATTAAACAAGTCAAAGCAGAAGACTTTCAATTACTGACCTGGGGCTTTTATATCGACGTGATGATGAGATCCGTTAGTTGGACTATTTTCTCAGTACACGAAGTTTGTATGTCATAATAGACCTTGAACCGATCCTAGGTCCTTGTGGCAATATTGGTGAACGAGATACCGTCAGTACATGACTGTACATGATATAGTTAAAGGGTCCATCTACGGTGTTTTAAGTCAATGTGTTAAAGTATGTGTATTTTGCATTCCCTAAACTTCTAAACTATAACTTATAAACGAGAAAAAAGGAAGATCAGTAAGTCTAAGAAATCCCTGCGAAACCTCTCTCTCTCTCTCTCTCTCTCTCTCTCTCTCTCTCATCCACACACACACTCAGATCAGAGCCGCCACAAGATACACTTTTAAGTACGAGAAGATCTAGACCAGAGTCTTCGGCGTGAGGAGTGAGTGACTTTAGTTTCACGCCGCTGACAGACTGGCCAGACAATCCAGTGACCAACAACATAAGCATAGATCTACGCAACGGGTACGATGACGTGTGTCAATACAGTCAGCGAGTCTGACCACCCGATCCCGTTCGGTAGCCTTTTCCGACAAGCATGGGTTGCTGACGATCAATTCTAACCAGGATGTACACGAGGTGATTTCTAGACAAAGGTAAAACTTTTCGTAAATTTCAGATTTCGTCCTGGACACAGTCAGGTAGGCTTTAATATTTTGACAATGCACTGACGAAGTGTGAGTGAGTGAGTGAGTGAGTGGGTGGGTGGGTGAGTGAGTGAGTGAGTGAGTGAGTGAGTGAGTGAGTGAGTGAGTGAGTGAGTGAGTGAGTGAGTGAGTGAGTGAGTGAGTGAGTGAGTGAGTGAGAATATTTAAATGGCCTTCGAACTTCCAATCTAAATGAAAGGTGTATGGAGTGGTGAACCCATCACGTATCAACTAAATATGATTATTTCTACTTTTGTGCAAGTTTTATTAGGACGTTTAAATTTTCATAGATGAATGCTCACAGAGAGCACTTACATTTTCTTTGCATTGGAGATCATGATCGCTTAGAAATATGTGCAACGTGTCCACAATATCGTCATCAAGCGGCGTTAATGGTTTGCTTTCGGAACTGGTCGTTTAAACTTGTTTTTAGATACAGAAATAGGACAAGACGATCAGAATGTTTCACCCTGACCAAGCATTTGAACGTATTTGCGAAAGACTCACAGTTCTCCCAGACGGAATGTTTAGTCATGGACGTATGTAAACGCTTTATATACAAATTATATCTTTAAGTGCAAACGCTGGCATTTAAGTACAACAGCCATGATTAAGTATTAACGCGTCCGTCATCTCGACATTTATCCTACTGTCGTAACAACTTATCAACAACGGAATAATCACTTTCACATCTGATCACGTCAGTTTAGAAAGTGTTGATGTTTCATGGTGTGCGACTAATTGCATTAAGCAGGATTTAGAATAATCAAATATCAGACAACGACCGTAACATGAACTCTTGTCAAATTTAAATTATTCCCCATTGTAAATATGTCACATTGTGACAACCGTGCTTTTAGAGCACTCACATCCAGGAGTGATGCGAAACCAAACTGATATTAACTCAATATATTACATCAAATTTCAATTGTGAATAGCATATTTTCGTTTGTCTGAAACTAATTACCATTTGTGTGGAAATATTCCAAAATGCATTTTGACTATATTCAAGAGGGAAGTTCGCGTAATGGGAAAAGCTTGTATTGAATACACCAGTCATAGCTTGGAAAACAAATCACAATTTCAAATTGATCCGTTGAAAATTTTAGTTAAATTGTCACGTGTCCTTATTCGTAAAGCTGTCAACGTGAAACGTGATTTAAATTAAGAGAGGTCTTAAGTTATGAACTGCAATGTTTTAACGTTAAGGTATCACAGTTTTCTTCAAAAGAAATATCTGAATATTTCTGAAAACCGAATGATACAACGCACAAATCAAACGATTCATTTTGAAAATTGATTAGATTATTTCTCTTATCAAAAACAAGAGATTGCGAACTACAAATTTCAATATGGCAGATTGGACCATTGGTTTAAAATAACGTGTTATTGTTATGGTGAGTGAAGAAACGGTTGTCATGAGAATGAATGGTGGGCGGGTGAGTGAGTGAGTGAGCTGGAGCGTGTTGATGAGAATGAACAGGGGGAAGGGTACGTTTTGGTGTTGTAAGGCTGGGTGAGTGAGGAGCGAGTGAAAGTGGGTAAGTGAGTGACTGGGGATCTGTTGGGGTGTGAGTGAGGATACGTTGGGGGTGGAGGTTCGGTGTTAGGTGAGTTATTATATGTGGGAGGTGGGTTCGAATCCCTATAATTATGTTTTAAGGTTTGTTACCATCAAAACCGAATTACCCTTTCCTCTAATTTTCACCTAAACCATCCAAAGCATCATTAAACCAAACTTATCCACTCAATTTAAGTGGAGATTGGTACCAAAACAATAGACGGACCTGTTCATAGTAATCAAAAAGTAAATAGTATATATAGAACCATGCAGTACAGTGATAGATGAGGTACTACACTACTATTTTTCTCAAGCCTTAATTAATTACATACGTCAGAGTCTATGTATGACATCAGTAAAAACGTAGTTTAGTGGATAATAGCCAGCTCGGAGAACGGAAGGTTAAGATTCGAACCCAATGGTGTCAAAAAGGAAGGAACTTCTTGTTAGGTTGGTGCAGTCTATTCGATCAAACTGGTCTAAGTCCTGATTGCAACAGCTATACAGACACATGCATGCACATGGCTGTATCACTACAATAATCTTGACGTTAAAAGCCGTTTTACCTCACCTCACCTCACCTCACCTCACCTCACCTCACCTCACCTCACCTCACCTCACCTCACCTCACCTCACCTCACCTCACCTCACCTCACCTCACTTGAGCGCTATCTATGATTATGAAGTTGTAAACTGCTTATCTGACAATTTGTTGATCCGGGACATTTTACAGAGTTCGCCCAGGTTAATTGCTTGTTTCCTGGTAACAGTGACTGTTACATTTATGCTTAAACGACATGACATTGAAAAACAAAATTCTATAATGTTAAACTTTTCATTATTAATTTACTTAATTATTAAGAAAGCGGAATATTTCGCTTTTACGCAATCAACTCAGGGGAAAAAGAGATAAAGTGGGATATTAGCAACTAGTATTTTTATGGCGCTTCAGGAAATATTTCTCGCGCACTCAAACGATACACCTGTAATAAATTAACACGGTATGTTCGATGTATATTTGACTTCACACACGTGCCGTAAGCGATGGGTTCACGTGTGTCGCGTTGCTATGTACAACGACCTCGCTGTGACACGTGTTGCAGTATTGTGACGTGAACATAAATAGCAACAGAGGCAGAAAATGTGTAGTGGAATATGCGGAGTGGAGGACTCACGCTGCATCTGGGCGACACAGCGGTTTACGACTCTAAGACTCGAGCGTCTGTGTTCGAGTCCAAGAGAGCATCCAAATACGATTTTGAATTTATTTTATTTCTTTTACGAGTCTGTTTTTGTTTGTTTGGGTTTTTTTGTAAACACGTTACTCCGCAAAATTCCAGTTGTAATAATCGAGTTGTGAACAAGACAATCCAGTGATCAACATCTTTAGCACCAATCTACGCAATAGAGCTGGAATGTTTCCTAGAACGGCGTTAAATAACAACCAGCCAATGTTGAGAGCATCGTTCCACGCATTTGGGATACGAAGATGAGTCAACAATGTCAGCGACTCTGACCACGCAGTCCCGTTAGTCGCCTGGCCATTACGTACAGATGTCGGGATACGATACTGACCACTACATGTAATCACATGGATACACGCGGACAGACAATGACGTTACCCCAGACATGGAACCCATGGGCGTGGTCTCCGACACAGATCGGAAATTATATTCTATTCTATTCTGTTCTATTCTTATGCATCATACTATGAATAACCGTGGATAAGTAAACTTGTTCGGCAAGTCGATATACAGTGTGCTGATGGGATAACGGCTACAACTAAGGCATATCCATATCTTGGCGCTGGGGTAGCCAAGTGGTAAAAGCGGTTTCTCGTCCCACCGAAGGTCGGGTTCGATTCCCCACATAGGTACATTGTGTGAAGCCCATTTATTGCGACCACGCTGTGATGTTGCTGGAAATTGCTAATAGGGTTGTAAAACCATACTCACTCACTCACTCACTCACTCACTCACTCACTCACTCACTCACTCACTCACTCACTCACTCACTCACTCACTCACTAAGAATGGCATGATATATACGGACCAGTGAATGACGTAGCTGAGAAGATTAACAGTGTGAGGTCATTATCTTGGAGATGTAGTGACTGGTCAGAGTTGACTTACAAGGTTGACTTACAAGGGGCACACTGTGGCAACATCAGAAACTGTCCACACTGGCGTGATGATGTGATGTTGTCAACAGTGGAGTAGACGTTGCCTTGGTAGATGTTGCGGTCTTTGTTACTGGCTGACTCCTTTCTCTGGATTGATATGTGTATAACTGAGTTTGGACCAGTCAAACGAGTGATTATGACTAAAGACACGCAATCAAGCAACTTCAACTCGCCTCTATGAACTGTATACAATACTGAGGCCCGGAAGGCTCTTGCGGAACCGTTTCTAAGGCGTTCGTTTTATTTGGTCCACGTTATTCAACACCGAACTTCATTTCCAGCTTTAACACTGTGGTCTGTAAATAATCGAGCCTCGACCCGACAGTCCAGTGATCAACACTATGAGCATCAATCTACGGTACTGGGATGACATGTGTCAACCAAGCATGCCCTTCCGATCCGGATAGTAGCTTCTTTACGACAAGCATGGGTTACTGAAGACCAGGGCCTTGATTTTCGAAGCTGTCTTAGAGCTAAGATAGTCGTAAGTTAATGTTAATGCAGGGCACTTACGACTATCATAGCGCTAAGAAAGCGTCGAAAATTCAGGGCCCCGTTCCTCAAGGCGATCGCAGCACTACGACTGTCGTAAGTCTATGTTAAACTATGGGAGTTACGACTGTCGTAAGTCTATGTTAAACTATGGGAGTTACGACTGTCGTAAGTCTATGTTAAACTATGGGAGTTACGACTGTCGTAGAGCTACGATCGCCTTGCGGAACGTGGCACTTACGGTTTGCCAAGAGTTATATCTGTGACTATAAACTATACTAAAATTAAAGAAATGGTACCCTTGAAGAGTTCAGATACCCCAAAGTACAGGTCCGCCAAAGATTCGAGTCCCCGTATCGGTACACCGTTTGTAGTCTACCTTTCATTTCACAACCCGAAACATTGCTTGATTATGTCTAAATGCGG
Organism: Haliotis asinina; assembly: GCF_037392515.1. Lineage (NCBI taxonomy): Eukaryota > Metazoa > Mollusca > Gastropoda > Lepetellida > Haliotidae > Haliotis > Haliotis asinina. The sequence continues at coordinate 16,916,021 of NC_090294.1, read as the reverse complement.
CGTAAAGCAATACTCAGTGAACTGTGTGTCCAAGTGGCCAGTAAATTTAAAAAAGGAAGAAAAGATAAGAAAGGTAAAATGAAAATATGCCCGTATTTCAGTAGTGTATAGGGGCGGTGGGGTAGCCTAATGGTTAAAGCGTTCGCTCGCCACGCCGAAGACCCGGGTTCTTTTCCAAAACAAGGGTGCAATGTGAAACCCATTTCTTAACAGCTGGTATAGGCGGCGTAAAACTAAACTCACTCAGTTATTGGCATATTATACGTACACATACGAGTGAGTGAGTGAATGAGTGACCTCGGCATTATTTCAACCATTTATTTCAACCATTTGTGACCCGTGAAGGTCCCGGGGTAGAATAGGCCTTCAGCAACCCATGCTTGCCATAAAAGGGGACTCAGCTTGTCGTAAGAGGCGACTAACGGGATCGGGTGGTCAGACTCGCTGACTTGGTTGACACATGTCATCGGTTCCCAATTGCGCAGATCGATGCTCATGTTGTTGATTACTGGATTGTCTGGTCCAGACTCGATTATTTACAGACCGCCGCCATATAGCTGGAATATTGCTGAGTGCGGCGTAAAACTAAACTCACTCACTCACTTCAACCATTTGTAACAACAGCGCCATTTGATATTTGCATATAACGTTTTGAAAGAGAGCAAGTTCAAACAAGTCATTATGTGCACGTTATTCGGTAGAGCTCCAATCCACTCCGCCTCAATCGCAATGAGATGGCTCAGCCATACAACGAAAAGAATAGCTTATGTCGTGTTTTAGTTCTTTGAAGCTATTTCTGTATAAACCGCTGAAATGTTACATCGCTCTATTCGACACAGCTGCCTTCCGACCAGATCGTTATAAAGTCAGCTAGATTAAGAAAATGTTGTTCTTCACTCTGAAAAAAATGTAGTCCAATGCGTTCCCGGTGCTGTGTCTGTTTACTCGGTAGCACGCCTGTCCTTGCTGCAAGTCCGTGCGCGGTTTTGTCTCATTGTGAAACTGTACATGTTTCATCGGTTGAGCTCACTTCCTATATATCTTTAAAGAGGAAGTCGCGGTGGCTGAGCGGGCTAGTTGTCTGTGTGTTGGCGATTCGGTGCCTCAGTCTGAGCGTGTGGGTTCGAATCCCGGATAGGAGTCACCTCAACTCAATTACTAGAATCTGTGCTTAATTGAGAAAGTCTAATCCCAAAATATAAGGTAGGTAACATCTTAAAAACGGCTTGCTTGTTTTCTGTCTGATAATAATGGCGGTAATGTCTGCATCGGTGTTGACTCGCAGATTCGAACAAAACTTACACGATTGGTCGTAATACGTGGAAACGCTCGAAGATACAGAGATGACATTCTTCAACCTGTGGTAATACCATTTCTTCGCCAGAAATAACAGTGGACACTTCTGCAGCAGGACAACCCCAGACCCTAAACAGCGCGAACTGCCCAGAACTTCTTGAACGCCCCAAATATCCAAGTTATTTCATGACCAACACGATCACCGGACTTAAAACCCATAAAGGGGATCACCTGAATCGCCAGGTGAGAAAACGACCACGACCCCCAGCGAACCGACGAAAACTTGCAGACGCTTTCAGGAACGAGTGGAACAGGATTCCGACTGACGTCATTCCTCATGCTGACGTCATCGATGAGACGGCGAATATGAGCGTATATTGCCGCTAGTTGTGGTCACTATCGTTACTAAGGATGTGTATGCATGACTGGAGACTTGAAATGACTGAGACATTCCATAACTGACTCTGTTATCTGTGAACTGTGCTAGTCCTACCCCTCTGTCCATTATGTGACAAGTGCTCTTCATCTGTGATTTTCTCATAGACATTGTTGGTGCTTAGTCCCAAATGCTGGCTTCATTATATGTACTATAACTTAAAAACGTTGTTGTTTTTCTTTGATTTTATCGATCATAAATTACGATGTTCACTTTCTTTTGTCCACTAGTTTATATGGCAGCAGTCTATAAATAATCCAGTGATCAACAATATGAGCATCGATGTACACAAATTAGATACGATGACGTGTGTCAACCAGCAGGTGACCACCCGATCCCGCTAGTCGCCTTTAACGACAGACATGGGTTACTGAAGATCAGTTCTAGTCCGGATCTTCAAGGGTTACAAGATGAGGATTTGAAACGTAGTTTAACTTCTTCAGGTGTAAGGCACACTGTGTGGAGCCCACTTCTGGCGTCAGAACGCGACTATGCTTGTCGTAAGAGGCGACTAACGGGATCGGGTGGTCAGGTTCGCTGACTTAGTTGGCACATGTCATCGGTTCCCAATTGCGCAGATCGATGCTCATGTTGTTGATTACTGGATCGTCTGGTCCAGACTCGATTATTTACAGACCGTCGCCATATAGCCGGAATATTGCTAAGTGCGGCGTAAAACTAAACTCACTCAATCACTCACTCTGGCGCCAGATCGTAATATTGCTGGAATATTGCTAAAAACGGCGTAAAATCATGTTCACTCACTCCTCAGCGGTATTGCTCTTACATAGCGACGTATGAGTGCGTGTAGAAACTCACTTGTGTTTCTGTGTGTAACTTTTTGTACAAATCGAAACAACTGCACAGTCGCCAAAGAATACCGAAATCCTAACACAATATACTGACTCCAACTCCTGTCCTTAATTCCGACAACCAGACACGGAAACATTAAATACCATCTTGTAACAAGTTTCATTTTGAGGCAGTGGATGGAACACCAGCTGTCTGCTCTCCTGGTAGACACTCTTTCCACTGGACCATAGAAATGACCGAAGTGTATACAAGAGCTTTGGAGGTACCAGTTCAAGAGTAAGTGGCATGTCTCTACAGTTGTCAGTTGCTAATTATCATATTGGCGTAAACATTAAATGACGACATCGTTGACGAACACAACATAGGATTATATAATATTGATGGTGGTGCTGACGACGACAACGACGACGACGACGATGACGATGATGATGATGATGATGATGATGATGATGGTGATGGTGGTGGTGGTGGTGGTGGTGTTGATGATGGTGTTGATGATGGTGTTGATGATGGTGATGATGTCAGCTGTGACCCAAACAACGTATAAAACTATCGTGTAGAAACGCCTCACAGTCATCAGAATGAATCTGATTGTTTGCGTCTGTTTGTTTAACTCGGGTCGTTCCAGTAGTGTTACAAATTCACCCAAAGGATTCCACAAAACCAACAAAAACGCGTGACACAGCTTACGTAATTTGGACACCTGATAAAAACAATGCAATTTATGTCCTGCGACGCCATTGTTGACGGAGATATTTTTTGACGAGATTACGGATCTCGAGACCACTCATGGCCATGTGAGGAGTTCTCACACGCCGCTGTTAGGAGTTTAGACGGTCCGATGGATCAGAGACGTTTTTCCGTCTAAAAACAACAACGGTATTTATTTACTTGCTCTAAATCTCGTAACGTTGTGAAAATCGATAGTCACTCGGCCACTATTGTTATTTGTCTGTGATCACGCGAGACCCGATTATGTTCTTGAAAAAGAAAAAGGATACCTTGGCGGTCAAAACAACTCAAAGATACCGAAGGTCACATTAAAATCGCTGCTTCTCGCAGAAGCGTTTTCAAATCCACTGTATATGAATACCGGAATTTTATAAAATTGCTTTTCAACAGAAAAACAAGAAAACTTAATAAACGTTTTATTTTTTGAAAAGTAGAGTGACTTTTAACCTTTTTGTATTTTTTGCGTGGAATGAACGTCGGATGGATGTACGAGTGAAACCCATTTTCTTGCTTCCTGGGAATTAGGAAAGGAATATTTTGTGTTTTTTTAATGGCGGTCTCAATAGTTCAACAGGATGTTTTTTGGCAAACCATCTCAGTGCTCAGTAGTTAATTCATCTACGTAAGCCAAGATTTTACTTTGAGGTATTTTCTTGCTAAAAAGATTGTTTAGCTGCAGTAAGTGGGCTTGTTTGTCTTTGCTTTACTACATACTAAGCGTTAAAATGTCGACTGAGAGTATGCAGTCTATTGACGGGAAACGATTAATTCCGAAATAGTCCTTTTATCTCGAATGAGGAATAGGTCACTAGTTAAATGTACTGATCAAATTCTCGAGCGCTCTAAGGTGGAGGGTTGTACCAGAATGTTGGTCTCGTACAATCCCGTACATCCTACGTGGAGTGAGTTTGTTGTATTCTGTGTTTTTTTGTTTTGTTTTGTTTTTGGGGGTTTTTTTTGTTTTTGTTTTTGTTTTGTCAAGTTTTTAAACAGAAGACGTAAACAAGGCTTACTTTTATGAGATTTCATTTTTTTCGGAAATTGCGTTCCTTTTGCTGTACAGCATATATATGAGATGATACGTAGATCTATCTTACAGTTACTACCGGAATCACAGTATGGTACAATGGAAGAGCTTCCATTTGAATTTTGTCTGTACAGAAAACGCCATTGTGTGACAGATGAATGGACCTAAGTAAATTATTCTAGTTACTCGAGATCCGCTGGGACTCGGAAATGTTGTAAACAGGGTGACCACATACATCTGTATGTTCGACAGATCAAAACACAAAGATGGTTTAAGGTATGTTGTAGGTCTATAAACTATACTGTAAAACACACAGAACTGACCAACGGGATTGCTGGACTTTTGAGTTATCTGTGCGGCTATAGTTTGTGTTGATTAACATATGGTCTTTGCAATGAACATATTTTACAGAAAAGAAACATTACCTATATTTTTTTATATAAAATATAAAAAAAGAGGTAAGAGGCTTTCTGTGGAATCTGGACTGGACTCATAATTCTAATATGCTGCGCTATCTTGGATGTATTTGTATCAGGGTCGGTACGACAGACTATAGTTAGTGACGCTGCTAAGATTCACGGTACCCCAGGTTTGTCACGGCGTTCCGAGCATGATATAACTGGAAATAGGCAAACAATACTTTCAGAGAAAACATGAAACTAGGTCCATCTAGGAAACTACGTGCCGTACCCCTGTCAGTCAGTGGCCTTCCCACGAGGAATTGTACCATTCAAATAGCAAGCTACTGACAGTTCAGCAGGAAGTTATCATCAGGAATTTATCGGCTGTCAGGAACTTACCTACTGCCCAGTACCGATCTATCGAGTATTCATCAGGCGGTGCACTACTATCCAATGGGAAGCTGCACACTATTCACAGGAAAATACCAAATATGCAACTTGAAGAAAAAGATTTTCAAATGAAGTGAACAAATCGATTACCCAACTAGACTGTGAAGGATTGTACGACACGGAAGCAAACGATTACCCTACGAGACAGTGAACTAACAGCACAACTGAAGGAAGAGAAGGATTGTTTATCAAGACAGTAACCGATTATCCAACATGACAGTAGTGATAACAAGAAAGTAAACGGTTGTTGATTATCTAACGTGACAGCAATCTAACAAAAACGAAAACGATTATCGATTATCCAGCATGATAGTGATCCGACAAGGAAAAAACGGTTATCGGTTATCCATCATCACAGCGATCCAACAGGGACGTAAACAATTATTGATTATCCAACATGACAATACACGATTATCCATCATGACAGTGACCCACAAGGAAGAAAACGATGATCGATTATCCATCATGACAGTGACCCACAAGGAAGAAAACGATGATCGATTATCCATCATGACAGTGACCCACAAGGAAGAAAACGATGATCGATTATCCATCATGACAGTGACCCACAAGGAAGAAAACGATGATCGATTATCCATCATGACAGTGACCCACAAGGAAGAAAACGATGATCGATTATCCAGCATGACAGTGACCCACAAGGAAGAAAACGATGATCGATTATCCAGCATGACAGTGACCCACAAGGAAGAAAACGATGATCGATTATCCAGCATGACAGTGACCCACAAGGAAGAAAACGATGATCGATTATCCATCATGACAGTGACCCACAAGGAAGAAAACGATGATCGATTATCCATCATGACAGTGACCCACAAGGAAGAAAACGATGATCGATCATCCATCATGACAGTGACCCACAAGGAAGAAAACGATGATCGATTATCCATCATGACAGTGACCCACAAGGAGGAAAACGATGATCGATTATCCATCATGATACTAGTAGTTGTTAAAGTCTATTTCATTTCAACACACAAAAAATACCTAACAACAATTTCATAAACAGCAGATACACTTCGAGAAGAAAGGTAGTGTTATTCTGATCCAGTTTTAATAAGGAATATTAAGTCAATCATTTAAATATCTAGGTACACAACCAGAGCAGCTTGTATTTGATTTCTGTGTCTCGAAAACGAACACATACAGGCGGTTCCGAGTGGAAGAGCGTGATAGATGTAGAAAGGTGACAGCTGACTGACTGAGGAACCAAATGTTCAAATTTAGCGTGTCACCGGTTCACCGAAGGGTCACCGAGACTTATTTCCTACGGACGTTTTGCCAGGACATATGACACTGAGAGGACTAGGAGATCCATTATAATTAGACTGGAAGTTAACAGTTACGATTCCCTGTCTTCTCAGTACTCTTGATCCCATTCATTATTCCGTCAATAGATGGTAGTGTAGCACAGCTGTGAAAGCGTTCGCTCGCCACGCCAAAGCCCCGGGTTCGGTTCACCAGAGGGGTGCATTGTGTGAAACATTGTGAGAAACCACACACTCTCTGCTGTTGAGGGGGAGTCACACATGTAAACCATGCTGCAGATCACATTTTATGACATTTATATCGAATTGCTATTTGCCTGAAGGGACATATAAATAGGTAACACAACCAGCGTTTCCTTGCCCCAACAATGACCCTTCTAGAAAGCTGTTTCCCAAACCAATGAAAAACTGCTCATCAATAATGTATGGAAAACCGGTGGTACCAAATTGCTCCGGAAGCAATGTACTCGACTTGGCAAGGTCTTGGTCACACGGTCGGTTAAGGGTGATCGCGAGGCGTCATTCTGAGTGCGGACTTAACACTTACGACCTACGCCTGTTCGGTCATTATTCCTTTTGACGAGAACACCCTCCACACTCTTTTTAACGTCACTACGTAAGTCTAACACATATCGACACATCTAAGGAAACGTGTTGGGGCTAAAACATTACATTGTAACCGTTGTGGCAACTTGACGCCTAGGACACTACTCACCAAACATCTCTACTCGCTCCGCCTGATAGCGTTACGTTAACGCTAACATGAAAGGTCGCTACAGGTCAATACGCCATTTTTTAGTAGCTGCTTAAAACCATGTGTACTGTTGATTGAATTGCGTTAGGAGGTAATGTAGATGAAATGTGTATTTGCGTATGTAATTACGTTATAACAAGGCCTGGGGTTTGTTGTAAAAACAACAATCGAACTTTAACGAAATGCTCATGCGTTACAGGATTGCCTACTTAATGTCCGCTTGAATAATTCCGCAAGGTTAATGAAATTATTCAAATCTAAAATGACAGACTCGAAGCTACAAAGGGTTAATTTCCCTGTTCGTTGCTTAAGTTACATATACGATTGATTTGCGGCTGTCGAGTGGTGAGTATTATTTGATGCTTATTTTCTAATTTTTGTATTTTTTAGGAGAGGATGGTACGGAACTACGGGTTAAAGGCTGTAATAGGACTATTAGATTTCCAAGTGAGGAAAGGAATTAGCCAGCAGTGGTATACCACTATGCACCATGCTCCGCTTTCAGCTCATGTTTTATTCATTTTCAGAGTATTGACCCAGGATGCAGCAACATTCGGACCAAACTATAAGTTTCAAACTGGAATCTGACCAAACTTTACCAAAGTTTGACATACGTGTGTTAGTACGCTGCCTGGAATGGTTTTGTTGGTTTGTATGCTGAAATGGCACGTGTATCAAATGGTGGTGGAATAGCTTGTTGGTGTGCTTGTGAATGACTTTGTGGGTGTGTTTGTGAGACAGGAAGCTGGCTAATACATTCTCTGTTGACATTTTAAAGTTAAATTGTCAACTTAGTTGGGTTATAGTCCGTTTTGAATCACAAAACATCATCCTGTTACACCATGACGTGCCAGTTTGATGTTTTATGTAATCTCGCAGGAATGTAGGTATGGGGCGTTTAGCACTCTGGTGAGACCCACCCCAACGGTAAAGAATTTTCCTCCTTTGTTTCCACAGCATCTGGAATGAAAATGAAAAAAACGATGTTAGCTCATAAACACCCATAAATGTGTTCAAGGTTAATTACAAAACTCCACTGTTCATAGTAATCGTGTTTAAATCCCATGAAAGTCACGTGTAACTAGAACTGAAGACACAGCAAAACCGGTCAGTGCCGAATATTGGCAAACAATACGAACTACAGCAATGAAACGAAACCAGACCCAGCTGTCCATATGGTCCCCTACGCGTAGACTGACAATCCGCATTCGTATTGAGATGACTTCACACTTTAGATTTAACCTGACGTTATGTCCGCCACATGTAACTGAGTTAGCTGACTGCTGACGTAGACATCTCAAGCTGAAAATCAGCTTCAAACTGCGTCAGTAGTAGCATGTTACAACGCTCTGTGGCCTGTGACAGCAGTTTTTCATGTCGTGTTGGAGGACACAAGCTGTAGACGTTTTCCTATACCAAACGTAACCATGGTCATGGCCATGGGTAGGGACAATATGAGTTAGCGAGTGTAGTTTGGCGCCGTTTTTAGCAATATTCCAGCAATATCACAGCTGGGGACACCAGAAATGGGCTTCAAGCACTGTACTCATGAGGGGAATCGAACCCGGCTCTTCGACGTGACTAGCGAACGCTTCAACCACTAGACTAACCCACCGCACCGATGACCACTATGGAGGGACATGATCACGACGTAATCTCAAGTACCACCCGCGAATATAATGGGTGAAATGAATAAAATGTTTTCTGTAACTATGTTTGGACAAAATATTTCAATTGTACAAAATGCTGGCGTTAGTTGGCTGAGACACTGATGAAACAGACTTTTAGATTTAGTGAAATCCATTCTGTTAGAGGGTATCTTTGACCACGTCGGTCCAAGGATTTCAGAGCAATCTCTTTTCAGTCGAACCCTGATTGCGATGACCGATGTTGATGTTGTTGGTCACTGGAATGTCTGGTCCAGATTCTATTATTTACAGACGGGTGCCTCATTGCTGGAATACTGGGCGCGGCGTTAAACAACACTCAAACTAACAAAATAAAAAAGACCTTTTAAGGTGTATGTTTCTATTTTTTCTATTGTTTGCAGATTAACATGCCAAAATATCGCAAGCAGATAGAAAATTTGGGATGTATCGGCTGCTCTTTTATCTCTGCCTACCCTTCTTTATCAGCTGGACACTGAGCTCATCTCTGATTGGTTCAGCTACGAACGTTGTTCAAAGAAGTACTGGTACTCATTTTAGATTGCGTGCTGTAACTGAGTGAATTGAAAGGGGCAATATATTATGAGAATGGCCTCGTCACGTCGAAGTTGTGTATTGACTAATACATTGTACTGCATATATATGTATGTATACTACTATCCGTATTGTGAACTATTTGGACTATTTGGACTATAAATATTTGACAGTATGTGGCACTGATAGTAATGCAGGAACTATTTCTACACACTGAGGCCCTCCAAACAAATATCGTGGTTTTGATGACATCCATCTAAAATTTACCTTTCATAGTTGGGGATACTTTCTGTTTCATATCCTATAAGTTAATGACAATCGGAAACAACAGAGGTGAATTAAATGTGTGTAAAATTCTTGTTCAAACTTAGAGATAATGAATGACAAAACATGTCATAATCCTTTACACAACGTACTGGTTCTCGGAAACAAATATTGCAACGATGGTTTGAAAAGCATGTTGTGGTACACCTGCAATACGCTCTGCGCTAATCACGACACCAATAGGTACGGAAATGCTCCAGTTCCCTATGATCCGTTTTAGTAAGTGAGTCGGTGTTTACACCACTTGTAGATGGGTTCAAAGATGTGCCCATGTGGGGAATTGAACCAGGGTCTTCGGCGTGACTAACAAACGCTTTAACCACTAGGCCACTCCACTATCCTCATCCCTAGTGAGGAGACATAATTCAGTTAAATGGCAATATATAGCTTGACTTTTCTATTTAGTCGTTTAATATTGTACATTGACATATTACAGCACAAACATTGAGTCTTATCATGGTGGTAAACTCATGTTTGTTTAAGTGATAAAACGCAGCTTTGGTGTATTACCCCGACGTCTCTCTTTGGGGCATCTCATTCAGAAAAGGTTAATGTAATATATTTACTGGAGAAAAGTCCCCAACAGAAGTTGTACGAGCGCGTCTGTCTTTTCGAAGCAATATCAAAGCGACGTTAGTCGAAGACAAATCTGAGTGCGGAGCAGGTGGTTTGATCTGATGTGCATTGACCTAATTAACGACATACAAATGTATTACTGAAAGTAATATGTGTATATGCTTGGTAGGTGTATTTCAAACTGTGACTACAACTTGTAACTGCTTACGTGAAGCTTTAATACTGAGATTAAGTGAGTGATTATGGTTTTAGCAAAACATACAGTGCGGCACACAAAAAATGGGTCCCGTGTTTAGTACCCATGTGAGGAATCAAACCCGGCCTTCGGCGTGACGAGCAAACACTTTGACCTTAAAGCTACCATCCCTCTCTCTTAGCTTCAGCTGTTTTTTATTTTTGTTTTGTTGTGTTTTTGTGTTTTGGGTGGGGTGGGGTTGTTTTTGGTCTTAAACTACAGTTTGCATTGTCATTGTTTATGCGCCTTTATGCAGCTGATTACTTTGCTCATGTACATATACATACGTATACATTAACTCCTCTAGTATATCCACGTGTGATCACTATTAATCTCTTGTGACAATCATATGTCAGCTCTCTGTAGTGTAGCGTTACCTAGCCACAGGCGGCGTAATCTTTTGTTGGAGCACCACGACTGTTTGTTCAGAGGAGTGAGTTTGTTGTACGCGGCTTTTATCAACATTCCTGCATTGTCACACCAGAAATGAGGCCCCATGTGGGGAATCGAACCGGGGCCTTCGTCTTGATGAGGGAACACTTTACCCACAAGACTGCCACACCATCCATGCCAGCGAAATTCTCCAATCTTTGATTCCACTTCATGAAGCTTTCTTTCAATACATTCTCGATTGCCAAGAGCAGGAATAAAATATATAAAAATATATTAAACTTCACTAGTTAGAGTTAAAACAAGCATTGTCCATATCAACCCACCAAGAGAATGTATCGTGAGGTATTGATTTGCAAAATACCTACACTAGAATCAATAGACTCCAGGCTTAATAATAATTTGAAGGTAAAACCGGCACACGCTTCCACTAAGCAAATGTACAGTGGCTATGGAGCCGCTAATATCCTTGATCTCTTTACTATAGAGAACAAGGTCTAATCACTGATTAAAATCCCATTAATATATTATGAAACAGCTGTGATCAGGATTAGCGCGTGCCACTGCACGTTTCAAACATGTTGTTCGATGATTTACTTTCATCGAGGCCAGCAGCCATGGGAGTAGGTCTAACGGCTCGGGGGCCGTTTTAAATGAAGGTAATAGTTGACTGCGATCTCTGAGTGCATATTTTCCATCTCTATGGAATAGTGTTGCACTGAATATTGAAGGATGTAGTATTGAGCGCGATGATCTAAGTGTTACCATTCTGCCCCTTTAAAGGTGCGCTTGCAAGAACTCGTCTCTCCGAGTTTGCTCTAACTCTACAACTGACCCATATTGCTGCACCTAAGTGGCGTCTTCAGTGAAACGGCCGGGCATTTAATATGAAATGGACAGCCTGTTTTGAATTGTCTGTGTTCTTGCATTCTAACCATAGGTATAAATATGTGGGGTTTAAAAAACCCAAAGCAAATAAGTAACTATACATTTATCAGAGGCGTGATTAGACGGTTGTAAAATATATCATTTTAAGCGTGGCGTGACGTTTGATGAAGGCACTGAGCCCGATGTCAGTCAGGTTTATAGTCTTTATTAGTAAAGGGGTGGTTGGGTAGCCAGGTGGTTAAGGCGTTCATTCGCCACGATGAAGATCCGGGTTCGATTCCTCACATGGGTACAATGCGTGAAGCCCATTTCTGGTGTACGCTTCCTGATATTGATGGAATATTGCTAAAAGCGGCTTTAATCCATACTCACTGACTCTCTCGCTTGTGTGATGGTACACACCGCCACAGTGAAGCTTCGTAAGCCAGTCACACCCAGGCTTTAGGATATTGCTGGCAATGTGAGGACATCATGGGGATCATGTTGTAAAACACTTAACCAACGTCCTAGTTAGCACAAGACCTTTACCGCCATGTAGCGACAATGCTTGTTATAAGAGGCGACTAACGGGATCGGGTGGTTAGACTCGCTGACACATGTCACCTGTTCCAAGTTGCGCAGATCGATGCTCATGTTGTTGATCACTGTGTTATCTGGTCTGGTCTCGATTATTTGCAGATTGCCGCCACCTAGCTGGAATATTGCTGAGCTCGGTGTAAAACACAAGTCACTCACTCACCAATACTACTACCAATGCTACAACTGTTGTTTTGCACAGACAACCCATGATGTGTGTCCGGTATCTCCTTTAATGACAAGAAGAGAAGGCTGACGACCTGTTCTAGCTCGCATGTGTCACTGGGGTGTAGAAGTACAACTATGTTTACGGGACGATTTGTATCCCTCTTCTCCCCCAAAATTTGAGATTCCCTAACTTATCAAACTTTGAAATATGACCAAAACTCATGAAAATCTTCAGAGAGTTTTGAACATATCTCTAAATGACTCGTGAAGATTTGAAGGGAACGTTAAAATAGTGCAGACTAAACATCATTTTTTGAAATGTCAGAAAAATCAGCATTTCCTTGTTGTTTCCGAGCTGAAATATTTTTTTCTTCAAGCGAATGGTCTTCACGCATGTTGGAATCCAACTGACTGCTTTGTATGACGTGTTATAACAAGATGGCGCCTGGGTTTCTTCAATAAAATAATTTGATCAGAAAATACAAAACAAATAAGATTGCCTCAGGTTTCACCCCCCAAGTTTTTTACCCACTGTTGATCCTGTTTGGCTCTTCCTGTATAAATGGCTTTGTCGTTTATATTTTCAGAGAAAAAAATATATGAGTTTTACCAAAAATCCATTCAAGCGCTGAAACAGAGATCTGATACACTGATACGACTTGGCGTATGTGTGCATAAGAGAGAAGCAGTATAGTTATCGATCTCGTGCTTTTGATAACAGAAAGTTGAAACTTTACCTACATTGGTGTAAGACTTCTCCACGTTGTCAGCACTTGCTTGTAAAACCAGCCAGATTTCCTAGGGAATATAAGAACTTATGCCAGGGATGAACGTTTTTGCCGCATTTCTTTTGCTTTTTAATATTTAAAAAGTAATTTTTCACGAGTCTGGTTCTCTATAACATGACCTTCTGTAACTCCGGGTTAGAGTAAGATTAATAAGGTTCGGGATGTTATGACATGAAATAAAGTTTTCCATGGAAAAAAATAAGTTTGAAAACTTAAAATCATGCACAGGCCTCGTTAATCATTACTGGATGTCTTGCTATAGTTACGTAAGTGAGTGTTTGTTGTTTAATGGCGCAGTTAGCTAAATTCCGTCTATTTGACGGTTTGTACACAATCATGTTGGGACATGGCTATCCAGTGATTGACACCATGAACATTGATCGGTTCAGTTTGGATACCGCGAGAGTAACATAGTTTTACGCCCAATTTAGCAATATCCCGGCAATGTCAATGCCGACGACACCAAATATAACCTTTATGTGTACCCATATGGGAAATCGAACTTGGGTCTTCGGTGTGACGAGTGAACGCTGTAACCATCAGGCTATACAGCCATAACCTACTCATCTCGACAGAAAATTGGATCCCATTAGTCGTCTGTTACGACAAGCATTGGTCACTGAAAACCGGTTCTAACCGAATCATCGAATGATAGTCATTTTTGTGGATTTTGAACACAGTATTCCAGGAAAACAATGGCGATGGGCTTACACATTAAATCAAGTTTGGGAATCGAATCGGCGTTCGCCATGATAATCGAACATTTGAACTACTATGCCACCCCGCCTCTGCCTTATTGGAGGTAGTGGTACTGGGATGTCGTATAGAGGCTGATTAGCGCATAGCAGGACCTGGGCTGATTAAGACCGACTTGGGGGTCGCCACGCAGTTTAATTTGTACACATTGTCATCTCCAAGACAATGAACTTTCTTATTGATTGTGGCATTTCCATGATAGCTCACTGTCTTACCGTTGAACACACATCGGTACTGTAGTAATACGTCTCACATTCAACCTGCCAAATATGCTTCGCTGATGTTACTTAATCAAAAAATTGTATTACCATCTGTGTACTATATAGTATTTATTCAAAATATTGCCTATCACAATATTCGTGCATTAACTACTACTACTACTACTGCTGCTGCTGCTGCTGCTGCTGCTGCTGCTACTACTACTACTACTACTTGCACTATTCAGATACTGCCACCACCACTGCTAAAAGCTGTTATTATATTGCTGATGTTGCTAGTACTACTACCATCACAACTGTCATTGCTGTTTCTACTAGTAGTGTGATGCTGCTGCAACAACAACTACTACTACTGCTGCTACTGCTGCTGCTGCTACTACTACTACCACAATCACTGCCTCTGTCCCCATAATTGCTACTACTGTTGCTGCTGCTGCTGCTGCTGCTACTACTACTACTACTACTACTACTACTACTACTGCTGCTGCTGCTTCTGCCACTACTACTACTACTGCTGCTACTACTGCTGCTGCTGCTGCTGCTGCTACTACTGCTGCTGCTGCTACTACTACTACTGCTCTGCTGCTGCTACTGCTACTACTACTACTGCTGCTACGACTACTATTACTGCTGCTGCTACTACTACTACTACTACTACTACTACTACTACTACTACTACTACTACTACTACTACTACTACTACTACTACTACTACTGCTGCTGCTGCTACTACTACTACTACTACTACTACTACTGCTACTGCTACTACTACTACTGCTACTGCTACTACTACTACTGCTACTACTACTACTACTACTGCTGCTACTACTACTACTACTACTGCTACTACTACTACTACTACTACTACTACTACTACTACTACTACTACTACTGCTACTACTACTACTACTGCTACTACTACTACTACTACTACTACTACTACTGTTGCTACTACAATCATCATCAACGGCGCCACTGCCACTGCACAACTGCGACAATTACCACTACGACTGTAAACTTTCTCCACTACTACATCATCATCACGACTACTACTACTACCACCACAACCACTGCTATTACTATCCATGTCACAACCACCACTGCAACCACAACAGCATTTACTGCTATGACGTCTACTACACCAACTACTACCAAAACGACTACTAACACCAGTACAACTGGTCCCAGCTTGAGCTGGTCCCAGTTGTACGAGAACTTGCACATGGTAATATTTATGTAAATTGTGGAAGATGCATACCAAACAAGAGGGTGTTATATCCGCAAGTACATCTTTTCAACACGTATCCAGTGACAATAAAGCGATTGTCTTCACTCCATTGTCTACCACACGCGACATCTCCAACCCAACGGAGATCCTTCACAGCGTCACACCTGGCAGTCCCCACATTCTAGATTGATTTATAGTCAACGTCGTGTCGATCGACCCTACCTCTACGTCTTCGGTAACGTGCAACGCGTCAACTTTGAAACACGAACCACCACAAGTGAAGCAATACATAAAGCACACAGTGCTTCCAGCTTTCGTGAATCCCTCCCAGAGGAGAACACAGGATCCTCATTCAGAGGCGAGGTCGCATTAAATTATGCTTCGTGCCAATGATGGGACTTTGGGGGATCGACGCTCCAGTAAGACTTCGTATTCGGAACTGTCAACTGTCTCATATTTCCACTTTATTTCCAAACCACGCGCGTTTAGGTGTGGTGCGGATGGTGCTTTGTTTTCACAATGGTCGCTTGATAACTTCTTATACGACCTGTCTTAGTCGGGAAGATCGGGACAGAGTGTTTTCGAACGTCGAGAGCTCCCGTATACGGTGGCGAATAAAACGGACATAAACTTACATGTCTGGAAATGAATTATGCATTTGGGTGACAGAGATATTGTTAAACAACCTGGTCAAGACAGATGGTACTTGAATATAATTCGATCATAGTTTAGTTTTGGTTGTGATTGATTCTTCAGGCTCCCAGCACCCGTCCCATCTTAACCCTATCATTTGAGCTCAAGGGAGACCACTCTCTTACGCATATTTGACGAATGGTTGATGCTCAGCCATTGCCAAATTAATAATGAATTAATATGGAATCCTAGAAGGGACAGTGCCACGATGATAGGCTGTCGCACTATTGGGCGTCATCCTTAAATACAAAATATTGTCAAATATTTTATCAAACGACTTTTTCACCCACTGTAGTATTTTCGAGCTTGAATCATGTGTTTTTACCAAAGGTCAACAACTTGTCTTCCATGGTCAAAATAGGTCCCGCCTTGCCATCTTTAAAATGGTTAAAGGGGCATTTTTTATACTCGACAATGCCAATTCTAGGATTTAGCATGAATATAGGTGGAAATCCCAACATGATACTTATATATTTAAATTGAGACACACCGAAACATGAGCGTACCAAATCACCAGGGTTCCAGCCATACGATCAGCGGATCCTGGCACAGAAAAGGGATGTAACTAAAGACATAGAATGCACGACGCCTCACACCTTGGACTCCTTCCTACCTCTAAGGGCGAGTGAGTTTAGTTTTACGCCGCGTATGGCAATATTCCTGCAATATCACGGACATCAGAAATGGACTTTACACACTGTATCTACCCGACGTGAAGAGCTACCCGTTTCACCACTAGGCAACCCAAACGCCTTGGCTCTAAGCAACGAATTTAGTCATTGTTACCGACGTAGAGCTACCAAAACATCAAAGAATGTTGCAACAGACATTCGTGCACCTGTATCTAACCATCCGTGATACCGTCTTTTACCATTATATACCGGCATTACGTTATCACGACCACCAGCATGACAGTCTGCAATCATCGATACGATAAACACCATCAATCACTTAGTATAAGAAGAGACTGGAAGTTCGATTAGCATTGTCTGGTGTTTTTGACATCGTGTTTGTTAATAAAATATGTTTCAATTAATCAATATAAAAACATCGCAAATGTACTTGAGTTATTAGGTTTCGGCGCTCGGGCGTAGCGTTCCACGTTTTGGGCACGCTCGGAGCCGTCAGACAAGGAAGGCGAAATGAATTTACTTTTTTTCAACGACAAACAACTATGTATTTTGTTTGCGGGATTATTACGCATGATCGAGCTGGAAGCTCTGAACAAACGTTGCTGAGGAAGGAAGAAAACACATTAATGACTATTTGTGTCATTCCCCTATGGGTTTCCGGGTTAGAATACGTCGCCAATAACCATTGCTGGCGGTAACAGGTGATCTAATGGATCAGGGGTGACTTTGAGGCTCATAACATCGACCACATGTTTGTCTTGTCAATGTTCATCTGTATAATTATCGTACTTGTATAGCTGTAATATTGTGTAAGATACTAAATAAACAGTCCTCTTATTTTGGGACAAGTCATAATACCATAATTTCGATATTTTTGCCTTCTTTCAATCGAATTTTGGGCTTAGGGGTAACCTGGGGGTTTATTCGTTCGCTAGTCAAGCCGAAGACTAGGGTTCGATTCCTCACACGGTGTATGGAGTGTGAGGTCAATTTCTGGTGTCCCCGCCGATACATTGCTGGTATATTTCTAAAGCGGTGGAAAACTAACTAAACTTTCAAACATTAACGAGTGGCTTAGAAACGTCAGTGTTTTACTCAAATATCCACTTTTATGTTCAACAACACTGAGATCTCACTCTGTATGTTTGCTTCGGGTGTAAGTTTCGCTTTTTAACGCGAAAATAACCCATGCATTCCAATACAACTCCATTACGTCTTTTTATATGACCCCAAGAGTATGCACTATGAGATAGGTCTCAGCTCGTACCCTGTTAGAGTGGTGGAGAGATCGACCATGATGCTTTGAGATGCCCTGGCAAAACGGTGGCTTGGGATCCATGAGATGGTAAATAATTTCCTTCCGTATTCTTTGTAGTGATATGACAGTGTGTGGTTAAATGGAAGTAACGATTGCCACTGGGGTCATTTCTGTTCAAATTTGTGAACTTGAGATGGAAACGTATATAATCCAGATGGTCACGATTATTTGAGGATGCTGAAAAGTCACTATTCCTAGACTGTGTCGTAGAGGTAGATATAACTTCTGATCTGTCTGCATTATCCACCTCACGTAGCGTACGAACTACACTTCACTTGCACCGTGTATACTCACTACCCATCGCTAAGTATGCACATCACTTGCACCGTGTATACTCACTACCCATCGCAAAGTATGCACATCACTTGCACCGTGTATACTCACTACCCATCGCTAAGTATGCACATCACTTGTACCGTGTATACTCACTACCCATCGCGAAGTATGCACATCACTAGCACCGTGTATACTCACTACCCATCGCAAAGTATGCACATCACTTGCACCGTGTATACTCACTACCCATCGCTAAGTATGCACATCACTTGCACCGTGTATACTCACTACCCATCGTAATGTAGGTACATCACTAGCACCGACTATACTCACTAATCATCGCTAAGTAGGTACATCACTAGCACCGAGTATACTCACTAATCATCGCTAAGTAGGTACATCACTAGCACCGAGTATACTCACTAATCATCGCAAAGTATGCACATCACTTGTACCGTGTATACTCACTACCCATCACAAAGTATGCACATCACTTGTACCATGTATACTTACTACCCATCGCAAAGTAGGTACATCACTAGCACCGAGTATACTCACTAATCATCGCTAAGTATGCACATCACTTGTACCATGTATACTTACTACCCATCGTAATGTAGGTACATCACTAGCACCGAGTATACTCACTAATCATCGCTAAGTATGCACATCACTTGTACCGTGTATACTCACTACCCATCACAAAGTATGCACATCACCTGTACCATATATACTCACTAGTCATTGCAATGTATGTACATCACTTACAACATGTATACTTACTACCCATCGCAATATAGGTCTATTACCTGTACCATATATACTCACTACCAACCGTAAGGTATTACATCACTTACAACATGTATACTTACTACCCATCGCAATATAGGTCTATTACCTGTACCATATATACTCACTACCAACCGTAAGGTATTACATCACTTACAACATGTATACTTACTACCCATCGCAATATAGGTCTATTACCTGTACCATATATACTCACTACCAACCGTAAGGTATTACATCACTTACAACATGTATACTTACTACCCATCGCAATATAGGTCTATTACCTGTACCATATATACTCACTACCAACCGTAAGGTATTACATCACTTACAACATGTATACTTACTACCCATCGCAATATAGGTCTATTACCTGTACCATATATACTCACTACCAACCGTAAGGTAGTACATCACTTACAACATGTATACTTACTACCCATCGCAATATAGGTCTATTACCTGTACCATATATACTCACTACCAACCGTAAGGTATTACATCACTTACAACATGTATACTTACTACCCATCGCAATATAGGTCTATTACCTGTACCATATATACTCACTACCAACCGTAAGGTATTACATCACTTACAACATGTATACTTACTACCCATCGCAATATAGGTCTATTACCTGTACCATATATACTCACTACCAACCGTAAGGTAGTACATCACTTACAACATGTATACTTACTACCCATCGCAATATAGGTCTATTACCTGTACCATATATACTCACTACCAACCGTAAGGTAGTACATCACTTACAACATGTATACTTACTACCCATCGCAATATAGGTCTATTACCTGTACCATATATACTCACTACCAACCGTAAGGTATTACATCACTTGCAACATCTGTACTCACCACCCATCGCAATGTAGGTCTATTACCTGTACCATATATACTCACTACCAACCGTAAGGTATTACATCACTTACAACATGTATACTTACTACCCATCGCAATATAGGTCTATTACCTGTACCATATATACTCACTACCAACCGTAAGGTAGTACATCACTTACAACATGTATACTTACTACCCATCGCAATATAGGTCTATTACCTGTACCATATATACTCACTACCAACCGTAAGGTAGTACATCACTTACAACATGTATACTTACTACCCATCGCAATATAGGTCTATTACCTGTACCATATATACTCACTACCAACCGTAAGGTATTGCATCACTTGCAACATCTGTACTCACCACCCATCGCAATATAGGTCTATTACCTGTACCATATATACTCACTACCAACCGTAAGGTATTGCATCACTTACAACATGTATACTTACTACCCATCGCAATATAGGTCTATTACCTGTACCATATATACTCACTACCAACCGTAAGGTATTGCATCACTTGCAACATCTGTACTCACCACCCATCGCAATATAGGTCTATTACCTGTACCATATATACTCACTACCAACCGTAAGGTATTGCATCACTTGCAACATCTGTACTCACCACCCATCGCAATATAGGTCTATTACCTGTACCATATATACTCACTACCAACCGTAAGGTAGTACATCACTTACAACATGTATACTTACTACCCATCGCAATATAGGTCTATTACCTGTACCATATATACTCACTACCAACCGTAAGGTATTGCATCACTTGCAACATCTGTACTCACCACCCATCGCAATATAGGTCTATTACCTGTACCATATATACTCACTACCAACCGTAAGGTAGTACATCACTTACAACATGTATACTTACTACCCATCGCAATATAGGTCTATTACCTGTACCATATATACTCACTACCAACCGTAAGGTAGTACATCACTTACAACATGTATACTTACTACCCATCGCAATATAGGTCTATTACCTGTACCATATATACTCACTACCAACCGTAAGGTATTGCATCACTTGCAACATCTGTACTCACCACCCATCGCAATATAGGTCTATTACCTGTACCATATATACTCACTACCAACCGTAAGGTATTGCATCACTTGCAACATCTGTACTCACCACCCATCGCAATATAGGTCTATTACCTGTACCATATATACTCACTACCAACCGTAAGGTATTGCATCACTTGCAACATCTGTACTCACCACCCATCGCAATATAGGTCTATTACCTGTACCATATATACTTACTATCAACCGTAAGGTATTGCATCACTTGCAACATCTGTACTCACCACCCATCGCAATGTAGGTCTATTACCTGTACCATATATACTCACTACCAACCGTAAGGTATTGCATCACTTGCAACATCTGTACTCACCACCCATCGCAATATAGGTCTATTACCTGTACCATATATACTTACTATCAACCGTAAGGTATTGCATCACTTGCAACATCTGTACTCACCACCCATCGCAAAGTATGTACATCACGTATATCATATATACACGCTTCCCATAGCAAAGTAGGTCTATTGCCTACGTTATACCTGTTTGGTATTGTGAAATCAGTCATTGCGTGAAATGACTAAGAATTTCACTCATTGTATGCACTGGCTAAGAGGACCAGCCATTTTGCGTCATTTTGTACAACAACTATTAATATAGTACAGTCATTTAATCAAATTTCATTTCATCTATATGTGGCGGACAGGAGTTTGTGAGGTGTGACTGCTATGGACACAGCAAGCGTCAGTCAAACAGGTGTTAATGTTTCAAAGCCAAGCTTAAGTGAAACAGTCGCTGCCACAATAGTTTTAACTGTTGCTGACGCGAAGTGGATGACCCTCTTAGTCATTTCACGAAATGACTGACAATGTTTAGACATTTCACGAAATGACTGATGTCACAGTCTGACTGTACCACATACAGTGGAGGCTGTCAAAACCGGCATTTGTCCAATCCATCAAGCTGTCAAGACCGGCATAAAATATCAGTCCCAGCTGTGGCTTGTACATTTATCATCAGCTCTACAATCCAGCACATTGTCTAAACCGGACTGTTTCTTCAGTCCCTGTGAGTGCCGGTTTAGACAGCTTGAACTGTATATATCGATTGAAGCTTCTCAACTCCCCATCCACCTCACTTCTCTCTCCCGTCATACCTCTGCAAACTATGAATTGCATTTTGCTTTTTTTGCATTTCTCGTTTCACTTTATTTTCAGCTAACGGTGTTAACATAATTCATCCGGCGCTGACGTTATATAGTTATTGAATCTCTCATATCTTACTGCAGCCAATTTTGCAGTGATGAGCTCGGAGTGTCTTGCCGCTCTACTTCTTCTATTGTCACTTGAACGTGGAGAGATATAGAAGCGTCATAAAAATGATATGGTTGCATTTTTTGTCTCGTTCCAAAGTTTACACAAGTTTTTTTCCCTTTTTCCAAATACTCATTAAGAAACTTGAAACTTCAAAAAAAAGTTAATGCCTTAGGTTTAAACAAATTTGTTCACACTCGTATATCTCCCATAAAGATATAGACAGTTCACACGAAATAGAAACCACAGTTATTACAACGAATCTTTGACCCTTGGTAATCTAGACACAGAGAAGCAGCTCGATAACACTGCGTCAAGCGTCAAGGTCGAGGTCAATACAAAAAGTGTTTGCCTGAAAAAAAGAGAAAATAGTTCTCTCTCCAGTAATTTGCGGATGACGAATTTTGGAAAGAACGGCTAGTGTCTTAAGAGAAGAGTGTATCCTTGGGCCAAGCTAGGAATGTTGTGTATGCACCGTAAATCATTGCATAAGAGTCGCAAATTGTATTTATTTGGGGCGATCCTAAGACCTAGACTGAGGGCAGCTTTTACCCAGGCGTATGTTTTCCCTTGAGGGGCTTGAATGAAGGTTTATATAATTGCAAGTGTCTCCTTTTTGTTCCAGATAATTTTTGTATATTGAGGTTTGGCGTTTGTGCTGAACATAGGGTAGTAGGGTTCGGTGTTTTGTGTCAGTGTGAGAGGGTGAGGTTGATGTGAGGAGAATGTGCTGTGGTCGGTGTATGGTGGTGGTGGTTAGGTTTGCTGCTGCTGCTGCTACTGTCTGGTAAAAGCTATTCAGTGATCAGCAGCATGGGTAGTAGTAGTAGTTGTGGTACTAGTTGTCGTGGTAGTAGTAGTAGTCGTCGTAGATGTAGCAGCAGTAGTAGTAGTCGTCGTCGTGGTAGTAGTAGTAGTAGTTACTACTACTAGTAGTAGTAGCAGCAGTAGTAGTAGCAGTAGAAGCAGCAACAGGAGCAGCAGCAGCAGCAGCAGTAGTAGTAGTAATAGTAATAGTAGCAGTAGTAGCAGTAGTAGCAGTAGCAGTAGCAGTAGCAGCAGCAGCAGCAGTAGTAGTAGTAGCTGCAGAAGCAGAAGCAGAAGCAGCAGCAGCAGCAGCAGCAGCAGCAGTAGTAGTAGTAGCTGCAGAAGCAGAAGCAGAAGCAGCAGCAGCAGCAGCAGCAGCAGTAGTAGTAGTAGTAGTAGTAGCTGCAGAAGCAGAAGCAGAAGCAGAAGCAGAAGCAGCAGCAGCAGCAGCAGTAGTAGTAGTAGTAGTAGCTGCAGAAGCAGAAGCAGAAGCAGCAGCAGCAGCAGCAGTAGCAGTAGTAGTAGGTGGTGGTGGTGGTGCTGGAGCACAGATTTCTATAATAACGCTGACCAACCGCATAAAGTAGAGTTACGTCCCTTGATTGCCTTTACAACATATGTAAGTCAAAAATACCCTTCCTGTAAATCTAATCATATCTGAAAAACCCAGTTCAGCACAGAACTTAAACTGATTTAAAAGCTGCGTTTTATGGTACCAGACTAGAAGACAGTATCTGCCATCTTTACCTCCTTATCCAAACTATCTGACGAGTTACAAAAATACGACGAATATATTCAATGCAGCCAAAAAAAACAAAAAACAAATGTAAAATGTTCACGGTCCAGTAGAGACGAGTAGTATCTAGATATCAGAAAACGGTCTACATTACTTCGCGTTCATACAGCAACTCGCCTATACGGGGCCATAACTGTCTGTAGCCATCTTTTACTGATCATTATCGGGAACTTTATGTCCCTTTCCAACTTGCATTTCTTTTATTGCACCTTTCTAACTGCCGTCTATATTGACCCGCGAGTCTCACCAATGCATAGGAATGAAACACTTTCAAACTAAAACCTTGACAAAAACTGATCCGTTTCGTAGTTCCTGATACGAAAGCTGTTATACCATTACCTTCTTTTAATGAAGGAGGTGCAGCCAACCGGCCGTGTTTGTACCACCGTCAGACCTTCCCCTTTATGAGCGTCGTTTCAGTACGTTGAGGCCAGAACGTCATCCCCGTTCACTCTCTCGCGTTAAAAATTCCCGGCCGATTTCACGGGAGGGGGGAGGGGGAGGGTATGACGTTACGTTGATTGACAGGTGATTGATAGCAATAAATAGGTGCTAGTACATCACCAGGCACACACAGGCGTATTTGCTGTCGTTGGTTAACACCGCGTGACTTGTGGAACTGCATCAGTGTCATTTTCCTGTCAATATTGATCAGGACGTCAGATGGGACTCGGTCTTTTCTTGTGTCACCGTGGCAGTTGTATAAGGTAGTAAATAATTCAGGGTCTATCTCCAGGGGTTATTGATCGTAATGTGGTCAGTTTTCAAACCCAGCGTTAAAATCAGGTCTGGTTCTTTGGTGACGCCAATCCGGGAGAGGGGTGACTTGTGGTTGACATTTGAGGGCTTGGATGCTGCTGTATAAAAGGACGCAGATAACATGCTTTCTGGAAAACACTCAAATGTGTTTCTTATAGGGCCCTTTATTTAAAGGCACCGGTGCGTATGCGTGTGACGGGTGTGAGTTATTACAGCCATGCTTCTGTGCGCGATTGTGTGTGTGTGTGTGTGTGTGTGTGTGTTTGTTTGTGTGTGTGTGTGTGTGTGTGTGTGTGAGAGAGAGAGATCTAGAAAGAGATCTAGAGAGAGATAAAGGGGTATATGGACGAGGGGAGGAGGGAAAGAAAGACAATTGCCTGGCATGTTTTGGTTGTTAAAAGATGTTTTGTTTGCGTTGGAAAGGATCGTCTTGTCTTGTTGGGTATTACACATCTTGTTTCATTTACGTGGGTATGTATTGTACCTCTTGGCTTGAGTGGGTACTGTGCCCTTGTCCTGTTTGTGTGGCTAATATATCTCTTGTCTTCGCTGTGTGAGTCTTCTTGTTTATGAGAGTACAAGCGTTCTACCTGTTTGTGTGGCTATTTGACTTCACGTCTTTTATGATGTATGAGTAATGAGTATTGTTAGTCTCTTGTTCGGACAGTCGGAGTGTCAGCCGTCATGTACCTGGAGTAATTCTTAGTGAGGTGTCATACAATAAATACACACTCACTAAACTCACGCACGCTCACGTACACGTGCACACACGATGTCGCCTATACTCCTGTCACTTCAGACATTCCTCCGACAAGTCTTGACTCGATACATCATTAACGACAAAGTCAAAACGGAATCTGTACTAAGAAGGAAGGAAGAAAATAGTCGGCCTCCTCGTTCCCCCATCTCGCATCAACCTCTCCCGGTTGACATTTCTCACACCATGATGTCTATCTGACGAACGTTTGAAAGACAGAGTGGTAATGGCCGCCGGTCACTTCCGGTTTTCCCGGAAATGGTTGGCTGGTATCGATGGAGGTGTAAGTGGAACGCAGGCAGACGTCCCACTGTTATTGTCGTCGTTTTGGGATGGAGTTTGCAATATATTGGTACTGCTGGAAAGGAGAGAATGGCACTGAGCAGGCTATACGCGTCAGATGGCCACCTTCATTAACGAATAGTATGTATAGGATACGAGGATGAGAAGAAGCGTCAGTGGATTGGGAAGGATGGGAAGGATCTTATTTTGGTTCAAATTCTGTCGGAATTGTTCACGTAAGATTTTTGAGTTTCTGTTAGTCCACTATAGAAGTACGTATAGAAGGTATTGAGGCGACTATTGCTTAGGGTTACTGTAGCTAAACTTGTAAATGTTCACAAAATCATTCCTTATTAACTAAATTGTTACATGTCCCAAATATTTGTATATGTTTTGAACTGATTCGAATTCTGAATGTTTCATCGTTATTTCATGGTCTTCAGAAAATTATTGATCCTGACCCTGTTTCTGTTTTACATTTTTTTTTTAATTTTGTAATTTTATCTTGATTCTATACTGAAAAGCATCATATACCATATAAGTTGTTTTCATACAAATACTATTTGAGTTTAATGTTGCATCTTTTCACCATTATCAGCCAATACATCATCAGGTTTGATGTAGATTGGGCAATTTAATACATGATGAAATCCCATATAACATTCTCGGTTTTTACGGTGTGTGTACAATGGGATGAAATTAAGATTGTATCAATTATAAGATGTGGCCTTGCAGTTTCTGGATAACAGTGATGAAGTCTGATAGGGCAGATTTCCCCCGCGCGTCTGCTGATAACAAATATGTCAACAACAGTCAATAAACTCACATCTTCCGGTTTGGGTTACTAATGAAATTTCCAGTATCGAATTTACATCAGACTATCTCTGGAAAACCTTTAAGTGACCGCTGTCTTGCCAACAAAGCGCTATAATCCCAAACCGTTTGGTACTAAAGGAAGACCACGTGAGGGCTTAGTGGTTAACTAGTCTGGTTTCGATTCTTCAAATGGGTTCTTCATGTGTAGTTGATGTATTTACAAGTGAGTGAGTGAGTGAGTGAGTGAGTGAGTTTAGTTGTACGCCGTACTCAGCAACATTCCAGCTATGTGGCGGCAGTCTGTAGATCATCATGTCTGGACCAGACAATCCAGTGATCAACAACATGAGCATCGATCTGCGCAATTGGGAATCGATGACGTGTCAACCAAGTCAGCGAGCGATCCCGTTAGTCGCCGACAAGCATAGTCGTCTTTCATGGCAAGCGTGGGTTGCTGAAGGCCCATTCTACCCGGGGACCTTCACGGGAATGATGCATTTACATCGTTACCATGATTGTAAGGTTAGCAAGGCACCCCCGTGAAGATCTGGGCTGGAACTGGTCCTCAGCAACCCGTGACTGAAGCAGAAGACGGCTAAAGGGATCAGGTGGTCGGAACTGGTCCTCAGCAACCCGTGACTGAAGCAGAAGACGACTAAAGGGATCAGGTGGTCGGAACTGGTCCCCAGCACCCCGTGACTGAAGCAGAAGACGACTAAAGGGATCAGGTGGTCGGAACTGGTCCCCAGCAACCCGTGACTGAAGCAGAAGACGACTAAAGGGATCAGGTGGTCGGAACTGGTCCTCAGCAACCCGTGACTGAAGCAGAAGACGACTAAAGGGATCAGGTGGTCGGAACTGGTCCCCAGCAACCCGTGACTGAAGCAGAAGACGACTAAAGGGATCAGGTGGTCGGAACTGGTCCCCAGCAACCCGTGACTGAAGCAGAAGACGACTAAAGGGATCAGGTGGTCGGAACTGGTCCCCAGCAACCCGTGACTGAAGCAGAAGACGACTAAAGGGATCAGGTGGTCGGAACTGGTCCCCAGCAACCCGTGACTGAAGCAGAAGACGACTAAAGGGATCAGGTGGTCGGAACTGGTCCCCAGCAACCCGTGACTGAAGCAGAAGACGACTAAAGGGGTCAGGTGGTCGGAACTGGTCCCCAGCAACCCGTGACTGAAGCAGAAGACGACTAAAGGGGTCAGGTGGTCGGAACTGGTCCCCAGCAACCCGTGACTGAAGCAGAAGACGACTAAAGGGATCAGGTGGTCGGAACTGGTATTCAGCAACCCCTGACTGAAGCAGAAGACCATCAGGTGGTCAGACTCGCCGTCTTCAATGATGATTTCATCGTCCCACAGTTGCGTAAATTCAGTCTCTGAGTCGTCTTTTCCAGGCACTATTGTGTTCGGACCGACATCAGATAAAATATCGGAATTAACAGCAAACAAATACAATGCTTTGTAAGAGACAGTGGGGTAGCTTTGTGGTACAGATTCGTACAATAGATGAAGCCAATTACTGCTGTCCCCAGCCAATATTGATAAATGCGGCGTAAAACCTCACTCATTCACTCAGTTGAATGCTTTGTTACAAAAGCAAATTGTATCTTACAACGTAGAACATATTTTCTGCTACTCGAGTTAGTGAGTGTATGATATTTTACGGCACAGCTAGCAGTATTCAGGCACCATCAGAATAGCATCAGAGCTGGGTTCATATACTGTAGTCAGGTCAGGATTGGAACCCAGTCTTCCCCTCGACGAACGCCGACGTAAACCACATGGCTACAGTATCTTAATTTAATCCCAATCAACATCATTCTAAAACTTAAAGACGTTCCACCTAACTTTTGACAAAAAATAGATAACAATCAAATAATTAAGCTTTCGTAGCCGACTCGATGTCATGGAGCTGATCATGCTGAGTGCTATTACGTGTCTAAGAAAATATTTGTAAATTAGAAGTCTAGCAAACAGAACTGTATCGAACGGGATACTGTAAATTACTGTAATTCGGTGTGTGTTTTAGAAACTAATTTCATATTGATTTCTCGAAGCGACAAAGACCAAGAGAAAACATAGACCTGTAGGAAAAAAACTGAAGCAGGTGAAATCAGCAACTGAAATTGATTACCTAAGTTTCTAACACAGTTGTGTGTAGTGGGGGAGTAATTTGTAACAGAAGTCGAAATTAGCGCTTTCTCAAACAAATACGCCAAAACAGAACCGTCTAATTAGATCCTTGTGCAGTCAGAGGTAATGAATAATTGTCTACGTAACGCCCGATAGACTTGGTTCAATAGAAGGTGTTAACTTTTACTGGTGGCTCAACGTTCCACACAAAACCGTTGTTGTCGCTTGGGGATGTAGACGTTTCCTTACCAGAAATCCGTTAATGTAATTACTGTTAAAATTGTTCTTATGTGTTGTGTGAAAATATAGAATACGATCGGAAAAGAAAGGGATAATGATATTATTTTCTTTTTCAAGTCACGTTGCCCAAAACATATGGCCTGTTTGCCTCAAATCAATACTCGCAATGCATGTTATACATATTTTGGAAAAGCGTTCAAAATCCATGGGATTGCGTGTTTTGGGAATAAGAAGGTATGTCGGTCGAGCGATCATAAGAGAGCGAGGAATGAGATGTGTTACCAATACCGTGGCTGTCAGACGCATTTAACACAAGGTTATAATCTCCTGGCCATTAAAACATGGCCGGGCTACGTTACGGCGTTTACACCTAATACAGGCAATATTCACAGTATAACGGTAACTAGGAATAAATGGACATAGCGCAGTTTCAGTCTCATAGCTGCGGTTATTGCACAGCCTATAACTATACTGGGATTCTGCATTAGCGGTGTTGAAACGTGAGCGGACGTTCTCACCGATGGTGCTAGGATCTGGGGGCAGAGCTGCCATGATGTTGCAGCGTAATGCAAGTCTGTTTCCTGTGAAGTCATCCGGGGAAACTTGAGGCAAGAGTCGATGAAGAACTCGAGATTTACTGAAATGCCATACATATCATCAGGGCTTTCTCAAGGTCCTGAGTTCTTTAAGGAGGACATGAATAAATGGTATTCATTCATTCATTCATTCATTCATTCATTCATTCATTCATTCATTTATTTATTTGCGCTTCTTTCTTTTGCGGGGCACCCATGTTTCTAGTCAGCTGAACGTTCAGGCCTTCTCCAACAATCTGACACAGTAGATCATAATTTTGTTACCGAAAACAACACTGGACTCTGATGTGTCCTCTTTCACAGTGATGAAATAGTTCGATAGATTATCTACTTAAAGGATCGTCATGTTAGCTGAGTATAAACTGTCTAGTCACACACCACGCCCACGCCCAAGCCCACACATAAAAAATCCAAAGGAAAAAAAAATTTCCTCTCTGAGTGAGTGAGTTAGTTTAGTTTTACGCCGCACTGAGCAGTATTCCATCTATTTGGGGGCTGTCTGTAAATAATCGATTCTGGACCAGACAACCCAATGATCAACAGCACGAGCATCGATCTGAGCAACTATGAACTATGTCAACCAAGCCAGCGAGGCCAGACCGTCCGATCCCATTAGTCGCTTAATACATGGGTTGCTGAGGACCGATTCTAATCCGGCAGAAAGACTTGTCTTTTCACCCTAATATTTCTGTGTGTCAGCACCGTTCCAACACGTCCCCGTGGGAGTCACCAAGAAGTGAACGTCTTCGACGGGGATCACTGTCAGCGTTGTCCTCCCACACCAAACAGACACACCGTATTACGACTAAAATATTGCCTTAATCCGCGTCAAGCCAAACACACCTGCTCTCATCTAAATCACAGGTCGCCCTCTATACCTTGTCGGTAGCATAACATCACTCTAGATAATCCCCTTCCGTCACGGCCTGTCAAAAGCAAATACACAAAGACCTATCATGTTGCGTTAAAGACACTTACGGCTACCCACAGCTGAAAAGACCTCTATCTCATCCGAATCTCTGTGTTATTAGCTTATCTCTCACAGACAGCTCAATGATAACTCACTGTGGTTCTAGCTGTTGGAATAGCGCGGCTTTGAAGAGATATATTCATCTATCGCTGACCTTTCGACTCGGTCTAGCCAAGCAGTATCACAATTCTGTCCGAACACCTCCATATGTGACATGAAGGTTGTAATGGATCATTTTATCAGTGCTTCCTGCATCAAAAGCGTCGCCTCTTCCTCCTTGGCATCAAAGGGTTAACAGATGCTGCTCTGGTGTAATTGTCTTTGAAGAGAAATCTGGTTATATTTTTTTTTCGGGAATGTGTGTAATATGGAGCCGGCATGGTTGTGATTTGTAGGTCACTACTTTTTGTGTCGTAAATAGTCGGTCTTTGACATTCCTACATATATTGTAATGAGACTGCGCCTGATACTTCTTTCGTCCTCCCACGCCTCCTCAAGCACTTCCTCTTCATACTGCTACGACTACTACTACTGCCGCTACTACTACGACGACTACGACGGCGACGACGACGACTACTACTACTGCTACTGCTACTACTTCTACTACTACTATTGCTGCTGCTGCTACTACGACTACTACTATTGCTGCTGCTGCTGCTGCTACTGCTGCTATTACTACTGCTACTTCTACTGCTACTGCTACTACTGCTACTACTACTACTGCTGCTGCTACTGCTGCTACTGCTACTACTTCTGCTGCTGCTGCTGCTACTGCTGCTGCTACTACTACTATTACTACTGCTGCTTCTACTGCTACTGCTACTACTGCTACTACTACTACTACTGCTGCTGCTACTGCTGCTACTGCTGCTACTGCTACTACTTCTGCTGCTGCTGCTGCTGCTACTGCTGCTATTACTACTGCTGCTTCTACTGCTACTGCTACTACTGCTACTACTGCTACTGCTACTACTTCTGCTGCTGCTGCTGCTACTGCTGCTGCTACTACTACTATTACTACTGTTGCTGCTACTACTACTGCTACTACTATTACTACTGCTGCTGCTACTACTGCTATTACTACTGCTGCTGCTGCTACTACTACTACTACTGCTACTACTACTGCTGCTACTACTACTACTGCTGCTGCTACAACAACTACGGCTGCTGCTACTACTACTGGTACTACTACTGCTGCTGCAACTACTACTAATGATATTACTACTGCTGCTTCTACTATTACTGCTATCGCTGCTACTACTACTACTGCTACTACTACTACTACTGCTACTGCTACTACTTCTGCTGCTGCTGCTGCTACTGCTACTGCTACTACTACTACTACTGCTGCTGCTACTACTGCTATTACTACTGCTGCTACTACTACTACTACTGATGTTGCTGCTGCTGCTGCTACTACTACTATTACTACTACTGCTGCTGTTACTACTACTGATGATGATACTACTACTACTACTGCTGCTGCTACTACTACTACTGCTACTACTACTACTGCTGCTGCTACTACTACTACTGCTACTACTACTACTGCTGCTGCTACTACTACTGCTGCTGCTACAGCTGCTACTACTTCTACTGCTACTACTGCAACTACTACTACCACCACTACTACTACTACTACTACTACTACTATTGCTACTGCTACTACTGCAACTACTACTACTACCACCACTACTAGTACTACCACCACCATGGGTTCGATTACCAGGACCGTATAATCTGTGGAGCTCATTTCTGGTGTCCCTCTCCGTGACATTGATGGAATATTGTTTAAAACGACGTGAAACCATATTTTCTCCTTCACCATTGCCACAACCTCCACTGCTGCTCACTCACTTAATATTTACCCTCTCCACTCACCCCCCAACACCACAGCTACTAACCACTACTGATCGCAAGCCATGCTTGTCGTAAGGGATAGGGTAGTAACGATCGCTGACTTGGTTGACACATATAACCGGTTTGATCGATGCTGTTGATCACTGGATTGTCTGATCCAGACCAGATCGTTTCCATAACGCTCCAAATAACGCCATCACTTTGACCTCAAACAACCCTTCAATTTTGGTTAATACAACACGCTATGTATACATGGCTATGGACTGTACAACAGCACTACTGTCTAACAGTTAGTTTGTCTCACAGTCCCCGAACCACATTTTTTTCCCTGATACGACCCAGCCCGCTCCAGCCCGACCCAGCCCGACCGGCAATGCTAAAGCCCTGAAGGAAACAAGCCTGCATTACCTCAGGCTCCGAGTCGTCCATTTTACTGGGTCGCTTTTCAATTTCAATAGGTTTATTTGTTACTATCAAAACCGTATTCTACCATGACTTCAGTAGATACTGAATTGTGATTGGTTAATCAAAGTCATTCAGAGGTATATAATCACGCTATATACCTCTGATTTTCCAACACATTATGTATTTGTTTAAAATCTGAATAACACGGTTATGGTAGAATGGAGATAAACGTATTGTGTTGAATTTTTTTTATCCACATGAGTGTCTAGTCATTCCAGCTGATTCCCTCCTGCATCCCGACACACCCCACTTCTGTGCCCCTCCCTACACTTCGGTGCACCCCCAGACACCCCACTTCTGTGCCCCTCCCTACACTTCGGTGCACCCCCAGACACCCCACTTCTGTGCCCTCCCTACACTTCGGTTAGAATTATCATGTTCACCAACGCGTTGTCATGTCATTAGACAGAGTAATATATTTTGAAATTAATATACTCAGGGACCCGGTGATCATTTTTATCCTTGTCTGGATTTTGTCATGGGGATTGTGGTGAGAGTTTCATTATTGACAATTCATTGGTTTGGTCAGTCGTTGAACGCATTCATTTTTTATACGTCATTGGGGGCGACTATTTATTTTTTTTTATGCAACGAACGGGTCTTAATTGCTTTCCCCAGATCTATAATATTACCTTTTTTTAATTATCTTTCTTTCTCAGTACAAAACCTACTTCTCCGTTGGGTGAGTCAGTCCAATACAATAAACGCTTCACTGTCTGTCAGTCAATTGCCTGTCCTGCTACCTCAGACAACACTTACACAGGAATGAACGAGTTTAATTTTATGCCGCTTTTAGCAATATTGCGGCAGTATCACAGCGGGGAGCACCAGTCAGGGCTTCACATAATTTACACATGATCGGAGTCGAACTCGGGCCTTCAGCGTGACGAGCGAATGCTTTAACCTTTAGGTTACCCCACCGCTCTTTACATTGAAAGATCTATGAAGAGAGCGAGTAAGTTGGTTTAAGGATAAACGGGGTCGTGGGCGGATCGGGGTGGGGTGATGAAAATGACTTAAGACAACATTGAAGATTTTTTTCTTTTTGCGTAGTGTAGCAAACTTCCTGAATCCGCCCATTGAGGTAGTATTACAGTTACATAACGGATCACCAGGCTAGGCATAAGGTGGCAATTTAAGAGAAGCAATCCCTCTGGGTGGCAAATTTTGACGTTTAATCGCACTTGCTCATGTACTCCACCACCCAATGATACAAAAACGAAATGCCATTTTTAAGTCGAGTTTTACAGCCAGTATGTTGTGTGAACTCTCCACCTTACCTACAATGTACCATGGTGCCATCATTCCCCTCCCCCCACTCCCCCACCCCAACACACACACACACACATATCCACCTCCCAACCTCCCACACATAACTACCACCATAAACACACACACACACACACACACACACACACACACACACACACACACACACACACACACACACACACACACACACACACACACACACACACACACACACACACACCATCGGTGCCGTAATACTGAGTGGCCTTCATGATATCACTCACTGTCTGCGGTAAGGTATGATTTGATCACCGTACCCCTACGTTTTCCGGGTGCTCTAAGTACCCCAAATGGCCTCTGGAGTATTTTTCAGCATCAACTTTTTTCCAGACAGTGTTTTCTGCCAGATATCCACGTTAACGTATATGTACCGAGTCCCACAGCTGCTTCGCGCACTCAGGAGAGTCCCTGGAGTATTTGTCAGGAAACTCTGGTCTCCCATCTTCGACTCCGGAGTAGCAACTTTGGGAGTTTTATCTCAGGAAAACTGCCACACTGGACAGCCATGCACTCACAAACCCTCAGTGACTTCCTGTATGGATAAATTCGGCTACCACCTGCACGGCTCGGGACATCAATCGACTACCATGTTCCATATCGTTTGGCATTATGACGTCATGAGTCAGCATCAGCCGCCAACAGGCTGGGGTGCATGGGATATGAGGTAATATTACACCAAATGTCACTGCACTCAACTGATAGTTATAATTGATATCACACGAATGAATGCATAAAAAACAAGGTCATGGTGGAATCGTCTGATCACAATTTACTGGGCCCTCTTTTATCGTCTGATAGAGAAAGATTTTTTTCAATTCTTCTTTATCCTGCTCGTGTGTTGATTAAAACTATTTTTTTTCATTCCGGCCGATTGAAGCCAGGTCCACTGAATCTGAAATTAATGCTGATGAAAAAATATTTTCCCAAATCTCAGCATCGAAGGTGATTGCTGCAAGGATTAAGAGGACTATTGGGAGAAAGTAGGTCGCTAGTATCTGTCACTTGTCTTCTCTCAAGAATTACAAAACAGAGCACATTTCTAATACCTTACATCCCCCTTCCTTGGACATTTTACACAAGTCGCTTACACCTTGGACCTTTCTTTCCAGGGCTCTTCAAGATCACAACTGCTCGCTTATACCTTACAGTTGAGTTTCCAGGACACTCCCAAGTTACAAAGGGTAGCTAGTACCTTACTTCCATCTTTCCAGACACTCCAGAGCCCCGTTAGCAAAGCAGTCCTAAGTCTATGTTAAAGTATAGGAGTTCATGATCACCTTACGGCTACCATCGTTTTATGAACGGGTCCCAGGACACAACAAGTCGCTAATATCTTACATTTGTCCTCCGTGGGAACATCCAGGTTACAAGTCTCTAATACCTTATACTTTCCTACCCATGGAAGGTCCGGGACACAAAAGGCCGCTCCTACCATACACCTATCTCCCCAGGGCCATTCCAGGACACAACAAGTCATTAGTATATCATGCTTGTCCAGTAGTAATTGCAGGACAGACCAGATGGTTTTCACCAATATCTTATTTCCCATGCGGATTCCATGGCAGAACGAGTCCTCATTTACCTCATGTCTGTTCCTCATGGACCCTGATTGTTGCAGGCCTGCAGACCTCATTTAATTTTCTTAAGGGGGTTCCTGACTGGAGCAGATCGACAGTATCCCATGTTAGTTTCTCGGTCAAGTTCCTGATTGCAGCTGGCCGAAAGTACCCTATGTTAATATCTCGGTCAAGTTCCTGGTTGGAGCAGGTCAAAAGAACCCTCTGTTAGTTTCTCGGTCATTTTCCCAGTTGGAGCAGTTCAAAAGTACGCTATGTTAGTTTCTCGGGCCTGATAACAGTAAGTCGAAAGTACCCCATATTGTTTTCTCTGGCAAGTTCCTGATTGGTCGAGAGTACCTAATGTATGTTTCTCAATGCGATAACGAATTTAAACCCAATATGTTGTTGCACTTGGATAACATAGGTGTACATTTCTTCTTTAATTTCGCGTTCGAAGAGAGTCTCACGGGAAAGCTTTTATCTGCTCTTAACATCATTTCAGTGTCAAGCAAGAGATGGGTTCGCGAAAGGTCATGCGCCATGAGTTCGGTTCATCAGACTTCGGGTTACATATGACCTGCCTTCTGTAGCTGGGTATTATATATAACAGTCACCACACGTCGATTGTAAGCGTTCACAGGAGGCGGATGACCGTATTCTATACTAAGCAGTAATGTGAACGTAACATATCCACGTGCTGAGCAGACAATCGGGTGACTGACATCAAGAGCACTGGTCAGCGCAACAGGAATACGATGACATGTGGAAACAAACCATGGGTCTCCAAACCGAATCTGTGACTTCTGTGCTGTGCTGGAATGACTTCATGTCATTTGTCATTAACCCTAACCCTAACCCTGTCGTAAAAGGTGACTAACGTGGTTGGGTGGCTTAGCTCGCTGACTTGATCATCGTATCTCATTTGGATCTGGTCCAGAGTAAAGTATTTATATGCCGCTGTTAACACAGTTGGGGTATTGCTGAGTGCGGTGGTCAACAACCAATCAACTAACTAAATCCTAAAGTTTCAGTGACATAGCAACTTAACAGCTGAGACTTCTTTGCGCTGATGGTTTTACTTGCTGTTAACTGGGGATATCTTCCAGCAAGGAATCCCCAGATGGAGAGACAAAACAAACACTCCTTGCATTCGGTTTCAGGCTGCTTTGAACATTGTTTCAGTTTAATCACACCCTCTCATCTCCATGAGAAATGGAAAGCCCGCTGTGTCTCACAGTTCCTGAACCACGTTATTTACCCTTCCGTCCAAGTCTTTCTTCAATGCAAAAGCTCAAATAAAGCAAGTCCCGGTGTATTTTCTTGTTTAACCTAAAAATGAAAAGAAAAAAATAAAGAAGGAAAAATGAAATGAAAAAAAAAAAAATCAAACGAAGCTTAGTGTTTTATTTAGACTTCATTCCATTCTTTGCAGAGTGGTGGGAATGCACTGGCTGTCATAATTCGCATCTCACTTTAAAAGGGAATTTAAATTAGGTGTGAAATCAAACTACTTTGGTCTGTATTTGACCCTCGCATCATGAACATGGCTGATCAAAGTTATTTCGTAATTTTACCCGATGCTATCGTTATTTCGGTTAAGGATCACAGTATATTTTGCCTGAAAAGGCGAGGGTGAGGTTAAACGTTTAACTTGAAAATATTTAATTTCGTATAACCACGATGTGTATTCGTGTGTTGGTGTGGCTGCTTCTACTACCCCAGAAATAAGCTGGGTTTATAGTCATATCATGCTGCAGTTAGCCATGAATACCGCACTATGATGCATTACACTGACTTCGGGCGACCAGTCTTTGCTATATCCATTAATGCCGAGCGCCAGGCAAGGACTAACGACATATTTATAATTTCTTTTGGTATTACATGCGAGGCCTTAAAGAATATATTATGAAAATGCATGAGTGGCTCAATATTTTTCTTTGTTTAAAGTGTGTGGTGATCAATTCCCTCTACAGATTTCACGTGTTTGCTGCGTGATGAAGAGCACCCACTGTGTATGTGCTTCTTCAGAGACTGGCCATATGGAAAGCTGCCTGTGATAACATTGATTCAGCTCGTGGGCACGAAGTGGAAGGGTCATAAATACCCCTTTGAACTTCACAAATTGAAGTCACAATTTAACTTGGTAAAGCTGAATCGGACGACCACATATTCTTTACATGATACAAAGTCAAGAGTTAATATGCAGTTTGAGATTTGTTTTCACTGTAAACATGCTTACGGCACATGCTCCAACACAATGATCTCAGCTTATAGGGTTTACTGCGATGCAAAAGTCGCATGAAACCACTAGCACTTTAAATGATGCAGAACAGAATCAATTCTTCAAAAGAAAAAAAAAATGAAAAAAGGTGGAATCCTGCAGCTAATGGATAGGTCAAAGAAGTGCAGGCTTTGTTTTCAATAAAAAAAGGACAAACACGATCGGTTACAAACCAGTCTTCTTTATTTTCCAGTCCAAAGTGTGGATATACAAACACTTTATTCTCATATCCATCAGCCATGGCCTGACATATCTAACACCTACAGCAGAGTGACAGACAATGGCTCCATCTACACACCACAGTAACACAGGGGAGGTAACTGAGGCTGGCTTGTCTCATGGCAAGGTCCCAGGTGGGACTCCATTTTGACCAAGTACATTTACATCTACATCTAACGATCAGACAGGTTGGTCGTGGATATCCACAGATCTTTTTTCCCCCACATAATACAATTCAGGCTGGATCAAACAGTGTATACAGATGAATGATGAAACATGCATACAAAATGAGCAGTGTAACAACAGATGGTTCATCAAGTTCATGGTATTTTCAGAATCTCCAAATGAACCCAGTTCACATGACCTGGGCAACAGACCAGATACCATAGACAAGCCAGAGTACAGTAGTACCTATCTGCGTTCCTATGACTTGTTAGACAGTCTCCATGGGTTCCACCTAGTACCTACATGATATTTATATATGTATATATACTTATCTACAATAGCAGCAGCAGTAGCAGCAGACGCTAAAAGAATGAAGGGCTGTCTCCTCTCCTTGTCAGGAGACAGCAGCATGTCATATAGGAATGAACTGGTTAGGTCATTCACAGAAAATAATCCCAACTTCAATTTAGATTAGCTGCAAATTTCTTGTGTTCAGATCTGGCTGAATCCGTCAAATCTCCCCACGAAATAAGGCTCTGAACTGAACTGACTCTAGACTGAACCAAACTATTTGGTTGTCTAAGCAGAACATTGGACTTGATATGGCAAGACTCAGACTGGCTAGGGCTGGTATGAACCGATTTGAAGTGGAAACAGCCAGATTGGACAGTGTTTGACCAGATACAAATCAACAAACAAGGTCATCATGAAATGATGAAACTGGTAAAGATGAAACTGCAACTGGTAAAGAGCTTTATGGGAAGAAATTCTTAGAAGTTGTATCTCATGTTAATAACACTGACGTTGATTTGTACCCATCGACAATCAATAACAATAAAACAATTTCAAGGAAATTTGCAGCCAACTTACTCCTTACTGTATTCAAACATCTGATGAAGTTCATTGTAAGTACCTTAGGCTACACTACATCAAACAATCTAAAAAAATTTATGATTTCAAGCAAAGAACCTAACTGTCATGAATCGAATAATTTCATCCTCATCATGTCTTCTATGAATGTAAATGTGTAAGGAACCTGTGTACCGAGTTCAGTGTAGTATCCCTGTTTAAATACATTTGAATACACTAAAGGTTTGTCAGATCAAAGGACATCTTGGAATGTGTATCAGTTAGATGATGTGCAAAAATGGAGTACATAATGCACATAAAAATAAACAAACTGACTAGAACCTTGCAGGATGGCAATATCTTCAGCGAGTATGCATCTACATTGAGAATTTCAAATCATGTCAAGCAAACGTACATATTCACTTCATAGGCAATTAATCATTATGTATAAAATGCTGCTCTTAGGCAAAAATTGGACTTGTGTCAATTCAAAGATTACAATCAACTCATTGATGATATTATGATTATAGAATAATCGAAAACAGTAAAAGTAGAGCTACAAAACTCACATAAAAAAGATCTATAAAATAAACTTTGACATTGCCTATGGGGTAAATATGTCGATAAATTTCATAAATAAAGTATACCGATATTAAGCTAAACATTTTTTCTCTGATATGTACAGCATACGTCTGATCAAAATTGTAATAAATAAGAATAGTGATATTTCATATGAAGAGTATCAATGTTATGAAACAATACACTGTATACAAAATGGTGGTGATTGTATTGGGACTATTTTCTGTTGCGGACTCGTCATGATAGACAGTGCTTACCGTACCTACATATGACATACTAACAGAAGGTCATAATGCTTACCTTGTTGAAATAATGATTGGTTTACTCTCTCAACCTTACAACAGGAAATACTAAAGTGTGTGGGACTGTGTTGGCTAATGAACCCATAACACGATGCTCTCACATCAACACCTATTACAAGATGCTCTCATCAACACTTCTCCTGAGAGGGTAATTAAAGTGGAAGCAAAGCTCGTCATAAACATACCAGTATCATAAAACTGCTGGGTTATTTGAATTTCAAACACTGACCTGAATCGTCTCCAATGACATGATATGCAGATTTAACACTTAAAAAAAATCAACAGCAATTCTTGGTGGGTAGTGCTTTCTCAAATTTGCAAAAAAGCCAGGAAAATACAAAGAACACATGATCCTGGTGTCTTACTATATTTACATCCCTGATACAAACTTTAAAAAAAAATTGATTAAAAATTGATGACACCTTTGTTAATTTCAGTTGGCATAACAATCTTGCCTAAGTGCATCTCCCCATCAACCTTAGAGGTAACTGATGTCCTATCTCCCACAAACATGATTGGTCACTATTGCCAGTCCTTACTGACGTTCAAACTAAATGATGCGTAGAAAATGAAAAGTTTGCTTGATATTATAACTGTACTATCCCAAAACTACCTGAGCTTTTGAACTGACAACAGCAGGGCAGCATGTTGGACAACCATTTAATGTTAACTGTTGAATCAATATCTGCTTAGAAAAGAAGGTAATCTCGGTTCAGAGGCCGAAGGTATATAGGCGTCACAAAATAAGTGTTGATCCAACCATCAACAACCAATGGTCAGTCAACAACGTCGAAAATTATGACTTTTATACTTTGATACAAACAACAGTAGTGTGGAATTCAAAAATTCAAATAGATAAAGTTCGCTGAGATCGTCACTCCGGTGCGGAGTGTTAAACACGATTTGCTGGTACTCTCGTCAAAACTAAGCATATGTATTTATGAAGGTATTAATGTCACATATAAAACTGTACAATGTCACGTGTTTGCTTGTGATAATACAATACTTACAAATGGTTAGGATAACATCAGGTTGCATTGATGCATACAACTGCACCACAAAGCCGGAACAAAGGAAAAAAGGGTTCTAGGATAATATCATAACGTGCATTCACTGCATCAATGTTTGGGAAACGTTCTGAGTGTTAAACTCCGCTAAGCAGGAAACAGGAATGATGGGTAGCCACATGAAGAATCGCGAGAAACTTGTACACTTATCTGGAAAATTCTTACCCTTGACTACTGAGGATGATGACCTATAGAAGTAACGTCTTGTCAGCTGGTCTACTGTACCACATCGATCTTAAAACAGTAAAACACATTCTAAAATATTGCATTGTGTGATACTAATTAACGATCAATCAAATGAACAGATTAAAAACTTTCTATCATTAACGCATGCCCCCAAAGAATTTTTTCATGAAAAAAAAGATGGGGGTAGTCTGCCTGATTTGTGATAACGGAAAATTAACTGAACATTATTTGACTATTTTGGATAAGAACAACGCATGCATGTGTACGAGTTTGACCGAGTTAGGATAGTAAGGTATTTACATTGTGGTGATAGGTATGATGGATAG
The DNA here is from genome assembly GCF_037392515.1 of Haliotis asinina. Taxonomy (NCBI): domain Eukaryota; kingdom Metazoa; phylum Mollusca; class Gastropoda; order Lepetellida; family Haliotidae; genus Haliotis; species Haliotis asinina. The sequence goes on along the minus strand of NC_090294.1, from coordinate 16,874,184 downwards.
CCCCCAGCGATGACACATGACCCAAGACGAATACCGCCCTCTACAAGCTTCCACTGACACTTACAAATGTCTCAACTTACGAAAAGCTGCGGCAAATAAAACCTGCAATTTGTACAGAGCTGAAATTTGGCACAGAAACCAACTTGCTAAAACAAGGCCGACATGTAGGTTTATAAGCGAATTGCGAGACCCCATAATACCACGCCAACCAATAGTAGAGTGTATATATATATATACGTCGCACATTGGGAGACATTTCGTAGACAAAAGCTGTATTTACAGAATCCTTTCACCCACGGACAACATGAACATTAAAATCATTGACTTTTCTACAATGGACTAATATTTATTTCACATGCAACAACATTATACACAGAATCTCAACCTCACGTTGTCACTTTCATATATGCCATCAATCAAACAATATTCAACAATCCTAATAATGATATTAATAATATATATTTTCAACATCTTTGTACAGAAACCCCGTCTGTTGATGGTTGGTTGGTCGGTGGTGTAGTAGTGATTAACTGTTCTATAGTAGGGCATGTCACCGTTAATTGCTGATATTTTCTCTACTTAGTGAGCATGACCAACCTAGCTTGGTAAAAACAAACATTATGAATACTATGTACATTGCTAGATAGATATATGGTACAGCGTGGTACTCTCATCAATTTTCCAGTTAAATTATACATCATATCAAAATATAGAGAATTGGCTCTCTTTCGTGTTGATGTCAATACAGACCTTTAAGATGAAAAATGAAGTTTTACAAATGAGTCAACAGTCAATAGAATAATAGCAATAATAATCATCATCATCAAACTGCTGGTAACAAAACCTATCATACTGTCACGTCTAGATGGTGGACTCTTTGGGTGAAGAGTAACTGGGGTTACCAACAAAACAAAACAAAACTGATTATCATGTTAAAGCAAGGAAAGAGGAATTACCGTAATTGATGTGATTAACACCCTCCTATCATTAACATGGACAGACTACCCTTTCAAGAGCGGCAACTAGACATGAGAACATCCTTCTTTCCAACATCTGAAACCATTGTCAGAATCCCCTCACTACCAACACTGGAAACTGGATGTCAGACTCTCCGTTACTACCAACAATTGCAACTGGACGTCAGAATCCCTGCTACTACCACAACTGCAACTAGACGTCAGAATCCCCTCACTACCAACATTCAAAACTAGAGTCAGAATCCCCTTACTTCCAAACCAACTGCAACTACATGTCAGAATGCCCTCACTACCGCCAGTGGAAACTAGATGTCAGAATCCCCTGACTACCTCCAGTGGAAACGAGATGTCAGAATCCCCTGACTACCGCCAGTGGAAACTAGATGTCAGAATCCCCTTTTCCCCAACATCCTAATTAAACATCCGAATCCACATCCTGTCTTTCACCTCATCACATATGTGCATATCAGAACAATTAAGCTAATGGAGCTTTCCAATGAAAATTATTTTTGACATGTCATGTTAACTTCGTTGCGGTTGATTTCTAAACATTGTTTTCCAAAAATTAATGATCTAAAGCGTATTAGCAATGACAATTATCCCGTCTGTCCTTGAAACTGTCTAATAACAACCCAGTAATTGCTTAAATACCCAGGATGCTAATTATATCAATTACGGTCTTTTGAACCAAAATGTGCGCTACAGGTAGCAGAACAGTAGCAGCCACACCGGCTATCTTGTACAAGGTAGTAAAATGAAAGGTTGACGTCCGTCCAACCAATGATTAGCTACGGTCTCTGCGAGCTAACGTACAAAATAGATCAAAGGTCATTCCGACCTTTCTCGCACCACATGATCACAGAGGTTGGTTTTTCACAATAAATATTAATGAGCATTTGTCAATCATACAACACTGTACAGAGTCATAATCGACAGGGATAGAAGATATCTCGCTGTGACTTTACCAACTTCTGTATAGACTTACAATTTACACAAGAAATACCTGGGAAAAAAAAATCAATCTCTACCTCATGGACAAAAAACAAAACAATTTTTTTTTAGTACGTACATGTACACATGGACTTCACCACAGACATACAAACACATGAATGTTTCCACTACTAACTAATCTACCTATTTGGACTATGTACAACGCATGTAAAGACGCCGTCTTAGGTTCACTGGATCCCCATCGAAGCTGCGTCCATCCGTCTGTCCATCTGACTTGTCGCTATCTTTAGTCTGGGGACAGATGGACATACAGACGGCTGATGAATGTCGGCGGTCAGTTTCCGGTCACTTGTTTCGTGGACAAGGAGTGTACTACTAAGATAACCCTATATGAAGGTTACTGTGCTTGCTGGTAACCTGAAACAAACCATGTCAACCTTAGACAAATCAACGCTCAACATCACATCTTAACAAAGACAAATGGTATCAAAGTCACAAAAACCACAGCTGCCATTACTTTACAATGAAGCATTTTATCTGTTTCTGCTGAATATAAACTTGGGAAACACTTCTGAAATTATTATTATCATTATGATATTTGAACACTGCCAGGTGTAAAAAGTATTTACTACGAGGATGTGTGAGAAAATCAAGATAATTTGAATCACAGATTTATTAAAGATAAGGTTCCTTTAAAGGAGATCTCTGGGATCTACAACCAGTCCTTCACAATTGCCTTCAGCAGGTAAACAGTATATAAACATACAGTCATATGCAAGAGTTCAGATGGCTATGCTGTCAATCAAGCATTAACCCTTCAGGTTCTGAAAGAAATCTGACAGGAGGAGGGAGGGGAGAAACAGGGGGCTAATAAGCATCATGCAGCATCAAGAGGACAGACAGATGGACAGACTGGTGGTTAGAGAGTACCATACACAAAGGGACACATCAAGCAAAAATACTTTCAATACCTCAAATTCATATTTTCATACATGCAATGTTGGAAAAGGTAGCCCTGAAATATTTATTGTACTTCAGGCCACGTACCATCATAGTCACAGAGTATAGTGTTTTTACATCAGGACAAGGCTGGCACTGAGGAATGCATAATTATTTACTCTCATACAGTCTCAATGATTTAGCATGTTTTGCTGGGTATGTCTTATGCACAACCATTTGCTACACTACCACAATTTTTACAATCAGACTGGTGCCTCTTGTGTAGTTTTTGGCCAAATATTCCTTGAAATTTTCAAAACAGATTATGAAGTGACATTTATAAATACTGTGAGAACCCATTTTATGCTCAATGAGTATGACAGATGAAGGCTAGGTAATATTAAAAAGCTGATGTTTCTGAGTGAGTTTAGTTTTACGCCACACTCAGCAATATTTCAGTTATATGATGGCAGTATGATGTAAATAATCAGATCTGGATCAGGCAATCCAGTGATCAACAGCATGAAGATTCACCCAAGCAAACTGAGATGCAATGATGTGTGTCAACCCAGTAAGCAAGTCTGACCAACCGATCCAGTCGCCTCTTGCACCAAGCATGTACTCACTGAACATCAATTCTAATCCAGATCTTCATGGCTGTAAGGTTTCAGACTTCATATCTATGCTTTCTGTAGCAATGCTCAATTGTGAATGAGTGAGCAAGAGAGGTTTCATACCATTTTCAGCAACATTGCTGTAATATCATTGCATGAAACTCCAGAAATTGGCTTCACTCTTTGCACCCATGTGGGGAATCAACCCCTGTGTTTGAGGCGTGACGAACAAACTCTTTAACCACTTGGCTATGCCACTGACCCCTCAACATGTGCTTTGGGTAAAGATTTTCCTGCATAGAGGCTTTTAGTCCTGTTTTGTTAGAAATACACTTTTTACATCCAGTTTTATCTCAAGTACTACCGTTACTCAATATCACTTTCTTTTTCTTACCATATATTTACATAGCATAACATTCTTATTCACAAAACAGAGGTGTGTTTAACAAATTCATGCATAAAGGTTCTCTTTAAAGAGAATTCTCACATCAATATTTTTTATGCCATTAGTCATAACACTCCAGTCTGATCATGAAACGAACTTCACTCCGAAAACAAACTTCAAACAAAGTATTTTTACTTAAAAAATGAGATTTCAAAAAGTGTCAGACATATTATCGACCTGATAAAAAAAGAAATGACTGTTGAAAATATTCAAAGCGTTGACAAGGTAAAAATTTCATTAAAAAAAACAAAAAAAAACAACATAAGTTTTTCTTGCCATTTTTCACAAACATATCCGATTTATGAATCCCCAGTGAAATCCTTGCAAAGTCCATTGTCACATGCCCTCTATTAATAGTCTTTATGTCATTAAAAGAGAAAAACCTGTCAAGCACTTACAAAGAAAATCTATTTAAGCAAGGGCATACATGTTAACTGGAAAGTTCAACCATTTTAATCTGTCAGATTAACTTTTTGTTGATCTGCCTTCGACATATTAATCTCTTATTCTCTGATCTTCAAGGAAAATGTAGAACTGCAAAATTATGTTAGAAAGCCCCACAAACTAGAAAGATTGGGTCGTCAGCTAACAGGCCTCACGGGGCATTCCTGGACCCATCATTACGTTCGCGACAAGTTTTCCAAAAAAGATAATTACCCTGGGGAAATAATGATTAAAAAAATCCTAACAGGTCAGATTAAATCAAATTTAAGTTGTACAAAGGGCAGCGAGAACACTAAAGATTCCTTCGAGGAGATTGGTAAGGTTAACAAATCGTACGTGAATGCAATTCAGCATTTTTCTACAACCACCAATCTTTAAAAAAGAGAATGATTTCATGATCATCAGATACCTTTCATTATTTATTCATTTCTCTGTGACTGCTGTTTGCATGCGATCGGTTACATCCATTTGTCAGAGAAACGTAACACTAAACGCTTGTAATTTGTCTTAACAAAAACCATCATCTTGATTGAATTCTGAAAAATTCTCATAAATATCATTGCCATTTTGCTGGGGTTTTCTAAATGTCATTGGTTTTAACAACCTCTTATATCATCAATACTTAAATGAAATTAAAGTACTTTCTTCACTCAAATAGTTATGCCAAATGCGGTTTTCAAATTAGCTTTATATTAATTCCAGCATGTTTCACGCTATCTGCAAACATTTTGAAAGCCGTTCAGAACTTTTATCGACTTGAGAAGTGTAAGTCCAATATTGCTTTTAGAGGCTACTCAAAACAAATTGACAGTATAATTCATAAATACTGTCAGACTTCGTGCCCTCTACTGGTATCATTATGTAATAATAACCAATAAAAGAATGGCAAATCTCTTTAAATCCTTTATCATCATCATTCTGGCCCAGCGATTCAGCCCATTTATTGTTTTATGAACGGGGGACTGAGGAAAACAGACATATTGGGACTGGGATACAGTCTACATGGAATCAGTAGACCGATGTTTCTAGACTGGTTGCCTGTCCGACCTCACTCAGCTCAAGGCAATAAACCAGGTGGGAATCGATATCCGATGAGACGATAAATGTTATTGGGAGTTTAATACTATCTGATGCACAATAAACCTAGCACACCGAGTTGGGGGTACTCTGCAAGATTTAAATGTCATCAAGATTGATGGCAGTAGAGAGGGGGGATGGCCACGCCTGGACAATCTCCATCAGACACTACTCATGGTCATTTCCAGAAACTTTTTATCCAGAAACAAAAAAAAGAAGACCCTGCTTACTTTTTCATCGATTTCGTAATCTAGCATAGTTTGTGCACAGATGCTGTCTTGCATCACGTCATTTACATGATATAATATATTAAATGGTTCTGTGTATTGTATACACCTAGTTATTCGTCTACTCAATGCACTCGAAACCTGGATGTGAGGATGCAGATTTGTTTAGTAAGTTATGGAAATTACTGTTGTCATGCTGGTTTATATTGTTTGATGTTATTATATACATCAATATCAATGCAATAGATATACAGATGAAACTAATAATCAGTAGATTTTAAAAAGTTTATATCAGGAAGTGATATGATTGATAACAATTTGACAATACAAACATATTAAAGTTACAGTGTTATGAAATACACGTATGAACCTGTAAATGCCCTTGAGAGAGTATTGCAGTAATGTGTCCTAAAATGTTATTTATTTCTTTGTAGGAACCTATCCATAAAGTCCACATCTAACAGTGAAAAACAAGTGCGAAATATTCAGAAGTTGTAATTATTTCTTTCATGTAAATGTAAGTCATCTTAGGTTTAAGATAATCTCATACCTGAACACAGACAAGTGCTAATATGGCTTTGAGAAACAGTATGTTCACAGACCAAGGATCATTTCCAGCAGATCCTGGCAACTAAGGGGCATGACTAAGTGCTAACCTCCATAAACCAGAGAGAACTAAGTGGAACATACAATTGCTATACAAGAAAAAAAGAAGAAGTCAATGTTCAGTCTACACTATTACTACATAAATGTTTTTGAAATTCTCCCAAACCACAAATCATATTTTTCTCCTCTGCGAATCAAGGTGTTCTGCACTTTTTTTCATGAATGTTTCTCAATTATTCCACCCCAAAGCCCCATCACCGGTTTCCAGTTCCCCATTGAGAGAGTTGAATCAGACGCAGAACTGCCTGATCTTGCCAGGGAAAGGGAGATGACATCAGACAGACGGGCACAAGAATAAAACTCCTGGCACAATTTCCATTCATTTAGAAGAAAATTCATCCATTTAATTCATGCTAGTGCAGAAACAGAAGTACAGAGAAACCCCAGAGCAGCACTGACTATTTGGAAGCCATCTGCTAGACTAGATTATGCGGCTACACAGAGTTACAAGCATCTCTACATATCACACAAAGCAGAGTGCTACAGGACGACAGACAGATGGAGTATGAGCGAGACAAGAGTTTCTATATCAAGCGCTTGCGACTAAAATTGTGATAGTGATAGAAGTGTTTTTGTGCAGAAGGAACAAACTGTAAAAATGTAAAAATATAATACTATGCAATAAACCAGTGAGATGGCATAAAAAACAGCAAACTGTTGCTCCTCTTCCAAGTGAAGGGAAGGGGGGAAAAAAGTCATGGGCATTGAAAATATGCCTTGTTAAAAAAGCTTTGATCACAGTTGTCAGTATGGAAACTAATATTAACCTGTAGCATAACAAGATTTGGAAAATGTTTAACAATCACATGAACATGGCCTTCAAATGCAGTTTTGTTTCAAAATATTTTCATGGATGAAAAAGTTCAGCTGAAACATTTAGGCATGCAGCCTCATTAACAGAAATTTTGAAACAGTATGAAAATTGTGAAACCTACGAATGAAATCATCATTTCAATGTTTTCCTAAACAATGAAACATGAACAAACCAGACCAGCCAACTGACGTCAGTGGAAGCGTTACCCAATAAGATAAGAAAGCATGTACCCTTCGGTGCCACTTTAAACACAGCACACACTCGCAACAGACAAACAGGGGCAGGATATATATCAGATATATACACTGGATAGATATATCAATATATGATATGCATATATTTGGCACACACACTAACTACATAACAAACCTAGTTGGGGAATATCCTGCTCATCTGGAGAACAAAAACAGTATATATAATAAACAAACCAGGGCTATATTACCGTTATCACATGTCCTAACCCTAATATTCCACAGTTATCAAATAAATCAAAAATAGCCTTAAAAGCATACAACTGAAAATCAAACAAAATTTGAAAATGCTTAAATTAATATAACCATTAATGTTTTAAAAGTATTGATTATTTAAGTTGGAAAAGCTGTAATACTCTGATCAATAATTTCTCAGTAGCCATTATAATACATTACAATGAACAAGAACATATGATTACAAACAAAAGAGCAGAAATAAACAGTATTATCCACTCATAACCAACCCACACAAGAGTACATGTTTAGATACAAGATTCCGGACAGCATTCTAACTTGCAAACGAACCAATCTGCCCAAGGCTCCACAGAAGTCATTAATAGGCCTACAAGAAGTAGCAACGATTGATATTGACAAACTGATATTGGTGTTTAGTACGCTCAATGGGGGCACAACTTAAGTATTGACAATCTAATACTAGTGTTTAGTAGGCCTTATTGAGATCATGTCGTGTTAGTTAATGTGCAACATGCAAACCAAACCGTTAACTAACTACTAACAAGTTCTAACTCTGCAACCAGGTGAAGTCTGTCTCTCAAAAGCTCTTCACAAAAAGTTACGACCACGCAAACCGTTAAGACAGCCCTCCAGGCAGGAACGAGGGCTGTATTTGCAAATAGTATCTAAATGCCTTCTGGATGAAAGGGCAAATTTGATAATTCTCAGGGGACAGGTTGTTATGGAGTTTTCCTTTATCAAGATTCTGAGCAGATCACTCAGTGTTGATGCAAATGAAACATTGAGGGGAATTGCAGCATAAGCTTTGTAGACTGAATTGTCATTGGAGGAAGTATATATTCCAAATGATTGTTTTATGCTTGATGTTGAGAGAGCTTTGAAGAGGAAGCAGGGGTTTCAACTCTACATCTCTTCAGCAAAGGCTGGTTTACTTGTCCTGTGGGATAATTTCTCTCATATATCCCTGTTTGTGTTCCTAAAACGCAATCCCATAAATCCTAGACAACATGGTACTAAGGGCGACATACTTTTGAGACAATGTATTAGTAACCAAACCATCTCAATCACAATTAATAACCCTTCCTGATCAGATACTAGTATGTTGACAACTTGAAAAGTATTTATTTATTGTCTTTCTGTAAACACACAAAATGTTATCCTTGTCAATGTTGGGTGCATGGGAGGGGGTGTTTGTTAGTGTTTTTACACTTAATATCCCATTGATTATCCTTAACACGAAATTGAACGCCAAGGAATACCGAAAGGCACGTGGGATGGGTTGGGAAAATGGATTGAGTGGGTGCAACAAGTTTTTTTCACTGCTTGTAGCAATATTCATTTATAACAGCACATGGACCACCAGAAATGAGTTTCCCACAGTATATCAGGTCTTCAGTGTCATGAGCAAATGCTTTCACCACAAGGCTAAACCCAACCCACTTGTCCAAAGCACATGTTAGTAGCCTCGAGCTTGTGGACAAGCATGACTTCCAAAGGCCGAAGACCCTTTTTGGCAGCTATTAATGTTCACTGGCGATCATGTATCTGCTTGTAAAGACGCTACTTCAACCCAAAATACTCCCATCTAGACCACGACAAGGACAACTAGGGGTTAATGAATGGGTGGGTGGGTCTTCGAAGGCTAAGCAGACCAGAAGATTTATCCACGTCTTAGTAGCAGGCTGGAGGCACGATTCCTTAAGAGAATCAATGGTTACACAGTTACTGGCTGGCAGAGCAGGAACACCCTCATACAGTGTAAGATTTGGTTATCAAGTATGCTTTAAGAGAGATTGCTAAACGAAAAGGTTAATTCTGAACAATATGTTGCTCTTCTGTATCCTACAAGACTAGACATCAGCCGGCTAGACTGAGTAATGAGATTCATCTATGTCATGCGAGAATATTGTTAAGATTTGAGACAGAGTAATATAATATCCTACCAGATATAGGGCTGGGATATTTGGGGTTGTCCTCTCAGTGATTTAAGGAGTTTTCCAATGGACAATATCTGGGGCTGTGATGTACACGACACGTAGCCAGAGATAATAAGAAAAACTCATCCGGAACATGGACAGACTCTCAGTGGGCAACGGGAACTACAGGCTCAAAATGGTCATATATTTTCTCTTGAACTTTTGACACAGATACGTTTTCTCAGGAGTATATTGAAATTGTGATAGATTTTGTCTGCATATTGGAAAATTGTGGCACACTTGTGCAGGAACATTGAGAGCATATAATGACTGTCATATTTTTCGCAGGAACTTAAAGAGATTGCATGACATTAGAATCTGTGTGTTTGCATATGAGAGAGAGAGAGAGAGAGAGAGAGAGAGAATTTCATAAATTATAAGCTTTCCTTTACTGTGTGTTTATTCAATAAAAAATAAAACTTGCATAATGTACACAGATACCCTCCATCTGTTGACTAGGCACTGTATATTTTACTTGTATTTTTCACAGAAGTAATATCGATAAACCTCGATAGGGAATGTCCGTAACCTATGTCGTTCAGCCTATACACAAGGTCACATAAAATGGGCTAGAGAGAGAATATACTGCATATTCTAGATGGGGAACACACTGTTTAGCCTATACACAAGTGGTCATATAAAATGGGCTAGAGAGAGAATATACCATATAACCTTCATTGGGAATATACCATTTACCGTATACACGCGAGGTCTTACAAAATGGCCTGAGAGAGAATATATGGCATAACCTGGACAGCGAATATACCATTTAGCCTATACACGAGAGGTCATACAAAATGGGCTAGAGAGAGAATATACCATATAACCTTCATTGGGAATATACCATTTACCGTATACACGAGAGGTCTTACAAAATGGCCTGAGAGAGAATATATGGCATAACCTGGACAGCGAATATACCATTTAGCCTATACACGGGAGGTCATACCAAATGGGCTAGAAAGAGAATATACTGTATAACCTAGATAGCGAATATAGAACAACTTACTCAAGGAACATTCTGAGACGTGTGTGGGTTATTGCAAACGCCTACAGTATGTCAAGTCAACCAGCCTGGCTTCCTCCAACCCACAAGAAAGGGTGAACAGCACAACATTCTTCCTATTGTAAGATGCAGGTAATATTAGTTTCCTCTGTACGTGGTAGTAGCGAGCCCCACTGGTATTAGTGTGGTAGTCGCATACATGGTGGGTGAGTCAGTGCGCACACGTCAAGGCAGGCACGTGCGCACATGGACACACCGCGGCCACTCACTGACTTAGAGCACAGTATCTAAAAATGGTAATCTCACCCTGCTGCATAGGGTAGCCGACCACACCCTGCTGTTGCTGCCCGTTGAACTGCTGTTGCCCTGGCTGCATTGGCACTTGACCCCACTGCTGTTGCATCTGCATATTGCCACTGAAACGAGTGAGTGAGTGAGTGAGTGAGTGAGTGAGTGAAAATGTTAAATTGGACTTCAAAGTTTGATGTTCCAAACTAAATGCAAGATTATGGACTATTGATTACACCAACTTTTGCTCTGCCGTAATTAGGAAATTTAGATTTTCACTGATGAATACTCACACACAGCACATCCATTTTCTTTGAACTCAGAATCGTTCAGAAACGTGAGTGACTGAGTGAATGAATGACTGATTGAGTGAGTTAGAGAGTGAATTTAGTTTTACGCTGCTCCCAGCAATATTCCACCTGTATGGCAGGGATTTGCAAATATCTGAGGCTGGACCAGACAATCAAGTGATCAACAGCATGAACATCAATCTTGGTAATTGGAATATGATGACATGAGTCAACAAAGTCTCCAAACCTGACTACCTGACCTTGTTATTTGTCTCTTATGTCAAGCATGGGTTACTGAAGATTGAGTGAGTGAGCTTTTGTTGGTTTACATTCAGCAGTATCCAATCTATATAACAGCAACCTTTAAATTGTCAAGTCTGGAGCAAACAATCCAGTGGTTGACATTATGAGCACCAACCTACTCAGTTGGGACACGATGACATCCAAATCAGCTCACCGGACTAAGCACCCTTAATGATTCTAACCCAGATCTAATCAAACATGGGTCTTCAGCACAACGAGTGAACGCATAACCACTATGCTACCCCACCGCCCCGGCAGAACACAGCTCTCTCAATATGGTAAGGTTTGATTCAAGCAGTTCAAAATCCACTGGTATATCATCTGTCAACGTATCACATAATTATGGCTGTAATCTGTGAGGTGCAAGCCCCAAAACATTTCTTTACGTCTGATAAGCTTAGCCATTTCCCATATATTAACATTAAACACCATTAATAATATTCCCTACAGACAAATTCCAGCAAGCAGACTCAAACATTTGGCGCGGGCTGTGTGTATTAACACATCATCATATAACATGTATATGTTACGTTTCAAAATAATTTTTGTCAGAACTGTCTGGCAGAACGGGATACCATCACGAACTTAACACAGAATGTCTGGTGGGTGCAGCTTTCAGCCTTTGTCAGTGCATGTGTCTCATACAAACAGAATCTATGACACTCCAGGGTTTATACATTTTATGGATACAATGATTGCGATACACAGAATACAAAGATCGTTGTCTCCGGCAAAATCAATGCCACTATCTATCTCCATTATGCTTACCCTGCAAACTGATAGTTATACTGGGGCCATTGACTCATGCTGGCTGCCTGTATATAGCCTGCCTGGCCCACACTCTGATAGGCGCTGTTGCCGGGGTAGTTGTAGTAGCCCATGTTGAAGTACTGACCGTACGTGTTGGGCGATGTTGCCTGGTAAGGCTGTTGTTGCTGCTGCTGCTGCTGTAAAATAAAACATATCTCTGTATTTGTAAATGAAAACGTGGCAAGTTAATGAAAACAGAGTGAATGACTGAGGGACAGAGAGAAAGGAGGAAAGAGGGATTGTGTGTGTGTGAGAGAGAGAGAGAGAGAGAGAGAGAGAGAATATGCTTCACTTACTAATCTCTGCATCACGTATAACCCTGCTATGCTTTTCATATCACAGAAACTTGAAATAAATGAAAGACAATAATCTTTTCATGATACCAAACTTCAAATATATTACAATGGATACTTGCAATGTGAGAATAATGGATGAATACTTCAGAAGTTATATGAGCATGTAAAACAACCATTAACCAAAGTCTTAACAGAATCTCCAGCTATCAACTTGCAAAGTCCTTGACATTTCTTCAGCATACAGCTGTATTTCTTATTTAAAGCTTTTAATGTGGACATTTTTGAACATGCTTTATATCTATCAAGCTAACTGCAGCATTGTTCTGGTACAGTTTGTATTCAAAATAATTTGACTTTTTGAAAATAATTTGATTTCACTTAAATGTTCCTATATTCATGTCTTCAGCAGAAACTGTAAGAAATGATATTGGAGTTATATTATATAGCTCAATTACGTACATATGTCTGTTATATTCAAACATTCAACAGACTGAAATGTCAAGAGTATTTCATTACGTCAATTTTGCCACACACACTTCTATACACAATCCCCTGTCAACGTTCCAGCCGATCAATTTTTTTCATAAAACACTCCATCTTACAGGAAATCCCATTCCATTCTTCCGATATACGTTCGGACACATTATAAGACTGTGAAGAAAGACGGCATGGATCATGTAGTAACTTTCAGGCTACATACTCATCTCAAACATAGACAGTGAGTCAATAACTGGTGTTAACATTTGGACGTTTGAAGATATCGCAATGTCATAACACCAAAAATAGACAGTCTATGCAGAATGTTTACCTCTCCAGCCATGTGATACGAACAGATATACTCTGGTAATAACAGGGTGTGAATATCAGGGTTCGTAAATATCACAAAAATGCCCATATATTCCTCACAATTCCTTCATATTGCTGTAGTTTATCTGTTATGACATGAAAGGCTAACTATAATGACATGCAAGAATTGTTCCTTAACTTCTTTTGAGTAGCATACATGTGAAATCATCACTGAAATGGGTTGAGGTGTAATGACAAATACTTTTATACTAGAACACATGTGGGTGTTGACTACCGTAATCTGATTTGGTAATCGTTATTATTCCTGTTAATACATTATGAGTGAGTGAGTGAGTGAGTGAGTGAGTGAGTGAGTGAGTGAGTGAGAGAGTGAGTTTAGTTTTACCCTGTACTCAGCAATATTCCAGCTATATGGTAGCAGTCCGTAAATATTCCAGTCTGGACAGGCAATCCAGTGATAAATAGCATGAGCATCCATCTATGCAACGGTGATATGATGATGTGTCAACCAAATCAGTGAACCTGACCACCCGATCCCTTTAGTTGCCTCTTAAGACAAGCATGGGTTACTGAGGACAAATTTTAACCCAGATCTTCATGGGTCGAGGGTGCCAGATTGAAGAGAGGTTTTAGGAGTGTCAAGTCTGTACGTACATTTACCAATTGCTGTGTTGTCTGACTTGGATCGTTCGACTCTTTCCCCCAGGAGCACTTCACTTGTTGGTCGTTCACTGTTGTGCCATGTACAGATACAATTGCAGTTGTTGCATTTTCTTTAGAAGCAAATCTGAAAGGTAAGATAGACTTTGATGAGGATGTTTAAGCCATCCAAAATGTAACATAAACTAATTGAGTTTCACTGAAGAAAACAGCGCAACTTCAACAAGTTTCTAGCTGTATGCAACCTTCTTGAAAGCATGTCATCAATTCATTATCAAAATAATATTTAAAACTGCTTGCATAAAATAAATCTTTACTCAAATGCATATCTGCCAAAATTTATTTTGGGAAATCGTGTTCTCTGGTTTGCAGACACAAAGTACATTAGTTTTCTTTGTTGCTACATAGAGTGTCACATTTTAGTGTATTTTTTGCTCCAGTTATGTGGGTTTTCGCACAGTCACAAATCAAATTTCTCCCCGAAGAAATGTGAAATAATCTTTACCCCTTAAGCTGCTGTACATTGGCACTCTTCAATGTCTAATACTTCACATTGCAGTTTTATCAGAATTAACAACCAGAACACAAAAAATCCATTGATAGGTATTATATGAATTGAAATGTCATGTACTATCACATGCAATCCATCAAGTTTCAAAAAGCAGAAACAAAATTAAAAAAAAATTCTTTTTTCAACATACAACTTCAGTGATATTTCTTCATCTAAAAACTTTTATTACATCATAATTCATATATTCATAAAACTTGCATCTCGAGGGGTAGCTACTACAATGGAATTTTGAGTTTATGATACATCTCTTTTTGAAACAGAAATGCAGCTGCCATTACGATGCCTGATGTTCTTGTGTTCAGTGTCAAGTGTTATGAATTGTGAGTCTATATCTTATATCATCAACCCATTAAGCAATGAAAGTGACCGACTAACCATAAAATGTGGTAGAATACAATGAAAAACGTGAAAGGGAATTTCAACTTAGAATGCAATATTAAGAAGCATGTTAATGTTTGGTTTTCAGTTGCTAATTAAAGGTTTTAAGTCAGATGATATATTTGTCATTGATATCATTATACCTTTGAAATAGTCCACAGTATTTATGATGCTGTTTAGATATAATTCACGAGCAATAATACAGTGTTAATAGTCAGTTGGACTATTTGATACCAAGGCCTTACATTTTGCCTACACTGATGAGGTTTGCATTTTTTCAAAGTTCATCACTGGAGAATAACCGTTCTCATAACAATGCCCATGTTCAACCTGTCATTCTGAGTAGAGTTTACAATTTTATAGAGATGTTCCCTGTATGTAGATTGATCCTATTTCAAATACATGTCTTATTCTTCATGGTGGGTAAATGTTACAAGACTGTTTACATGACTTTGGTTTGTATATTCATTCAGAACACCATCGGTTCCAAATTCCCATTCTTCAAATACTCAATGACGCACGGAAACTGAGCAACTCACAATGTTCAGCTCCTAACTCAAAACCAGGTCAGAGTGAGAACTAAAATGTGAACTTAAAAGGTCTGTCCTTGAATTGGGAGTGTTAATCTCTCTAACAAGTCAGAACACCAGTTGAAACTTACCTTACAAAAGCATAACCTTTATCTTTAAACACCCTGATCTCTTGTATAGCCCCATAAGGACTGAATGTCTTCTTCATC
Organism: Haliotis asinina; assembly: GCF_037392515.1. Taxonomy (NCBI): domain Eukaryota; kingdom Metazoa; phylum Mollusca; class Gastropoda; order Lepetellida; family Haliotidae; genus Haliotis; species Haliotis asinina. The sequence continues at coordinate 16,858,460 of NC_090294.1, read as the reverse complement.
AACTCCTCTGGAAAACAAGAAGCGAGAAATAAATTTCCAATTCCCATGGGAACAAAAATAAATGAGACCCACAACAAAATAACTAACCAATCTCACAGTTGAAATCTGCCCCCGTCCACTTCCTCAACACATTCGAAATAATGGAGTCCAAAGAACATTAACACAGTCTGACAGAGAAACAATACTTGATAAATCAGGAATCTGGTTCACTCATAAAAGCTAAGAGCTGTTTCTTAAATAATTTGTTCTGCCATACTTATCAAAGACACCTTATCTGCAACTGGACTCAATCTTTGTGGAAGAATGATTCATTGCCGAGTTTGAAAGGAAGGCTCCATGAAAAAGGATTACAAATATCTGACACGCTTGTTTCTGTATGAAGGATGGTGTGTTAGAGTAATGCTAATTTCAATTTCTCATCTGACTGTGCTTCATATATCTTGATATTCCCAGGGTGGTACAATCTGCATCTAGTACTGATGGCCACCCAGAATGACCTGGACAGCACAGCGTGGACTTACAAGCAACCACCTCATCACAGCCTTCATCAATCAATGGCTGGGATACTGTGACTGTTTGTACCCAATGTAGGTTCACGCTGTGTGATGTGAATTTGGTATTTGCCAACTAAACACACAGTGATTTGTGGAATGGATCTTCAACAGTCTTGGTGATGATCTTTCAATACCTGTGACATATTACAAGTATAGACAAACACTATTGTTTCAAAGGTGGGTGAGTGAGTGAGGTTTTACTCCACTTATAGCAACATTCTAGCAGTGTCAAAGAAGATGAGTGAGTGAGTATGGTTTTGCACCACTATTAGCAATATTCCAGCAACATCACAGAGGAGGGACACCAGAAATGGGCTTACTTAATGTACCCACTTGAACCCGGGTCTTCGGCGTGACGAGCAAGTGCTTTGAACACTAGGCTACGCTACCGCCTCCAAGGCAGATGACCAAACACATTAACCATTATGCTCTCCCATCTGCCCTGGGCCCTTATTCTCGAAACGTTCGTAGCCCTAAGAATTCTTAACTTTGATAAGAATGGACTTAAGAAGTTCGTAGGGCTGTGAACGTTTCAAGAATAGCTAGCCTGTTGTTCTAAACCTGAAAGAACCTCAGTAAATACTTAAGAGTTGTCTAAGGTTTGGCACAATCATAAAATGATGAGATGATAAGGAATATGCCAAGACTAAGCTTTCACCTCTTGACACACCAGCTATTGACACATTGGTGGTTGACTGTAACTACTTTTGTAAGGATCCTTAGCATATGAGTTTGATGGTACAAGAGTGAGTGAGTGAGTTTAGTTTTACGTCGCACTTAGCAATATTCCAGCTATATGGCGACGGTCTGTAAATAATCGAGCCTGGACCAGACAATCCAGTGATCAACAACATGAGCATCGATCTGCGCAATGGGGAACCGATGACATGTGTCAACCAAGTCAGCTAGTCTGACCACCCGATCCCGTTAGTCGCCTCTTACGACAAGCATAGTCACCTTTTATGGCAAGCATGGGTTGCTGAAGGCCTATTCTATCCCGGGACCTTCACGGGTCTGATGGTACAAGAGTCAGGTGAAATCTTACATACATGTGTCAATACTGATCAATACCACCATGATGATCTACTAAACTAAACAGGTCACAGGTGACAGTTGGTCCCTAGATCCCATAATAGCTGCTAAGTCAGTCAGATCATAGGTCACAGCTGGTCTCCAGGTCCCGTTATTACCATTAAGTCCTCCCACCCTCGGACTCCAGCTCCCATAGAAGGCCATAAATCAGTCAGGTCACCAAAGTCCCATTACAGTCTCCTCTCTCAACAAGCATTGCTTACAAGGGACCTCTTCTGCCCCAGAATCCCCATATGCAGAATTAAACCTTAGCCTCATGCGTTAAAAGCTAACACATTACCCACAAGGCTACTTGATTGTTCCCTAAGGATGGGCAGTGCTCTGATAAATCTAGGATTTGAAAGAATCCTACAATCCTTAAAAGGTTTTACCCAAAGAAGCTATTCAGTGTAACTGCTCGTTAAACTTTTTAACAAATGTCCACTGACATGAAAGTAAGAAAGGCATCCACATCAGCAATACATTGCTCTAACGTTGCAGTTTTCATTCAATGAGTCAAATTCTCGTATCAGAGTCTGATTCTGCATTCACTACGACCTTCCCAGACTCCATTTAAACTTTAATGTTATTCAAGGCTATCCATGAAATCGTCAAGTTGACTTCAGACAAGAGTCAAGAACATCCCTGACCTCCTCGTCTACTAGACCAAACCTTGAATTGGGAGTTAGCATGGAGTCACCAATCAGAGCCAATTTGAGCAATGTTAAATGTACCTGAAGAGCCGGTAGTGATAAGTCCAATTTTAGTGGCTTCTTATAGATTACCATTACTAGGGTTAGTACACTTTGTGGTCCTGTCCCTGTTCGGAGTTTTCTAGGCCTACATCAGGCTGGTGGAAATTGCTCAATATCTCCACTGAGATATAAATCACGACTTGTGTTTTTTTTTAGCACGTCTGTCCGGAATTTGACTTTGGACATTTTTTTTGTGACTGGTTGTAATGTCTGTGAAACAGGATAGCTTGAAAGAACTTATCAGTCAGCTGCTGATTAAGTGCATTTTGAAGGAATGAAGACTCTGTCTTTGGAAAAGATGAGACTGATATTGTTTTTCCAAGTCTCACGATCAGTGACTGATCGGTTTCTCAAAGCGATCACAGTGACGAGAGCAGTAATTTTAAAGTCGCGAACTTTAACAGCCATTCCTAGTCATACCACTAACCCTATTAATAGCATTTCTGTAGGCAATAATGACATACATAGAACTGATCTCCAGGAGTGAGTGAGTGAGTGAGCGAGCGAGTGATTTGATGCCTCAATATCAAGGCTGGGGACACCAGAAATGGGCTTCACACATTTTACCCACGTGGTGATACTGAATCAAGGTCTTCGACGTGACGAACGAAGCTTTTACCACCAGTCTACCCCACCCTGAGTGAGTAAGCGAGTTGGGTATAGCTGAACGAGGGAGTGTGTCAGCTGAATGTGGGATACCGGTGGAAGACATCTACCACTTTGCTGAAGCTTACGAGCAGGGATATCGAGCTGACAATCCGAGACACATTATGGTAGCAATGTGGGATTCCAACAACATTTATAGGTTTGTGCCATGCAACTCTGTGCCCCTCCGAGAATGTGACTCGAGAGGATGCTAAACACTCACTTATCTCCACTTAGTACCAAAAACACCTTCAGAACCCATCAGGAAATCTCAGTAATTGATTTAGCTTCTACACCTGCTTATCTCTTTAAGATAACTCTGAAGTCAAATTATAGCAGAAAAGAATACGACACTATCAAATTACAGATCATTAACCTCAGTAAAAATACCCTAGCCATTGCATTTCCCCTTTTCCCTTTGCTTGAAACTGACAGGCAGCAAATCACTGACTTCTACTTTATGACAGACCATGACTCTTTTGTGTTACAAGCTCCGCCACATCCACAAAGCCATCCAACTCTGCCTGTTGCACTTGTACATACTAATGATAGGCCTAGGTGAAAGTCATGCTACCGTTCCAGTACCTGTGAGTCCATTTGAAATTCCCCCACAATAGACTGTACAGTTTGTGGCACTGGATTGGCTGAACACTTCATCGTAGGAGAGAGGTTTTACATCTGGAAACCAAAAAAAGAATGTTAGTGTGGTCATCAGTATTTATCCTGGTACTCTTAGTAGTCAGGTATCAATCTCTAAAGTGTTTGTCCTGGCGCAGAAAAGCTGTGTATTTGACACACAAACTATCTAAAAATATAACAAAGCTCGTAATTTGTTCGCGTTTAAAACCATTTAGTTTTTTGTTTGCCAGTTAACTGCTCAGTGCTGATTAAATACCTGAAAAGATTTATCATTATCACTAAACAATCTGTTGACGTCCTGCTGAAAGTTCCACACTGAACTTGACAACAGTGAGTCATGATGACTCCTAAATGTTCATGTCTAGGGCATACACTATCTATACATCTAGGATACTAAAGGCATTATCAGAAAATTATGTCAGTGAGTCTAACCACCCAATCCAGTAGGGATGCCAAGACAAATCTTTACTTTTCTTCAGATGATACAATTATTGATATATTCAAAACTGTACCAATATTTACATTTGGAAGCATTGGTTTCAATGTGTTTACGTTATAAATGATTATTTTTCATGCTCAAAGATGGCAGGTAGAACTTTTTTATCTCTGAGAACAGAAAATGTTGATGTTTTCAGGGACAATTATAAAACATAAAATTTTAACGTACAAAATACAACTAAATTTTAACAATAATGCCACAAAAATAGGTATCGTGATATGTATCGAATCATGACATGGTTGTTATGATAAGTATCGATTCATGAAACCTATGTATTGTGACAATTCAGTCAGTTGCCTAACAGGTTTTGTTGTTGAAAACTTATTTCTGTAACTTATAAAGTAGTTAGGCATTAAAACTGAAATTCAATCAATGAATTCATGTTGGTACAATCATGTTAGTCTTCTATTAATGTTATAGTTTTGTAAAGGTGTCTATATTTTGTTCATAATTGAGCCAATAGAGAGGAAGAAAATACTTTTGAAAGAAAGGGGAATTTTTTTAACCTGTATAATGAAAAACATCCCAATTTGCTGCGTGGGACCTTTAAAGAAACATTTCATGTCTCTCTTGAGCTGTCACTACACTTTCACAATCTGATACTGGATTTCAAAATCAAGTCAAACTCAGGTTAATGTTTTTCTTCACATTTTTACAAAGTTTCCATGCTACCAAACAATAACACTTTCTTGATAAAAAACAAAACAAAAAAACCACAACAAAACAAAACATTTCAAGGAAGCAAACATCAGAAGACACACAGAAATCCAGACCCGTGAGAAAAAAATTCAATGAAAACTGAAAAATTCTGAAATAAAACTGAAAGTGTCTGCTCAAAAAAAGTATTTGATGAAGTAATGGAAACAGCTCACATCAGAGCAACGCATCCATAACATTTGAATGGAGCCATTAGAGGTTCAAACCTAGCGTCTTACAATATGGCAAGATGTGGTCAAATGTGGCCACCTTTCCTCCTGCCTTAACCTCTGACATTTCCCCCATATCCCCCGAAACAGCAAAGCCAGAAGATGGCCGCCCTATGTCGAGCCATTAACCCTTCCTTCCTGTCATCTTTCCGATGCCATACTCGCGATGGCGTCTGATCACCTTGGTGGAGAATAATCCATAGCCGATGAGGCATAAACGTGCATCATTAATCCCCATAAAAATGTGATTATGATAAACACATGCAAATGATCATGCTAATAGTAGACTATCGAACGGTACGGGTGAACATCGGTTGACCCGGGAATGGATTATAGTGAAAAAGTGGAAATCTGTTTTGTGTTAAACTTGACGAGATCAGTCTCGCAAGTTTCCCTCTCTCACCTTGGTGCAGAGTCAGAGAAATGTGATTTGACATGTGACACTCGAGAAAGAATTCACACTCGTATAATTGTTACAGAGCGACAATATCACCATCTATTTTTTATCTTTAATTTGGTGAATCTGGGTCAAGAGAATGCATCATCCAAAGGTAGCATAAAATTTTATGCATTTTTGTGCATTTTTCAACAACCCTGTTTTGACATCCAGTTCTGAAATGAGACACGAGAGGTACTTGGCAGATGCAAGGCATGTTTCATCAGAAGTATTATATGACACAATTTTGTGACATGAACTCAAATGAAAGAGTTTAAAAGAAATAAATGTCAAACAACATGACTCTGAACCGGTTTTTAATCATTTATCATGAACTGCCAGTTAGTTGGAACCCATAAACCCAGAACTTTGATCCACAAACCTGGAGACACAACAAACAAACCTCCAAACATAGTCACTGTTTATTTTGACATGCTTAAGTTTTGGAAACTGCAAATATGACTAGTGATTGCAAGTTGTGGTTGAAGACTTCCCGTTTCCTCCAGCTTCTACCTATCACCCCATCATGTTTCGTTTACTTCAAAGACACTTGCTACAGACAAAAACCATAATTTTCACACTTTGAAAATATTCCACGATTACCAATTTTGAAACAATCATCGGAATATTTTGAACACCAACTCATTAATATCCTGATAAATGAACTGACCTGTCCCTATCCCTATGACTCTTCTAAGCATGCACTTTTTAAAAGATCCAAGAACTGATGGCTAATCATTACAGAAGCACCCACTCTATCCTCAAAACTGTACCATCCCTCGAGACATCATTAACATTAGGTAACTGCACAATGTAGAACTACCACACGTCGGAATTCCCCTCTGTCCCTCCACTACAGATATCCTGCCCTTGATTCTCCTATTCAAGCCCTTAATGAGTGATTAGACTAAAGTCTAGGTGGATGTTTTATGATCTCTAATGGAATAAAGGGCACACTTCTGGGATCTATTCCCATGACTTTCATCATACACTCAGTCCTCCTACAAGAGTGCCTGATTAACTAGATGACACTCCCATCTGGAGTCTCATCAAGTACATATTTGAACAATATTTTCCAAATGTGCTCTTCATTAGCATAATAAGTTATTAATTCTCGTGGTAATTAAATGGCATCAGACTTGCTCTTCAATGTCTCCTGGTGCAGACGGACAACAGAGGTATGAGATGTTCATATTTACCTACCCCTTCAAACTCCAGTTCTTGACAATGTCTCATTACAAACATGGTCACTCAAGTTGGCATCAATGCCCTTTGTTGCCAAATTTTCTACACTTGTGAGTATCAGTATATTGACTCTGCTGTCAAATTCTAAGAATTCTGTGTGTGAAGTAATAAATTTAAAATGGAATCAATACAGCTGATCTTTACTAATTTCTTATGCTACAAATGTGTCGGTTAAATTCTGACTGTCCGCCCTCGTCTCAGGGTGCTGAATAGGGTTGAAGAGTTACGAGATTCAATAAATGATGTCAACCACACAAAACAGTGACGAAAATTATGAACCACATAGCAAAGTACATATGACACTTAATGAGCCAGATGACATGATTGTAAGCAAGTATGTTTACGTGAATGTCGACTTTTACTGATTTTATAATGCTAGTCTACCAAGAAACCATGCAAATGTTTCACAAGCATACCATACTGCAATGAAAATTCTGACACTCAGCTGACCAACCCTTGCTCTGTCCCTCAATTCTGATATCACCTAATGGTCTCAAATGTGAAGCAGCCAGGGTTCGAACCAGTGACACACCGCACACAGACTCCCTATTCACAATACCATGAGGGCAGCCTGACGAGGAAAAGATGCAGTATGGGTAATTCCCTTCCAGCTATCCCCTCTTGGCTTTTACACCGTGCTCTTGAGACCCATCATAAAAGTAATACACAGATAATTTTCACTTTTTATTGTTTGTCTTCCAGCAATGAGTGTTTTCCTTTTTTTCATTCTGAGGAACCCACTTCAAAATACCCTTCAGTGAAGTGGATCCTGTTGAGGGGATCATAATTAAAACCTTAACCTTTCGTTGGGAGGAGTAAATACAATGTTTTTGGAGAACTTTTTATCCAGAGACAGCAGACGTCAAAGTGAACCTTCCCTGGAGTCAGACCGATGACAAGAAGCAGTGTTTGATTAGGTTTTTTTGAGACAAATTTCACCATCTCACCTGACGACCATCTGTTTTCTTTTTGACTTGGGGCAGGAGGTTTTCGTGTAGCCCAGTTGGTTCTGATTGGCCGGGAACCTAACCACTGCCCGTTCATATTGGCGATTGCGTTTTCTGCATCCTGGAAAAAAAAGATGGATTCAAAGTTATGAAGTGCTACTTTATTCCAATCACTTTGTGGCAATAAATCATGTCGAAGAGGAAGAAAAAAGCAGGAAAAAGTTAATAGGAATGGATGAAATCAGGCTGCGTTTTTCGACAAAGTAATCAGAAAATGGCTCTAAGAATAATTTTCCGAACACAACTGGCTCACGTAAATGAAATTCATTGCTGACGTTTATTTAATACAAACGCAACAGGCATGTTTCTGTCCCTGTGAAACTGCATAAATCGCGCGACACTCTTGTCCTGGTGACAGAAAAAAACCTACACCTTCCTCCCAAAAATCAATAAAAGAGCAAAGAAAACAGTAATGAACTCATTTTTTTTGCTCGCTAATTTACATGGAACGGCACAGAAAGCCTGGTCTTGGGTATCTTCACAAGAACATCCTAACACATACAGGAAAGCAATGTTCAGAGTTTAAATTGCGGGTTGTATTGATCAACACATGTTTTTCTCAACTGTCTTCGCAGAGCTCAAAGATGGGCCAGAACAGACGTGAAGATGTGAAGCAATCTCATAAGCAGCAGGGGATCGCGGCAGAACGGAGACAACTGTTGTCACTCAGCTAACGGCAAGGATTCCACACTGCCCGAGTATGTCCCCATCAGCTCAGCTTTTTCAGTTTTCTCCAAGGTGTGACAATTACTCCGGCTTTGTGAAGTTGAAATTTTCCATAAAATATCGCCTGTTTGCTTGTCTGTTTCAGGGACATGTGTGATACGGCAAAAAGCTGCCCTTCAGGCAAGGCTGTGTCGTCTTGATTAAACACTGACTTAGAATTAAGGCTTTATAGGAACTATCCCATTAAATTGAAGCACATGGAAGAGACTTCCTTCTGATGAGATTTGTGGATATATTTGAAATGAAATGTGTCAGTGTGGGGGTAAGAATGATGGTACAGACAAACACTGATTCCATTTGTCTGTTTGTAAAAGGCTAAGGGGTTGCCTCCATCACAATATTCTGGTTGGAACTGTTCACAGAGGTTGGGTAGTGCATTCCACTACTTTAGAGTTAAATATTTTAGGAGCACATGAGAATGAGTTTGATGAGGTGATAAACACAATTCACTCATCTTGACCGTACAAGAGTGGGCAACGAAGTTGGGCTCATCGCCTCTTAAAATGGTGTTTCAGTTATTTCAAGGGTCATCAACATGGTGAGGAAATCTTGAAGTGACACAGGATGTTAGAAGATGACTTCCACTTTGTCAAAACACAAAGGCTTTGTCACCATCATACCTATGCTCTCACTTAAATGATAAACACCTGATTGAATGATTGAATGAGTAAGTGGAGTGAGTGGAGTGAGCGAATGACTTGGGTTTAATGGAACTTTTAGCAATATTCTAGCAACATCACAGTGGGGGAATATCTGTAAAGGACTTCACACACTATGCCTATCTGGGAAATCAAATCAGGGCTTCAGCAAGGAGTCAGACGACGAGTAAATACCTTCAGCACTCGGCTACCTCACCGCCCCAATTCACATATGAGAATCACTTCAGGCTTTCCACCCCACAGTGAGCAGACATGCCATGATATAATTAAAATGCTGTGTAACCAGAACGAAACCCAACTCACTCTCTACCTCCCTCACTCACTCACATCCTGACTGACCCTGAAAGGGTTACAACATCAACCATGGGATTTCTAGGTTTAGCCGCTTGTCATTTGATACTGTCAAATACAAAAGGAATTTGGAATTTTTCAGACACAAAAGGAAGTTGACAAATGAGAACCAAGCACTGACCATCAAACCTGGTTTTGCCAAATAAGCAATCACCCACCCAAGACGCTATTCCAAAAATTACCCAAACCTTTGACTATTTTGTGCAGTGATTTTATCCTGAACCACTGGTCCTAACATGTAACAATATGGCAGTAGTGACCCTAGACCTAATTAGACCAATGTCATCCATTGATACTAAAACTTTCAAACATGTGACACAATCTTGATCCAAAGCGGTGTCCATTATCCTACAGTGACGCAGCCATACTCAGACACCAGAATACTGTATCAATGTAACCTTTCTGATAAATGAACCTATTTCTACCATCTGGTGTTTTTATCTTCTCCTCCCCCCAATCCCGGGGCTCTAAATGACCTTTTCCGACATCTTAAAAGCTAAAAGTAAGGTCAAATCATTTGACATTTCTTGTCCACAAATCTATCATATTTCTCGATTCTGTCCATACAATAAGCTCATGAATTATTCACAAGAAGACCTCCCAATAAAAAACAAGGAGTGAGTGGTGGTCGTCCTCATGCTCACCTCCAACAGACAAATGGCCATAAAGCAGACACGATTCTAGGCAAAATGATTGTGTTCTTGGGGAAATATTCATTAATAACATTAAATATGGCAGCAATTCTCAGAGATTTACTTCTCTATTTCATTACCATACCACAATTAAACCTAATTACCCCATGTTTAAACTGGTTAGGCTTGAGACTGCACCTAAGTGCAATATTACCACGTTACCAAGTTTATTTGTTTTTTTCCTTTGGGTTGCCAAACTTGATCAGTCCTATCTGATAACAATGCCTTTTCCATGACGAGGCCGAATACAATACACTTAATTGTCACAAAAATGCTGTTTCTCTTCCATTTTCTATCTATTAATCCAGCAAATGGGAGAACAAATTTGCCTTGCTTGATAAACAATAGTCTGCATGCATGCCACGCAGAGCTGGGGCGATACGGTGCATGATGCATCCATGTCATAGCTCTGGTTTGTGTATGAGGAGGAGAAGCCTCACCTTCTTCAACTAAATGGAATTACTCCCCGCCAGACAGTTCTGATTTTTATCGGAGCTCTTGGTGAAGCATGGAATCGGTAAACAAAAGTGATGAATGGGACAGTTAATGAAGGCATATCATTTTGAATTACCACCATTCTTTTCCATGGGTGCAATCACCAAAAGGAAACAAAACCATTTTCCACACGGCTGCTTCAATATGATTTGGCTTTTACCAAAACAGAAGTAGTGTAAGTTCAATGATTTTTGCTGAGATATTTAACTAGCCAATTCGTGTAAAAGCCTGTGGAAAAAGTGTAATTTATTCAAAGTAATTTGACTCTACGAGACACATATACCATCCTGGGAAAGAGGAAAAATTACTAGCTTTGAGACTATTTATTGACAGCGTGTGGAACTAATTGTTGAATGATACACATCTCTTAGGGAAGCTGTACCTTGGGACCATGGAAAATGACACAATTTCTCCCGATTCCCAGCAATCGTCATGGTAACTGTCGGGATAAAATACTGGCGTGTTCGAAGCCTGTCATTAAGCCAGAATGTTTGGGTTGCCTTCCTTTGGCTTGTGTTTTCCTGTCGTGGATACTGTCCATAAACCAAAACTATTGTCTGCTTGGAACTGTTTAAAGGACCGAAAACTTCTGGTGTTGTATATCAAAAGAAAGTGTTTAATATTTTCAGGAATAAACACATGACTTGAACGGAGAGCTACTACATCAGTTGTCTCCCTTTACAAAGTGAAAATATCAAAAGGCAAGGCAGCAGGATGAAAAGAATTATTCAACCCTTTCTGAGGTCCCAAAGAGAAAGTGCTGTTGGAGAAAAAACACATACTTTCCCTTGCTGATAATCAGTCAAAATAAAAACTCAAGGGACATTTCGCCTGAGTCATTTTGTACAAAGAGAAATCTATTACACGTTCTCTATTGGAGAACTTCAAAGGCCATATCCCACCCCTGCCTTCCATTCTGCGAGCTTTTTCACTTTCTTGCTGCCAATATAAGTTGATTAGAGACCTATTACAATTTTTTTTAAAAACATATAAAGAGAGCATTTATGCAAATTTGGATCTCTTCTCAATGTTACTGTGAGTGAATTTGAACAAAACTGTTTAAATAAATATCAGAAAACATTGACATGATTTCAGAACATTAGGCAAGGATGCTGTAGCATAATGGACATTAATCGAGCTGCTTCTGTTATGGCATTTGATAAATGTAATACCAAACTGACTGGTACGTTTAGTTGAACTGTAATCACTCACGGTGACTTCTCTGTGGTTTAAAGTCACACTGCCTATTTTGATAAATACCATCAAACAGATCTGTCAATATCTGATACTCTTTTAGAAAGTAAGTAGATAAAATTTCAGAGATTTCATGTAAATCTGACTGCGTCAGTGAATAAGATTTTACGTCATCATCAATGAATTTTGAGCTTTATCAGACCATCACGCGCTATAGCTTCAAGTGAAAAAAACTATATATGCATGTCACATCCGCAATTTTTCAACTTCAAGACAGTAACCACAGTATTTCATTCATAATTGTTTGGTGTAGCAGACCAGAAGATTTATTTCATGGCCTAACGTAAATATATCATATTTAAGCACTCTTCCACTCGGAATACAAACAAAAACAATATTCATGAACTGAAAATGAAATTTTTTTCTCCAAAAGTGACAAAGACAGACATATTATTTCATACAAAATAAATGAAATGGAATATTTGAGTTTTTAAATTCCAAAATGATATAACAAAACTTACAACTTACTTCGAAAACTTTTTAGAGCTTTTGAAATAGGGCCATCAATCTCAACCTTGACAACCCACTTCCAACAAATGCAAGAGAAATACAAAATATTGGGTTTCATCCTACTGACTACAATGTGTTTGTCAGTCCATTTGTTATTGCTGAAAACACACAGCTTCATCTCACCAGCCATAATGCAATTGGGACAATATTAAGTGAAAGCGTGACCCTAAGTAGATCTTTACGTTCAGAAATAGTGGCTTTTCGTGAGTGCTTTAACAAAGCATGGAGCACCGTTGCCTTAATTTGGAACGAACATGAAAGAAAGATATTTGGTGAGAAAAGGGGCGTCTCGGCAGCTATTACTTTCACAATAAAATGACCTGGGTATTACATGGTTTCGCTATATTCAATCCCTCAAAGCCCGTTTGCAGTTCCATCAAGTCCACAATGACACTGAAACATGAAGACTCAAGCACGTGCCACCATTGTTTAAGTAGAGACTGAAGCAAATGAGGGTGATCGCACTACGTTCATTAATGACCAGTGAGAAACTACATGAAGATTATTCTGTTAACAAAAATCACTCTTTTTTCGTTGTATATTTCCTTCACGTCTGATGATCTCACAAGTGTCAACGTTTACATTTACTTAGACAGACAATGAAGGATAATACCTGGATGAAATATTGCCATTTTGTGTTTTTAAAATGAGAAAATGATATTGTTTGATAACAAAAAGGAATATTGCTTCCACAAATTCATACCTTGTAAGATATTAACTTATTACTATTAATTAACTGCTGACTATTATAAGATTATTTAACCGGTAAAAAAGAACCTTTGAATCACAACCTTGTATAAAATATTAATGTTCTCCATTTGATATCAATCTATCCTGCGAACAAACAACCTTACTTCATGCACAGAAAAATCAATACAAAGTGTTCCATATTACATGCAAAGACATAAATAGTAAAGAAAAGTTAATCTTCACTGCTCGTCCTGTAAGCTGAAGAGTGTGTTATCTGCCGATGAACCTGACGCAAATATCTACACAGAGATGAAGCAGCTATCAAAAGTCCTACGTGAACAATCTTATCGGTGTTGAGTTGGTTGCTAGGCTAAACATCAATCGTAGGCAAAGCTGATGATGGAATGAAGTACAAACACCAGGGCTATGGGCATCGACTGTCAGTGACATGAGGAAGAAAAATATTGTTCCTCAGGTCATATGTTGCATCTACCTTAACCAGAAGACCAACAAACCTCGGTGAAAGAGTATCACAGAAGAATGAGAGAACTGACTGGGGGTGAGGTGGGGTATCTGGGTGGTTTGGGATGTGAGAGTACGTTTAGCGAGACAAACACTTTAAGCACTAGTCTTCTACCTTTACCAGGAGACATCAAACCTCGGTGAAAGGGTATGTATGACTGCAGGATGGATGGAACACTAGAACAGACGTGTGTGTGTGTGTGTGTGTGTGTGTGTGTGTGGGGTTATCTTTAGTGTGACAAGGAAATGCTTTAAGCCCTAGGCTACCCCAGTGCCCAGGAGACAGGATGGAAAGGATAGTTATCTTGCCGAGTTGGTTATCGCATGTCATTGTATTCTGATTGGATCAGTGATAATGTCATCACTTGAATGTCTTCTCCAGACTACTATTATATAATAACACAGAAATCTTCTACAATAAATCAAATGCATATTTAAATGGATTTACCCACATTTAGATCTGAGAATGTAGATATCTTAAAAATAAACATAAAACTACAAAAAATATATACATGAATAAACCCCCCAAAAACTGTATTCCAAATGGACTAAAAGCCATGCTGAATTTTGGTGTTGTGACGATTGAAACTTTCTAGTCAATTTCCAACTCAGTTGCTCTACCATGTTTATACATTCTCAAGGGTCTGGCAGACAGACTAAAGTAGGGGGCAGGAGCTAGCTCATTTCAGTCACTATCTTTTATGGCATAGCTTTCTATTCAGATTTGAAAATTGTCCAAATTTATCAATTTCTACCAGTTCTACTGACACCTTTACCATCATAAATATTTGCTGGGGTTATTGGTCAAGGTCTCTGATTTAACACAGAAGTAGTCTAAAGCAAAGGTCCAAGCACACTCTTGCTTGTAAAAATGGGACAAAAACAAAATCATAAATGCTGATGTAAAATTCCTCAGAGCAATCCACAAATCTGGGAATAAAGAATTATCTCTTGAAAGAGATTGGTTGGCCACATTTCAATACTCCAATGGTGAATACATCATGCCATGAATTGACCGATTTGGAACCTATTGGCGTATAAAAAGGCTTTCCAATGATCTACAACCCTGATGGGAAAATTGATGTAAATATGGTTGCCATTGTTGTAAAGTGAGTTGTAATGGCAATAGTTGTGTGAGTACAACTCCACGGAACAAAGCCACTATGACCTAGCCGCCTCGTTAAGAGGTCATGGGTCGCCACAATGTCTGCAGAAATCCAGCAAGGGAATCCATAGCTTAGCTTAACCTGCCGATATTTCTCTAATGATTAGGAGGAACGTGGTGGACTCCATGATCACAGGAGTTCCTGACAACTGGGCCTTCCTTGAAGAACACTTACTCAGATTCATAAGACTTGGATCAAGGGCAGGATTGGGTAGATTATCACTTCAGACAAATTTCCTATCTACGGTATATATTACAATGGCATTTCTAGGTTTCCACAAATTAAAGAAATGTTAAGAAGGGTGGGATTTTATTAAGTGTCCAGTCCTTAATCCTAAAATAAACACAGACAATAAAGAAAGAAGCAGTCCAAGAATACTATTGGGTGTCAAAGGGACAAGAAACACAAGAGGACAAAATGAGCCATTTGACAAGCAAGTGGGCCATTTATGCTGCTAGTGGCAAGATTCCAGCAAGGGGATCTGGCATTGATATGACATTTTGTTCGTTGTTCAACATCACGCTCTGCAATATTCGAGTTAAATGATGACCAGCTATAAAGTCTTGGGTGAGACACTCCAGTGATTGACACAGTGAGCAACAATTCACCATGACACCTGTTCACTAAGTTGCCAAGCCAGATCCCCATTTGGCTGCTGAATATGACCAGCATGGGTGAACAGGGACAAACACTAAACCAACATGCCTAAGGCATGAACACCAATGAGTGAGTGAGTGAGTGAGGTAGGTTAGTTTTACGCTGCACTCAGCAATATTACAGCTATATGGCTGCAGTCAGTAAATAATCGAGTCTGGACCAGACAATCCAGTGATCAACAACATGAGCATCGATCTGCGCAATTGGGAACCGATGACATATGCCAACCAAGTCAGCAAGCCTTACCACCTGATCCTGTTAGTCGCCTCTTACGACAAGCATCGTCGCCTTTTATGGCAAGCATGGGTTGCTGAAGGCCTATTCTATCCCGGGACCTTCCCAGATATGTACACCAATGAAAATTTGAAAACGATCCAAGGATCTAGTCTAGATCTTACGAGTTTATACGTTGTGATGATACATTAGTTTGATGAGATGATGCATGACAACACCCATGTCATGTTTCGATACATGTGATTATACCTATTGTCAAGGCATTACTGCATGTGTTTAGTTATATTCTGGACATTAATATTTCATATTTGAGTGAGTGAGTTTAGTTTTACGTCGCACTTAGCAATATTCCAGCTATATGGCGACGGTCTGTAAATAATCGAGTCTGGACTAGACAATCCAGTGATCAATAACATGAGCATCGATCTGCGCAATGGGGAACCGATGACATGTGTCAACCAAGTCAGCTAGTCTGACCACCCGATCCCGTTAGTCGCCTCTTACGACAAGCATAGTCACCTTTTATGGCAAGTATGGGTTGCTGAAGGCCTATTCTACCCCGGGACCTTCACGGGTCATTTCATATTTGAACATGAAAAGATCAACATTTTTCATTCTCAGAGATTAAAAGTTCTAATTTCCCATCTTTATGCACAAAAAATAATCATTTATAACTCTCATAACATCCAAACACATGATACAATTGGAAATTGTAAATGGTACATAAACATATTTAAACCAGTACTTTCAAACTAAATATTGATAGTTTTGAATGAATCGATAATTGTATTGTCTTACGAAAAAGATTGATTAAGAAATTGCTCTGATGTATCCATGCATCCCTAAAAGTAAGCCATGAGAAAACCAAGACGCCATCGTTAACTGAGGATTTGTCTTTCCAATGTTTGTAGGTGCTCACTGACCTATTTTTTCCAAACACCTGAGGGGCTGACCAAAATATCACGGTTAACAATGATTTACTAGGTACTGTATCTTCATCACTACCTTTAGGAGCTACACTGGCTTAACATACTACCACACAGGCCTGGTCTAGGGGCCTGTGGGATTAAACTGATGCATGGGCGTATCCCAGAGGGCTTTAAACTTGCTGGAAGTTGGAGGCGGAGTGGTGAAATGGGGCTTTATGTGTCGTTCAATTGATGGCACTTATACAATGGGCGAGAATATGCGTCTGTATGTCAATATTGACATGTATCTAGTGCTTGTATTTGTCTGGACTTATGCCAGACCTATAGTGCCAGCAGGTTCATTCCTGTTGTTTAAAATGAATACCTGAATCATACAAAGTATACAGTCTCCATGCCAACCAGACTCTTTTATCCCTTAAATCCCAAGCGCCATGTAAGGTAACAGCAAGTACCATTTTGTATGCTCTTTAGTATCTTATGGCTCAAGAGTGAGTGAGTGCATTTTGTCTTATGCTGCACTCAGCAATATTCAAGACATATCACAGGGGTCTGTAAATAATCAAGTCTGTACCAAACAATCCAGTGATCAACAGCATGACCACTGATCTATGCAATTGGGACAAGATGGTGTGTGCCAACCAAATCAGCAAGTCTGACAGTCTGATCCTGTTGGTCACCTCTTATGACAAGCCCTGCTTACTTAAGATCAATTCTAACCTGGATCGCCACGAATTACGGCTCAAGACTCTTTGCTTTTCCGGACAGAAAAAAACAAACAACAACAACAACATGGTGGTTGTCTTGAATTCACATTAATGGAGTGCTAATGTACTCACCACTTTGTTTACAAATGAGACGAAGCCATATCCTTTGGATTTCATAGTCTGTGGGTCTCTGATGATCTTACAATCTCTGAAAGACAAAACAGAGGGATATGACATTTCAAATAAAAATGAAAGTGTGATTTACATTTTGGATATTTCCCATTATATTCTCCATATGATCTTTTCAGGAAATATATATTTTAATACCTCATTGTCTGTGAATGTTCCCCTACATTTGTCCCAAATGGAAAAAAATAAACAAAAATACATAAATCATGTATGTCTTCCAGCGTTGACACCAGGGAACTCTCCGAAATCAAGAGAGGTCTTGGAATCTGACGTTTTACGCAAGGACCTGAAGTTCTGTATCAGGTTGCATAAAGTGTCCTTGCCACTCAGATGAGTGCAACACCCATTCACTACAGTAGGTGTATGCTCATGTTAGAATAAAAATCGTATCGTGCCGCAGGGATATATTACTCAACATAAAAACAGTCTGGTCACCAGATTCACTAGAATTGTTCTAAGACTTAACCACAATTTGTTTTTCATTCATTAAAATCTTTTGGAATAGAATGTCTACATAATAAAATTCAACATTACTAATGATGCCAGTTGGGATTGATGCTGCAAGAAACATTCAATCTTCTAAAATAAACTTATCAATGCAACCATTTTCTGTTTAAACATGTAAAGAAACATGTCTGAATACCAGAACATAATTTGCTTTAAACAGGATGTAAATTGGATTTTGTTTCAAAGAAAAGGCATGACCCTTTTTCAAACATACATTAAGCACATTTTCCAAAATAAATTTATCATCCAGCTTTTTCACCCAATCATAAATCATAGCTCCTTCATCGCTGAGATGCTGGAAAAGCTGTTTATTACAGATTCTTAAGATTATTTTTAGCATCCCTGCACCCTCATATTTCATATCTTATATCTGACATTTTGGGAGATCATCTAAAAGTAATTGACAAAGAAACAAATAATTATGCTTAAGAACAAGGCGCCTTTTTGAGGAACTTAACAACGGGGCATAAGCTCCATAAATAAAGGTCTGACTTGACCAAGTATTGATTGATGTCTTACGACCAAGGAATGCATGCGCAGACTACCCGCACAAGCGTATCATCCACCAGTGATGTTATCAACATTTCAACAACATCATATCAGACAAAATCTCACAACACATGGCTGGGCTCGGTTTCAGGTAATAATGTGTAATTTCTGGCTCCGATGTCTATCATTGGGCAAAAGGCAGTTCTAATACAATGTAGATAGCGGGTTAATTGGAATAAGACGAGATTTCCATGAGAAAGTAGGGTCGACAGGGAAATGACTTATATTTGTTTGTCATGCCATGATGAGTATCTAGCATTCCTTTAATAATTAACTTACAGGAACCAAACCTGCTGAAATTGATCACTCAGTGATGATATTTGAAGTTTTGTTGGCTGTGATATCATAACCTTGGGCTTGTATTAAGACCATTTGGGATATTTGTGTTTAGCAATTTTAAAAACAGACCGTGGGGGTATACATAAAAAAGTAATTGTGGAAAACAATTTGAAGCTGTGCGACCTCATGCTGTTTTAGTATTTATTTTGAGATTTAAACCTGATAGCTAAAACAGCAGGGCATTTGGTAAAACACAGAGTCAGTTTGATGTAAACCTTCTACCATTTTCTTACGTTTTTCAAATACCAAGTATCACTCTCTGGAGTAATTATGGACAAAAAAGCTTGACCATTTCATTTTTGTTCGTCTTTCTTCTCAGTGGGATTACAATGGCATGAAAATTAACAATAATCTTTTTTAACCTGAATTTTTCAACAAAAAAGCATAATATATTAATTCAATGGAAAAAGGAAAATTGTACTGAAAGAAACAGAGAAAATGCTTTTTTCAACACAGGACTCAGAGATTGATCTGTAAATGAAATACAAACTGAAAGCTTGATGGCTATCAGATCCAGTTGTTTTTTCCACATGAGACTAACTGAAGTGAATCAGTTCCTCGTCACAACGGATTGGGCGAATTGAAGAGTAATATTGATGCAATGGTAGACATTCCAACCTTCTTGGGAACCTACAATAACATGAGTTGAACGCATTCTTCAGCAACTACAATAAAGTGAGTTTAATGGAAACATGTGAACACCAATGTGCCCTCTCCATGTTGACCATAAACACTTGACAATGGCCTGCCCAGGCCTGGCAGTAACCCACCACTTTACAACCACCTTTCAAGACGGGCGGAGTGTAAAGACAATTTGCTGGGGCCTAACCGAATCAAATATAAATAAAAAGAATTGTTCTAGAGCGAACTGCCATGGCAAGGAAACATAATGGGATCAATCATACAAGGTTATGTCATATTTTCCCCTCTACTGTCACATGAAAAGATTTCACCGAGCAACACTCGACCACAAGTGTAATGGAAACTTCTCAAAGTCAGCACGTCAACCCGGGCTTACAGACTGAGCCTCTGACAGCAGGCATTAATACTGGGGGATAATAAATGGTGAAAACCGCTCAGCTTCGATTGGACTTTATGAAAGTGTGCTGTGTCTTATTTGGATATTTTTAGTGTAATTGCCAATATGAAAACTGCATAAACGGAATTGATGTTAAACTTTACAGCTCCGGCTCAGTTCTGTAATCAAGTTTTTAACAATATTTTGCGAGTTATAAAGTAAATCTGAGTGGCATTAGGTTAATTCAGGATTTGATAAAATGTTGATGGATTGTCTTCTTGCAAGAAGCAACATGGATTGCCGTTCCACCTGGTGATCTGTTTCTGCTAGGTGGAACATATCATTGGCAGAAGACCTTCCAGCCAAGACCTTCTATTGTTCATGAATGTAGTGATTCAAGTCTGGTCTGTGCCTAATGCACTGTGTTTTACTGTAAATGATTAAACACTAACAGAATCAATAGTATGCAGAACTTCCAAAAACTTGTTTTCAAATTGAAAGAAATAACAAGGGTGAACATCATTTTTAGAAGCATCTAACTGCCGGTACTTCGTGAGAGTGCCATCCTCTTGGGTCTGGCGATGCCAGCCTTGGCTTATAATGGGAGTATTGATTTGAGCTTGGGCAGAGTGAGTGAGTTAGTCAGTCAGTTAGGTTTAGTGCCAGGTCTTAGCTGGACTGCTTCACATATCAGGATAACACCATCAGAGCTAGGTTCAATGCCTATCAATATCACTCACATCATTGGATGTTACTTTAAAGCTGGAGGGAAGACTAAAGTAAGTGAGTGATTTTAGTTTTATGCGGCTTGTAACAATATACCAGCAATATCATCGCAGGAGACAGCAGAAATGGGTTTTGCACACTGTACTCATGTACGAATTGAAACTGTGTCATCGGCGTGATGAGCGAATGCTTTAACCACAAGGCTCACGCACTGCCTATGACGATTTAAGTAGTAGTCTGCAATGGTATGGCGCTGACTAACAGACAATCATAATGAGTACGAAAGTGGGATCTGATAAGACTTAGGAATGAATCTGCATAATTAATCACATCAGCTCAGATGACTGGAGAACCTCTGACCCTTCTGTTATGAAATTTGTCTATGATGAATGCACCTGTTAACTTTTAGCATGGTCCTGGAGGTACCAAGGTGTCATGCCCTTTGCATGATGGGACAACCTATTGGGACACTGCATTCTTGTTCAGTATCAAACTGTTCAGTGTGACAAGGGAATGCTTTAACAGTGGGAGCAGCTTGAGAGGGAAATGGATAGAATGGAATATGAACACTGCATTTGAAATAAGTGCCAGTTAACTGGCCCATGCCTCGTACGTGATGTGTTGCAGTTTCAACACTGTACACGTCCTTATGGCCTGCAGTAAATTTACGTGTCCATTTATTTGGCACTACATGCTGCAATTTTTTTTTAATGAGACCCTGAAGAGTTTAGTCAGGACCAGCAGCTTTTGAAGGTTGTGGGTCTTGATGGAAGCCTGGCATTTATTTTATGAAAATTCTTCAAACTTGTCACAAAGATGTTAGGATAATGACTTGAAACAAGATGAAAGGTGACCGATAAGCAGAGTGAAAAATACATCGGAACACATTCACTGTCATATTTTCATTAGACATAGCGTTATGCTACTGGTCTATGTCTCACTGGTAGAGGTTCCCTTCAAATAAAGATAGACCTGTCTCCATGGTCTGGTGCACACTTCCTGTCTTGATCTAGACACTGAAATTAGTGTGCTGATGAATCTGAAATGCTGTCGCTTTAATAAGGATAACATGATCACGATCAATCATTATCCTGCACAGACAAGGGGAGTATTTTGGTCAACCAAATACACAGGTCAGGATAAAATATGTATATTTGGGAATTTAACTGGAGTAAATTTAACTGACGGAAACACCCTGACATACCTACTCTTTACAAGACAATTTTTGCTAATTTTGATATCAAAATCTTGCCACAACATGGGCCTTGATGGAAAAGAGTGAGTGAGTACAGTTTTATGCTGGTTTTAGCAATATTCCAACAATATCACAGTAGGTGATACCAGATATAGGCTTCACACATTTACCAACAAGAGAATCAAACCCAAGCCTTCTGTGTGAAAAGAGAACAAGGAAAGATTGTAAGAATGCACAGTGGGAGTATCTACAAGACCAGTCTGAATGTTGGCCCCTACAATCCCACATGATCTGAAATATGCAAGTCGTCTGGGGTTAAAAAATTCCAACACCAGGGACAAGTTAGTTTTCATTTTGGGAAATCAAATAATGGTATCTACTAGATAATTTTCACTTATGGTTTCAAACCGGAAATAGGCTTGTTTTTGATATCACGTCTGCTCAAAATATAACCATTACAGTTTGCAGTGTTAATATAGTAGAGTTATCTTTCTTTGCTGTTAATCACTTTTCCATAAATAGTCAAGTTAACATTAATATCAAATACCATGTTGATTTATTCTTTCAAAATAACATCATGATTATGTGATAAAATCAGGGCAAGAGGAAAAATAGTCAGGAAAAAGATACTTTCTTAAAGTCACCTGATCTGTGACAAGCGGCTTTTAAAAAACTTTCTTAACCCCAGGTCATGCAACAGTGCAACAACCCGTTGTAAAAGGCTATTTTAGTGTTACAACTATCATAAGCCTTTGTTAGAGCGTGTGAGTTATGACGACGTTAGTGCTGAGATAGCTGTGCCCAATGGGATCCAGGAGAGAGCAGCTATCCTTGAAATACGACCTACAACTTCCCATGGAAAGAAGACTACCCTACTTTTTGTCATCACAGATGTGAATACTTCATGAGTTTTGTTCCAATAAACCCCCAAGATTCAATCTGCCTTTGTTGCCCATGGTTAGGCAATATTGATATGAAATATTCATCACAATTCGCCATCTCATCTGGTCGCAAAACAAGGTAACATCAAAAGAGTATCTGTGATTACATACACTTTTTACTGCTGTTACTAGCAGAAAGGTATCTCTGCTAGAACTGTCTCATTAATAAGTGCAGGACAATAACACACTTCACCATTCATCATCAAATCCTCTTCTTCTTTTCCTTACATTTTCTTTCCCAAGCATTGGTTCAAGAATGTACACCTCTTGAAGAAAACCATCAAAGAAGAGTCCCACATGAACTGTATTTCTACAGCACATAACACCAGCTGCTCTTGCAGCCAGATACAAAATCTCAATGATGTTACATCTGAAATTAACTTTCACTTTTCTGCACTTTCTTCAAAAGCCAAGCAGTGATTTGAAAAGCAAGAATGTTGAATAAACAAGAATCATTATCAAACAAATAGGGGCTATAAATGTCATGAACCAGACTGTTATGTGTATGGTAAAGTTGGTCAATACCAAAGCATGTGTCTTGATTTAATGAAGTACATCTCTCAAACCGTTGTTTCCAACTGCCTCTGAGGCACCACAATTCTATATGCAGAGTGAGTGAGTTTGGTTTTACGCCACAATATTCCAGCTAGATGGCTGCGGTCTGTAAACAACTGAGTCTGGAATACAGTGATCAACAGCATGAGCATTGATCTACCTCTGCTGAGTTGTCCCCCTTCCGCATGTGAAGAACAGTGATGGTGGGTTTGAATACTACTTTGCCCTTATGTTTCTAGGTTACTGATACTGTACCTATATTTGTGGGGTTCAGAAACTTTAACACTTTGAGTGAGTGAGTGAGTGAGTGAGTGAGTGAGTGAGTGAGTGAGTGAGTGAGTGAGTGAGTGAGTATAGTTTAGTTTTATGCCGCACTCAGAAATACTCGAGTTTTATGGCAGTGGTCTGTACGTAATCGAGTCTGGACCAGACAATCCAGTGATCAACAGCATCAGCACTGATCTGCGCAATTGAGAACTGATGACATGTGTCAACCAAGTCAGCGAGCCTGAACACAAGCATAGTCGCCTTTTATGGCCAGCATGGGTTGCTGAAGGCCTATTCTACTACTTCACAGGTCTTAACACTTCAAACTTACCCACATATGCTTATCTAAATGTGGTGTTAAACCCAACTCACTCACTCACTCTAAACCTTTAGTCTATATTCCTATGATATTTATCACACTTTTGGGATCTAAATGAAACAATACACTGCAACTTTGAAGCACTTTCACCTTGGGGAACATATCTCACAGCCAAACATTTCAGAAAATTTTTCTCCTAATGGATACTGATGGCTACAAATGGACAAACAAAAACTTGGAGGATAGTCAGAGACAAAAGACTCTATAACTTTTGACAAGGTTAATTAGACACATCATATTATTTCAATACACATGACTTATTATGAGAGGTTTGTGTATCATAGGAAGACAAAAACATTCCTACCAAAAGTGGAGAAGTATGTTGCTGGCTGAACCCATCATGCCCCAGGCAGACTTCGAACAATTTTGAAACAATTCTTTTTCCAATGATATCATTTTTCATTTTTCGGCAATAAATTTCCAGGCAATATTTCTCAATAATAACAGCAATAACTTAGCATTGCTTCACAAACGGATAAATACCTATTACGAGTTACGTCTGCCAACAGTGTGCCAGCCACAAGGACTACCCACAGCCAAATATGCAGTTTTGCTGTATCTTATCAAATATTCATACTGAACTGACAGTTAGTTTCATTTATTACAGATGGGTTGAAGATGCATCTATATTCATTTCCCACAAGAAATCAAGTAAATTTCATTTCATATTGGTAAATGATGTGGACTTATTTCAGCATCCCGATGGACCCTCCTCTATCCACTCGAATAACATTTTGACAAAAACCCAAAACGACTTCCCTTCATATTGTATTGAAATGCTTGACACCAAATGACAAGTGTGTTATTGTGTCCGAATGGCCACAATATGTTTCAGATCCAAATACACTGGCTCATATGTCAGAAAGATGTGTTCCCTTTATGAATGGTTTCATTTTAAAAATTATTTTTTATCAACCTTAAACATGAAAAATATGATTTCAACTGTTACTCCAATCACAGCAAATTACTGTTCACTTTCATCAGATAACGCTTCAAAGGTGTCTTGTCCAAGGATCTCATGCAAAACTGATCACAACTAGTAATTTTTATGGGCAAAAAAATCCAATTTCCTAGGACAAGTAAAGCAAAAATCCCCCTTTGGAAATTCATTTGATTAAATCTTTCAAATTATGGTGCAATCGAAAAAGTATCTGCCATGACTTGCCAGGGTTTTATAAAGTTTACTCTATGGTAAGGCTGTCAAAAGTGATCACTGGCCTGTCTCTTTTTTAACTTATCAGCTACCATTGTAACAAAACATGTGAGAGCACAAAGATAGGGGACATATGAAATGCAAGCCATCAATACAACCAAAACCATTTCTTTAAAGATATGATACCATATTGAATGGTAGGAGATTAGTTTTTCCTGTTTCGTTCATGATGCTCGATTAAAATATTTTTTCTAATCATATTCACTGCTCCCTCACAGACTTGTAGCAAATTTGATAACATCGGCCATACTCTATCGATGAAAGAGCTGGAATTCACACTTGCGCATATCAATCATTCATACATGAAATAAAATATGATTTTCACACTGTTTTATCGTCAGCTATTCATCTCTACCAGGAAGATGGAGCCAACACAAATTTGCAACAATCAGTTGTTGGAAGGGGTTGAAATCAACCATTCCTTTAGGTTCAATGACAAGGCACCAGAAGCCAAATTTTATAGATTGAGGACAGCAAACTGGTATGAAATGAAGAAGCCATCACTCAAGCTTGCTTCTGTTCGTTGCTTTTTGTAAATAATTCCCAACGATTCGGCTACTTAAACTTAATTAAATTTGGCCAAAAAATAAAAATGATCTATGAATACATTTTTTGAGTGTGAACTGTTCCTCTTTCAAATGTGTCAACAAGAAGAACAATTTGTTGTAATGAATTTTCTTACACTCTGAAAGGAAAAATATAGGAACTTGATGACAATAATTTTCTTGAACTGCATGCAGAAACTTCTGGGCAAAGGAGGCAAGTCGGCACCAAAAAGTCCACGGAACTAAAAAGGCCAAGAATGAAGATTTTTATGGATATCAACTTCTTTATGTGAGAACACAACATTTCGGAGTTAATGCTTACTCCTTCCTCCCTTTTTTTTTTTTTTTTTTTTCACTTCTAAATGACATTCAAAGAATTAAAAAGGCCAACCTAGAAAACCATCTTGAAACAATTCCGAATTTCTAAGGAAAGAACAAATTAGCAGAACCTATGTATGCCTCGACCAGGTCATTCAGTCCTCAGTTCATAAATATCTGGAATAAACATTTGAAAAGCCAGTTCAAACGTTTGTTTTTTTTCAAAAATAATTATCTGCTTATCATAGGAAATGATGTAAACTGTGACTCTGAACCAAGTGCTGAGTAAACCATCCATAACGTTAATTATATTCTATTAAGGAAGTTTACTTACAGTTTCTCAAAACTACAGCTGACTTTTGGAATTCATCATAAACAGGATTTAAGTTCGGAATTTGTAAGAAGGAAATACCTGATACTGTGTTCCTCACTTTCAGTTTGTGATCTTACAAATGCACTGGCTTCTTGTTATCATCATTCCAATGGAGAAAGATTTTAGAGTGAGTGAGTGACTTTAGTTTTACACAGCACTCAGCAATATTCCAGCTAAATTAGACACAACTTTGAAGGTGTAAGCCATGATAAATCTTGTCGTGTGGCAAGCAACTCAACTGATCATAACGTAACCTATCATAGAAAACATACGAAATGAAATGAAACATTAGTGATAGTGTTTCCATGAATTTATAAACTGTAATGTGGCAATTCTGTGAAACCACAAACTTCAAAGGAGATAGAGGCTGGCACATGTCAGTCAGGAATCTGACAAATTTCCTTCTTTAAGTGTTCTCTTGCCAAGCACCAGAACTGCAGCTGGTTCGTATCTGGGAATACTCAATAAAAAGATCAGCCAAGTCTACTGGTACCAAAACACTCTCGTTTTCATCTTCTTGCTTGTAATTTTTGTCTTCAGGAACATAACGACAGTACTTAGCTTGTCAATCAAGGACATACTTGTGAAGACATCATCCTTTTAATTCCATTCTCTTCAATGGGCTGTTTTCTACTGGGTTGTAAGTTCAGATTTCAACCTGGAGCAAGTTCTGGCTTGATTTGGTTGACACCTACTGAACTGGGAAAGGTTTAAGACATCATTCGATCACCAGAAAGTGAACTCAAAGTGCATACCAGGTTTCTTGCCAATTTTTACAAATGTGAAATGTACTCATTAACAATTTCCAAAAGGAATTACTGACACACCACAATACGCCTTTTTAAGCAACACATATTGCAATACTGTTTTTGGATAACTGATATATTTGGTAAAACATTATTACAGACTGTCATTATCTGCATGAATGACATGATAAACAGAATGTTACATTACCTCTGTGCTTTAAGATAAAATCAACACAGACTTTCTGACCTCTGACGTTTAAGATTGAATTGACCAACTAAGCTTTGAAGTTTAAAATTGAACTCACCTTTCTTCATATGTAACAGAACGTATCAATAGGAAAGTATCCTTAACTGTACAACTTATATTTTTGAAAGGATTTTAGCAAAGTCATATTATTTGATTCTAGGGCTTTAGCTCATATAAAAAGGATCCTTCTGTATCACTTACAAAGATTTTAGCTCCCAAACTTATCACAATACCTATTGTAACGTGAATAACCAGTATGATAGTATATTCCAGTACTATTTATTTGCAAATACACAGCTCTAGGATTTACTGTATACACAGCTCTAGGATTTACTGTATACACAGCTCTAGGATTTACTGTGAACTGCTTCACTGCAACAGATGTTGAGTGGGTGGTGATTGGGAATGAGAACCTACTTCTAAAAAGAAGATGTTACAACAATTGCAAATCAACTTACAAAAAGGTTCAGCATAGTCCTCCTTGGCTATCTTGCCCTCAGTACGTCAACCTCATCTGACATTGTAATATCTAAAACTTGGAAAATCTATAGTTTGATGTGTGATCATGGGTACTACTTAAAACCAGTTCATAAATCTATTCACTTTATATCTGAGACGGTCGGGACAAGAGGACTTCCCTTAAAAATCTATGCCCATCCCTTTAAATAAGTGATCTTAGAATCTCACTTCATAAATCTACTTTCTTCAAATGACTAATTATTTGGGATATCCGAAATTCAATTAACAATTGTGCAATCACCGTGACCCTCTTATATAGTGATGATCAAGCTTGAAGGCAGGCAAACCTATGGCTGATTGTGTAAGCAACAATTCACCTCCCATCATGGCACACTCAATCAAATGACAAGTTCAATTTGAGTTTTTGAGGTGTTTAAAAACAAGGAAATGTTTGAAAAAAATATCTCACATGACTTAAGCCCACTAAAACAATGTATAATGTGAACTAATGCTGGATGTGAGAATTAACTTTGCAATATACTCAACAAAAGACACAGACTAAGGTTTTTCACAATATTTCAAAAATACAAACTACCAACAATCATGGTAAGAATGAGGAACATTTTACTATAGATAATTCTTCCATAACTGATGACATAGTTTACTTAACTTGATGACCATTAACAAACGTTTACCTAAACACTTACTTCAAAGTACACACACTACAAGAAACATGACACACACATTTTTCTTTGTTTTCATAAAGAATCAAAAAGAGACATAATAAAACGTGTTAGTAACTGTAAATTTACACAAATGATCAAAGAAAACATGCTGATGTGTCTGAAGGTAATGACAACACAGATTAAAAAGAATAGATTTAAATGTGACCCACAGAATGAAATGCCCTCATGATACCCTTTCAAGTGGCCCCATATTCATGTCCCCCAGTTTTGTGGAAAATAGTTACACATTCCAAATATGGAGAAACACAAATGAAAGGAAGGGTGACAATGGTTTTAGGTATTATTTTAGCACTATTTCTATTTATGATATTTCTTAAACCCTTATTAGGCCAAAATTTAGGTCCCTTCAGTTTTGTTGAAAGTAGTTTAGTCATTCCAAATATTAAAAAATACAATGAAAGAAAGGGTGACATCTGTTTTACGACCCTTTTTACAGCAATATCTAGTTGGGGACAGTAGAAATGGGCCCCACACATTACATCTATGAGGCAAATCAAACTTGGGCTTTTTGTTTGGTGAGTCAACAGTTTACCCTGTAAGCTTTTCTCAAGAAAGAACAAAATATATCAAGTTTGAAATTGAGTATTAGCTTTGCAACAAGTACACGCAAAAAGTATTTCAATTTAGTCAAAGATAATCTACCCAAATAGAATCAAAAAAGAAGTAAAATATATATGCAGCTTAAATTGAGTGTTAATTTTTAGCAAAGTTGGAATTTGGCAATTCAAATATTTTTTAGAAAAAAAAAAGATATGAAAAAATGACAGCTGGCTAAAAAAATGTTAGTAGAAACAAGACTGTTCGTAGGACAAGTTCATCCAGATTTTATATTGCATCAACCGTCTGACACTGAAGGCACTCAAAAACAAATTTGAATTCGACACACGGAGGTTGGCAAGCACTCTCGGAGCATGCTGGTTTGCAATGTAAGTGGTCCTTCACAAGACAAGGCGACTTCATCTACCATGAGGGAATATTGAGGTTCGACTGGCCTTTGTGCTTCCGGAACTCGCATCATATTGCCAAGAAAAATATGACCAAATCATGCAACAATGTCTCTCAGGAACTTATCAGCCATACAGAACTGTAAGTTGTGTGTGTGAAAAAGAGGTGATGATCAGCAAAAACACTGCATCACGATAGGGTTGGGAAGTCATTTCTATCAATGCTGGTTATACAAAGACCCCTCTGGGAAGAATTATCCAAATTTGTTCCTTCTCTCGCTCATGATTTTGACAAGTTGGATGTCAGTATCGAAGCTTGATGTGTTTTATGTGGACGAACAAAATGGTCTCAATCGACAAAACCTGACGTGCACTCAACATCTTGTTTTATCTCCATCAGTGAGAGAGCTGTGAAATCTTAAGGCTACCTGTTTTTCAAAGGATGTTTTCTTTTGTCAAGAGGCCTGAATTTGCAGTCTATTTGCATGACCTCATGTCAATTTTTGAGGACAGTCTAACACTCAATTTTAAAGGGTAACAAAATGTCAATCTTGGATAAGAAGTGATAATACTTAAGCGGCAAGGTCATATATGTACCATTTCTGTTTCACGATGATTGTTCGTAAAACAATAAGAAAACAATTTCAGGGGGAAAAAAGGAAAAAAAAAATCAATAAACTTGAATGTACTTTCTCTCCAGTTATGATACATCTACACAGGGAATACTTCCAAACTCAGAATTATAATGAAAAGCAAAACATTCCATTCCATTTAAACCTATCTGCAATTGCATCTACCAGGCAATAGATTATGATGGGAAAGAAAGCGCACACCATTTGCAATCCTAGAAGTAATATCACGAACACAGACCCCCAATGAGAATACGTAATGTCTAGTACCAATTTTAAAAGTAGTTTTGCAATTCCCACAGGCAATAGAAAAGAACTGCAATAAAATTTTGACCTTCCTAGTAGCAATAATTACTAGATTATAGATCTAAAGAAGAAAATTAAGAGAATTTGGTGATTATTAGTGACATAGACTGAGGAAGAATGTTTTTTCTAAGTGAACACAGACTCAGCTCATTGTACGAGGGTTGCATTGAATTGATGTGCCTCAATCTTACAGCCTCCCAAGCATGAGCAGAGTCTTAGGTATCAAAGTTTATGAAATAAGAAAGAAATGGACTGGCCGACATTAAAATCTCACATCAGAATGAACATTTTCCAGCAATCATAACAATAAAGTTTTATTAAAATATTCAAACAGAAATGATTTCCATATTTTGAAGTTTTTTCTTAATGCCAGCCATAGTATTCAGCAAAATAACAAAAAGTAGGAAATTTGAAAGAAGTAAACATAAATAATGTATATATACATTTTCAAAAACACTAAAATAGAAAAGAGAAATAATAAAGAATGTATTGAAAAAAGAAGAGGAGTGAAAGGCATACATGGCCACGGGAACAAAGTAGCGCTTTTGGGATGGTAGCAGACAGGGCCAGTTCACGCTGGGGATATCTGTTAAGTCAGGAAATAATAATTAACACCTAAGTGAGCAAGTGAATCGGGTTTAAAGCCATTCTTAGCTTCATTCTAGCCACCTTGCAGCATGGGTCACTAAGAATAGGTTTCAAACCCAAAATCTGACATGATGATTCAACACTTTAACCATCAAACTTCCCGTATGCCCCCTTAAGTGCTTCAGCCATTTCATGGACAAATGACAGACTGTATTCTGTAGCAATTAATACTAAAAGTTTCTTTGTAATCACAACACTTCTTGTTTCAGTTCCAGAAAGTTTTCTGTTTACAATTGTTTGATCTCCTGTCAATAAGTTATGGCAGTTGCAGCAGTTGCGTTTTATGTAAATGTATTATTCATAAAAGTTGTACATCACTTGATTCTTTCATATTATTACAAAATTTGATCTGCTATGTCTTGAGTGAGCGAGTTTAGTTTTACACCGCATTCAGCAATATTCTTGCTATATGGTGGCAGTCTGTAAATAAACAAGTCTCGACGTGACAATCCAGTGATCAACTGCATGAGCAACAATCTACCCAAATGGACCATGCTATGACTTATAAAGCTAATATAAAGGAATCAGGTGATCCTTAACGTTTATTGATTAGTATATTAGAATGTAATTTTACAACTATGACCAACTAATCCCTTTGTGTTTATAGTATACTCTAGCCACATGTTGAATCTATTACTAGTCTTGCTGCTTGGGCTTGGCTGTCATACTTAGGACATGGAAGAATGTAAATCACAGCAACTGAATTTTGTTTTACGCCACTGTCAGCATTATTCCAACTATATTCCTCAGGTGCTTAAACAAGGAAGTGCGGACAAGACAAACTACTCAATGAAACCATGAACATGGCAACAATAAAGACAGACAGCCTGACAACCGATCAGCCAGATGAAAGCATTGGATATCTGGGAGCAATTTTAAAATGCGCATGCTTTCTGCATTTACACTAAAAATATCAATTTTAATTCTTTGTAATAATTACATAACTACTGGAAATTTGATAACAGCTAAGATTAAAAACGTCCAAATGTGAGACCCAAATGTACATTATTTTTTCTTCCTTATACATCTTTGCCCCCAAAGTGAATTCATATTCATTTGGTACAGCAAAGGTTACTATGAAATCAATACTGTCTGCACGTTAGTGTTCAACAAATCTTCCCTGCAAGTTTATACCTTATTCATACCATAACAGTGTCTACAGTAAGATGTAGTAACATTCAGAAACATCCAGAAAATCCATACATTATTCTAGGTAGATATGATATTTATACACCAACAGAGGCATCGCTATTTGCTGTAATTTTCCCCGTTCACCAAATCGGACTATAACGAAAAAATAATTCATGAGTGGTACTTGAAAATATGAAAATAGTCCAGCCATCCAACATATGTGCCGGGTGAACATTTCTTTCTTTTGATGTATGCCATTATATATACACTGTGTCATGGACAATGATTAACAGCAAGGAAATTGCTTAATGCTGGAGACAAGAGTTGAAGATGATTTGCCTCAGTGGGAAGACATGATTTGGTTACAGTATGTAGGACATCACCTCTCACAGCCCCAGGTCATGATCAACTGGTGCGGTATCCCAACTTCGAACGCGGGTGCTGCAACCACTTGAACTGTAAGCCCTACGCTCAGTGTATTTCTTGGTAGTGTGCACATGCTTGGCTTAAATATTATCTTGATTACCAGTGGTCCCCTCCCCACTAAAAATCAATGGATAGTCTATTTCCAGGAACCAAGCGGAACCCCCGGAGAAAGTTTGGAGGATCGGCTCTCATCAGCTAAAAGCAAAGATCGCTCAAGTCTTGGGAATACATCGCTTTCTCATCAAACTTTTATTTCCCTTGTGCTGAACAAGTCTTCCGAGTAGTCTGAAATTATGACACCCTGGGCACTGAAATTGATTATGCTCTGACTACAATTAAATCCACACAAAAGAACAAACTCATGTCACTTGTTGCCAACTCCCTGGTCTATGGAAAAGGTATCTGCAATTTTGGTCATAATCGAGCTTTGGGATTCTGAAAAACATCCCTTACATCTCAAGGGAACGATCAGGAATAATTTTCATTTTATTTGCAGCAATTTCTAAGAGAATTATATAGTGTGATTTTCAGGATAGATGACCCCTGCCTTTAGAGCTCTTAATGTCTATTATATAGACTTCACTTTCTATCAACTTTAATTAAATTTCCTGCAAACTCACGTGTGACAAAGACTAGCACCAGTCACAAGGTGCATGAGAGTGTTATGGTACAATTTCTTCCTTTCAGACACAGTAATTTGGTCTTCACCTTTGTAATATATACTGTACTCGATGACGACAAAGTCAGATGCGATATAATAATGACTGCAAAAGTAGCCTTGTACTTAATGCATTTGCTCATTACTCAGTAATTGCAGGTTCAACTCCCCAAATAGGTTCAAAGTTTGATGACTATGAAAGTAGATATTAAGGATACTGGGACATTGTCAAACTTCACTAATAACATAGGCAGGAGCTCCAGTCTTTTACAATTATCTTGTAGTCTTGTGTATATTCTTAAACGTACATGCATGTTCAATGACGACAAGAATCTAGCTACTCAGATGATACAAATGCCAAACAGAAATATGCTCAGACACTGACCAACTTCAAGTGGCAAAATATGGGTTTGAATTCGTCCCAAGCAGCTGTGCTTGTGAAAGAAAAACTGAATGTTGAGTATGATTTTATGCAGCTTTAGCAATACTCGTGCAATATCACTGCGGGGTACACCAGAAATGGGCTTCACAAATGTGAGGAATTGAAAGCTGGCTTTTGGCATGACGAGCAAACACTTTAACCACTAGGCTACTCAACCATACCACAACGGATGGGATCAAAGTTCTGACCCCCCAAAACGCTCATTATGTTAAGACCTGTTATAAATTTATAGTCTATCATGGGCTTATGAATATCATAACGCTAAAAACATTCAGTGGACTGTGCCCCAATGATCAAGTTTTCATGATGCCAGCATGCCAGCAGTATCAATCACTAGTTTACTTGGTACACACTTGCTGATTTATATGGCTAGAAAACTGTCAAACAATAAACAAATCAATAGGCTCACACCCTTGGAATCTTACGATGACTCCAGGTCCTCAAAACATCTAACACATGTTTCTGACTTAAAGTCTAACATTATAGCTGCGCAGCATTTATGGAAATAAGAATCTGATCTTTAGACTTCATCACCTCAGATAAATATGCATTATAGACACATTGTATCGGAAAATAGGATTCATAACAATTTACATGCCGCAACTATTGGTTGTTGATATGCCAGCCATCTTGCTAGTCTCTAAAGGATGCACACTATCTTCAACTAAACATGATAGATAATGTCAGAGAAATTCCTTTCCTGCCCCGAGATCAAGACAATCTGACTTCAGTAACCCATTCTCATAAAAAAACAATAAGGTTGACTATTTTGGTAACCAAATGCCCAAATTGGCAGTGTCTTTGACGCCCCCTTCTGGAAATGATAATCTTTGTAAAGGAATTAGCTGAATGCTGAAAGAACCTCATAGCATTACTGTCAATGTGCACCAATTTGCATGTCTGATGATGAGTTATCAAGGGACACACACAGTGACTTGCCCAACTATAGGTATCGCCATCTACGTATTGGCCAGACTGCACAGTAAATGCCTACTAAACTCCTTGACAATTCCCAGAGGCAAATACCTATTTCAAATTCCGCCCCATGATGTGACTAAATCGTTTTGGATTAGTAAAGGCTAGGATTAACAGTATCGCTTTGCTAATACGCTTCAACGATTATCCCATGACTGATCTTGTAAAGATGTGGCCTACACAGGTTGATTTAGTAAATTTAATCATCATTTACAAAAACATGCATTTTCTCTTAAAATTGCTCCAATGCCATGAATACAAATTTGATCAATTTAACTCAGATGAAATTTGAGGTTTAATTCAAACTCTGAATGTCTTTGAAGGAACAATTCTACAAGGACTGATTTCAGAAGCAGAAATATGTAAATTAATCAGATGCATTATTGCTAAACTGGTGAATGAATTGATTAATCTCTGCAAAAGTACACTGCACAGAAAATTAAACATATGCATAATTAACCCAAACTGGGGGAATAAATGAATTTTAAAAACAACACAATCACTGCCAATGTACTATGCAAATGTTTGAAGACAAAGCCCATATTACTGACACACTGCTTAAGTATTGTCAAACCTATTAAATATAAAGGACAGTACCCCAGTACCATGTAAATTACTTTATAGAAGTAATCTTTTTTAAACGTAATTTATGTCCATACACATTTTTTTATAGTCCTAACATATGCTCCCTTCATCAACAGTCTTGTCCAGTCTGCTGGCAACCAACCCCATTCACAGCGTGAAGCTATTTAATATCCTGTTCTATCTGTTTTCCCTCAACCAAAGCATTGATCAAAACACTGACACATGACATCCAGCAGGTTTCATTGTCCTACAGTTAAGAAGTAAAGGAGAAGGCGCCCATGAAATATGGATGATTTAAATAAATTAGTTTCTCTGTGATGATGAATTCCAATTTGCATTGTCTGTTTTGATAGCTAGTATCTCGCTCATGACTATAGTATTTTGGTCAATTCAAATTCAATATTTGTAAATTTCAAATATGTTTGGCCATGGAACATGAATGTTTGATGTTCGCATACTTGACACAATTACCTGATCAACTAACCAAAGCAGTCCAGTTG
The DNA here is from genome assembly GCF_037392515.1 of Haliotis asinina. Classification (NCBI taxonomy): domain Eukaryota; kingdom Metazoa; phylum Mollusca; class Gastropoda; order Lepetellida; family Haliotidae; genus Haliotis; species Haliotis asinina. The sequence goes on along the minus strand of NC_090294.1, from coordinate 16,822,538 downwards.
GAATGTGGCCATGTTGATGACAAAAACGATGGTCTCCTGCCAAACAAATCACTGAAAGGGACGTAGCCCAAAAAGTGACTACAAGACCCTGCACTACATTGACAACATGTGATCTGAAATTTCAAGTATGTTACACTGAATTTTAACTAGTCAGCAGGAGAATATAATCGTCTTTGGCTAGCATAATGGTGTGAATTTTGAAGGCTGCTCAATTATGTCATCTTGTAAGCCACTGTGCAGAGTTTACTCTATTAGGATTAAAAAATCCCTTCAGAAACCTGCAGTTACCTACTGAATTGAGATTCATCAAACATATATATTTTAGATTTCACCAAATCCTCAGATCTCCAAAGTAACCTCACACAGAAGTGATTCTAAAACATAAATGAATTAACACTTACCTTTCCTGAAGAACTGAACACAACATTTGCTAAGGACCAAATGTTACCGTAAGTTAAATTTACGATCCTAAGCAAAAGCTGAGTGGCATAATGAATTTAGAGCTCAGGTCCCACAACATCTTACTTAAGGATATACAACTACTGTAAACATAAGACTTGCGTCACTTGTAGTGCTAAGACAGCGACTGGGTACATGGGTAAGAGGTGTATGAACAGATCACAGCAATGGTCAACACTGAAAGCTGAATTGTTTTGACATAGTGTCATTTCGGTTTCCAGCTTGCAGACAAACTGTGAATAGTGAATTTTCTGCATTTTCCAGCCTTCATGTCTGTACCACTCCCGCCTCAAATACTTACGAGATTTCTCCGAATACTTTGAAAGCTTCACGTAACTGGTGTCCTTCAATGTCTGGACTCAGATCCCCAACAAATATGTGAAAGTGTTCTGCAAGAGAAAAGAAACCAAATTATGGAATCTGCACATCTTGACTCACCCCCTCTCTTTCGCAGAGGGCTCATTACCAAAGTAATATCAGGATAACCAGCATCCAATCAAACATGTCCCGTTCCCCCCTCCAAACCTTCCCATCCCGTCCCCAAAGTTACCCACAATCCATTCCTTCTTCAGACCCACCTGGTCCTGGAACTTTTTTTTGCACCACCATCTATCAAATCTTTCATGGAATGAAGTTCACTTTCAAAATCTGTACCTATCGCTAAAGAGAACCTGGTTCTCTTAAACCAAAAAAGAAAAAATTCTCTCCCCGTTTTGGCTAATGGTAGATAGATTTCTTTTTTTCTTCAGTTTTTCTTTTGCATAATTTGGTGGGCAGTATTAATGAAATAAGTAAGACACACATACCATACGTTGATCTTAACCACTCTGAAATGCAGGAAAGAACCTCATCAGTCATAGTAAAATGTGGAAACAACAGAAATGGAACTAACTAGTGCACGAACATCCATGGGGCAAAATGGTCCCAAACTTCAACTCCGTATTTTTTCTCTTTAAAATGTACTCATTATTTCTTGAGAAAAACAATTCAACACACAAACTCAAGTGAATTTATTCCTTTTTGAGTTTCCATGTCTTTAACAGATATTCCCAGTGGAAATTTGACAAAGTTAATCCCAGTGTCTAGCTGCAGAAAGATGTTCATCAGCTTCTGAAGTTGTTTGTAGAATATCCTGTTCAAACCCATAAACTGAGCGTAGTTGATCACAATCACAGATTTCCATCACGTCAAATTTCCACAGTGTTAACTCAAAACATGGATTAAATTGATGTTTAGTTTCATCGTTGGTTTTATTAGTAAACAGTTTAACGGAATTAGGGCAAATTGAAAACAATAGATGGTCCTTGGGCATAGAGGTAAAGAAACTGTGCACCTTTAGACACAAGATGATAATTTCTCTTTCAAGAAACCAATGTGGGTCCTTATTCTGGAATAAAACTGCACAAAAAACAGAGAATAAAACCAGCATCACAAAATAACACGCTGAAAGTAAACCCTATATTAATACACAAAACATCAAATATCACTATTCAATGTCCTTGTCACCGGCTATGAAGAAATCTGTCAAACGAGATAGACCACACTAACTAAAGACGACAGAGAACCAATCTTCAGCTTTGCAGAGTACCACACTTGCATATGTTGCTTAGTCTAGCTTTCCTCCCCATCAATCTAACGCCTGTGAGCAGATTGGCTCTTGGCAAGGATCGCGACCTTGTCTGTTCAATATTATCTCACTAATGGCTCTAAACAGTCTAAATGTTTGGACACAAAGATCAGATGAGGCGCAGGTGAAAGCTATTGGTGACAGAATAACCTCCATGATTCCAGACACAGCAGGACTAATATAGACCCATCACTGCCAACCAACATGTTGGGGATAGATCCAAAGCAATCTTAAGCATGTTGTGGAGAGTTCTTGAAGCCTGAATTACACACAGCTTCATCAAACACCATCAATCACTTTCTTAACTTGCTGTAGCAATGTATTGAAGATGCTGGGTGATAAAATGAAATCTCTAGAGATTATTGGGAAAATTCAAATTGAAATTACATCCAAATTGGAATCATATATCCATTGAAAGACCTATGGAGAATGTTGTGGCAAATATCAGTTTCCAGTCAATGTTAGCATCAGCAACACCTCAACACAACAGGCTCCTTATGAATACCTATCCATACAAGATAGGCAAAATATTTGTTGAAGATCATTTCTGACACTTTACTATGTCTGCTTTCATCCAATCCTTTCTTCCAAATTTCTTTTAATTCAATATATTTCAAAAGCACGAGTTTTCATTTGCACCTTTAAGACTTTGAAAAGGTTAAGGATGGGCATACTGTGATCAATTATACATGATGTTTAAGTTTTAACCTAGTCTGTCAAATAAAACAGCCGTGAGCTATTTGCTGATGTGGTTTCAACACCCGTTGTGATCACAGTTGCTGATAATGAGGTGGTCAAAATGATTACAAAGAAAACAATTTGTGATTATTGGACTTGACATTCACCGAAGTAAATTAAACTCTGCATGAAGCATAACAGGCTGGCAACAAAATTACACCATTATTTGCAGAGTCCAACACCACTAGCTTGACATCACATTTGTGCTCGTACTTGCTGATCAAAGCAAGTGCATTTATTTGTTTTATAAATGCTTCTGTTAGCTCCAAATCAGCAAAGCATCTTCTTTTAGATTTGTATTTTAAAAAACCCACCAATGTTCAGAGTTTCAAATTAAAGGAGCATAGTACTCCTGTGGTCTTCACAAGGTATCCTAATCATAGGTAATTTTTAACAATGAGTTAGTGAGGTTAGCTCAGCTGGATTTCACTTTGTGGCTACATTTTCAGCACGCATTGATTTGAAATTTCAAACAAGATATATTTGTTCCAAAGTTCACGTTTTAGTCACCAAATTTCAGGCTGGTTTGATGGACATTGCAGCAGGTTTTCAATGATGAGTCTACTGAACAAGGCCCATAGGAGCCTCTGGTGTCTTTACTGTATAAAGTGTTCATTTGACTTCTGTGATGCTTACTGGGAACGAGGCAGTTTCCCTCGTTAATTCAATTTGGACGATTTTCGATCCTATAATCAACAGCAATCTTCAGAAGGCAGATTTTTTTTACAGCATGTAATAATGTTATAAATACTGATAGACTAGAACGAGAGAGTTCGCAGGAAAGAATTGATTGACGACAGATCAAAGGTGTTATTGACAAGCTTTTAAAACAAACTCCAATTTGGCTTCATCCTATTGCTTTCAAACATTACGAATTAGAGGGATATGAAAAACATGCGATACAATGCTTGTGTATTGGTTTGGACAATGAGCCTTCACAAACAGCTACAGCAGACACAACAGATTAAATCCAGCTGTATATTCCTTAACTGAATCAGTCTATGACCCTCAAAGCCTGCTGCGACTTCAGAAAAGCTGTGCTGAAAGATTACCCTCAGAATAAAATCTACAGGAGAACTAGATCTAATTGGTGATCAACTAACAGCTAGGGCTGACTGCACGATGGCTGTGTTTCAAATCACTTCTAACGTGGATGTATTGGCAGGCCAGTCCAATCGCCAGCTCTCCAACTCTCATAATTGAAGATAAGTTACTTTCCACAAGGGAGAGATAAATCGTAATATATGGAGGACAAAGGTTTTATTACACCCTCTATTGGTTATTCTTGGAACTGAAAACCCCTACAATGCAACGGTACAAGTAATCATGGCGGATTACCATATCTGCGAGTGCTCGGTGACCAATCTTTGGCTCACATACTACCACCTCTAGAAATCCCCTCTTAATGACCGGCATAAGCCTGATATGCAATCACTCCATTGGAAAAATGAGGAGGTTTTAACGTGAAATTAGCATGGCAAATATTTTGGTCAAATCAAAATAAAGTGACAATAATGCTATTGCTAACGGCAGAATTAGGAAATTTTCTGATCACATAATGACAAAAAGAAAAATTTCAAAAGAATTTGAATATCCTCAAGCTCAGTCTTGAGAGACTTTTAGTGTGATTTTAGTCAAGGGAGGCAACTCTCCTTCAAGACCATCCTTCTACATGCGGATCTCAATTGTCTTTAAACCTGATTAGGAATCAAATGCATCATTGACATGGTTGTATTATAAATGAAGAGACGTCTTAGAAATAAAAACGGAGATCAGGAAAAGCAGATTTTGAGTGATTTGAACAGAACTCACAACAAATTGAGAAAACGTTAATCAAACTTTACTATTCATTTGAAAATTGTCACCTTTGTCATGACTTTTTCGAGAAATTTCGTAATCTAAGTGCTTTAGGCTACTTTGAAATTCAAATTAGAAAAACACTTTTTTGAGCATGAACCCGTGAGCAATTTGTTGGCTTTAATTAGCTTTGCCTTAGGCTTAAAGAGCGAGGGCTCCTGCAATAATTCATAAGACAAACCATTTCTCGAGGGGTAGCAAAATTCTACAGTTATTTCTTCACTTAGTACAGAATACGACAAGCCAAAACCTTGCTGGGGATTTCCCAAGCTGATTAATGAATAATTAACAATCAATCAATACACTCATCCTGAGAGCTACTGGAAAATTTTGATAGGCAAAAATTCCCTATGGTGTGAAATGGATAAGTTATGCATCGGCCATCTGAACGAATGGCAAAGAGGTTGAATTTTCCCCGCCGATGGCAATTTTCATGTGTCAATATTTGCCACGTAATAGATTATATTTAACTTCCCAAGTGTCTCCAATCTTGAACGAAAAACACAATTTTGGATTTGAAATGTGAGAATTTGCAAAATCATCTTTGTAATCACAAGACTGCGAAGTACTGGAGCGAAGACTGGATCAGGAGGCGGGCCAATGTATCTTTTTTTCAAAATGATTAATGTGTGCCAACATTTCAGTTGATATTTTCCCCTCTATAAAACATTAGATATATGCGATAGGGAAAAACCCAGAGATATTGAATTTCCTCAGCCATAAACTTTACTCCCAATTTTTGTCTTGACGAATCTAGCAATGCTACTCATTGCAACGCAAATATTTTAACACAGTACAAATCCTGAAAAACATTATTTCCGATTACCATGGATAGAAAATCATTATTCTTTAAACGCCATAACAGAATTGGCAAAATAACGCATAAAGAATTCCTTCATGGGATGACATTCAAACTCGCAGTTATGCAACAACAAAGTGATGCTCTGGTTAATGTAACAGCATAAGACTTTGCCACTGATTTTATTTCATCAAACAAAACTGTGATGTAAAATTCCAAAATACCAAAATTGTGCTAAAAGCAGCATCAAAGAAAAGCGTATCATCTGTTGTAACTTTATCAATTAATGAAGCCTACAGAAGAAACTACTGGCTTCATCAGGCTGTCCGGCCCAACGACCAGAAATAACAAGCGCTGATATGGAAATCAATGCATTCGGTGGTTGAACCAAGTGCGCAAACGTGAAACTTCCGTTTCTGGAAGCAGACAATGTTAACATACAATCTACTTCCTACTTAAAATGTTCAAAGGACAAGTCTGACCATTGGCAAACACGTGATGAAGTGGCTTGGTAACAATGGTGCAAACATGCAATGACTTGAACAAGAGTAAAATCAAAGGTCATTTAAAAAACTGACGACCAACTTATCCGTTTGACAGTATCTAGTGATTAAAATTGTAATGGGGTCCTGGATCATTTAGATTTTATAGCATTTGAATTTAGGGCCCATTAATGTTTAACATAAAGGTTACATAAAGATCCCTACTGTCAAGCTTCATTGGAACCAATATTCAAACATTAGATCAATAATGGCAAGCATTTACTGACGTCAAAAGATGTACTGCATGTTGCATCAGCAAGCAGTCTCAATGGGATTCAAACCACCCATGAGACATCAAAACACAGAGAATGTGAACTACCTTTCAGCTGAGTTAGTCCTGGCTTAATCTAAAAGATCAATTTGTTTCTCAAAAGGTCAAATTATGTTTGAAAAAGATTCACTGGTTCAAATTGAGCTGTCAACAGTCTGACTGAATAACTACAGTAGTTGTACTCTTCATGTGCGTGATCATTTATTAATCAGACATTTTAACATTAATGATATGCAAGGTGACAAATTTAAAATGATCAATGAAGCACCTAAGTCTTGGTGTCAACTTCCGAGTTATAATGATGTAATGATCTGTTGGAGGACTCCTGAAGAGCCTTCGGTCTAACTGTAAAGTGCTATTGGACATAATCAGTATATTATTCTCCCAGCTTCACAGACATGAAACAGCTCGGAGGATTCAGCTGTTGATGATCCTACTTTTCCGGCGAGAAACGTCTGAACGCAAACTGTAATAAGGCGTAACTATGTCTTAAAAGACAGATTTCAAAAGGTCAAGTCTCCAAGATGAAAATGAGTCCTGTGTATAGCAACAATTCTAACTGGCGGAATGACAGACCCGTCTCGTGAGACGCAGCCCCGCTTCGATGTGCATGTAGGGAGCCCCCACCAGGTGGCGGGTGACACTGAGGCTAATTACGCTGGAGATGCGTGGAATACCAGTCAAGACACCTCGGCTCATCAGGTTGTTGGCCAGACACACCAAGATTTGACCTAACTGGACACAAGGCCTGCACAATCGACTGACCATTGACAATGAAAATCTTATTACGTTGCAAAAAAAAATCCTTTGAACCCTCGAAGAGAAGACATTCATGGCTGAGTTCTTGGAAAGAAAAGGACGTGGGACAGAATCTAATTTGAAATACACTTGAGAAAAGCCAGTTGAATATCCTACTGTAGCAATGAACGTCTTTCCTTTCAGAAAATACAGAAGAAATTAAATTGAAGGGCTCAATACTTCTTCAATACTTTCTTGTCTTGTCATAAAATACCATTTTGGTTGATGATTTCCAGAAAACATGACTAAGATACAACACATATTTCATTCAAACTGATGATAATACACAAAAACGATATCATAAAAATACATACCAGTTTCACTGAATTATTTGCAGGTTTGACAGATAACCTCTATAACAGTTTTATAATTAACAGTAATTTAATTCAATGCAGAAATCAAGCACAATAAACTGTTTGAACTAACAAATCATCCTTGTAATTCACCAAAATACAATTTACATCCGGCTTCAATAATTTGTGGTGAAAATGTCGGAATTAAACCTCTACTTGTGACAACAAATCAATGAACTGGATGAGTGGTGATAGGAGAGCCACCAAGAAGAGAACTCATGACATACTAAATAAGCCATGAAAGCTGCTTCGCACAAAATGCCCTTTCCTCTGTAACAGCTTTGAACAGATTCCAACCAACAAAAGACTTGCCAGGACCCACGTCTTTGTTGTAGAGAGATGTCGAAACCTCCTGCAAATGATAGACTCTCTGGAGGCAAACCTTACAAATGGCCACACTTCGAAAGTTTTTGTCTTTCTCTGGGTAGTCATAAACTTGTCCAGGCTCAGATAAAACTCTGACATGGATTCGTTTTTTAATTCCACCTGCTGCATATTTTTCTTTCATTGGGCTTCATGCAGCACAGGGGATTAAATTATGAAACAGGTCTTTTATGGAAATTGCCTGTTCGGTGGAAAGACACAATTCCGGACCTGAAGTTAAGGCACTATACAAATGAGGCAGCCTTTCGTGAAAGGCGACAAAGATGAAGTGCTCGGCATGCACGTTGCCCATATGATTTGAAGCAATATGTTATTCTCAACAGTGTCCCATGATGAGAGATCCAACTGACCCCATGAGATAGGTTTCTTAAAGCCTCCTTTATCGTAATGTCAACAAGAGGCAATTCATTACGTTAAGCTTTGGTCATAAGAAACTACAGGGAAACCATAAAATAAATCACTCTTATCTCTATTGATGTGTTTTGTAATCATGTCTCTAATTCAAACAAGGGCAGGAATAATGAAATTGATGGTTATTATGCTAGAAGGCTATGAAAACTCTTTAATGTTGCCATGAAACTGTGCTTTAAAGAATCAAGTTGTACACATCTCCACCATTTCAGACCTGGGTTTTGGATTCGAGAAGTAATCCTAACAATACAAACGTTTCAATTCTCTGTTCAAGCAAGTGAATATAGTTTTATGGAACTTTTAGACATATTTTTGGAATATCAAACCTGATGTGGTATTGGACTTTACACATTATACCCATCTGGGGAGTCGAACCTGGTTGTGGGTGTTACAAGCCAACCACTAACTACCCTTCCGCCTCTTACTCGAGAGAGTGAGTTTACTTTTAAGCTGCACTTTGCAATATTCCAGTTATATGGCAGTAGTCGGTAAATAATCGAGTCTGGACCAGGCAATCCATTGATCAACGGCATGAGCATCGATCTGCGCAAATGGCAACCAGTGACATGATTGTGTCAGCCAAGTCAGTGAGTCTGACCACCCGATCCCCTTATTGCCACTTATGACAAGCATAGTCGCCTTGTATGGCAAGCATGGGTTGCTGAAGGCCTACTCATTCCCGGACCTTCATGGCCTTTCTTACTTGATGTTACACTAGAGGTAACAATAACCACGGAAGGATCACTTCTTAAGAGGACCCATGTTACTTGTTCCTTTTAAACACTTGAAATAAAACCTTTAAGTATTTTGAAAATTGGTCTTAAAGAAGGACTTCCCACTTAAACTCTTCATCCCTAATCCATGTACCAATAACACATAAGAAATTAAGTAAGTAGAATCAGAGCAGAATTTCTGACAAGTGTCAAATTGAATCCATTAACCAAAAAAAAAAAAGATTGAAATGATGAGGAAATGAATTGAAAAGAGTTAATTTTCCAGACAATCTGCTTGAATAAGGCCAACGCCATCGAGGTTACCTCCTGTCCAGGACAATACAGATAAATGGAAAAGATTACTTGGCAGCGTGGAAAAAATCTAATTGAAATAAAAGAATCCTGGGCTCCAGCTTCTGGGGAAAAAACACCCTATGTGAGGATTGGCGGGCAATTTCCTTAACTTCATTAGAAAGAGATCAGGGCCTAAGATGCAATTCATCATTACAGTAACAACCTGAGCATAGAACATGCTACAAGAAAGCATAGCAATAGTTCCTGGCAGTCTGGGGCACAATCAATCTCCAAGACCAGTTCTACAATGCCTTCCTGGAGGGAAACAGCCACAGGCAACAGTGACACAACCAAATTAAGGGTTGTACCTTCAAAATTACCACCCTGTCAACACTTGTTGACCAAGCTTGAGTTTTCTTAGGGCAGGAAAAAACAACAGCTAGTTGTAGGGCTGAAATCATGAGAAACTGATCTCTGTTCCAAGGCTTGATTTCTATGTTTTTGTTGACACATGGTTCAAATCTTCAAATAAGCAGGTGTCTCATGACTCATTGACAAGTAGGTTCTGTGAGGAGATGATAGCATGCCATGGGGTTAGGTTTTATTGTTTGTAATCCATACGAAATCTTACACCATTTTTCTTCCACTACCAGGATTGACTTGAAGTTGGAATGCAGACTCCCCAGTTCTAGGGGTATATTATCATGCAAGCAGTGTTGTAACCACTAGCCAGAAATGTTCATCTTTAGAAACAACTTACTGACTAAAACTACACCATATGCAATATATCAAAATTAAATACTGATTTTTCAACACAGCCTTAGAATTAGAGCCTTAGGGTCAGGGTTGGAGAATAGGGATTTAACATGAAGTGTAAATCCCCAAAGTCTCCAGCGTGAAGGGTCTCAATCCAGAGAGTGGTGTTAGTATTACTTCATTACATTAACACAAACTTACTCTAGTCAATATGTTGAGGTAGCTTTACAGACCAGAACACCTCATACTGTGGACAGTCATAAATTCTCATTCCGTGGCAATACTAGTCTGGTTTCACCATCAAGGAATAAATGATTAAATCTGTCAAATGGGGCTGAACATGAGGTCACTGCCCTATAATAAACTTGGAAGTACTGGTACATTTTAGTCTGTGTGTATGGTTGTGTTCAATTACTTTTGGCATGAAATGGCATGGATGCTCCATTCTGAAGCTGGGGTCTAGTTCCAGGAATACATCCTGCTGAGGTGTCCTGATGAGGGCTAATGAGATAGACATTCAATTAATATCTAACCAAGGCAATAGCTCCCAGCTGTTGTCTGTTTTTTTCCTGTTTTTCCAAGCCTAATTTATTAAATTATCATTAGAACATACAACAGAGCGCTCTACAAAGAATTTACCATACCAGGTTAGTTGCCACTCAACCATGGTGTTTCAAAATCAAAGGAAAACAGTATGATCAAGTTTGAACTAAAATCAATATGCTGAATTAACTTTCCTATTTGCACTATGCATCAGAAAATGTACAGCCAGATACAGACCTGTCTTTCTGTATTTCGAGTGCAACATTTCATATTGTGTTTTGTAGATTTATTATTTGAAAAATTGAAAACAGTTATCATGATTATCTGGTTCTCCAAAAACAACTCTGAATTTGATGTGACACATCAAATATCATCTCACACACCTTGCTCTTCAATCAAAATGCTGTGCAATTTAATCAAATCAAAATACAGTTTACTTAAACTATATTGCTGTTTAATGTACTGTATGAAAACAGAAGTTACTGGAAACATATAAGTCTGTATACAGAAAAGTTGTGAAAGTTTTAATGCCTCTTTAAGCAATATTGCTTACTGTTCCAGTAATAGTTGCTGACTCAGATATGGCTGTTGTTACATTTATGTGAAACACACCCTAGCTTTCTTGCTTGACATGTAAATGCCATAACCAGAAGACCAATGTCCCATCAGTAGAATATAAAACATTCATGTCTGTAAGATTTCATTTTAAATTATCCTTTATGTCAAAAGTATCTGATAACTCATGAAGTTTCACCTTAGACTGACATTTCACAAACATAAAATGATGCCTCACTAAAACATAATAAAAAGAAAATGGCATTATTGTTCAAATTATCTGAACTTGAGGATTAGTTGTGCTAAATGGAATGCAAAGGAATGGTTTACAAAGAGGAAATGGATGCCAAAACTACTTGTCTTGTGAGGGTTCTCCACCATCAAACTCTATTGTGGAAACACTGAATCATCAGGAAAGATTGGTGGATTCAACTTGAACAGTTATAGTGAGTTTTCTTTTATGCTGGTTTTAGCAATATCAGTTGTATCATGGTGGGGGGCAACAGAAATGTGGGGAATGACAACTTAATCTTCAGCATGACAAGTGAACACTTAATCCACTAGGCTGCCCAACTGCCCTCTGAACAGTCATGGAACTGACTGGGAATGCAATGGAGGAAAAATGCCTTTAATACTATTACACACCACGTAGGTAAACCATTAGTGTGTAGGTTACAACTTACACAGGATGCAAGTCAGAATTTGTGACTATTACCCACATAGACCAAACACCAGGGCAGCCAAGGGAAGCAAGTCTGAATAGTAAGTTGTGGCAAATTGGACTGAAGGGCTTTGGTGAGCTAGTAAGCATGGTTTAGGCCGCTTTTAGCAACATTCCAGCAATATCACAGGTGGGGAATATGAGAAATGGGCTTTACATATTGAACCCATCCTGGAATCGAACCAGGGTTCTTGGCGTTTTGAGCGAACGCTTTTACCACTAGGCTACCCCACTGCCCCCTCAAGAATATCAATAAAGTGAATGATAAAGTCTATGTGGTGATGTATGGACAGTTTATGCCAATCTGTGTCATGGATTCACCCAATTCCATGCTATTAAAGGAATCATGGCAACAGCCTCAGGGAGCAGATTATGACAAATATATTCTGATGCATTCAAATGAAACTAAGATGACCATTTTGAAATGCACATACTCTATAGACATCCATGCCATGAATACGTACACTTAAAGAAAGTCAATAGTCAGCTAAGACTGAATGTCGAAGAAATGCTCATTTTTAGACCAAGGGCTACGAGTATAAATATTCTGGTAAGTAGACCATGAACTGTCTATTGGTCATATATCTCTTTATGACTACCATCAGAATAAGTCTGAGATTCCAAATCATTGGCCTTGAAACATGAGGTAGGTGAATGCCATTATATATAAAACAAAAAAACCCCGCCAGATATAGAGCGACCACTTCAGATTAACTTGCTCATGCTAATTATAGAAGCTTGATTAGAAGACGTATCTCTTGTGTTCCTGGATTACAAATCTCATCACATGGAAGAGCTCAGAGGTTGTAGTCATGCACAGAATAATCAATAAATGAGAAGAAAACAAATAAACTCAACTTGTCCACACCACTTTCTCATCCCCCCTCAAAAACCCCCCACATCCCAGCATTCATTCCAGTCTGACTGAACCGTTCAATTCACACCTCCATGAAATGTAGGAGGGTTGACATGGATTAAAATTGACACAGAAAAGCATGGCCTAACAGAGTCCAGGCTAAAAAAGTTGTGAAAATTTTCCAATATCTTTTCACCGAGAAGAATGATGGATGTTGGATAAAAATCTTTGGAAATCACTTTTTTTTGTGGGGAAAAGTGATTTAAATGTCAGTGACATATTGCGCCAATCCATCAATAGATGACTGTTTGGTTGGCCACTGATTGCTTTCAAAATCTTCCTATCCATAATGAAGACCATACCAAGGACAAAAACTTGAAATTAATGCTGAACAGGACGCTTCAAAGCAACACAGAAAGCATTATATTCAATGATTGTGTTTCTCTCTCTTCCTGAATTCTGACACGTATTGGCATCTATAACGGAATATGGCTGCAAATGTGTAGAATTTGGAGACGGACTGGTCAGAATTAGACTCTAAACCAGAAAATCTGTTATGAACAGCTCGGAAAATAAATTAAGGTGAGCGCTGTCTTTTTTGCCATGCATCGTCCATTTTGTAAAGTAATAATTGCAGCGACTGAAAAATTGGTTATTGAAAATAATGGGATATGCTGACCAATAAGACTTGATGAAATACACCTTGAACCTCTTCAGAAAATTAAATCATGAAAAACATACTGCTGTGTTTGAAGTTAGAGTGTGCTTTCAAATATTGTTTCTTGCAGGAAAACATCAGCCTGTTACATGGATGAACATCAGTTGTTGTCTATAGGAAGGATATGTTGATGTTTTCTCATCACAGAAAATATATATCTTGCTTTGCCCTTCAACAAAACCCAGGGCATACTAACCTCAAAGAAGGATTTATCAGGACAGAGATATTAGAAGTTAACAAAACATATTGTGACAAAGAAACAAAGCTGAAGAAAAACATGCTTAGATTTGGGATGAACATGTGTTAGTATTATGTAGATATAGCGAGACATGTTAAAGTAAACACAGATACATGTGAATATATATATGTAAGACACAGAAAAATGACTGCAGTAAGGCCATGAAAAGTTCATGAATGTTCATAATGTGGGTCATAATTGCATAATGACAATGGGATTGTTTTCATTCATATTTTGTTCATGGATAAAGAAATTCCATCGACCAAAAGAAACTGTTAATGTTAAGAGACAAATATTAAAAGTGTCTGACATTTTACTCTTCATTGTCCACTGATGAAAAAACACAAAATATACACCATCAGAAAAAATTCCACTGAATTTCATGGCCTTACATATGATGAGAATTAAGCAATATGATGGCAATATAATCAAACCTGCAATATTTTAAAGTCAATACTTCACCATTAACACATAGTAAAATTCAAGCGACTCGTTTAGTTTCCATAGCAACAGGTTGTAATATGGAGAAACCATTTGAAATCATTTTGTTACAATGTAAGACCAAAACTGTCACAAAATCAAAGGCATTTGCAAGTCTATGTTCACAGCACAGGCTGTCAACTGTGAGTACCACTGGAACAAGTGGAAATTGGATTTTCTGAATTTCTCTAACAGTATGAATAATAATATCCTTCAACAGCTTTAAAACATCTTGTAAATAAGAAAAGATCTATTTCACTGGTGGAGTAAAGTATTCTAATTTATGTATGAATTGTGGTCGACTGAGAAAAGCTTTGTGCTCCCAGAACCAGCTATTTCCTAACACTCAGTTTCCTCTTCCACATGTGTCAATTCACTCAGGAATCAGTTCCTTGATTCAAATCGCTAAACTACCTGGCTTTGAATTTGCCGTGTTTTCATTCTCAACTCTCTCCTGTGTGCAATTATACCGAACATTTTCAAGCATTTCTTATCTACATAACAAGGAGAAATTTCAGTTTGTTCTCATGAGAAATGAATGGTTTTGTCTCCCATAAAATATTTTTGAGTATCCTCTTCTCTTGTGAACGCACAATTTAGATTTTAATTGCAGCCTTGCCAAATATTGAAATTAATACGCAAAAAAATGAACCGAAATGGAAACTTATTGAGAGATTATCTCTTTCGACTTTGATTGTAGCGAACACCTTGCGCGTCTTCATTTTTAAAGATATATGATCTCACATGTTAAAGGTCAAGCAACGATACATCAGCTTCAAAACATTGCAGATTTTGCATGAAGAATGAACTAAAAGTAATACAGTTTGAAGCACCCAAGGCATAGTCCTGGAACTAAATGGCTAAATAGCTGATGCCAACAGGAACAGACATATGACAGGTCAAAGTTAATTATTGCTGGATTTTTCCTTTTTGGTCCCTCCTAACAGAAGACCCATGTGTGGGTTGTCGTGGAATTGCCCATAAATTGTGAGTGCCATTTGCAGCCAGAAGAGCCATTGGTAATAGCTATGGTAAGGGGAGATAACTTACTGCTTGTGTCCTGCTTGGGCTGGCTACTTGGAGAAGTTGCCCAGTTAACTTTCATCTCCTGAAACAGAGAAAAACGTGTTAAGACTCGTCAGTAAAAACAAGCTTGGGATTGTGGCCATAATGTTCCTGCTATGCATAGAGTTTAAATGTGATGTGAGCGTCAGATATTGGCTTGCCTAATCTGCTTGCTGATATTCCACAAGCGGTGGCCGTGCCTCCAGATCGGGATGGCGATAGAGAAAGATGGGAGGCATGAGGATGAGTGCCACTCATGGGTACAATCACTTGTTCAAGTGCCAAATATAATGCACATTAGAAAAACATATTAGCCGTTGATTTCAGGGCACTGAGCACACAATAGCACATGCTTTAATCCTGGAATTGATTTCAAGAATATCATTCCCTGCTCAATTCAACATTTGTCACATATCAAAGTGAAGCATATTGCAAAATCTATAACTGTCTCAAGACTGAACAACTTGGAAGAAAGAAAATGGTTTTAGGAAGATTCCATCGAGACAAAAGCTAAACCAGAAATACCTTGATATAATCTTCACAATTTCAGTAATATTGATCAAGATATCAGACAGTTATTATCATTTTATTTCAGGCAAAAGTTACACGTTTTTATGTCCCATTATGTGATTTTTATACCATCAGAGTCATAAGGCTTACAGCGTTTCCACAAAGGATGTATTTTGCATTTCGGATGACTTCACTACGCAAATCAAACAAATGAACGTAAGCTAGAATTATCAAAATGAATAATTCATCCATTTTCGATAATCAAAAATGTCATAAAGTACTCATTGTGAACCAAATACCACACATCTGGTTCACCATTTAGAACAAGGACACATGCATACACATTAATATTGACCCAATGCTTCCAACAAACATGGCTGCTGGATGAACCTGATGCAACCTCCCTGTGGGAGACCTCACCAGATGACTAAAGACTGTGAAAACAATGTTACATAATATCTCTGGACCAGCTGGTGACATGTCACCTAGGCTATGGTGCTTAGTGTGTGTATATTAAGTATCAATGGTAGTATGTTGAAGTAACATCATTGCAAAATGGAGATCATCAGTTGGGTTCCAATTGTTTGTATACATCAGTGCTGTACTGCATGTTAGCCTGCTGATACCGAATAAGCCATGCTTATGTAACCAGCTTTTAACAGGTTGTTTCTCAAACAAATGTTGGGTGCTAGGAACCCATTTTGCTCTCACCCACAAAGATCCAGTTAGAAGAGGTCTTCAGTAACCCACCCTTCACCTTAAACATGAATTATGGGATCAAGTTCTCAGGTATGCAGACGCGGTTGCTAAATGTCATTGTATGTAATTATTGATGCTCATCATACCAGTCACTGGACTGTCTGGTCCAAACTCGATCATTTACAGGCCGATATCATATAGGTGGAACAGAGCTGACTGCAGTATAAACAAGATGGTTCTAGACAAATGGATGGTGGGGTAGCTGTGTTTGCTTGTCTCGCCAAAGACCCGGGTTCGATTCCCTAGATGGGTACAATGTGTGAAGCCCATTTCTTGTGTCCCCTGCTGTGATATTTCTGCAATATTGCTAAAAGCGGCGAAAAACCAAACTCACTTTCTCTATACAAACAAGAGGTTTTGGTAACTGCCTAGTGAGAGAGGATGAGTCGTCTTACTACAGACGAGGAAGTTCAACACATTACCTGCCGGATTCTTGGCATGTCTCAACACCAGCATACAGATCGATCTGTTTAACCATCAAATCAGGGGGACAATCTCTGACACACAGCTGTAAGTTTACAATTGAATAAATGTCCCTTCTACTGATCCCACTTGGGTAATGCCCATACCAAAATAAGCACCAATAATGCTACTTTGGGGGAAATCAAATTTGGGAAGTCAACAAAGGAAATAACGTGTCCAAGTTTCAAATTGCCTCCTCTAGTCCATAGTATTTGTTAATTATAACACAAATTCAATCTGCCATTATCTCCATGGACAAAATCGATAAACTCTGCGAGTAAAAAAGCACTGCCTTAGACGTGAATGTAGCACAGTGGACCAGCTCTTTGGGAGGCACCAATTATGACCACAAACTAACTCGGTTTGATCACTCCCTTATGGAAAATTTCCTCCATGCTAGACCTAAGGTCAAGTCATTTCCATTTTATCTGAAAAAATCAATTTTAAGTGGAGGCAATCATATATTTGTGGCCAACAAACAGTAGCCTAAGTCTTTGAGTTTTGTCCCCTGAATTTTGCCCCTTCGCATAGTTCCTACTGAAAATACACTAACAATTTTTTATACAAAGCAACATAATTTGTGGACAATTGATTTTGGTTCTGTTCGCAATCACTTCAATAAAGCTGTGTAATCGCAAGTCAGAGGCAGCGATGAGGTGCTTGGAGAGATTATCATAGAGCAATTACCCAACATGCCTCTGCTTTTAGAAATTGGAGCAGATTCCTCCAGAAATTGGAGCAGATTTTTCCACTTGGCTTTCGCAGGCAGTCAGCACCTCGTCTTGATGAGGTTACTTCCACAAATCTCCCATTCGTAATCAAATAAGCGATGACACTTGGTCGCTTTCTCTTCCACAATTCTCGGTCATAACGTACTCATTTGCCTCAGACCTGCATCGACCCAATCTTATGGCAAGCCTTGGAATTCTAAGCTACATCAAATGATTAGCTGTTGATCAAATACTTCACTAGCTCTTAATCTAATTCAAACAGTCTTCATGGTAGACATATCATTGGTGTTAAAAGCATGTTTTAACATATATAATTTGGAGTTGCATCTTTCAAAATGTGACCACTTTTTCTTTCTCTCACTCAATTTACTCTCTCCATCTCCCCCTCAACATGTTAACGAGTTGCATATCAAATATTTTGGATTTCAAACTTGAAGATGTTCTTGTACTCAATTTATACCATTTCGACAGACTTAATTCTCCATGTTCTTACCTTCTAAACTGAAACATCTCTCTTTCTCAAAACGTGTTATTGATTTGCATATCAAATATTTTGGATTTCAAACTTGAAAATGTTCTTGTACTTAATTTACACCATATTGACAGATTTAACTCTCCATGTTCTTACCTTCTAATTTGAAACTAATTTCAGCGGGGGACAAATCTATACACTGTTCAAAGGACTTCAGAACGTAACAGAAGATAACGATTAGGTTCCTAGAACATGGTGGTCAATATCAATTAATCATCATTATCTCTTGTGAACACACTTCCAAATGTCATATTATGTCAAAAGGCAGCGTACTGACATTATCAACAATGGCTGAAGCGCTTGATCTCCTAGAAGTCCACTAATCTAAAACAAATAGCAATTATCCATTTGGGCCATAGCTGATTACGGGATGAATTCTGACAGGGAACAATATGAACTATTATATCAAATTTCTCCACTGAAAATGCTCCTAATGACAAGCATTTATTAACACAACTATCCCATCGTTAACTGATGTAATCAAATAGGTAATTAGGCTATATTAGCCATTGAATGATTAGTACTACATTACTCTCAGTAACCACTTAGAATTCTAAACGTCTAATGGGTGGAGTTTGGATGAACAGTGCTTTGGACATTATGGGGTTTTTTTACATCAAAATCAAGGTCATTTTTGTCTGTTTGAGCATGTGTACATTTTGAGTGTCTTTTTTTCAATAATGTTTATGATTGAAATATTACAATTCAAGCAAATTTGTGAAATTCAAGTTTTTTGTTATTACCGAAGAAACATTTTCTTATGGTGATAAACTTAGTCTTTTCACGAAAGAGGGAGATTTTGTATTTTGTAAATTACAAGGTATACATGGATTTAAACTTTTCTCTTCCAAACCAAACAGACAGTCATTCCTAAATAAGATAATTCCTTTGTAACGAGTCCAACAGCTACTTTCCCATCATGAAGTTTTTTGATAAAATTAATACGTGCATGTATCATCAGATATCATTAAAACTCTCCCCAAGGACTTTATGTATTGATCAAGCAGAACATATCAAGCTTGAATGTGATCCAACAGTGTTTGCGTAGGTGATGGCCAAAAAAAATGGAGTTAAAGTTTGATCCTTCTGATGTGCGGCAGACAGTACATGTAAAATGTAATTCCCCTTTAAAGCAGAAAATATCATTCCAGACTTGAACAAGTTTCAGACGAGACAAAGAAAACCACCGAAGTGGATTATGCTATTCTTATCGCCCCGTGGGCCTTGGCTATATTGCAAACGATAATTTGATGGATCTTCGTGACCAGGGTTTGATTGAGAATGATAATCCTTTATAGGAGAACAAACATCCTATCATGACACAATGAACGCCTGACGTAGAAATTTAAACTGTGTGCATCAACATTGGTATTTGCTTCATTTGATTCGCCGAACTGAAAATCAACTTTGAAGACAATCGTTCTTACCCTTAATGATTAACCAACTGAAGATCTGAATAAATATGCTAAATGGGAGAAAGACATTTCTGATCAGTGCCAGGGAAAATGCTTTTACTGCTGGCATTAGGAATCTCTTGCAAAAACATTTGCCTTGGAAAAATAGCTTCATCTAACAGCCAACAGGAGACGTTTGGAAGATCTCTGATTCTCAACTACTTGAAATTCTCACGTGCCCACAACTGCTACATGCCGAGGGCCTCAAATAAGCGAACATCGGCCGTGTAAACCCCTTCGCCTGCACGATTGCCACACATGATACTTCCCAGCTCGATTTCCTCCAAATGTCCACTATTACAGGCCCGCAATGAGTAAACAAAGACTAGAAAAGGATTCGGCTGCAGTTGAAACGTATTAGAGACACGCTGGTCAATTAGCTAGCTTGTGTGGTCGACACAAAAAAAAAGCCATGTAGTATTTAGATCATGATTGAATTATTAACCTCCCAAGTGAAAAAATATGCCAGTTTCAAATAGCAATGCCAAAATAGCTATAATGAATATATTTGATGTGATATACCAAAATAAAACGCAGTTTTAATGCTTTCAAACAAATGGCCACATGATGCCTAAAGAGATTAAAAAGTAATGGTCCCAATGTGCTTTCAGCTTCTGAATTGCTAAGCATGAGACACAGAATTTGGGAGTGAGATAGATCTGGACTTTGTAACTGTTGAAAATTTCTTCTAAACCGCTGTTAAAGAGCTTGCTGATCAATAATGAGAGTCAAACAATTGCAACAACAGCATCAAAGATAGCGGCTGAATGGACACCAGGAAAGAGAACCAATCAAAAAGGACGTACAAGTCAATAATACATGTGATACAGGGCCCTTGTGAATAAGCAAAATAACGTTAGCAGTAAATGCAAAAATGAAACAGTCCCACTAGGCTCCCCACATGCACATAGACAATAGGAGCCCACTAATGTATCTTGGCAAATATGCATGGAGTGAATAATACATGGCCTTAACAATTGAGAAGTTATTACAGTGGAAAAATGTAAATTGTGACTTGCTGCCTTCGTCTAGAAGCAGGTGACCTTCAAAGGTATGGGTCCATACTCACATGATGCCTGGGACATCGAAGAGATATTCAGATATTCTCTATGCTGGGGAAGTGGGTAGGAAAATAATTTCTGATCATGCAATAATCTCATTTATAAGACATCCACTGTGACCGATTTGAACATAGAACATGAGGAATCGTGCCCAGTCACAAGGGAATCTAATGCTGTCCGATCCCACTCCAACTAATAGCTTCCTTCAACGACAATATTGACCATTTTCACTCTAACCTCTATTTCGAATGACTCCCACCAACATTCCAAAGTCATCAGTAATATACATATATTTGTCATCTTAGTAACATGATGAATATTTGGGTCCAACAAAATTTTTGGAAACCAACAAAGCCACAACCGGTTATTTTGTACCTACTTGCAAGGCTCTATGTAATCAGGTCCAAATGTGAAACATACATCAATGTCCGAGAGAAACATGTGAAATACATTTATTGAATGCTCTATTCTTGGAACAAGGTATAGAAAGCAAAATATACAAATTCAAAATGTCCATATACTTACTATTTTAAATACTTTTGTGAAGGGAATGAATGTGTGATCATTGCTTACTGCTTGATCAGCTATCTTGCAACTATTTGTGGTCAGATATTTTTGTACATTTGTCATCAATACAGATTAACTTCAACAAAAGTGGCATGGTATGCTTTAAACTGTAAACCTATTACTAAAGACATGTACGAAACCATAACCAAACCCAGTGAGATTATACGACTGTTTAAGGATGTATCTGCTGTGTAAACAAGGACAAGAATCTCAGGAAGTTTTGCATCCACCTTGTAAAATAACTCATTTCTCTACAGAAATGAAACCTTCAGCCAATTGATACAGTTTATCGATAAATGGCAAGCATATTGTCGATAAATATCTTGTTCTTGATCATGATTAATTCCAATGATTAAACGCTGATGTTAGAAGGTTATGGGCTTTGATGGATTGCAGTCATATGCCGATGTCAAAGAAACTGCAGACAAGAACATTACAAGAACAGAACAGAACAGAACAGAACAGAACAGAGCAAGGCATTCTCCCATTCAGATGACGACACATAAAACAAACTGGGAGTCCTACCTCCACAAAAAGCAACAAACGTGAAATTACAACAGAACCATTTATCAGCCTTCAAATACGTAACAGGTTCTGAATATTTCCCATAAAACTAGTACTGACTAATGATGGGCTGCTATTATGAGATATACCATTAATTGCGCCAGAGAGTATTTTCCTTTCTCGGAGACGAGCGAATAAATCGCACTCGGAGCAATAGAAGCAAAGGAATATCACATCACAGATCAATGCAACCAGGAAAGCTTCCATCACACTTTTAATTGTCAGTGTCATCTTCATCACCCATGATAGATCATATTCTCCAATATATGGGCAAAGAATTTCCATCAGACGTGGAAGTGGGCTCCTCATGTTGGTTGCCATGATACTGTAACAGGATTTGGGCTTCAATACTGTGTGACATTTCGATGTTTGTGCACTTGACGACACTGTATGCAAACTAAATGTGACAATTTGGGTACCATTATCAAGACTTTTAAACCACTTTTGCCACATTTGACAAACAACAATAACAATACAGGAATATTGCTACAATTTGACCAAGTGGTGTTTCTTGAATTGAAACAGATTTTCTGAAAAAGATGTTTGGTATGCTTGATAAACATTGTCAAAATCTGACCAAGTGGTGTTACTTGAGTGAAACAGATTTTCTGAAAAAGATTTTTAGCATGCAAGATGTGTTCTTAGATCAAATTTTAATCAAATATTGACCTGAAAGTCAAACATACAACAGATGTATTGTGAACCAAATCTGCAAACAAGCAGTACAGATTGGATGCAAATTCAATTCAAAACCATCCCTTTTTCATAAATATTTCTTTGACAGCTGGAAATTTGAACTGGGATCACATCAAGAGGCACATGTAAGATTTGCCGGTCTATTTGGCACATAATGTAGTCTTAATTCATTTATAAGGGACCTGTCAAGAATTCATGATTAAAAACCTTCAGTAATAATAGCAGCATTTGGAACATCGGGTATTTCATAGCCTCAAATAGCAACTACTTCAATACCAGCCTTCTGCCGTGTTACCATAATGTTTAATTATTCATCCTGAAAT
Organism: Haliotis asinina; assembly: GCF_037392515.1. NCBI lineage: Eukaryota > Metazoa > Mollusca > Gastropoda > Lepetellida > Haliotidae > Haliotis > Haliotis asinina. Next base: position 16,799,701 of record NC_090294.1, on the reverse strand, counting down.
CATAAGTAACATTGCATTGAGCTGTGCCAAGTTCATGCAAGCATATTGTGTTCTTGCAGTACAAATGGATCTCTGGACAAAGGAATGTGCTTCATATTTCATCAGTACGTTATGGTACACATAAAAAGTACATTTGACAATCTTAAACTGCCAAGCTCTAAGCCCGGAATCGGAGGCAGTATTGATTTCATTCCTTTCATTGGATATCAATACAACTTAGAGAGTCCCTAACCAGATACAATTCAAAATATCCCATGCATTCCACACCGATATTCAAATCACATTTTGACAGTATCTCAAACCTTGAAACAAATTTCTTCACAATCAAGTTAAGTCTTGAAATAAATATATTTTCTGTTTACGAAAATCCTATTTTAAAATGAAACTTCTCCAAAACCATTTTGAAGAAATGAATGAGTACGATAGAAACATCCAGCCTGCCTGAAGAGAGATTAACCAATCAATGATAGATAAAAATGAATGTACGCTGTGTGAAGACTTCAGCCATGCCTGAAATACACAGAGAACCAGAGTGATGAATAGACCAATGGTGTGTAAAATGACATGAATAATCTAGCGTATGTGATTGAATGTTGGCATCCTGGGGAGTGATGCTGGACCCCTAGTGGCAGGTCAACCTTGACTCTTGTGCCAACTGTCTCCAGAGTATTGGATGACACGTAAAAAGAGATTTAACTGTCAAATATCAGAAAATTGTTCTATTGTCCCTTCGATCAGGAAGAAGTGTTAATCCGAAATGCTAAGGACATTTGGCTCCTCTTGGGTGAAGGCTGGTGGAAGATGATTAGGATAATTGTCCCCATGAGGTCAAGTGTCCAGTAAGAAAGGACGACGATTGTCCCATTTGACACAGCCCATTTTGGAGTCTCTCTCATTATTAATCAGTTTAGACAAAGAAATTGATGCCCTTGTTCATCACAGAATCCTTACAATTCTCTCCCTTTGACAAAAAGGAATGAAGGTCAAGCTTTCACAGGTCTGCACAGTGTCCCCAAATGAAAGTAAACGAATGGGTCTTAACAGAGGCTGGAAAATATCATTAAAAGTCCTGAACAGTTATTGAAGTCATACAGGATAAACACAGACATGTACAATTGCCCTGTACCATGAAAGAAAAGAATAAGCTACATAGAAGACTTTATGGACAACTCATTATCTTAGAGTTGGCCACTTCAATAGAATATATAAACAGAGTCTGTTGTCTCCGATCCTGTAGTTCCATTGTCGGAGCATTTCTATAGCTATCAAAAGCACTACATGAACCCAACATTTACAGTGAATGGCTATTGGGCAGTAATACGTCTCCTTAATCTTCACTCACCAACAACACCATAGGTCAAACTAGGAAGAAGTGTTGGATAAAAACACGTATCAGTAATTTCATACATGTGACAATGGCTATCTCGTATACCACAACAGTGGACACTTGAGTACCATTAAGGAAGGAAGGAAAGGATATGGATTTTCAAAAACACAGCTATTGCATGAATGTGGCAATCCAATCGTCATCAGATGCATCACAGGAAGACAGGATTATTTAACTCTCTGTTTGGCTTGGTATTGAATACATTACCATGAAGACACAAATGGAGGCCTCAGTCAACACGCAGCCAGAATTCCATTAGGCTACTGACTCAGTTCTCATGCCTCGATGCAACCACAATGAATGACCAAACACACGTTTTCAAACCTTTCAGTTTGTCATAAAACCAATGGCAGACTGAAATCCTGAAAATTAGTTAAGGATGCAATCAGATGTAATCGTAAATGTTTTCATAAAAAGGAGCATTTCTGTAACCTTTCAAGTGTTATAGACAGGGGTGGATATTTCTATATCATATGGGAAACATCAAAAGTTAGTGACGATTAAATATTTACATGTGAGTAATTCTTTTTAGTCCTTCATCTTGATAGGAAATTGGTCTTCAAGCACGACTTACTTTTATCCAAAGGACTATGATTCTGATCAAATTTTACCACTAACTGACTTGTCCTCAAGAAAACTTCATTGATACACTGGTGTAACTTATTTATCCAAAGAAAAAACGATTACATAATGCATCATTTCATGCAACAAGATATCAACTTAGCTGAAAACAGTATCCACAAAGTGCACCAGTTGTTACTTTTCAATAGTGAGCCAATACAAATGAATGATTTTTGGTCAGTTGGCAATATTCCACCCAGATCACAGCAGTCTGCATACAAAAGAATCTGATAAAGCCAATTATCAGTTGATAACATGAAAACCAAACCTTGCTTTGGGAATAAACATAACAATGACACATACTACTATCAGACTAAAAGAACACCCTATTATTTCACATAAATGTAGTTAATCTATCACTGCACAGGATTACCCATGGTAATAAGTTTTCTTGAACTTCTTTTGAGTAGTACATAATTAACCAGATTACACGTAATAACCTTCCTATCCTCAGTTCAGATGGCTATTATGACAAGCTTTGGTACTAGGTGGCAATTTGGTACCAGAATCCCCATGGGAGCCCATGTTCAGAAAGATGATGAAGGAATACCTGGTGAGAATCCTAACCGATAATCAACTTGCTGAGCATTGCATAAAAAAATGCTGTTATGACAGATCAGGCAAATCTGGACTATGCCAGTTCCAATTCAACAACCCCCAGGGGAGTAAAAACAATGGATGCGAGGTTTTAACGACCTGGAACTACAGGAATTTGATGTGACAATGCAGAAGATTTACGACTCGAAGACATTATGAGAACTGTCCTCTTACACTCTACCACACCCCCTTACGACCAGGATCAAAAACATTGGAGAAGTTGACCTACAATGATGTCCGTCTCCTGGGCATGGCCATGGAACAACAAAGTCTGGGAAGAGAACAATAAAGATATTATCTCTCAATATTGGGGACGCTCTCTTAAGCAATCCTTAAAACCATAGCAAAGATGCTCTTGCCATAACTCCCATGGGAAGCAGACACAAAAATCCAATTGCATTATCTGGCTAAGTCTCTCGCTTTCATCACTGTCTAGGTAAAGGAGACCAAGTCAAACTGCAAACTCTTTTCATGCCATTGGCTTCATCATAATTCAAGCAAGCGCCCACTTCATCAAAGAGGGAAGCAAGGCGTGAAATGGCAAATTTACAGCATTTAATCATTCACTGGCAGTTTGAGCTTCCAGTGTTGGTGGGCGAAGAGGCAAAGCACATTAGATGACGGACATAGGACACTGAAGCAGCTATGTCTGAAAGGCCTGCCTCCAAGGAACTGAAGGTGAAGTAAGGATGTCCAAAGGGCGTTCAGGTGCTACAGATCTCATATGTAGGTCTCAACCATCTTAAATTGATTCCCTAAGTAGCTGTGGAGGTGTATATCTTTGTGTATGTCTGACCCACAATATATCGTGTCCCATCAGGAAGATTCAAGCCTATTATCTGCCAACATATATCAAGGTGAAAGGGACAAGAAGAAAAACTATGGTTCTGGCCACGATGTAATAACGAGTCTTGTCACCTAGTGAACATTAAGGTTAAAGCAAAGCAACATGTATCTGTCTGTCAAATGAGTGAGGACATTGGCCACCAAGAATTGCCAAGCAAGATCCTGTTTGGCTTTAATCAGAGATTTCTGTGAGACAGACACACATCCCCCTTCAGTCTATAAAAGATTGTGTAGATTGAGATAGGCTGCAGTCACTGTGCCTCAACCATGGGATGAGCCGAGCAAATTGGAAGAAATTACTTTTAGTAGTGCTTCCACCCATCTTTGAGCCAAGCCTCTAGTGGCAGACGGCTCCTGCCTAAAAATGTCCACAGGCAATGTTGTGTAATCTTCACACTCCAGTTCTCATTAAGTCAAGCCTGCTATTGTTCTTCAAATCAAGGGCTTTAAAAGAACGGGATCAGGCCCTCTTGCCAACTTCCTTCATGTCAGGCCAAAAGATAATACTCAAATCAAATCAAAACGTGACACTCTTGAGCAAAACCAATAAACTGAACGGGAAATTCAATCAGAATTTCGTCTTGTACTGCTACACCTCGTGAATGTCAAACTATATATGGTATGTTTTTTGACAGGGAATGACTCTATGATTGAATATGTATCCTGATATTATTGTGAACTTTCATGCACTTTCCTCAATTCCCCATTTCAACAGAAATGTCTTAGAGCATACAATTTTTTTCTTCAGACAATTTCTTCAAGTTCTGACACTTCCTAAATTCTGTTCTCTGTCGATTTCCATGCCTGTCTAACACCAAACTCTGACTAGCGTCTCAGAAGATAATGTGCACAGCAACAATGGCTAATGCAACTTTGATACACTGGACCAGGTAATTTGATTAGCCGTGAATGCATCCATAAAGATATTACCAACTCGTGGATATCAGCACTTGTAATAAATTCATGAATGCAAAACCCTGGGGTGATGTTTATGATATTAATCAAGAACTGGACCTTCCGTAGGGACCTCCTGCTTCTGACAAGTGGCTTTGAGTCAGCCCTTTTCATCATACATGGTCAAACTGGCTCATCAAACTGCAGCTATGGAATTAGCTACTCTTCCTGGTTTTTGGCTATAATCAATATAAAAGCAAGGTCAATTTTTGCATGAGCAGTTTGCATTTTGAGTATTTATTTGGATATTATCGAAACGGAAATATCAGTACCATAGAGAACAGCCTTTTCTTGACTAGAGTAACCATCACAAGCAGCAGATAAAGCTAAAACAGAATTCGAAATGACATCTTGAAACCTATAAATCTTGACACCCACATCAACAACAACATCAGGCCATTGCTACTGTGTTTACATGGCACATCTTTCAAATCTGTATAGAAAGAGGACTGATGGTCAGTTCACATGTCATGACGTCAAAGATGATATGGAAATGACACAGACTTAGACTAAGGGTTGACAATGAAAACATTCCAATAATCGTGTGACCTTCACTCTTTTATTCTCCTAATGGTGCTGAGAGCCTAGGACCTAAGTCCAAACATGGTTTTAGAAGCACCTTCACACAGCCAGTTTATAGAGTAATGGATAATAGCATTGGAAACAGTATCTTAAATCAACAGTGAAAACACAATTAGATTCTCCAATCTAAGGTAGACATCCACCTTTCCCAGGCACCTGCCACCAACGTGGAATAGTAACAACATCAAATAGACATTTCCACTAAAATCAGCAAATAAATCTCAAGTGCTGTCAGAGGTTGAAACCAGCTTAAGGACATGATTGAAAAGCATCTATCCAAGAGGCCCACTCCCTTGTCGAAGTGGTCTAGCCTGACATTCTACTAATGCACCTTGAGTGATCTAAAGGCTGATCATTGATTCTACCTGCAAGTTTCAAAGCATTCGTTTTCAATTACACTTTTGTTTGGTTATGTCATGCTCTTCATTACCAATAAAATCTAGGGTTATCCTGGTTTTCTAACATGTATGTTCCTACGCAAGATCCTGAAGATCTGAAATGAGAAGCAGTTTGATCCAAGGTCACCATCCTCAAAATCACCCACCAAAGCAGATCAGGTCGGCCTGCCATGTGAATCAGACAGACATGGTTTCATGCACTGCTTGTTCTTGGTGTGACTTCACATACTTAGTCTGCAGAACTTCTGTCAGATCAGTTGAGTATTTGGAAATGTCAAAATCTCTTTACTGGAAAAGTTGTGTAGCATGGCTTGTTGTGCTTAATGGGTCAAAATTGAACTGAAGGAATTGTGTGTGTGGCCATGAACTAATTCACCTCCAATGTTTTAATCCAGTAAGGAGGTGATTTTATCAACTACAGGATTAGAGGAAATCGAGTTCATAAAAATTGTATGTAAAACAATAACACAGAGGACTGCACACATCCTTTAACAAATACTGTTCAACAGTGGTTGTCACAAGTGGATGCATCTAAAAGTGAAAGGACTAAGGCATATAATTAGGTAATAAAAAAATCAATACACTTGAAAATGTGTCATACTGAATGTATGTAACTTGTGTAAATATTAATGTAGTATCTTTGCACTTGCTTGGGTAATACAAGAATTCTGACCCCCATAAATTCTGCATTTCCTACATTCTTGTGTAATAATCTCTGTATATGTCAAAGACTGCAGTAAGGAGTGAGTGAATGAGTTTAGTTTTATGCCACACTCAGCAATACCAGCTGCATTCTGTAAATATGAGACTCTTGACCAGGCAATCTAGTGATCAACAGCATGACCATCGGCTTGCACAGTTGGGAACCAATGACATGCGTCAGCGACCCTGATCACCCGATCCCGTCACTCGCTGCCAACGACAAGCATGGTCACCTTTTATGGCAAGCATGGGCTGCTAAAGGCCTATTCTACCTAAGACCTTCACTAGTCAACTGCAGTAAGTGGAACCCGAAACAGGTGTTGAGGCACTGAATGTCCTTGACCTTTTGAAAACTGATACATGACATTTATGCATGGAAAAAGCACTTTTCTTTAATTTCTTGATTACATTTGGTTTGTTTGGTGTGCAAATAAATTCCTGTGAGAAAGAATTGATTTATTTTGAAGTTAAAAAAAAAATGGAGAACAAATGCTATTATGTCATGACAGTAAAGCTTTAAGTTTTTCTAATATCCTAGTCACTGTCAAACAAAGCCATTTTCCACTTGACTCAACGGAATCTTACTGTATCAATAATAGTAAAACATTATGATGAAAAAATTAATGAAATACAATTCTCAAGATCAATGGGCCACTCACTCTACAGGAGAATCGAGTCATCTAATCAATAGTTTAACATCACTGCATGGTTGCAGCACGTTGCGTTCTCTCCACACTGGTCTGTGTTCAAGTCCTGGAATATCCTTTGTCATGGAAGCTACACTGACTGTTTCCATAAATTTTCCATTTCATTACAGATTCAAAATTCCTCACACACAAAGACCATGTACAGAAGAAAGCTTTTCGTGCCGGACTGGTAACATTTCAATGGCATCAGGCAAGTACTATTATCAACCTGAGCCGATTATTACAGGCAGTGCAATCAACCTTTAAGATACAAGAACCCCAAAGCAGCTGAAATTACAGATAATAGAATCCATAAGTAGATTACAGTTAATTGATAAACAGTGATGTGATATGATGCTTATTTAGCTAGCAGAGCAACTGAGAGTAACCTCCGTGGAATAGGTCAGGAGATGGTGTCTTAACTCTTCTTACCAACACAAAAAGGTGGGAATCGCCTAAATAACATCCACATGCACGCCTAGGTGCAGTCCATACAGCCCATTATGGGATTCCTCAAATACAAAGGAAATTTCCGTGTTGCTTTTTGTGCAAGAGATCCAGCATGCTTTTTCATTGGGTAATCAATTTGGTGGAATCAATACAGACAAGCAGTTCAATATCCGCCCGGTGAGCATGTGCTGTTGTACGACGACGACCTGAGCGCATCTCTCTGTTGCGTCAAGTGCTCCAATTCTATGTCACTGCATTGTATGCTTGATCGGGATTTTCCTCCGAAGACATTAAAACAAAGCATCCATCAAAGGCAATTCCTCAACCTCTATACAGTAGTTCTTGGTCAATGGACCAGCGTTTTTTAGTTAAGTTTTTTTTTCTTATGTTGTTCTTAGTTTTTCAAGGGCACCTGATCCAGATAATCTTTACTTTCATCTCCATTTATTTCTCCATGAGTTAATAGGCAAAAAACACCTCCTGAACCTCACAGGTGTTAATCATTCAGTCCGCTGGCTTGGCCACCAACACAGTTGCATGCCTTTCCCATCCTAACCTAATTCCACTGAATTTTCCTCCCTGGAGGACAAAATCCAAAGGCCCCATGGATTATTTATGGACCTTCAAATCACCCTAAATGAAACTGAATCGAAAATGCTCTCTAGAATGCTCTCTAGAATTAAAGTCAAAATGTTTTGAAGGCAGCGATTTCTGAGTCTGAATAACACAACCGTTTCATGAGTAGAGGCAACAAGTTGTGTAGTATTATGACATAATAACAACTACATCCTTTTGAATATTTTCGGTAAACACAAGCACCTGGTATAATCTATGAGGCTATTTTACATGAAGACTGTCAGAACAAAAAATTAATCCTGAATTACAAAATTTTTTTTCACCCACCACCGACACCAGTTAATAGGGAAAATCAGCGAAATGGATGTAATTTAATGGCTTCTTCGGCCACGACAAAGTCTGCCCCGATTACTGTCACACAAAGCTTCCCTGTCAACAAAGATTCCATGGGAGGTTATTACTTCTCGTCATTTTCACATCGCCCAAACAGGTCACAGATCATACCACTTAAGAAACCAGCTTTTAACCTTTTGAAACGACTCTCAGCTAAAATGGCTGACGAGATTGTGGCCTCTGGATGCAGGCAGCTGGGGATGCAAACCTTCCTATTATGACTATGAGGAACACAACCACTTGGCTTTATCTCATTTGTCAGGGAATACAAGGTGAAAACGTGGCTTTCAAAGGTCATGCAGAACTATCCAGGTAATATACACAGCAGAAACAAAGCTGATCTTGAAGGTTAATTGGTTCTGTAACAAGGAATTATATAACAACATGGCATTAATGACAAACCTTGGTCCTGCTTTTCACCGTTATTTACAAATCTTGAGTCCATGTTTTCAGATCTATCTTTAGCAATACTTATAACACTCTGAATTTGTAAATGTTTATCAGCTCTATTAACCTTTGTGTATCAAGGATTTATTATGTGTATAGATTTAATTAGTTTCCATTGAAATCAGGCAGAGGTCCTATAATCGGTGTCAAACTGCCTTAAAGTGAACGGATCAAACTGACCAGATGAAAAGTGTCATTGTTATGGATTTGATAAGTCTATGTATATCTTTGTAAGGACAAGTGGGAAAACTTTTTCAAAGGAATATTTATACATATATTATTATAAGTTCCAGTTGACAGAACATTTTAGTTTCTATCACCAATTGTATTTCTTCTGTAAACAACACAGTTTAAGTTCACAGAACAAGTTCTGTCCATGAAAGAAAATACACGGAACCAGAAAATGGTCAATTCCAGATCAACACCTCCAGGGCAGATTGACCTCCATCAGATCTCATTGTCCAGATTTGGGGCCAGACTGTTCTATTTAGAATCTCTGACTCTGGCTATTTTAGAAAGACTACCTTGCTGTGAGTGATCATTAATGAACAGTTCATATGCGACAATGCATAATTCTATCATTCATAAACACACATCACACCGTCACAATTATCCTGACCAAGCTGTTCTCGTCTGGAACCTACAAACTCCACACACTGCATGTGACCATGTGGTTGTTGTCTGGAGCTTACGAACTCCACATATTGCATGTCTACAGGACATAATATTCTACCACATTACAAAGTCTAGCCGAACAAGACAATGGTGCCATATGACCCCAATCCCGGCAATATCAGAAATAGATAGCACTGACTGGGACACCTTCCGCTACAACAAAACAACTTGTACCCTTCTGCATGCAAGATCCATAAATGTTTAAAGAACAATATATGATGCTTGGAGCTCAATTAACACATCCGACCAGTTTGAGGCTCAATGGCTAGCTTACGCTTGTATCATTTCATGACACTAGTATTAACAATACTGTATTTTTTTTCTACTGCAGCAATAACTTATTTGGTCATAATTTTTGTTGAAGACTATCAAATAATCTCCTTTTTAAGCTGTTCTGGTTTCACTTCTTAAAGCAATTATCAATTATGCAGTCACGCAAATGACACTGTTGCTATCTGATAAATGAGAAACTGCAAGTAAACAGATGAGTATTTTAGAACTCACTGATGGTAAAATGAGCCCTTGTTCTTTCAACCATTTGATGGCACATGTGTATGTGTTTTCACATTAATGGGTTTCCAAACAAGTGTAACCAAAAGATAACAAAAAATGTCAGGGTTATGATGAAATAACAGAACCCTGGTTCCAGTGCAAGTGAGAGTGTTACTACCTTCACAAAAACTATTTCTGCCTTGTTTTGAATTCAGACTGGTGACTACAAACTAATCTGATATTCAATATATGTGGGGGGGGGGAAAGAATCCTGTGGGTCCTTTTCCAAAATGTACTATCAAATTCCACTACCACAGTACTATCATTTTTTTTCACTTCCTGATTTTTTTTTTCTGAAACCTAACTCAGGTGCAGTCTGTGCCTAAGACATTTACTACCCAACCTGTCACTTTGAGCGAAGTGAATCGGCTTCCTGTAAAACTTATCTGAGATAAATTTTAGTACATTTTGCAACATTGTTGTGGAGAGATTTTCCAGGGACAAATTTAGCATTAACAGGACTTAGGAATAACATGCTGTGGACACACAATTATTTTTGTCAAAGTTGTTACAGAATCCACGAAACAGTCTTCAGCATGAAGAACAGTTTGCCACAAGACTGATGTCTCCATGTACTACCTGACACACAATAACATAAAATCAAACTGCTACTTCAAAGTCAAACAAGTCACTTCCTCATGGAATGAGAGATGTATGGGTTTTTGCCACTTTAAACGACTTTCCTGAAATATCACAACATCAAATCCAGGGGAACCAGAAATGGGCATCACACACTGTGGCAATGAGGAATTAACCCTGGGTCTTTCTCTGGACGGATGACACATCAACTATAAGGCTACCACTCCACCTTGCCTTGTCATAGATATTTACAACCCAAGATGAATCACTGGAAACAAAAAGTTTGAGGACACTCAAAGACAAATATCTCATGTTTTTCATCCCATAAGTCACAGTAACTTCATCTTCAATTCACTTCTCTATCCTTACTATAATAAGGCACTGAAATGTTAAAATGTCATGGCTCAATATCTACCTTGAGCTGACGCTATTGATCCTATCTCCATATGTGATTTATAAATCCTGGGTTCTAGATTTTAGATCGATGGAATCAAAACTAATTGAAAGAGTCTCTTAAACATATCAAAGATGTCTCAAGGCTTCTTAATTCTTTTAAGACATTTTGGTTTCTTTGACACACAACCCTGCAGTGTGCAGACTGGATGAGTCTCAGGTTATCGTACATCATTGTTGTCCATACTGTCTGAACTATATCAAGGTACAAGCTCTGCTATGACATGCTCGTTCAACGCAGAATCTATCCTTGCCTCTTCCATCATGTTTTTTTCTTTTCTGAGTCCCGATTTGACAAGACCTACAAAAATAGTCTGATCATTGGCAGCAGTGTCATGGACCCATTCTTCTTCTACTGAGGTTATTATATTTCTCATCTTGACAAGACCAAGGAAAGTATGGGGCACAACCTTGCCATGAAATCAGACGAATGAGGATTCGTTAGAAGGTTCAAAGACCTTGGCAGCCATTTGATCTCGATGGTGGGCCTTTTCCCCATCACGTCCACCAATGCAGATTGCAGATGAGGCAAGCCTGATGGCCATTCATTGGAGTGTCCAGAGTCGCAATGATGTCTCCTCTACCTACAGGGTGGCATCTCCTCCATCAAATGGGTCCCAATGTCACAGTTCAGACCTCAAGATGCTCCTGGTCCAGCTCGAGTGATGGGACCCGGTCCGGCCTCCAACACCAGCCTATTACCTAGTTTGATTGCCCACCAGGGTCCATTTGTTCGCCTATTGAGGCATCTGCTCAAAATAAACCCCATCAGCATGAAAAAGCACATCTCAATTGTGTGAAGGGAATCAACCCAATTTTCTAACTTTGAGATAGTTTCATCAGTGTTGCATTAGCTCGGAAACGGGAAGGGAAAAAAAATCAATGAGACGGTCTGCTTGTAACAACAAACCCAGGAGCATCCAGAACGAAGGAAATTGTGTTACCTGCTTTAGTTGGGGGGGAAAATTGCAGGAAATTTGAAATCGGACTTTTAAAAGAGTGTATTACTAAGCACTGGTTGACAAGGTGGATAAAACATCACTTGGGTCTACAGTAACAGGAGGCATTGATGTATTCATTAAAGCCATCTCTCCCGAAGCAGGAGGGAATTCAATTAGTACTGCAGTACAAACTCCTAGCTCCTTGATGAACCTAACCCCAATCCAGACAGTGAATATTTCATAGAACTCTTGTTCCTTACGATGGTCCTTGGAGGTGACAAATTATTGACTGATGACTGTGATCATGCCATGATGCAATGATGCTACTATCCAATTACTGATGGTGTCCTGACAGCTAGAAAAACAATACCAGAGCTGTCAAACAGAGTCGCATACACTTCATGTGCAAATATTTATCATTAAGGACTTTGGGTAATCAAGCTAAGGTAATCAGGCAAATGTAGACATCGCTACCTCATTGCTATCTAATTGAAGAAGGAGGGAGAAATTATAGGGCTATGGAAATCAATTTGAACAACACTCCAGGATATTTTTAGTCCAACTGTAGATATACAAGTCGATATTACCTCGGTTCAAATCAAATATATGCGACTGAAAAAAGAAGTACATACATGAGTTGATATTATCATTGTTCAAATCAAATTTGAGAGATATAAAAAAGTTCCTCATCCAAAATGATGTAAAATTATACTTTTGTTTGGAGAAAATATATCATTATCAATTTAACATTTGGAAAATATACCTGATTTTAGTTACTGAACTGTGAATCCTGAATTTGTCATTTTGAAAAGTCTGCTTTAACTGGATATCAAATCATTGGCTTGGAAGAAATGAAAGTAGTATGCATGTGTCTAAGTTGGTATAAATTACATAAATAATGTATGACAGAAAGTGATACAACTTATACTCTCCTGCATGAGTAATGAGTAAATGTTGCTTTAGTGAGTGAATTTAGCTTTACAGCTCATTAAGGAACATTCCAGCATTACCATGGCAGGGGACATCAGGAATGGGCTTCATGCACTCAACCCATGAAAGGAACTGAACCCGGGTTTTCGTTGTGACAAGTGAACGCTTTAACCACTAGGCTACCCCACAGCACCATATGTTGCTTCAAGTCGCATGAGCAGTGACGTAGCATTTAGCAGTGATCTCCTGCATGAATAAGCCATCACATAAACTGATTCATCAAGTATTTCTCCCATAAAGGTATCTGATTTTAATAATTTTTCAGATCCATGTACTCAGACCATTCAAAGAAAGGAGTGAAAGTATTTATGTCTCTGGTCAGAATATAATAATTTTACTCCAGATGTGGATGAGGATCAAGTAATGTTCTTCTTGTGAATCAGTGATCTGTATTAATTGAAAACAACGACCGCAAATAGGCTTCGCATATCACACCAAAGTGAGGAATCAAACCAGTGATGAAAGTGTGACAAGCGAATACTTTAAAAACTACTTTTACAAACCATCTATGCAGAGAACTATCTCTAACATAATGTAAGAAGTTGGAACAAAAGTTATCTTACCTATTTCAACAATAGAACAAAATGCCAAGCAATAAAATTTGAAACATCCACAAATAGAGACCCAGAGGATGGAAAATAATCAGGCTCAAATATATGATTCTGTTGAACACAGACAGCTGAACAGTGATGAAACTGAAGCGAATGGACCATTGAAAAACAGCGATGACACAGGAACTTCGCATAAAGTTTAATCTGTGTTGAAGATATATGAATGAACGACGACACCCCATCACATAATCAGGTGAGCTAAATCAACAACTTTTTACAGGATCTTCTGAAGCAAGATAATAATCAATACAACAAGGAATACATAACTACTGATTCAACCATAATGAGCCATCAGGAAATAAGTTCTTAGTCGCTTTATTGATATAATGAATAACAGAGGTAAATAAATCTATCTTTAAAAATGTAATATAGAATGTAATCGTTGATGATCAAACCTTCCAACAGACTCTTTCCATTAAATACCTGGTTACATTTAAGCTGAGCTCCATTATATTTGATCCAATCACACATGCTTACAATGAGGCAACGTAAAGCTGTCATTCGTCATGTAGGCAAAGCACATCAAAGACAGAAACGTCTTGGAAGCTTTTACTGTGCGAAACTCCTGCAACACGAGTCCTTCAAACCTCCCCATCCAAACATTTTGCTGTGAGACAAAATACACATTCATTACAGGCTACTTGAGCCTTTGTTTACAGTACCGAGCTTAAGGTGTAAGAAAATCAACAATCTTAATGTCAGATACTTTTAGTACTTTCCTTCGACATATTTAGCGATAAAACAGGCTTTGTTTACCTGGGTTTTTTTAATAACAGTTCTTGGAAACCATGCAATGGCCGACCCATCAGGAAGCGACCGTGGGATTGTTCTTGTCTATTCTAGGTAGGTTAAGTGCTGTTGTTATCAAATGTGTAGGAGATGAATGAAGAAATGAATAAATGAATGAAACACAAATAGGGAATAAATGAATGAACTACTGAAGGAGTAAACAAAACAAATGAAGGATGAAACAAATGAACTACCAATGAAAGAATGGAACAAATGATGGGGAAAAGCAGAGCAAAATTGAAGGAAGACACACATGAAGGAGTAATGAACGAACCACAAACAAAGGAAATAATGCTCTAGCCATGAATGCAAAAATGTACCACAAATGGAGGAAACTATTTAGAGCAAATTAATCTATGCACAAATGAAGGGAAGAATTAGTGTACCACCAATGAATGAAGGGATAAATGAATGAAACATGAAGGGAGGAAAAAAAATGTAGGTAGGAATAAACGAACCCCAAATGAAGACAAGAAAAAATACACCATTGAAAGAATAAATGAACTACCAATTAAGAATTAATCATGTCACAATGGGGTGATAAATGACCCACAAATGAAATGAATAAATTACTGAAAGAAGAACTAAGAACAAGACGACCTGTTTCTGAACATGTATGTATATAGTCCCTATTCCCAACAACCTTTTGTCGAGCCATATCAGATATATCTACACAGGTATTCGGAAAATGAATGGCGACAAGAAAATCCCTTGTCCCCCATTATTTAAATAATTGAGCTGTGAAAGAAGCAATGTCATTTTACTATACGTAATGATCAGAGACCCTTGGTATAGGAAATCAGAGACTCAATCAGAAGCAAGCAACAGGTTTCAACTTCTCACACATTGCTTCTGCCATCAGATAGACATTCCTTCACACAACCTTATTGAGTCACAGGAGTGCCGTTATTTTCCCTACTATCAGTCATTTCAAAAGGATGTCAATCGACTCACAAGATCAACCGTTGCTCAGAAAATGGGAAATTATTAGATTCAATTACAGGGGACAGAGATTCAACGAGCTAGAGGTCTCTTACAGCTAAGCAACTGTCTTGAGCTAGCATTCATGTGTGACGATAAGCAACACACTAAGCCTTTTCAACTTTCTCTTTAGGTAAAGAAAGGGGACAAGCTGTTCTTGAGTACACAATAACAATAGCAAACCAGAGCTGTCCATTCATGCTTCTCTCATTCACTGGGTGAATGGTGCTCCGCTGGTAGGGGTCATGAGGTGGGTTGTGTGCCATTAAGGCACATGGGGTGCGGAGACGGAAGAGAGAGACAGACAGACAGAGCTTACCGGCGACGTCTGGGTGGCAGTTTCCATAAGCATTGGGGATTGGAGATGGGTGGGCACTGGTAGCCTCACTGGTGTCAGAAGTACAGATCCCGGACTACGGACTACACTGACCAGAGAAACAGGCGAGCAAGGATCCGATACTCCAATATGAAAATACATAAATTATTTAGCACGGAGCATACACAGCGAGAACCGACGCTAGCTACATCAATAGAGGAAAGAGAGCAGTGAACAGAATACGATTGGCCTGGCCGTTCTACTAGTTGATTGCACGTTGGTTTCACAGCAATCATCGTTTCCACCCAGCTCTCATTAATGGTTTGTGCAAGTCCCCCGGGAGGTGACAGCCACCGCGGTCCATTCCAACGGCTTATTGGCAGATGCAACAACGGGCTGGTGTGCTGGAGATCAGCCAAACTTACGCTGATGGATAGAACCTGAATGCAAATTGGGAGCATACATTATTAATACCCAACTCTTTTCCCTTTGATGGCGTGCTACTGTTGTTTGATAGCAGAGCAGAGGGAGAATACGAAGAGAGGGCAGGGTAATGAAGGAGGGAGGGACTGGAAGAGGAGGATGAAAGTAGGAAGGGAGGAGGGATGAACTAAGAAGGATGGACCAAACATGAACATTTTCCTTGGTCGTGTCCAAACTGTTCTCGAGGGTGGATAGGAAGATGAATGTCCTCGTGGGTGGAAGAGTGCTGCTTGCAGGCAAACAAATGCTTCTTGAATCAAAGTTGTGAAAGAACAGTGTGTTTTAAATACTCACAAAATCCTTTAAAGAGCATATTCATCCTGGCCTCATGTTGTGAGGGTTTCAAGGGCATTGAGTTGTGGCTGCTAGAATTCTACTAAAATTGGTTAAAAGGCGTTACCACTAAGTGTAATATGACATAGCCTGAACTGTATCATAACAACCGTATTATTTAATTTCAGCATGTTTATATACCAATAAAATTATATGCAAGCTTACAAAAGGCAGAACATGACATATTAATGCGTCATTAACAAGATTTTCTTTGATTTTAACACCCTCTGTTCAATTATGCATCACCAGACCTGCATATATCTCATCCAATCTGAAGCAATTTTGTCAGTGAATATCTAATTCCCTCGGGTAACATGATGTCAGCAAAATACCAACTTGACAAAACTTACACAAATTGGAAGAGACAGGTCATCCTTGAGAGCTTTCTCCTACTTCTTTACGGGATTAAATAACCAAACAAAGACGTAAAGGTCAGCTTAATGTACATGCTGGACGCAATAATTATTTACTACCAATAACACTTATCAACAGGAGTATTTCAAGGGCATCTGATACTTGGTGCTCTCCCTCTGATAGTCCTTAATCACATATCAATTGCTTGGAATTGGAAACCAGACCTGACTACCTGGGGATCGGATAAACCGTATAAAAAATAGCTTATATGTTTTGGTGTAGATAATTCAGACTTTTTATGGCAACAAATGTGTTTCTGTGAAAATGGCTATGGAATAACCATGGATACGATCTTAACACCAAACTTGAAGCATCCAAAGGTTAGGCATGGAGGGTAAGTGTGGCCTCCTCTCCCTGGAGACCCTATCTAAGTGAACACGCATATAAGACTATTACACATACTATTAACCGACAATGCTGAAGTATGACAGGCAACACTAACCAGTTGTCCCAATCGGCTGCTGCATGACGTCAAGTGTACGGCCGTGTTGTTCAAAGGGGGTATAGATAAATGCAATCAGATCATCAATACTCGGTGAATTCTATTGAGAGTCCAAACACAATCGTCAGAAAAAAGTCTGCTCCTTCCTTTGGATATTATTCATCAAGATGCCCCTTTAATTTCATTGCCACTCTACCATTTTGACCAGTTGGAGTTGCACATGTGTTGTTTTAAGTGCATTGGAAACTTGGCAATTGAATGATGTATTTTGATGCATATGTGATCAGACTTCCAGAGAGGGTCTGATAACGATATGCTCATGTACTGTTGAAATTTGTTTTGGCCAAGATACAAACCAGCTACAGACCACTTGTAAAAACAATTTCGAAAAACACTTAAATCTTGTAGACTTCCCATATTTCCAATTTTTTATATCTCACCAGACAACATTTTCCTAACCACCTTCTTGTATTGAAACATTTAGTGTTGGCAGACAGAAGAGAAGTCTGTGATACTGTCCACTGTAAGAATCATGTATAATTAAGTTACAGAAATAAAACCGGATTATTGGTTATATTTTAACGCAATGCTCGGACACCAACATTTCCACACCAAAATATCTTAAATTACTTATCTGCATTGCTTTAAGACCCTGATTTAGTGTTCAGTCACCATATTGCCTTAGAGATCATTTCACCTCAGAACTGCCAATTCATCACAAGCGGACCCTCGCAAACTTTCTAATACAATAATATTATACCATTTCATTTTAGTCCAACCTTTAGATTCCATCAGCAGAAGGTCATAAAGCAAGAAGAAGTGATTTTCTTTGCAGGTTCTAAGTAATGTTTGAACCGTTGGCCATCAAAACAGATCAAGGAATCATGTTCTGGTTGTAAAACCATAAACCACCATGCACCTCCTGTGAGTTGCTGAACCAACAACACACATCTCTCACCTATATTCTGGCATCAAACCTTTCCCTTGATTGAATTGTGGAGAGAGCAGGCACGCTACACACCGCCACGACCTTCAACCATTAATACAACGCCTCAATTTGTTCAACCAGTAGAGATGTCAGCTTCAGCATGTCATATGTGACAAAAAGCACACTATCCAAGGGGATATAATCAAGTACAACGACAACCTACAGAGTTCGTTCTAATTTCATACCACTGCTGTCATACAAAAAGCAATTCCTCTGTAAATCAGGGAAACGAAAATTGAAAGGCAGGAAATGAACATGCGCAGCTAGAAATTTTAATACAAATGCCAAACAAAAAACAAACCTCTAACTACTTCATGGAGATGCAGGTTTTATCTGGGAAGAAATAGTGACACATTCTTCAACTAATTAACAGTATTAAGAGTCATCTAAATGCTTATCCAAAACAAATACGCGATCACAATATGTGTAAAGCACCAGAAGTTTGAGCTATTCGTTCTCAATAAACATTCTGAATCCCAACACCAGATAATTGACATCAAAAGTAACAAAAACAAAAAAAAAAATTCTTATAATTACCATTCTTACATCAGCTACAGATACTGAACAAAACAGATGACGTTTCCTGAGCACATCTCTTCTCAAGTGGCAATCATCCTATGTAGTAACTACCTAAAACTAACTATCACTGTTGCTACAGAAGCAGTATTTAAAACACTTCAGCGGAGATAAAATGACACCAAATTGCTATCAATGACTTCGAGTAATGCTTCCTCAAAGACCAGATCGAAATAAAGCCATTATCATCAGTTGACCCATTCAACCCCACAACCATTCACCCACCATAACCAACATCCCAATACTCTTGCCACTGTATCACTGACTGTATACCCTGTTGTTACCAAGTGCAATAAATGAAACTTTTGGTCGAGAAAAGTGACAATAAAAAAAAGCAAATGAATTCTTTCTGGAATCACATGAGGCAACTTCAGCTGTTACAGAATCCACAACAGTACTGTTTAGGATACAGACAAATAATACTGAACACTCATTTGGCACCGAAAAAGTGCCAACCTTCAAGTATCGTGTTTTCATGATGTATTGTACTGATTCATAAAGTTCTTTTTAGTCTCACCGTCAGTGCTAAAAGCACGAGTGACAAAGAAATCTCAACTCTTTACCAAATGAGAAAAAAGTTTGAGATTTTTTAAATACTGAAGACCAATCTTAAGATAGACCAACATCTTTTAGCACTGTATAAACACGCACAAGTAGAAGTATTTGTTCCGAAGGAGGACTGGCAGGGAATCTCTATGGGTGTAAGTGATAGTTGGATCACATGTCATCCAACACAGAGGCAGAATCAACAACTAGTCATGTTGCTGTGTAAATTACTTGTGACACTGTGAAGCAGGCGCACCCTGGTGGTCTGAAAGTGTCAAATCTCGGTAATACGGAGATGAAGGTAGTCACACAATTTCATATTGCTGTCAAGAACACAGGATGTTCATCACAGACAGAAATAATTATTTTAGTTCTATTGATTTCACAATGGGAGGAGAATCTTGTTCATTGTGTGAAAGGTTAATACTAGTTTCTATCTGCAAATTTTTGGAAGGGATTAAGAGTGAGCGAGCACAGCAAGCAAGCAAGCAAGCAAGCAAGCAAGCAAGCAAGCAAGCAATATCACGATGGGGGATACCAGAAATAGTTTCACACATTGTACCTGTGTGGGGTACACACGTTAGTTTATCCTAATGCCTTAAATCTATATTTGATATGACACATATTTTTCTTGGACAATGGATGTTGGCTTCTGCTTTTATTGGCACCGACTTAAAATCAATGACAGGTTTCATATGCTGTTACTTGTACATCTAATGATCCAGACCTGTTGGCATTTTTGTTAGATGTATTGTTACACTAAAGTTGAAAATTTAAGTACATACACTATTCAGAGGAACCATCAGATACATCCAAATTACTAAATTGTCAGCTGTTGGTATTTCAGTGTATTATATGGAAGAATTTGGTAAGTCCTTAACTTCTTTTAACCAGAGTATTACACCCTCTGCTGAGTGATTATATGCATTTGTAACTGTAAATGGAACACAATGATGCATTGATTTACCTTTGAATACCTTCAGATATTCATTGGTAAGAGCGGGTTAGAAATGGACAAGAAACCACAACACAACACCATGACACAACCACCTGCCAAAATAGAAAGAATTTGGGTGTGAGAAATGACAACTACTCTTTAACCCATTTTTCCTTAAAAAAAAAATTCAAGCATGCTTCTCGCTGACATTATTTTTAAATCAAAGAAAACTCCTTCAGTTTAATTCATGGAAGAGAATTGTTTTTATTCTGCCATTTCTTTTAAGGTATGGATCTGTTTGATGTCAGATAACTATAATTGCAATTATTTTCAATTTAGACATGTCTGTTTTTATTGTATATCATGTCATCACTGACAAAAATCTTTTGACATCTTAATTGGATTATTCTCACAACACGCCAATGGAGGCTAATCTCCATAGTTAGAAAATGAGATTATTGCAGTGGACAAGATAATATAAAAATGTTAGATCGGCAGAAAATTCCTGGAAATATTTTTGTCAATTTTCCATGCGATCACTTGATCTTATTGTGACAGTTATTGACAGAAATTGCTTAAAACTTAACAGCTGCCAAGAAGTTCTATGCTGAAGATGAAACAATTACCCTTTTCTCTACAGATATGGCAGAATTGCTTGAGAAGACTGGCATTTTTGTTGAAAATTTTGCTTCAAAATGCTTAGAAAGTTTTATTACTGCATATATTTGGGAAGGCTATTCTGTGCACAAACCTAGCAAGGCTATTTATGATCCATTTCAAACTGTGTTTAACTGCAGCAGTTGTCAAACGATTTATCATCCTTCTTTAAACTTCTCATGAAAGCTTTCACACAGAAGCATTCCTATCACATATTTTCAAGTCCTAATTATCATAATGTTTGGCTTATGTGACGCCAGTATTCTTCGGAAAGGTTTAATTGAACGACCACTCAGAATTAACAGTGTCTTTGAGTTCAGAATGTTCAAAAGATTATATACACAAGAGAGGTCCATCCTATTAGGTACCAGAATGTTATAATGCAATTTTGGCACTTCAAAATTACAATAATTTAAATGTATTCACATGTCAAAGACAATTCATAATTAACGTCTGTGTAATTAGTTTCAGTAGACTACAAAGTGTGCTTCTATTTTCAAAAAAACCCCAGGAATCCAGTGCCATGGTAACATGACTGCCTGACCAAGATCCTTCAATGGTCTAATTTCATGGTTTTTTTTAAATAAATCCTCTTGCTGAGAAGCAGCAGAAGTAAAAATGTAAAGACATTTGGAATCAGAACTTGAGAGGACAATGCTTGCTCACTAATCACAATCTCTTGATCCATTTTCAGATAATTTTAAACATCACCACCCGAAAATGCCTCTGCCCTGTTAATCTGCCAAAACTAATCCAATTAGATGAAAAAAGAAACAAATCCCCCACCCAAAACTGACCCACAAAATAGTGATGAAAACTACTTGAAATGAGAAAACTGAAAATCATTGACGACACCAGGTATTTGAGAAAAGATTAATCCACTGGTGGTGCTCGCCACCTGTACAAGAACTGTTCACTTCAATGATAAATTGTGGGTTTAATGCTACCTTGAACAATATCTCTGTTAGCATATCACTGCAAATTAATTCATTTAACATTTAAAAATGTGTTAAGCAATGCTTTGAACTAACAAGTGCTGACACTGCATCACAAAAACCAGATCATGATCTAGCAGTACCTGTGATACAATCCAACTACTTGCATATCCTTGCTATGTCAAGGGAAGCAACTCCCAACACGAGTGTCTCTAACCATTACACATGAATCCAAGAGGAAGTGAAAACTGCCTTGTGGCTCTGGTTATACTAGAGCAGACATCACTAAAACACCATTTTGTTGTAAAATTCAGTTTTAAATGTTTGTATAGCAATTCAACAAGCTAACTTATATACTTCCATAAAATCAGATTCACACTCAAATCTTTAAATTTGATTTTGAATCCGCCACAGCTTACATTCACAGTGACATCAATTAGCACCTTATCAATGCAGTTTATGTATGAAATAGAATACCCTTGCAAATAAATGTCAAACTTATTATAGTATAAATAAACCATGCACCATATGTTACGCTAAACTTCCTGTGGAAATTGGGAGACAGAGCTGGTCTCCACACCCTATTTTGATTGTAAGAGACAATTCGATGGATTAGGCAGTCTAGCTGTGACTTGGATGATTGCTCGTCAATCCACACAATCTATGCTCACAATATCAATCAGTGGATTATCAGGTGCAGACTCCATTAATTACAGTCTCAGACCATGTTGCTCAGAGGTGCATTTAAGACGCCAAGATAGAGACCTGATATTGACAAAACGTCATGTACATACATCGGACACGTACATTTCTGACAACCTTAAAATACAATACTGACAATGCAAGGACAGAAATTAACCAAGACTGTCTTCCCCTTTGAAAAGTGATAACAAACAGCAACACCCCCCATGATGTCTGAAAATCTACTTGCCCTTAGGATACCTTTAACATTAGCAAAACTGTTTCAGCATGTGGGCAAGGGCTAATTTTGATCTCTGCCATGTATAAGGTGTACACATCAGCCTTCCTTGTGACTCCATGTCTATTTAGAACCCATTCCCTCATAAACAGACCCCATGAACAGCAAGCCTGTTCCATACAAGGAAAATTGATAAGCGCATTCACTGGGTGGAAACAAAATGGAATGACATACTTTAGCGGACAATGGGCAGTCCAGGATTACTAAAGAAGCCATGCTGTCTATTATTCACCCAATGGGACAGTGGTACAATACTGACTCATGCAACAACCACTGTTGATAATATGCCAAGTATAAGCATATGCCTTCAGTGTTACACAGTAAAGTGACAGTTGCATAATGTTCAATGGTGTCTAGACCAATCAATAGTGTTGAGTAATACGTCCTAGCTGTGGATGGGGTTAAACGAGCTGAAATAAGAGAAGATTGTATATCAGAGTGAACATTTATATCCTACAAAGCCAAAATGTTTGTTCAAATATCGGTAGAAATAGGTTTGTCATAAAGAATTCAGGATTCGAAAACCGATACCATGTCACACTGTCTGGCCGACAGAAGAACCTGGTTCAATTTACTAACAGGGCTGAATTCTAAATCAGAACAATTTAAGGTTTAGTATTGACACTAACTAATTTAGGAAGGAACCATCAACATTATTGATTCTCTGAGAAGATCAATTCAGGGCCGCCTTGCAACCAAATGGTGCATTTTAAGTCCAACAGCGTAGCAAGAAAGTCACTAATGAGCTTGTACCTGAAAACCTGCATACCTGTCAGGTATAATGACAAGCTGCCCAGCTCACAGCATCAGCTGAGCTTCTAGGGCAGCTTCAATGGATTTCATTTGCCTTTCATAATTCATATCGAACACTCAAAACACTCATTTCAACACTCTGTGAATCTTTTCAATAACCTTCAGTGTGAACATTTAGTTCTGTCAGCCACTGGAAGAGATTTCAAGTTATTTATGCAAACCCAACCTAAAGTTTAGGTCGAAGTGTTTCATCGAGTGTCACTGGGCTACATGAAAACTATATATCAATATTATCTGCTGTCATTTGAGGCTGCTGAACACATGATCACAGTTGTATTTGAGTAAGTAAACTGCTTTTTCAACAACATTCCAGCAAAATCAAAAATAAGGTACACAAGACATAGTTTCATACAAGTGTACCAATTTATGCTTTGACACATTTTGAATTGGGGTTGACACACTGCACACAGTGCAGGAATCAAACCCATGATTTCAATGTGTTAAGTGAACACTATACCCTCCCATACTTTAACTTCAAAGGAAATATATCTTTGCTTCTCCTGCATCTTTCAACAACGGAGGTGTAATAATACTTAACCAAATTTGAAATATCAAAGAAGACAAACTTAAAATAATAACACTTATAATGTATACATATTTACAATCAGTACACAGGTTGATACAATCAGTACACAGGTTGAAAAGGTATACATGAAAAAATGTATATAAAGGACACAGTGAACGCTGGAGTCAATCTGACAAGAAATACCTGTTAAGGAGAAAGTAAAACATAGTTTTCTTAAAACCTGAAACAAGCCTGCTGTGCTATTAGTCCTTTGTCATTTGAAATTTTATAAGCTGTGTCACTGTACCTAAATGTCATGTGTCAAGGCAACTCGGAGTCGAGTGCCGATGTACATTCAAGTCCCACAATAAAGTCAACATTCAGGTCAAGATATAAATTACTGTCAATATTTTCGTTATAGGTCAAGCTGGAAATCTCCCACATCCATAAAGATCAACCGCAGCCAACACTGCAGAATACACCATCATTCTAACAACAGAAGCTAGCGGGAGTAAACACGGAATTAAATCGGCTCAATAAGGACTTAAGCATTCTCTCCAACAATAATTACAAACTGATTGCTTGTGGCCAATTTTCCTGTCGACTCGTACTATGACCACGCTTTGTGTCAAATATTCAAAAATCGGTTGTGAGGACATACCACAAGCTCACTGATAGATCATTAATCCAACTTAGCGACAGCTAATAAGTTATAATTTACTACCAATAAGAGATCCATCAGTTAGGACAGAGACGGACGGCCTGCCAGTTGAGTAAATCACAAGCATGCCTCACCCCGCCACTTGCCCTACCCTTCAAGACTCTAATATCCGCATTCACTTCACAGTAAATAAATTCCACTTCTCACAGAAAATGTCACTTCTGACATGAAAATTTTCAGTATTTGACTGATGATGAATTTGAGTGAGTGAGGTATTGGAAACAAATAAATCTTTAAGGGAGGTTGTCACAAACCTTACACTAACGATAAATACTTGGTGGGTATCACTAGAAGAGTGCTGTAAAGCAGCTTAATGTTGAATTCATTTATTAGGCAACATGCACGTTGGTACTGTTGCTTGTGCTACTTGTCTAAAAGTTCACTAGTTTTGTAGTTCAAGCTCACTGATCAACTATGCCAGTTGCCCACAACACTCCGACACCGTTTCATATCAGACCAGTCCTCTTTCTGACAAGCAGCAGGCTGGGTGACAACAAGTACAATATCCCAAGTCTTGTCTTTACGTATGACGTGCTGAGGCTTGAGCCATCAGGATTCCACTCCAGAGACAAATGCTTCATCTACTGGATCAGACACAGTCAATAAAATAAGACCTAAACAACACCCTCTATCGTCCTATGTTGCAAACTTTGTGAAGGCATTTCATGATACACAGTCAGATGACTGAAACACGGATGTCTGGACTTCAAGACCCATCACTTCATTTTGACGAACAGGAGTGATAGGTTTGTCATACCATGACAGCGATCAACCCTTTCATTAACTGTCTTGAAAAACCAAACTCATCAGTTTATTGTGACCAAAATTTGACCTTGATTTCTTGCATGTTGCTACACAGAAACAGCATCAGTTATTTTCTGAAAACAAACTTACTCTTCTCCAAAAAAGCAAGGTTACAAATAATGAACCACTTGCTTGGACAGTTGAAGAAGTTATACTTCCTGGTGTTTTGACTGTAGGCTCACATATCTGTACATCTGTGGACAATACAAGAGGATGTGGTGTAATTACACACGGGGACTGTTACACACACATCTGTGTCGTCTGCCTGTCACTGCTTGACGCACGACACCCACAATTATAGATGAAGGAGACATGAGTCAGCAGCACTGACAACTACAAGAATCCATACTGACTTCATGGGGATGTATAAAAACATCATCCAAATCCACATGACTGCACGTGGTACCAAACTCCTTGCACACTTATACAAGGATCAGCGATTAGTAATAAAATATTCAGTGCTTAAGAATAAGGAACTACTTAAGTATGTCCATGCAGGTGAGTGCACATATGACTATCATGATGCAGTGGCCTAATGCTGTTTTTGTATGCCTTAACATATGTACCATTATAATAAGCCTGCCTGCCTGATTGTCTGTGCAGTACTTTGGAACAACACTTAATCCAGTTCCATGTACTGTGGTACTAGAAATATACGACCAATTTTATTTAAAAAGGTCTTGGAGATTCTATTTACAGGTTACTGATATAGACAGACATCTTATTTTCAGTATATTAAATTCAATTAATGTCATCGACAGGTGCTTGAGCTCAGTGGCATATCATTCAAACCAAGGGATCCTTCAACAATCAATTTTAACATCAACGACAGGGACTTTCCTCCACTGCACACTGCCATGGATAGATCCACAATTTGGGATGCATACTGCCTTCAAGGTTGTGCCAGATTGTAACAGTTGCTGATGAGATACTCCACTAAAACCTACACCTGAAACATATCTCTTAATATATTCCATTACATGATACAAATATGCATGAAAAGCTCAACAAATGAAAGCATTATGTGGTAATTTTCCTCTTCACCAGTCATTGCATTTACAATTAGAATTCATCCTTTGTGTCTGTACATTACAGTGAACATATTTTTTGATGGAGCTGTCCAGATGGTGCCTTCATGCTTGGTGGTCCTGTTTTCATATTAGACTCACACATGGTCTCACCTGTAAATTATCTGTAATGACTGGACTTAGGTATCAGGAAGGTTTTACATGAACATTATTACATAGATATCAGGCTAGGCTAGACTATACAAGTGATCTCTACATGGATTACATGACAGGTAACACAGGCAAACACTTTAATCTCTTAACAACCCAAATGCAAGTGTGGACTTAATTTAAAAAAAAACAAAAAAGATGTTTCCAAAGATGAATTCCAGTATGAAATAGTGTTTGTTACAGTTAGCTCATCTAATTAATATTCCTGATTTTCCTGAAATGGAAAAAAGAGACTAAAATCTAAATTAAGGCTACCAGACAAAAATTTTGGCACTTATGGAAAAAAACCGTATTCATTTGGGACATACATCAGGATATATCAGTACGATGATAACATTGTGTCTACATGGCCTTTTCGTCATTTCTACTCCAATATCATATGAACCCATGTTCACTGCAACCATTAAAGAAGACCATCTTACAAAGACCTCTGTAGTTTGTCTGAGCTAATACCTTGAGCTTTCTGTTTCAACCCATGTACTAGCTGTGCTAGTGCTGGACAACAGCAGAGGCAAGTACAGACCAACAAGGATGTCCATATTCATCAACTGTACAATATCAATACTTGGCTGTTGAAAGTTTATCTTGTGCTTTTCATTGTGAATGTGAATTTTTCATGTCAGTGTATGTGTCTAATATATTTGTCACTTATACAATACTCTTGAAAATATTTTACTCAAAGCCAGGGCTGACATTTTTTCGAAAATCTTGGCCAAGTTCAATGACTCCTCTATCACTTGAAACAATCACAAGTTATATCTTAAAAACTGTCGCCCCTAACTTTACACTGATGTGCAACACAGTTTAGCATGATATTCATAGCGCATGCGTCACTAATTCCAGGCCTTATTAAGGCCTTATCAAGGGCTTTTCAAAGCATGCTTACATTTGTCCAAGCAAATAAGAACCTACATGTTTCATAGGAATAATTCTACTTTTCAATGATACACAAAAGGGACATAACACCTGAGCTTATTGACATATGTGACTGCAACTATAAAAACTTGAATAGCAAATATTTAACGGCTGAAATAACAATAGTTGCTACAGTGAAAGCTATTTATTGCATATCAATGCATGTTAAAGGCCAAACTGTCAAATTCAGGGCCTTTCAAGACTGCAAACTGTTACCAACATGAACACCTATTCAAATTCAACAGTTGTAGCTATGCTAGTATGTTCAGGTGCTGATTGGTAGGCTCCAACATTTTATCAGGATGGAAATATTCACAGCTGCCGAAGACAGTCCACATAACCTCTGTAACACTTAGTGAGCATTGTTTTATGCTGCCTTTAGCAGAATTCCAGCAATATCACTGTGGTGTACACCAGGAATTGGCTTCACATATTATACCCATGTGGAGAATTGAACCTGGATCTTCGGGGTGGCAAGCAAACACTTTACAGGGCTACCCTAGAGTCACCAATGCAGCTGAGAGCTATGTCACACAACAAACTCCTTGGAACCTATTCACACACTCACATCAACACAATGTTGCAATTCCCAACAAACAGCTGTTACAGGCTAAAGGTCACAATCTTATCACTCACATTCCAATCAAGAAGAAAATTACATCAATTCTGTACATAACCTGCATGAATAACTTATCAAGTGCTATTCGAACATCCCAAACCTAAGATATAAAGATTAAATATTAACTGCTTCTGAAGAATCTATTGATCCAGCAAATGTCATTATGAAGGAGTCCTGAGATTTACTTCATAACATACTTCCACATAACAGCTTCGACATGACAGTGGACGCAATCATTTCCATTAGACAATTAGGCCCCACAGAACTAACATTCGGTCAGTGGCCATGCCAGGACTGATTGGAACAATGGAGGATGCTTGTGGTTTGGATGTGAGGTAAAATGGGGTATAACTTCCACATCGGTGAGCATGTTTGTCTATATACTTGTCTGGATGACAGGTGGTTCTCTGACATGTGACTGTTGGACATGGAATGTTGTTTGCAGCACTCAGCAATATTCCAGCTATAGGATATAGCTATAGTCCAGCCAGTGATCAGCAGCTTGAGCATCGATCTACGCAAGTGTGATACGAGGTCATCTACCAAATCACTGGGCTACCCCACTTCTGCATATGCATCGTATGTCAGAAAGGGGCTTCACACATTATCTTACCTCACACATGAATGTCGCTTTCTGAATGGCTAAGCACTATTCTATTATTTTCAATGTACCCCGCTTACAGGCGATGTATTATTTTCAACGTACACCGCTGGGAATTCCATACTCTTCTGGTGCTTCGTGGTAGTACTTCTTTGTCTCGAATAACATTGAATCCTGCATCAAGAACAGAAATGACTGATGTTTTGTGATTGAAAATCAATGGAAGGGAGATAACTCTAAATCTGTTAACCTTGTGTCGTCTGCAAAATCGCGATTCGCATCGCATTCAACAGAAGTGCTTCAAACAGTTTAAAATAAAAATTCAGGTGTTCCGTAAGATAAACACATTGTTCACTGGTCCCTCAGGGTCCATGGGCTCATGTACCCTCAAGGTTTGTTTATGTTCCCCTCGCCCTGCGGGCTCGAGAAACATAAACAAACCTCGAGGGTACATGAGCCCATGCCCCTCTCTTGACCAGTGAACAACTTATATTGTACGTCTCACTGCCCCACCCCCAGATGTATTTTTTAAATGAGTCAGTCAGTTTTTTTTACTGCTTTCAGCAATATTCAAGCAATATTCCAGCAATATCATGGTGGGGACATCAGAAATGGGCTTCAAACATTGTACCCATGCGGGGAATCAAACCTACTGTCCCTATTTTATAAGGATACATAAGTCTGTATAAGTGTTAAATATTCAGCTGAGCCTAGTAAAAGCATGTTGAACTTTTCTTCCACTGATGTGCTCTATAACCTGAGGAAAGGGATTTGAGAAATTAGTGACAATAGCTTTTGGCAATGTCTTGTTCGAAGCAGTGAGTCACTGATTGACATCTATTTGTTGCCCTAAATACTATTCTTACAACCCAGGAATTGTTAAAGACCACAGCAAAAACATACAATGTTCTTTCAGTTGTTAATTGTATCAGGATATTTTCTGTCATTTAATTTCTTTAAGACATCAGAAGCTAAACAAATGTAGTGAATCTGTATTAAACTACCAGAATACACTGAAAATAGTTTCAGTAAACATGCAACACAATCATATAGAAGTACATAAGATCCTTCAGCAAGACTAAAAACGGAGCTCACAGTCTTTCTCAGTAATTTTCCTTTTAAGAAAATAGCTTAAAATAAAGTGAATTTTTTCAGAAGTTAATTTGAATATAAGAATCTTAAGATTCAGTTCATAACAGAATGTGTTTCTGGTTTCACTGCAATTAGTGGATGCCTGAGAAAATAACAGGTGTTTAATGATTCTTGCTGATGCAGTATATGTTTGAGGGACTGTGGTCAGGGGATTCCAGCTCAACTAACAACGTCGGTTGTGCATATTGCACAATAACAACACAATTACTGGGTCTAAAAGTAAAAATATTTTCAAGGCAAAATGAGCAACTACCACCTTTCTTCTTGTGCAAAACAACTCAAATCTGGCAAAACAAGAGACTCTGAACAGACTTTGAACCACGATCCACAATAAGCAAGTAAACGAGCGGACTTGAAACATGCAGATGAACACTGCAACACGTTCCAAACGCAACAAGCAAAAACTTAGGTTTCATAGCAATTGCTGATAAGGATTACTGACAAAAACAAAGCATATTATAACCTTTTAGCAGCATTTTGTGCCCTGGGAAAAAACCTCCAAGTGTGTTCAGTGTATTGGCCTTTGACAGCATGGCTTCCTACTATGTGGCAAGTTTTTGCCAATCCATAGTGTAATTTCTCAGGAGAATTGCCTCCAAGCAACGCAGGCTGGCTACCAACCCCTGTTCGACTCTAGTCGGCCTCATTGCTACGAAAAACACACAAAATATTGAATTTATTTTGACAGACGCCAATCAGCTATTCTGTCTGTCACAGCGTTGTCTTTTTCATAAAGCTTGTCCTTCTTCAAATGTATATGTAGAGGCACTGGGAAGTGATTAACTTGATTCCACAAATATTAGTAATCAATAGTTAAAACAATGATAGCGGGAATGGCTTCAGTGCCACCTTGCTCTGTGCCATGTGTTTAAGCGGAATATGCACGCATTACGAATTAACGTTATAACGAGATACGACACGACAAAATCCTATTACTGCACGCCAGTCCTGCTGAGAACATATCATTATAAAATTTCAAAGATGAGGAATACTGAAAGGATGAAGGGAGAGTGTCACCGACTTGAAGGGTATTCGTTGAAATGGTTGGCTGAAATGCTGAAGTGGTGTAATATCGAGGGATTTGCAGCCTCGCGCTGCCTTGACAAGATCAGGTGAGATGGAGTGACATGTGACATCATGTGACATGCTCCACTGAGAGTGTCAGAAAATACCATCAAATATTAATGCACAAAGGACAAAAAATGCAAACTGCCATTGGCACCGGGAGTGGAATAATCAAGCTCCATGTTCAATTGTCATCCTGTTATTGTCATCCTCAAATTAATCCAATTGAATACTTTCACATGTAAACAAGGCTGAATTTTAACTGAAATACCAGTTTTACGTCAAGATTCGCTTTGGTGAATAGATTGTAAAATGTAAAATACACATAATTTACTGGAGCATTTCATAACAAGGCAACATGTTTATGCAATGTATGCAACAAAACAAATTTAGGATCGAGTAAATTTATTGTTTGGGGCTCAGGTGTTGGGGAAGATATCTCTTTAGTAACTGTGTGCTAACTCTTCAAAACAAATAAAGAATGAATGATTTTTCACTTGTTTTTTCAAGAATGCATTAATATTGTACGTAAAGAAAATAAATACATATGTATTTTTTCATGGTATTTTTAATTCATTGAATCGACTTTCATATAGTTTTCCGCAGTAATAAAATTAAGAATACATGTGCAGCCAAAGACACTAACAAACTGGAGTTGACATCACCACCCAACCCATTCATCAAAATTTGTAGACAGTTTTCAATAGTAAGAATGAGTGAGTTTAGTTTTGTGCCCCTTTCAGCAATATTCCAGCAATATCAAGCTGGGGACACTAGAAATGGATTTCAGCTGCTGTACCTATGTGGGGAATAAACCAAGGTCATCAGCATGACAATGCTTTAACCACTAGGCTACCCCACCACCCTGAGTTTTCAATAATTTCAAATGCTGGCAGTACTTGAAGGCTAAACATGTTTCCTATTTTACTCAGTCAAGATGTCCAACATTCCACACAAACTATAATTCACAGTCACATATTGCATCTGTTCACAAAACATATGTTTCAAACAGCAGCATTTGTCAAAATTGAAATCTCTGTTATCGATTCTAAGTTTTAATTCACACCAAGCCATAAAAAAGTTATCAATATGAAAAATATACACGGATATTAATTTCATTTACTAAAGAGTAAGTTGTTTCCAGGAAAGGAACACACTGTAAGAGTTGCCATAAGTGAACTAGTGCAAGGAAATCAGAATTTGAAATATGCAATTGGACTATCAATAGGAAAGGCAGATAATTCAGTTAATGTATTATGCCTTTATGAAGTAAATGCAACATTTCGGCATAGACACTAACAGCAACAATATGTATAAATAACAGTGTTAATCATGTATATGTACATGAATGCATTAATGGAATGTGTATAAATGTAAATAAATGGCAGATGCCATTAAAAGACAACAGTGTGGAAAATGTACCTTTGATAATAAGTATATTTACTAACACCCGTCAGATTCACTGTAATAAATAATTCTACAGAGTAACTTCCCTTCATAATACTAAGTTCAAAATGCCATTGTTTGAACTTAGATTAGTAATACGATCACATTCACACACGTAAAAACAGACTATCTCCGATTTGTAATCAATACACACAAACCAGACAAACGTGATCCTATCAATTTCACATATGAAAGAACTGTTCTATTTTCTTGCCTGTCAACACAACGGTTACCTCCCAATAACACCTAGGTGTCTTCAACATACAGATCCCATTGATGTCTATTTGGGGTTTACGACAGTGAATCACCCAGTGTGGCTTGCTGTTCAAATTACATCACACAAATAATGTTCCACAGTAAAAAAGAGGAAGGGTGGAACATCTGTTGACAAGCTTTTGTCCCCGACCCGCTTGGCTGCCTTCAACACAATTTGCCTATTACCTGCAATGTCAGGCGATTGTCATGTGTTTTGAAGAATGTTTACCTGGCCATATGATGCTGGCCCATGACTGACTTTCTTCATGTGAAGGCTGCAATGTGTAGTTTGGAGATGTTTGGCATGGTGGCTCATACTTCATTCTGGGTTAATTTTTCATCTCGTTATTAAACAGTCAACTAAGTATGAAACTGGATGAAACTAGATCCAGCTATATCGAGATAAGGCTTCAATGAAAGAATCATCCCTATCAAGAATAACATTCAGTGAGTGAGTCTGTAAGTGTGAGTGAGTGAGTGAGTGAGTGAGTGAGTGAGTGAGTGTTAAGTTTGACGTTGCTTTCAGTCACATTCAAGACATATCCCAAAGGGGACACCTGACATGGCACACATTTGCTTCTGTGGGGAATCAAACCCAGGTCTTTGATGTGATGAGTGAACATTTCAACAACATGGCTACTTCATCTCTCCTCCATGGCAGGGAACAGAACTCAGCTCATTAAGCAGTCAATATGTTACACCACCTTTAAATCTGTGTAAAATGCTGTTTGAATGATGGTTATACCAGACATGTATATACGATGATTAATATAATGATCTGAACTGGCTTCATCAGCAGATGGCCAAAGGGAGGTAATTTCACAAAAAAAAAAAAAAAGAAAAAAAAAAAAAAAAAGACCCAACAAAACACTCATATAAAAATGCCATGAGGAAAGAAAGCGAAAGGCAAAAGATCTTAAAATGTAAATGATCATACTGAATAAAACTAGGACTGGAAACGTGCACATTTTCTTCTCTTTTGTTTATTATTGGTGGGTGGGTTTGAACGTTCTTGACACAGGTGCATCCTAACAATATTTTATCTGAATAAAGAAAACATCCACGACTTCACTGTCGGAACATGTAGCCATTGAGCCACGGATCACTTCCCTCATCTATCACACAGCATGTGGTATGCTTTCCTTTGTGAACAATTCAAGCGAAACTTGTTAACAGTTACCTGTCACTGACACCTGTTACCTGTCGTTACCTGCTGTTTGATGTGGATGTCTGATGTGTAACAAGCTCATTCATAAGCATTATCCCTGAACTGTACCTTATATGTGGGCTCTTCAATGCCACAATCATTTCAACCAAGTCAAGGCAGCCTGATAATGACTGAGTATGGACCAGACAATCCAGTGATTAATATTATGAGCAAATATCACATTACAGGTGCAGGACACACATTCAACCACACAGTGACAAGACCACCTTCCTTTCAGACAGCTCCTCAATTGGTTGTTGGTTGGTTGTTTAACTCAGCAACATTCCAGCTATATTGCAGCGGATTGTAAATAATTGAGTCTGGACCAGACAATCCAGTGATCAACAGCATGAGCATTGATCTATGCAACTGGGATATGACGACGTGTTGACCAAGTCGGGAAGCCTGACAACCTGATCCTGTTAGTCGCCTCTTAATGATAAGCTTGGGTTGCTTACCAAGTTTCTAACGTGGTTCTTCATCTGAATAAATCCACAAACTAAAAAAAGTGTATACATACTGCAGGCTACCGATACTAAAGCAGCCATGACATCAGACATGTTTCATTTCGATTACCATACAGCTACTAAGTGTTTAACATATTGCTTTTACTTATCAGATTCAGCCAGTTAGAAATTTGATGAATTATTCAATAATAACAATTAAAGATATCTGTGTTTCTGTTGCTAGGTACTTCGTTACTTATAATGATGCATACATAACTAGAAGCTCAGCATTACAAGCAATTTGGTGAGGTTTTATAACTATTTTATTACAAGTTCATATGTGTAAGTTACCCTAACATAATTTTGGTTATGACTGAGTGAGTTTAGTTTTATGCCGCACTCAGCAATATTCAAGTTATATGGTCTGTAAGTAATCGAGTCTGTTCCAGACAGTCCTATGATCAACAACATGAGCATCTATCTGTGCAAATGGGAACTGGTGACATGTGTCAACCAAGTCAGGTAGTCTGACCATCTGGAAGTAATCAGAATTTATAGGACAATATCAATCTACAACTACCAGTTTGTACATCAAAAACTATCATGCCTATAGCACTAAGAATGGTGGTTTCAACTATAGGATAAAGTCTGTTTCAAACTACATCCTTTCGTCTTCTTCTAAAAGACGAACAATCAAATGAGATATATTTGAGAACAAGAATAAAAAATCCCAAAACACATAAAGTCTAATACAGCAACTCACCTTGATGGAATCTTGCATCTAAATGCAAATCACACATGTTGATGAATATTTAACAAGGTATTTCTGGTCTTGAGTGTCAAGGCAATGTAAGTGATAAGTAGCAGAGTATTTTCTTACATCCCCTGACTTACCTTGACATGCATTAAACATAACTCAACTCTAGGATTGCTATGTCAACACCATTTGTCCAGAGCAACATATGAAACATGACTCAAACATGCACAATAACCATTAATAAACTGTGTCACTACTAGAGGTTGTTTGAAGGTCAACAGCATCAAGTGCCAGATACACAATAGTCACAAAATGTTTTAAAAGCTAATGAGAAATTGGGTTGAGTTCTCAAGATTCTAAACAGCCAGCATCTAATCACTTTTAGCTACTGGTACTATGAAACTTGATACTGTCAGGCTTTCATCATTTCAAACTGTTCCCATTTCAACCTTGCTTAAACCGAATATTGGGATTCATAATGTACAAAATTAATTTCGGGAATTTGAGCCTCGCTATTAAGGAAAGAGGGTACTACAACTAGTTGTGTATTTATTTGATTAAAAGAATATTGCGAGCTGAGAATAAAGTACATGAATCGCTGTCTGAGTCCCAAGGGACTAAAATCAGGCAAGTATTCCTCCATCCTCGCTGTCTGTCACTGAGCTCACTGTTGTGGTGGATCTGACATCGTCAGGCATAACATGCAATTATCATCTGCGCTGAGATGTTTGTGTATTGAACAAACCAAAATATGGATAATAAATTTGAAAATATTCTTCCCAAGGGACCTTTCTGCAATGACCCTTCCTACTCGACTTGCAGTTAGTGACACTATGCAAGCCGCCTTCATGGCTGTTGTGCAAGCCAAATTCATATTTGATCGGTTGCAGGAATTTACAAGCCATCAGAGACCAACGTAGTCTCGAAACTTAGGTCCCAAAGATGATACATCAACAGGCACAGCAAATAATAGGTAGGGAATTATTGATAATATCGTCTCCTGAGAGCTGGGAAAGAAAGACCAATTCATAGGAAGCAACCTGCACACAACATAACAACATTTCCAACATGCTTGCTATGTTTTGCTGGTTTTTCCCTCGTGTTTTGACCTACTATACTTCAAGAAGACTTTCCAAGGGTTTATGGCAACCAATTTTTTCTAGTCTGAAGTCTTGCAAATGAACATATTGCATTTTTTTAGGTGCTAAAGCACATTCAATTTCACAGTTCAGCCGTTATTATGGTATTCCTCCCCCAGCAAACAGCTTGTCCAGCTCTACCAATGTGACCAAGCCCTCTGGAAACCTTTGACCTAGATCTGGCTGGCTGGTTCAGAACAAGGTTAATAACCTCAAAATTCTGCAGTCAACTTCAGACAGAACAAGACCGATTGTCAGCAAAAACAGGAATGGAAAAACACAAACTCTGGGATTATAATATGATTACAATTACCAGTGTTATTCAATGAGTACTTTTAAACTGTAACAATGTAATAACAAATACTGGAAACCTTCAGATCCGAAGAAACACACTGACTGGTTTTACCAAATTATTATCTATCTGACCTATACAGAACAGATGTTCTGACAATGTTTACAACATTTCTCAAATATTTAGGTTCCAGAGAGGTCACAGGGCAAACCTGCCAAAATTTAGCAGTCAATTTGCAACTGAGCCCTGTTTCCCAATTTGACACTGGTAATACATTACATAACAAAATCAGCTTACAGCTTCCATTGCCACTGTGAAGCAATATTTGTGGAGCTGCTACAGCATCTTGATCAGATTCACCTGTTTGTTATGATAAGCAGGAAGAGCTGCAGCGATAGCTGTGGGTCAAACCAGAGGTGGTTGTCACAGACTGGTCAGCCCACTGGGAGCGGCTGCTCTGGTCGTGTGTGTATTCAAGCCGTGTTAGGATTACCGAAACGGACCGAGACGGACCCAGACGTGACGCTATCAGACCTATCATCCTGGGACACAAGCCCTGAGATGTCTGCAGACTAGGGCCGGATGCACGAGACTAAATCTACTGAAGAGCGAATGTGTATAGAATACTGCTATATCAACGCTCACTTTGATTTAGGCTAGGAAGGTCGATGGCTGTGTGTATATATGATATAAGAATCTTGAAGATAGTATGGTTGGCATTTGTTATCAGAGTCTTTGATGGGATGTTCAGGAAGTCTGGCATACAAGATACCATATACTCATAATGGAATGGTCCGCTTGTTGATGTTTGGGTTAGATCTGTATCAATATTTTACTGCTTAGCGTAAAGCAGTTTGACAAACTGCTCAAGGGCCAGCAGATTGATTTGGTTTGGTTTCACACTTGAACACACTCATTCCCACCCGGACATGAAAAAAAAATTCAAACAACTTCTTTGCAACACACTTGAACAGGATAAGATCTAAGATCCACAAAAAAAATGTAAAAAGTTTGGTTTGCAAGAATGATCACGATTAATAACACTGAGCAATTACGTTTCACTTTTTTGTAGGCAGTCCTGAAAAAAAATAAACGGAACTGATGGACCCAGGAGATCCTGTTCTGTTTGGTACAGAGGCAACGGAGGCCTGACTATGTTTTCACTGGAACAGATGCCAACTTGAACAAACACAGAGATTCAACTCTGGCTCCTCGGAACACATCCCATCAGGAGGCTATCATTTCTCTATTAGCCTCAGGACACCAGTCACAAGGCCAGCAGAGGAACACACACTTCTTGTAGGTTGTACCAGAAACAATACAAATACAACTGGTTTTATTAAGCTTTACATTTCTGCCACTCTTTTTTTTTAACAATTTTCTCCCGGCCTGTCGTGTGTGATATTTTCAAACATCAAACATAATTTTCCTTTTATAGTTTTAGAGCATGATAAACACAATACAAAGACGACCAAATGCTCAATTTACCGTAATTGGAGGATTCCCTGGAATCAATGTTTCTGCTTTAAACATATTGATTGGCCCATAGCAAGCTCCAATGAAGTTTACTTTGATTTCAATGAAAATATTGATAGTATGCCTCTGTTCCGACCATTAAGAGATGCCACCCTGCCATTTCTCTTAAAAAGGTTGCCGATTTTGCTGTTCAAAATTCAAGATCACTTCCTTTCATCCACGTGTTTGTTAGAATCCTTTTCAAAAGAACCACAAGTCTAACGTTCAGGTGTGGTAGATTGTCACATGTGATTTTTATACTTTGCATGACCATCTTTTAGTTTTTATGTTTCGTATTGATAACCAAAGTAACTCCGCTAATCATGACTGGATGATTTGTGTTCAGCCAATATCCAATCAAAACCTTAAGATTTCTGTCTGGCAATTATATCAATCACGTTAACCCTTTGTGGAAAGCTCAAGACAGCATTCAAAGAATCATTAAGAATATAATAAAAATGACATGCATTGCCTTGACATAATAATCAATTTCAATCCCTCAAGTTTCAGATACTTTATAGAGAAATGTGGATGAAATTTATAAAACACTTACACAGTCTAAATATAATGATAAGCATTTCTCCTGATACAGACGATCAGTTTTTCAAAACCTTGACAAATGTCATCAATTTCGTTAGTACTTTTTCTACAACTCCTCAAACATACAAACTTTGAAATTTGTCAAGACTTTTTTGAGGCACATTTCAGTAGATCGATAAATTTGCGTTTTCAACCACTTTTATAATCAATAGAACTGGAACAAGGAACAAAGAACAAACATGGCAATAGATTCAGCGACTGATACACCCCAATAGTTACATCTTCTTCCTTCAAATGCCATGCTGCGTGATTGCATAACCTACATTAGGAAAAACGTACATGATCTTTGTGCTTGTAGCTAGGATTCAGCAGGTTTTGTTGATATAGCTAAAAGTGAAAGATATTAAAGCAGAGGGCTCTGCACACACGGGCATTTATACTCTAATTGATGCTGCCGTGGTTATATCGATCATCATCTAAATTAATGCACACTTCTCTCTTGCATTATCTCTAAAATCTCATCGCTCCAGTTATCTCCTCTCCTCGCATCTCAACTCGCAATTTTCAGACTGTTTGTGTACTGACCAACCTTTCTCATGAAAAACAGTCAAGAATTTCTGGCGTGAAGATGAAATTTTTATTCGGAAAAACGTTTAAAATTGACATTTGATAATTAATTGATCCCTCCTTGCACCAAAATGTCTGGTTATGAACAGGAACATCTGAGCTGAACTGTGGTATTTGCAAAAGTAAGCCTTGGCACCATTCTCATGTGCGTGTTGGCAAACCGCTGCAAGATTATTGTAAATCATAAGCTGTTTACCCATACATAATTCATTTTGAGAATTCAAAGGCATCCTGTTGCAAGGAAATTAGACATGGAATGAAACATTCTGCAAACAGACGTCACAAGGGACAATAATTCATGTACTTAAAGCATGGGACAGGTCATAGTTTCTAGTCTTCCAAGATGCCATCACTGTTTCCAAATATTCTGTCAATGTGAATACTGAACGTATCTATTACATGAAGCCAAGGCAGTGCAGGTCTAAAGGTTTTGGTAACTCTGCAGAAATGCATTTACATAACCATGCAAGCTGGACCAGGTAACTCTTGGGAGAAGAAGTCACTGGAAGGTCAGAGTCTGATTCACATTTAAATTGCAAAGTCTGTTTGTGTTGTTCCAGAGGAGATACTTATCTCATCTTAAATTTAAATATGCTATTTCCAAATCAAAACATGGACATTTCACTCACACTTCAAAAACAACACATTTCTGGCAAAGCAGAGAAAAGTATCACTGTTACATATGGAGGTCTTGCTGGTCATAATGCGCTATTGTGTGTTATCACTGAAAGACACAGCAGCAACAAACTGAGGCGTCTGGCACTATGGCCAGATGAAATGGAATTAGAAATGGAAAGAAAAGACGACAAAAT
The DNA here is from genome assembly GCF_037392515.1 of Haliotis asinina. Taxonomy (NCBI): domain Eukaryota; kingdom Metazoa; phylum Mollusca; class Gastropoda; order Lepetellida; family Haliotidae; genus Haliotis; species Haliotis asinina. Next base: position 16,759,416 of record NC_090294.1, on the reverse strand, counting down.
GGCGTGACAATGATAAATTAGCAGCCACTTTACCAAATGAATACCATGCCTGCCAAAAGGCCTATAAGGACTTGTGCAACATCCCAAATGGCTCTATTTGGCATTTTCAGTTTCACACAAGTATCTTCCTTGTTGAAAAAAATCCAGATTAAAATGACATACACGCCTGTTCTGAAAACAAATATGCCAGACTGTCTGTGACAAGAATGGGCAAATCTCACTTCATACAACACATCGAAGTGGATGTGACAACCCACCGTACCAATGAGACATACAAAAACTTACCAACTCTAAAACTTCCAAGAATAGATAGATAAAAATCCTGTCACTGCTTTTTTCCCAAAATTGTGCTAGTCCTTCGAGTTTAAAGAAATTAAAATCACCTTGTCATGTGAGCTTGGAGTCTGGATCTTAATTAAAGATTTGCAGCACCCCGATTTCTACCTTTTTTCTGATTAAAACCCTTGAACTTATAACTAAATTTAAACTCAAATTCTTCTTGATGGCGACAACCACAACTGCGTCCCAAAACCATGTTATAGAGACTGTAGAAGCTTACTGGACCCACCACAATTTGATCAGAATGTCAATGTTCTCTTGCTAACAGCTAAAAAGCGAAAAACTACAGAACCTAGACTTGTGTCTCTATTCAAGGGATTCATATTTGAACAGTTCCTGATCAATTCTCAATCTAAATACAGATGAGTTTTAAATATGCCCACTTTCTATGGAGTCATTCCCTGGGTTGGGGCTGCCTACCCACGATACCAATTGATGCAATTCTATCCTCCAATGACAGCCCTCTGGGCCAACCCAGCATTGACACAATGGCAAGGGAAACTGCTATTCATACAAGTGATTATGGAATAGTGTGAACATGTCGGGAAAGTGCATATGTTGGTTTTATGCAAGTGCATGGCTGTGCATGGAGCTCTCGAGATCAGTTTCCCAGCAACTGCAGAGGCAGCAAACAGACGCAACGGTGGACTGGGAAGAAGACGGGTAGTGATGACAGGTCTGTTGACATGGGGAGAGGTCCATTAATGCTTCTGCCTGCTCAACCCTCTAAGTAAGAAAGCTAGAAAAGAACTCGGAAGCTATCAGCAAGGATCAATGGCACAGAGGACAATCCTATGACTCAAATGCCACTGAAAGGTGTGTGAGTTCCTGGTGTTATGATACTGAGCCCAGCCCGGCCTCACAGATATTTCGGCTAAATATCGGATGGCTTTGCGATGAATCCTGCATGCTTTTAATGGAGCTTGTCTTCAAATCGGCAATGATGCTTCAACGACACTTGTGACCAACTTATTGATTGGCCAATAAACCTTCACTCGTGAGGAGTATTTAACGAGTTGCTATTATCAGCCACAAGTATGAGGACTGCAACACTGCTAACTCAAGAGAGGACAGAAATGTGAAATTCGGCAGACAAGAAAAGAGCACTGGCTTCTCATAATGACCATGGACATATTGCCTGGGCCATCTCTAACCATCCATCCATCCATCCATACCACAAACAATACACAATTCAAGCTTATTTGTCCTTAATCATACAATACCTAAATGAATTTATCCATATGTTCCTGGAGTCATTCGGATTGGCTGAGGCATTAACAGTATTCCGTTAATAACCTGTTTCCCAGGATAACCATTGAACAATAAAACCCACATTGAATTCACTATCAGTAGTGATCAATATTGAAGATTAAGCTAACTCGGTTAACATTCGTTAACATTGACACAGAATTTACGATGGTGCAAATTTTGCCATTCCTGGTAAGGATCGGATGTCGGATAAGTTACTCAGTGCATAGGGGTCATTCTCTCTGCCAACACGCTATTAAACAGCAGAAAATCTGCAAAAGGAAAACTCCTTGTATTAGCTTCAAGTGCTCAATGAGACAAAATGGCTACGATTCGCGAAAAATCAAACAGGATAAAGTTGATAGAAATTATCTTAAATTAGAAATTTGAATGCAAGGGCACAGTGTGAGAAAGGCTTTGTGTTCAAAGATAATTGCTTCAAATTAGAATTAATTATTTAAAGATAGCGAGTTTGGTTTTAGAGACGGCAGATGTTTGGTCAAATTGCAATAAGGTATCAAACAGCTCACGATTCTTGATATTCAGCATCTCTCAAAGACCACAGTGTTATGCTATCTTCAATTTCAATCATCACTGATCAATAGCCTATTTCATAATTCACCAATTTCACTAGAAAAATGGCAATCAGTTTCATAGATTATAGCAAATGTTGCTGGACCCAATTAAAATTGTTCATCTTCATCCCTTAAATTCAATTTGCTGAGTGTGCAGAGTATGAAATGGAGTAAAAAGTGTGTTTTTATTTGATGAATATATTACTTAATATTTCATTATTTGGAATTTGATTTCAAACTGAGAAGATTGAATTGCATTGTGAAATGTTTAGTAAGTTTCAAAAGTTCTCTGACGCTATGTCTTCCCAACAGTGTGACATGTTCAAACTGTCTATTGAGTGAGTGAGTGAGTGAGAGAGAGAGAGTATTCAAACATGTCTATTTAACATGATAAAAAGTCTGAAGTGAAGAGGTCTCACATTTTTATTTTTTTTCACCATTATAGAAATAAAGGGTACACAAATAAAATGGTGTCAAACAAACAAATGATCCTATTCACATTGTGCCCAAGGAAAATCAAACATTTATCCAAAATCGCACAAATACACTGTCTGCAATACATCAAGGCCCCAAGCTGATCACCCATTTTTATTAGTCAGTGATGTTGTTTTCCCAAAGTAAATTGCAAAGAAAGGTAAGACCATAGTAATTAAGCACCATAACTCTTCATAATGAAAAACTGTCATCCCCATATGGCGACGATCAGAGACAACAGACTCCTGTATGCAGATTTGGTGAGACAGGTGGCTATTTCTCTCTAGACATCACAATATATCTCACTGACCATCACACCCTACCATCACTTACTGATACTAGTGATGCCTGATTAAATGACCACCCTGCCCTGCGCTAATTTAGACAGATGGGGGAGGCATGCAAATAGCCCGATACAAATTATGCCCCTAGGCGGACTTTGTGATGACCATACTGACCTCTACTTAAGGCCATGACTCTTGTGGTACTTCCTAGTTATCAATTCAGACTTTTAACACAAACAACTTCATACTAACCAATCAGAAATCTCATGATGTGACTAGTTGCTTAAGTTATGGGCGTATCTTTGAAAGAAACACTAAGTGAGCAAGTTTAGTTTCAAGCTGCTTACAGCAAAGTTCTACCAATATCATGGTGACGAACAAAGAAATGGATTACAAGTATTGCACTTAAGTAGGGTATAGAACCCAGGTCTTCGGCATGAGTGAATGCTTTAACCACTAGGCTACCCAACTACCTCCTTTGATGAAACAGATGATTCACAATTCTCTGCAGTCCACTGACCTTAACTTGTTACACAAAGATGGAGCTCTCACTGATCTTTTAGAGCTATAATACAGTGTCTGAGATATATGCTCTAATTTTGCTGCAAAACTGTAAAGCTGACAAATATAGTAGATATTGTCGTAAAATCCAGTAATGATGAGAAAGCAGAGATATAAGACTGATGTGGTGTCTTGCCTGATTAAACTGGGATAACATCCCTGAGGCACTGATACAACCTTTTGTTTGGGAAGATGATGGGTTGAATGTCTGTTTGGGGTATTACACCCAGAAAGGATTCTAGAACAGAATCGGTTCCTGCATTTAATGCTTGCACTTAGATACTAATGGAATGGTATGGCTTAACCAGAGAAGGTTAAACCTGATTATGTGATGAACTACAAAGCTGAAGCAATATCAGAAGTGGCACCCATCTTGGAAGTTGTCAAACCCCATATCCTACTCAAACATTGTAACCAGTGTGCAATATAGCCACTGGCCCATTAACCTGTTGCTACTAAACATCCAGTCAGGCCAGTGTATCTCCACAGTCAATGGCCTGACTAGCTAGTGATTTTTCATGGGTCATTTTGAAAAAATACCACTTTCTCATAAGTTATAATACACTTTGCAAGATTATGTCTCGATAAAAATGTTCATCATATTAGCAGCTTCATGATAACATATTTAAGTTAGTCGTTCATATCAGATATGTGTTTTCTTACCTCTTTATGGTGGTATTTAGCTAACTTTCTACATTAAAATTTCAGGCTAGTGAATTATTTTGTGGGCCTGTAACGTTAAGGAATAGCTAGCCCGACTGGGATGGAAAATGTGGAAAGTATTTTGCACACATTTTTTAACAAGGTCAGCTCTGCAACTATCAAATTCATATTCCACTCAGCCTGGACTATCACAAAGACTGGGATCACAACAACTGGCAATAACTACCCAGAAGTACATCAATTCAGAGTTAAACAAGTTATCTGAGTGCTAAGTCTGCCATAACTCAACTACTTCAGCAAAGACTTATGATAATTGTTACACCAAGATGGCTCACGGAATGAGACCCTTGACCATATTAAGTCTCTGGAAATACAAACAAGCCTATGGGTTTCTAGAAGTCATAAATATTGACCAGAAGGCGATATCATTCATGATGTCTTCAATAAGGATTGGTTGAAGATTGAAGGTCTATCAAACTGAATGTCCACTGCAATTACCTCAAACACAGTATACACTGCCAGAAGTAACACGGCTGCCACATTATTGAACAGAGAATCAAGGGGTAACACCTGCTGCGAAAGGGAGGTAATTTCAGTTTAAATTTAACATTTCTTGTCAACATTCAAGTCAACTCTACCATATGGCGAGTTTCAGCAGTTTTATCAGGCCAAGGGTAATCCCAATCTCATACTTGTCCCAACAACTACTTTTTATGCACTACTTTTGAAATACACAAATATCAATTTGGCTCTTGGGCTCCACCTTAAATTACTTGAAAGAGAACTGAAATTATTATACACATTTTCTAGGACACATCTGCAACTGTTTGCTCCCTTCCAGCCTTACGACCATCTAGCTGGTCTTCCATGTACAAACATCTTCCTTTTACAAACACCTGGTGTCTATTCTTTCATTAGAAAATCTGAATGTAGTTAACACATTTTTAAACCTTTGTTTAAAGAGGGCAGAAATACAATGATGATTACCCTTAAAGAAAAACTGTGAACATTTCTATTGGCAGTCAAGCATCTTTTTCATTCAACATTCAAACACACTTTATTGGTAGCACAACAGATATCTATGTATCTTATAGCACTAGAATAACTAAAACATTAAAACGACAAACAAAGACAGTGTTCAGATCCTGGCTAGAAAAGGACGCAGCATAGTGTAGTTCATCAACCTGCTGTAACGTTTGGTTGTCACACAACAAGTTGAGGTGGTGACATCTGGTGGAAAAGAAGCAGAACTACTGGTCTTGCAAATATCCAACAAGCTAAGCAGTAAGTAATTGTACTCTGTGACTGTTTCTCTATGCGGTTTCAGTGTCATCGATCAAACTCTTCAAAAGGAGCCTGCTAGAATTTGCGAATGGCAAAAAATTTGACCATGGACATTGATGTGTTCAGGACCATGCAGCTAAGAGATATAAATGACAACAATGTAGGAAGAATTAATGGTCCTGCCTTGTTTCATTCCATCATCTTGCTGGCTTTCTTCATGGAAACAGATTAATAAGAGAGTGTGCCATTGTTGAAGATTTTCGACAAGTTTTGTTCAAACTATTTTTAAGACCCACTGGCGTTACCTCAAAAAGAGGTGAGGATGTTTTTCCCAATTCATCTTGTTAAAAGTAACAAGATCCTGAATTAACAAATTTGCTTCAATTAATCTTTGACACATTTTTCAAGGAACATGAACCTTTTTAGAAATGATTTCAGTCCCACCCTAGCCCATATTTCAAAGTCTGATATCTTGAGTCACAAACGGTATATATCACCATAATCTAATAACATCAGCACCATATTTCACATCTTGTCAATGGGGAGAACAGCAAGATTGTTTTTCACAGCAATTAACACCAGCGGATTTCAATTTCTATTAGAAAGAGAAAGAGGATTGCTCATTCTTTGACCTGTTGCCCTCAGACAGAACAATTGACCAGTGTCCAGCAACAGCCACAGCCCCCAAGGTGGTCAGCACAATGAAAAGCAGACAGGAGTTCCTAGTCCTCATTTTCCCCCCACATTCTGGCTTATATCAATGCTAGATTAGTACACTGCCAACTCTTGTGTTCAACTGGGAAATTATCCTTAAATTATTAATGTGTTTGCCTGCTTCCCGGCACAAGCTTTGTTGAACTTTGAGATCGCAAACATAGATCCACATGATGACTTACCCGGCAGATCTGCACACCAGATAAACTACAAGACTAATACATTGCACAGATCGATACTGCAAGGTTAAGTTTTTTTTTAAAGTTTGATTGACAGTTATTGTCTTTACGTAATCAATAGCCAAGATGGATGGGAGAGTCTAATGAAGACCAACCTCTTTAGGAAATAAAACTTTCATTAATGTCCCCATTTTCTACTCAATTCTGTTTGGTTCAATTTGGTGATTTTTTTCCCTTGCTAATCTTTTAAGTCTTGCCACAGGAGTGCTGCCATATCTGTGATTAGGACAGTCTGTCATACATTAATAGCTATAGCAATCTATATGTCATATTTCTATTCCCAAATCATTGATCCTTCATTTCACAAAATACAACTTTAGGCCAGCATTGACCAAGGGGCATTCATGATGGTTACCGTGGTGTAATTGAAAAGAAAATAATCCATGTGTTTTATGTAGACTGGGGAAGTAATGCTTATCAACTGTTCTATTGACATCAAACTGTCTGAAAACATACTGGTCTGTTTCCAACTGGACACCCAACACACTGCAATCTAACGGTTACACAGACATGGTTGATGCCGTTTCTAAACAAGCTGCATGGCAGGGAAAAACAAGTCTCATTCCCCAAATGTACTGGGAGAGTAAGTTGGGTTTGATGCTATTTTGAATTGCATTTCAGGGACATCAGTATATCAGCTTAATGTGGAAGCAGTGTACGAAATAGTTTCCAAATTTTGCTAGCCAGTTGGTGAAGCCATCCTGAAAGTTAAATAAAATCCTTCACTTGCCTGAAATTTGAATGTGAACATCATTAAGCTTCCAATATCATGAACATATTTATCAGGTCATAACCTTGCATCATTTACTTGCCCAACTGGATAATTACTTGCCACACTGTGTGAAAGGAGAGCATAAAAAGGACGCAGGGATTAGGCATTTAACATTTTGGGAAAACTGTAAGCTCATGTGCAGAAAAACACAGAAACAGTCTGATACCTCAAGATTCAAACCTCCTGACATGCCAAAGGGACATAACTCCCTGCACCATGAACAACTGACTTTCCCATCATGCTTTAACAGAAAAAGGCCACCTTCAAAATGTATGTCTCAATATGATCAAACATACCAATTACCATCAGAATTTCATACGCCATTACCATCAGTAATCACCTCCAACAAAATACAGAAATTCCTATGTGAACTACAACAGCCTGGGGACATTACTGAGTTGAAGCATGTTCCACATCGGGACACCACCCATGTAATATACGCAGAATTTCACCCTATATTAAACACAATCTATGACAGGTAATTTTGCATAATGTATCCGACTTTGTTTATCAGCCATCTGTTGCACGAACCCTCCATCAACGAGCCCAAGGCATACCCAGTACAATACCACAAGTAATAAAAGTCAACTATCAGCTGGTGTTCCACCTTCAGCTGCGATCAGGTGTTTGTGTTATGGCCGCTCTGCCATAACTGGTCCAACACAGACCTGAAAGCTGTCTTCCCGGGCCCTATATTCTGTAGTTTAATTGATAATCAATGATTTCGGTGTATTCATGTGACATAAAGGCCAGGGGAATAGGAAATGTATTAACTGTTTCCAGACTAGTGTTAAATATTAATACGGCTACTTGTAGGAGGTGTATGTTGATAGATTTTATCGAACCCTTTCAAAATGTCTTCCAGCTTTTACACAAAGATTGGCATAATATTGAATAATGTTCACACATTCAAACATTTATAACGAAATATTTCTACAATATGACAGTTCAAAAGCTACAAAAACTCCAGTCAAAGAGATGTAATTTTTGGACAACAACAAAGAAAATATGAATATTTATGCAAACCCCCAAACCACTGCTGAGAAAATGGACACCAAATAATCAAATGCACAGCCATCCACAAGCTCCATGAATAAACTCACTAAACCTGTAAAGTACAGCTAGCGGTTCATGAAGTCCTTTGAAAATATACCATACATAATTCACTGTAAGTCTTTACTCGAGTAAAAAGTTGGTCACACTAAGTTCCACAATCAACAGACTTGCAAATGATAAATGTTTGATGAAGAGAGCATTGGTCTTTCTAACTCTCTCAAAAGCCACAGACAGGGCTGACTGAACGTCTGAGAAGGAACTTTGAAGACAATTCAAAATTTATACCGTTTTCCTAGCTGATGGAATCACTATCAATTTGCACACAATAGAAAATGAGGAGTCCTAGCCAGCGAACACAGTGTCATTCGTCTACTGTTAGGAAAAGGTTTACAGTCAATTGACTGAGTGAAAACAACTATGCATCAAGTCGGCAACTTTCGGAGAACAATGCAGCAACACGTTGGACAAAACCTGGCACAACTTAGCAGGCGAACGTATTCAGTCTGACGTTACCGATACTATTACACATGAGATGGATGCTGTGAGAAGGGCAGTAGATGTTGATAACAAATACTTTGTTATTCTATCATAAACATGTCTGTATAGACATGTAACTCAAGACTTCAAAATGTTTTTGTTCATGCATATGACAATGAATCAATGGTTCACATCACCATTAAAATGGCCTTCTTGTTATAAGGGATGAAACAATAATTTTATGAATCCATACAAATTAAAGATGATTGCTCCCCAAAAAATTTACTGCCACAGAAATTGCATTTTTCCAGGTCATCACAGTTTAAATGGTTTGTGAGAAAGCAGCAAACAAAAACTTTCACTTCAAACATTTCATGGATAATCGCTTCAGCATTAAAGCTGTCAAATGCAGGTTGATAAAGATAACTCTACCTTGACACTGACAGAAAAATTAAGTTCATCACCAATCCATATATTGACATATTGTGACCCTTTTTATGCATTAGTACTAATATTTTCAAACAATAACACCTCTACTTGTAAGTCTAATATAAATCAATTTAACAATAAAAACTTTTTTTTAATGGATCTAATAAAACAAAAACACAAAAAGGATCGTACTTTGAGAATATGGAACCTGAAGATAATCTTTCGGCCTGATTCAATCATGTGACCAGCTACATGAACTCCTGACCTGCAACTGCATTTTACCAATACAGCGGACTTCAAATGGAGACAATGAACTTTCAAATTAAAAATCACAAGCAACACATAACATGTTCTTTCATACACAAGAGGCTGGGAAATTGAAACATTAACTACAATTCAAGATGAAAGGCTATCACTTATCTACCCAAATGTATAATCCTACCAAACATCATTAATTGTGAAATGACCCATTTTGTAAGAACACTAAAGGTATTTTGGAGAATATCAAACTGAAATACAGCTTGATGTGTCACTACATATTGAGACCAATGTTTCAAGTAGGGGTATTCAAGATGGAATTCACATTAAATATTCCTTTAGCATATGAAACAAAGAAATCTTTAAACACACAATAATGACCATAAAGATACTGATTAGAAACTGAAAGGGACTAACAATACAAATCCATTAATGACATAAAAAGTGATTACACTTAGCTCAGACCACAATGCAGAATTAAAAGCATCACATATTTGAAGAAGAAGTACTTGTATTTTCCAACCTACTTACTGGGTTCAATTAATTATATCTCCATGGCTTTAACAATCCTGGACAGACAATGGAGGACTGGTGGACAAATACCAAATATTCTAATGCTTTAACTATACAATTAAGATAGGATATAGGTTTGTTTGTCTGCTAAATGTATCGATGTAGTTTGATGACAGCTGAAAACCGAAATGATCCACACCACCTTCTACGCTGTGCCTATATCTATTCAGGCTATGATGAATAATTAACAGTTGACTGCTTGGGCTTTGAGTGTGCCTGCAGTTATGGCCGACAAAGAGCTACCCAGTTCATCGTTACCTTTGCATACAAAGCCAACGGACAGACAATATCTGTGACAATCAACCCACAATAAACCACCTGGGAATCAGTATCTCGATGGAAACATGTTCCAGAGATGGGAGGGGAAATAACAATATTTGATGATCGCTCGTCCTCCAACTGAAAAAAATGGCTGATATCTGGTCGTGTAAACGTTACTCCTAACAGGTCCACAATAAATCAAGATGACACTTCATTCCGAGCTTCGATCCACCTTCACACAATACTCCTCTGACACACTATGAATATCCGGGTAGGTTTGATTTCATAATAGAACTTGCAATATTGTAATCAATTTTAAGGGATGAAAATTAGCACAAAAAGATAGCCATTCATAAGAAATGATAATCGCACATTGTCATGAAAGCCTGTTGTGAGTTTATTTGATATTGTGATTGTACCTTCGACAGTTCGTGATACTATTACAATTTTGGGGTCAATAATTGGACACACATATGCAGCCTCATTACCAACATAGTATGGCCGCTATTCAGATGATGAAATGCACCACAAATTGAAACTTCTATTCAATTGTTGAATGTCACATGAAATGATATGACCATTACATGGTAATATATTCAATATTAATGACATTATTCTCCTAACTGCTCTAGTTACAATCCATACATAATCCATCCCAGGAATATTAAGACATGGAATAATGAACATTCTGCATCTGGAACTGTTTTGCAATGAACTCGGGACCTCTATCCAATGTTGAACATTACATTAAATATATAATACCAGCAGTAAGATGAATTAGGTACACAAAAAACAGTGAGAGAATCCTTGATTTTGATAATTTCAAATGAATGATTAAGATTTAAGCTGTTTTCATTCTAACATTCCAAATATATAAAAGGAACTGTTGTTCACACACTACCCTAGGAATCAGACGCTGGCCATAATGTGCAAACCCTTAAACCACAAGGATAACTGACTGCCCTCCTTAATTTCAGGAACTCAGAGTGTGATGGGTTAAGTCTGGAGGAGCTCAGGAATGCGTGGCAGGTGGAAATAAATGGAATTGATCATCTTATCAAAGATATGACCTGGGGTCTGTAAGCATGTCTATATTCAACATGTAACAGCTCAATTCAGACAAAAGCACCGAAAACAAGCTAAAAACAAGATTCTAAGTGTCCTCAATTGAGAGCAGATTTCCTTTTCAATGAAAGCAAGGATTCTTTGAAATGAGGTTTGAAAATTCTCAAGATTAATTCTCTTATATAGAAACATTCATGGCTGCATTAACAGTTAATGAGCTGAAAAAATACCCATAAGAAGTACAGAATGATACGCTTATAACAAGCATCCTGCATTGCACAAAGTAAAACAATTCTCAGTTGACATCCAGTCTTATTGAACTGTTTACCACATGTATCCATCTGCCTTGTGTATATGGGCTAGGCTTATCGATGTTGACTCTAGCTGTGAGCTTGCATCAGATGGAGTCTCTCCATCCTCAATGCAAGGTGCAACATGCAGCAGCCATAAAGCTGCACAGATGTACACTTGATTGCCATGTAATGCACACTCACGCTGGGTGGATTGCTCTATAGATCCACTATCAAGTTCACATGAAATGGGCATGTTTCAACTAAATGTACAGCAATCTTGTATTGCCTTGTATGGATGAGCAAGTGAGTGTGGTTTTATGCCACTTTTAACAATATTCCGGTATTATCATGGCAGACTACACCAGGAATGGCCTTCACACATTGTACTCACACGGGGAACCAAACCCGTGTATAGGCACGCCGTAACTACAAGGCTACCCCCTCCTTCTTTCAATCCAGGTGAACTTCTTAAATTTTTGTGCTTGAACACAGCAAGCCATGGCAGGACGATATTGACATATAACATGTCATTATTATGTATGAGTTGGTTTATGACTTGAATTCAATGAAAATTACTAATGCATTCCATGCAGAAATACCTGCAACAACGTTCATGATGCAAAGATCAAAGGAAAATACTTGTAATTTAAATTCGTTATTTTCAAGGTCCACTGGCCATCAATTATTTTGTGTGTGTGTGTGTGTGTGTGTGTGTTATTGCAGAAATTACTTCAGAAGATTACATGTTGTTTATTAATGACTGCATGTTTGTTCAGAGGACACGTTTGAGAACCTTGACATGACCTTTAGATCAAAAAGTAATAATTTTGGCAAACTGAAATTCTAATGTCACTGACTACCCTAAAGACACTATTATTTTCAGATACTATTATTCCAAAGCAGTGCCTCAATATGATTTTTTGTTTTGTAGATATGCAAGCTTTTTGTTTTGTCGATATGTCAGTCCCATATTCTGTCAATATGCTGACTTTTTGTTTTGTTGACATGCTGGTGGGGTTTTTTGCCAATATTTTGGCTTCTTGTCTAGTTTATATGTTGGCTTCTTGTCTTGTCTATATCTTGGCTTTATGTATTGTCTATATCTTGGCTTCTTGTTTTGTCTATATTTTGGCTTCTTGTTTTGCAAAAAGGCGGGCTCGTTGTTTAAAAAAAGCCACACATCTAATTTTGGTTTCTAGGTTTCAGAGTTTTGGTTAGACCAAATACTGATGCTCATTCCATGCTCAGTTTACCCACTGAACTATGTGATATATTCCATAAATATTCAAATCAATAAACCTGAATTTGTTGTCTGCCAATATGTCGGAAAGTTATGTTAATGAGTCTTTTGTAAGTAACTTGGTGTAATTACAAGAGTAGCATAGAGCGCCACAGAACCATGAGTGGTGGAAAACCATTACTACATGAAAAACAATTCATTATGTTCATTGCGAGACTTGACAGTTGATATTTACAAGGCCACAGCATGTGCAAGGAGTTGCCAAACAGTTTTTATGACATGAAACCTGATCACTTTCACTAAGCATTCATAAACTAACATTCATCAACCGTGTGGAAATCATTTCAAGTCCTTTTGGACATACACTACTTGTGTATGTGACAGTATAAAATCCATCAGAATCTACTTTTGCTAGTAGTCAAGTTAAACTTCCAACTTTGCGACATTACATAGTATCTGGAAACGCCAAACTTTCAAACTGCACTTTTTCACACACAACCTACTGCAGCCAATCAACATGCATAAGTGCATCCAAGAAACATTAAAAAAAAAAAAAAAAAAAAAAAAAGAACTCACAAGAAAAACATCAAGTGCAAACTATCTAGATTTCAATTTCAGCAGTGAAATTACTCTATCTAAATCCCAAGTTGCTGAACCATATTTCTAAATTACTACTACAACGTGATTCCGGAACAGTATTCAGTGACCATCAAGCATAACAACACAATGGTAATAATAATATTAACAGTTAACTAAGACACTGCCTGATGCCAGCATCTAAAGATAATCCGCAATGTGTCATTATCAATTATTTGATCGGCAGATACAAGCTCAGACACCGATTCCATAATGTGTTTATCATGCTGAAATCATCACATGAATATTGATAAACTGTCTTATCAAATACCAAATCTAATTGTGCATTTTTTCACAAAGAAATCGACATGTTTTCATTCACTATGCTGTCAACTCCCTCAGACGTAGATAAGGAAATCGTCACATGCTACATAGTGCTACCAAGGCGAATATGGATTGCAAGCTGACATTTCACCTAATTAGATTCATGGAACAATTTGTTAAATGCCACTTAAGCAATGTGTAAGATGTATGCAGGGGAAATTGTGAGTAAATGTATTAGACCTTGTAGTAAACCGCCATATCTGCAGTACTGCTCAGGATAATTGCTTTATTTCGCAAACCGCCTGTACTAATCGCTGGACAATTTGCCAGCTTTATATGGAGGACAGCTGGTAAGTGTGATTCTGACCAATGTAAGTTTCCATTGTTCTAGGAGCGCTGCAAACTGACAATCTCAAATTGTGGCAAAATACTGGGAATATTAAGCTGATTAAGAAACATGATAGTGAATGAGTTTTGTTTTAATCTGCTTTCAGCAATATTTCAGCACTATCACAAGAAATGGGCTTCATATATTATACCCATGTGGGGAATTAAACTCAGATCTTCTGCCTGACAAGCAAACGCTTTAACCACTTGGCTATCCTACTGATTCATGAAACATGACAAAAGTTTCCACGTTATCATCACTAAATCTCACTCAATCAATAAAAAAAACCTCAAATCGAAAAACAAAAAACAACCTAACAAACAAGCAATATTTTTACACATACTTTGAAATATTCCAAAAAGATTTTAAAAAGGTTTCTTTAACTTTCTTGGCAACTAAATCTGACAAAAAAAAGTATGTTTTAAAACCAAACCATCAGTAAAAATGTCCAGCTCTTCTACCTCATTCTATTGGTTCAAATTGATCACATGCTAACCATTCAAACCCTATCAAATGCTTATCAAACCTTCCTCATATATTTTAGCTTCAGAAACTAAAGTAAACTGTCAATTCAATCTGAACCGTAGTCTTATCAGTGAAATCAAAGCTGATTTGGTTAATGTTATTCCAAGTGGTAAATACCGGATAGGCCATCCAAAAACACAAGTGAAATACGAAAGTAGACTCTGTACAATTAGAATTCAATTCACCTAGCCGACATTACAACCAGAATAACAATCCATGAACAATCACGATTTATTTGGACATATACCAATAGAGCACATACATACATTTACATAGGAAGCGTTCTAAATAGACACTTTGAATACATCAACACATATATTCTCATCCTCGCACAAGCTGGGACTGACATTATCAACCACAAACTCAACCTCTGTTCAAATTTTCAGCATAAAGTACATCCTCTAATCACAAATACGAGCTGCCAGAAAATATCCTCAGTGTTAGCAAGACAAAGGCAGTAAAAATCATTACAGGTCACTCAAATCATAAGAGGAACATGTTTATCACAAACATGGCGGCTTAACAATGTAGATTTTAGTGTTAATGTATGGCCGCTGTTCAGCGAAGACGTTCTGGAAATGTACCTGACTGGCTGCATACCAGTGGTTAGTGTCACAGACTGAGTGACTGAGCATGTGAGCATGTATTACACAGTTTTTAGCAATATTCAAGCAATATCATGGCCTGGGACACTACAAATAAACTTCACACATTGTACATATGTAGGAATCGAACCCAGATCTTCAGCGTGACAAACGAACACTTTAACCTATAAGTTACCCTACTGCCCCTCGGAGATCGATGGACTAGTAACAGTGAGCATTTCTGCAGTTGTGGGAAGGGTGTTCTGGAAAGTCAAGGTAGTTCTGCAGTATGAACAAATGCCTGTACCTGTAGAACATTCTGCAGATTTTAATATTGGTTTCTAAAGAATTCTTGGGGTATTCTGCTGTTCAATTGATACATTTTCCTTGAGGTATTTTAAGTACATTTGCTGGCCAGGAATGAACTTACTGTGCATGGGAAAACTAACTGAATATTACACTGTACCTTTTGTAAGTTACATAGACTGCAAGAAATCTGCTATCAGCCAAATATGATACATACCATGAAATATTGGTTAGATAATACAATAACACATGAGCATCGGAGGTATTATTCATTACCTTCACTGAAACAATAACAAAATTAATTCCGAACTGTTTTGACAATGTTGACTGTGTTAATTGATCGTGACAGTGACCAGAGCCTACATAACTGTGAAACTAAATATTTACGTGTTGTCCATTATAATGCTTGAAATGGATCTATTCCATTTTGATTATCTTTCCTTGACAAATAACACATGATTTCCAGCGAAAACATTCCTTTTTAAAAAATTCATGAACATTTGATTCTATTGACTATGTATAATGAATTGAATTCATGAAAGTTTATAGCTTGACTAACAATATGCCAGTGTATCATAACATCTGAAATGGACACCTGAGAAACAAATAACTTTGCATCACTTAGCATTAAGACTATTAGAAGACCTTTGTCACCTTGAAACCATTCATCATAACTTCCATTAGCTAGTAGAAGGATATTGTCAATTCTAACTAATAATACATGAGTTTGTTCATCCATGCGTATGTCCAAAGACATTTCTGTACAAAATATAAATAAAAAATATTTTTCTTCATAAATCTAAAAAGTACTGATGCAGATCAAATGTGAATTACAAATACCACATAATTTTTTACAAGTTTAGACAAGGCAGAGAAAAAAAAAACCCTTAAAATATAATCATGTTGCTTCACGTCCATGTTTGAAACCATGTCATAAGATCCACAAATGATCACACACAAATCTTTCATCTGGGAAACATGCTTGAAAGGAATGCTATAAAGGACTTTATAACTCAAGAGAGAGGCGTTAAAGCAAGAAGAAGTAATGTTTCTATTCACACAAAGTTGACTTTTCAATAAGCTTGTTCCTTTCTTTTCAAGTTTCAATAGTTAATGCAAGGGTGGAGAGCGCCTCACCCTGCCTTAACACTCTCTCCAACATATGACCCTATACTGACGAACACCAACGTCAGCCTTCAACTTGTATCTCATTACAGATCAACAGCAAGCCTTTCCACTTTACAGAAAATAGCTATGCAGCAATTCAGTCTCAAGTCGTAGCCTATTTAATATCAGAGTAAACTTACTCCCCATGGGTTCAGAAAAAGCGCAAAGAGGCTAACTTTATTCAAAACACTTCCCACAGCAAAACTCCACACAAAAGCATAATGGTTGTGTAAAATCTTGCCTGTATGACTCAGAGAGAAAAGAGGCGATATTCAAACTACACAGATGCATTACACACAAGGGTAAAACTTTAGCTTTTCAATGGCTGCCCTAAGCTGGGACATGGGACAGCAGATGGTTTAATTCTTGACACATTAAACGGAGAAATACTGGTTAAGTCGGCACCTAATTCACATCAGCTGGGACGGCAGTTCTCAAACCCTGCAACAGGTTTCAACATTGTATTATTCTGCCGTCTCCTCAAGTGCCACTGTTTAACACAGTTATGTATTTCAATGGATTTGTAAAGCCACAGTCAATACTGTAAATTCCAAATATTTAACCGAAACGTGTTATGCCTTTGACTGCAATTTCTTTAGACTGATACCCACTTTTCCCAATGGTTCTATTCCAGCTGTATTAGTTTATATGCTCTAATAAATGTGAGCGTGTGGCAGACCATGTTTATTATCATTATCTCATTGATTTCAGCACAACTGTTACACAGTATCCAAATTATGTGATATCTGAATAGAAACACGCCTTATTTTTTTTCTACCATATTAACAGAGGCTGCAGCATATGTCTGCATGTGAAATTGAATTAGAACTTTATTTAAGATAACTTAGCTTTTCCTTCATTGAAACATTGATAACACGTCTGCTGCTTCTCAAATGAAAATCGAATCTTAATATAACACATGCTTAAAATTTTTAACATGTTTTTCTCCTAATCCCTCCCATATTATGTTCCTGTTTGAGCGATCTTAAGAAATATCCATGATAGGGAAATTTGCAGACTTTTTCAGTGGTACATTAGGGAATCAAGACCTTGGTATGAGTGAGACAAGCAAACACTTCAGCTACTAAGCTAGCCAACACACTATCTTGGTAGGGGCTCACTTTCAGAAACCTGTAATAAGGAGAAAGTTTGAAAGAGACAAGAATCACATGTGAAGCTTTGAGACCAATGAAATTACTGATTTTGTTACAGCCTCATAAATTTCAACTACCTCAAATCAAAGGGTCAGGCATGTGAATTTCTGTCGATGTTCAATCTCAATGATTTTTTGCTCTGTCTTTTTTCGAGATCCCAAACGTACAGAACTGAAACAATACATGATAACAGTAACCAGATGTCTATCAAAGCAAGGTGATATTACAGGCAGAGAGACACCAATCATGATTCAAGAGGCATCAAGTGCACTAGGAAGTACAGAGACAAGGTCTCCAACACAGCCACAGCTTCCTCTCTATTGGTATGTGAAAAGATTAAACTAATGTCTAGCCAGACTACATGTCAAATAAATCCACACATAATATGACCACATCTTACAGCATAGACTCAGAGGAGTGGTCTTTCATCAATGACAGCTTATCATGGCCTG
This sequence comes from Haliotis asinina, assembly GCF_037392515.1. Lineage (NCBI taxonomy): Eukaryota > Metazoa > Mollusca > Gastropoda > Lepetellida > Haliotidae > Haliotis > Haliotis asinina. The sequence goes on along the minus strand of NC_090294.1, from coordinate 16,741,135 downwards.
TTTGCAAACTTCCTCTTCCCTAAGGCTAATTAGTCAGTTGCAATTTTTCAGAGTGGTGTTATCCTCCATCAATATATTTTCAAGTAGAATGATTCTCAATAATTTACAGCATATTTACTTTAAGGAATGATGTTTATTTAGAATTTATCTTGAAATAACTCATGATGCAAAATATATATTACACTCAACTAACTCACAGAGGAACACTGACTTGATCTTAATCCTGGTCTGAGTAACAGTGCACTTTGTTTCCAGTTCAACTGATCAAGTTCAAGTAACTATTTTGAATATTTTAAAAATGTTTGGTATTTTCCAGTCTCCTACATACAACCATGATGTATCATACATATTATTTTCGACAAAGGTCATCTATCATACATAATCTTTCTGTCAATTCCAAACATTTTCTTAACTAGACCCACTGTACATCAGAATATCAGTAATTAGTGGACAGTGTTCAACACACGTAAACCAACCCTTTACTAAAATATGTGTCTGTTATTAGTAAATAAGCAATGTTTTTTCTAAATAATTCCATTTCCAAAAGAGCTGCACAACAAGATGTTTCTTGTTAATTACTGAAATAAATTACCATCCATAAGGTACACGTTCAATCATGTTTTCCCTGAACACAATTATCCCACGCTTGATCAACTTCATAGATTCAACAATGAAAGAATATTGTTTGAAACTCATATGTACGCAACAACAAGTTCACATTTAAATCAATCTATCCTTCATTTGTGAAGTGGAATTTTGACGAACAATACATCTTTATTCTGGTATGAATATGACAATATCCTATGTGTAATTAAACATGAAAATGATATGACATGTACCATTAGAATGTATGCTACCACCACTCTCAACCCATCTTTATTTTGAATGTGTGCAAACCCTACCGACCACTGGCTGAATTTTTAAACAAAGTAGAAATGCATAATAAGCAGGCCCCAACTTGAATAACCCTGGCTTGTCCTGGGTAGTATCTAACCAGTTATCACAAAACCATTTTGCCAGGAAAGCACATGTGTGTACCAGAAAAAATGACCTGAATATTTAATGGTATTTGTTTAGTAATCTGAGCAGGGATGGAGTCTGTCATATTGATGCATAGCATTACTACCTGATCAGCATCCATGGGGAGGACCATGGGTCCACCAACTTGTGGACTGACTGACTGAATTTGGTTTTATGTTGCATTTAGCAATATTCCAGCAACATCAAGGCTTGGAGTGAGTGAGCGAGTTTTAGTTTTACGCCGCTTTTAGCAATATTCCAGCAATATCACGGCAGGGGACACCAGCAATGGGCTTCACATATTGTACCCATGTGGGGAATCGAACCCGGGTCTTCGGCGTGACGAGCAAACGCTTAAACCACTAGGCTACCCCACCGCCCAGATCATGGCTTGGAACATAAAATAGGCTTCACACATTGTACCCATGTGGGGAATCAAACCCACGTCTTCGGCATGAAGAGTCAATGCTTTAACCATGAAGCTACCTCACCACCCCACTTGAGCACATCCTTTGTAGTGTTTCAAATGCTTGAGAACAAACAAACCAACTGAATCATGTTACCATACCAACTGTTACTGTCAGCAACAAATACAATCAAACAGATCATTCAAGTATTTGAAATCTGTAAATTAAACAAATATTCAGGGATTAAATTCGCCGCCATATGTTTTCAGATTGTATGAACCATCCAAACTTGCGGGACAGTGATAGAATATAACACTGTATGAAAAAACAAACTGTTTACACTGTATGACATCATGGTGATATTTTCCCTATGTGATATTGATCGTGTAGGTATTAATTTTTAACTATGCAAGACACGATATACGTGGTGACGAGTCGAACAGGCTGACATCAGAAGAAACAAACACAAATCAAACGACTGAAGCCACTGACTAAAATCCACAAGGCAAGTGTTTTTTGACAACATTGTGAGTCAACCTCATGCCGCCATAATGTGTTCCGCTTCACTACACATTCAAAGTTTGCATGTATGGGTCTTTTCCTTACTTTCATACCATTGTTAAAGTCACGCCTGCAAGCCTAAACAGGAAACTTGTTTTCACTTTACAAATGAATGTGGCTGAAAATCCACAAAGTATATAATCCATTCGCCTCAGTCCATATATAATCTTTCTTGTGTAAATGGCCCCTGAATGGTAATAAATTAGATTGATGTTTCAGTTACTCTTTGTGAAAATGTCTCCATTTCTCAAACCCACCTGTTGAATTCAGCTTCTTCCACCTTATGGGTCTTTTACATTCCAATATGGCTTCAGCCAAAATTGAATTTCACCCCCTGATATTGCTCCCTATTAAGAAAGCATGGATCTGTGTGAATTCAATAAATCTGACAATTCCTTCACACAAAACTGGAACTTGGAGTGAGGCAGAAGCAGAGAATTTCATTTAATGGTGTAATTTTGCCAGCATATCATCAAATGAGAAGCATACCATTAACATGCCGGCTTCTACTGAAGCAGACGACATCACCAGGCCACGACAAAGGCCCACAGTCAGACTGACAGGAAAAACCACAATTCATCTAGCATGTATTCTACACAAGTAAGTGAACAAACACTGTGGGTACTCACCATATCCTGTTTGAGAGAGATTGGTATGTACTGGACATAGTAGTAAGGGTGCATCCTGGCTACACCGCGTAGTCGTTGGCGAATCGTGGTGGCAGACGGAGAGCGGCAACACTAACGGGAAAGCTCAACGACAGTTTGTAATGGTACTCGTACAATTAACGAGTGAGAAAGAGACACTGACTGCAGAGTGTGGACAGCGATTCACCTAGTTCTGTTGGGACAGTCTGTGAGACTGTTTAAACCATTCCTCTCATTGACTGAGTGTCTAATGCTGCTTCTCCAGCGTGGGACACACTACCGACAGCAGCCTAGGTCCTATTGACAACAGCCTCAATACTGCCTTTTGTTGTGCTTACTACACTGACAAAGCCAGCCACAATTATTGCACGTTTTTTGAATTGGGAAAATTGCCGACTTGAAGCATAGTCATTGGTTACTATTAGTCGTGGCTAGTATTGTGACTGTGAGAGTGTAATCATAAAAGCGTGCAAGCTGGCTGCTGCGTGTACGGGTATCGCACAAGTAGGAGTGTCTATTTCCATGTCAATTCATCAATCAATCAAGCAGATCGCTGACAGGGCGTCATATTTCATGTCTCCCCTATTCGTTCCCCACTCTCACTGGCTGGCAGTGCCTACAGGTAACTCTTCACTAATTACACGTAAATGAGGCTTTGATCTCCTCTCATCGCTTACACCTGAGGGGAGGGGGAGGCTAGATAGCGACACGGTCTGCGTACCATGCCTCTTCGGGGGAGGAACAGGTGTCACGTCCGAGTTAGTACAGGTGTCGTATAGCATGTGGCCATGGCAATTTATCAATTAAGCCGATAGATGAGCAGTAGCACATGTGATAACTACAAAATGATACAGAGAGGCAAACAAAGGAACTGGGAGGCTGGAATTAGGCTTGATTATGTGAGGATAAGCCTTTGTGGAATTCATAATGTCAAATGAACATATGTTCAAGGATGACCTTATGCTCAGGTATCAGGTAACTATGACTGTGGTTTATATTAACAGAAATAGTTATGCATATTTATTATGCTATTATATATGCATACATAACTCTGCACATATCTTCCAGATAACAATTGTGACACAACCATTATAACAAAACAAAAACAATCATTTAACTTTAGGTTCATATATAGATGACTACATATTTAATTTCAAACATTTTCAAAAATTGTTCAAATGATATTATTTTGTCAAGAGACACTCAAACACACAAAACATTTAATTAATTAAATCCTAAATATCAAGAAATGTCTACAGATAGCATGCATTAAAATTCAGTATGGAAAAAGAATTTAATGTTATTTCAAAATAATGGTGTCAATGATGGTAGCCAAGCTTATAAAAGGGAAGTAACTCTGTACAACCTGATATAGGAAACTCAATCTGTGATGAAGAAATAGCATTTGACATATGTCAGCTACTACCAAGGGAAATGAGCGTGCTTGTGTAATATTGAGAGCTATACACCCCGGCCTCATGTATAAGTCTCATTATGCACACTACCATAAACCGGTACACAGACAGCAAATATGGATTGCCCTCAGCAAGACTTTGAACAGCAGCAGAGAAAACAATGCAAATGATAATATCAATTCAAATGCTTGAATAATGGCTGAGCTTTTTTTATTTATTCAAATGCTTTGATTTGGATGAACAGTGAAATATTCGGGAAGTGAGGTAGTACAGCTGAAGGGAAAGGAATGCCTCAACTACAGCTAGTACAGATACTTTTATTCAATGGTTGGTCACTATTTTGGTCAGGTAAAAAGAGTGAGTTTAGTTTTATGCCGCACTCAGCAATGTTCCAATATGACTGCAGTCTGTAAATTATGAGTCCAAGCCAATCAGGTGGTGAACGTTCATAAGCTGATCTAGTTCTGTGGTCTATTCCACAAAACGTTTCTAGCACTATGTCATTCGTAATTCAGCGACAAACTTTATATACATGTAGATGCAATAACTTTGTGGATTGGGATCCTGGAAAGTATGAAATGATAGGTGCAGATTAAAAGAGAGAGAGATGGAGTGCACACACACTCCTCTCCCTCCAAAAACATTTCCCTGAGGAATATTTCTACCCAACCCTTGGACCTTATGTGCACCCCCTTCTCCAAAATACTGATTCCGCCTAAAGTGTATAGGCAAAGGAGATTCTGGTACTTTGTGAAACTTGTACATTGAAACATGACATAATGTACACAAGAAAACTGTACTGCATGAACAACACAATACATGACTTACATCTGCTATCTGCTCTGCATATGGCAGAGTTTCTGTAATCTGAAGTGAATTGTTCAGCGTACTAGCCAGTCCACAAAGAGCAAATTACATTGAGATAGCACAGGCTTTCTTCTCCCTGTTCTTGTGACAGTACATTTGCATACCAATAAAGTATTGGCACACACCCTCTAATAAATATAATACATAAAAGTAAGGTTTGTCTTTCAAAGATTTGCACACACCATCCAGAAATTCTGCAAATTTTGTCCTGAACTTAAAATTTCAAATTTACTATATCCTTTTAAAATATTCTGTCTAAAGAAAACAAACAACTGTTTATTCAATGCAATAATGAAATGCCTCAGAGATAGTTTTTTTCTACATAACTGAAACCAGGCTATGGTTTTATTTGCCGTGATACTCTACCCCCTGGGTTACACAATAATGGAATCATCTGACCTACTTATTTTCATGTAAGTAGAGTTACGCAACAGTTTGAAATGGAGGACGAGACAGTGTTTTCATTTTGCAAAAGTTTGAAATTTGATGTGAAAGTGGAAAATACTTGGACTTGGATGATTTGGATGTCGAAGAAGAACCCTCCAGAATTGAAGAATAGATCCTTTTGTAATAGACCTACGATCAGTATCTCATCCAAGACTGTTGATTTTTACGCTTGGCGAGTGTCGATTGTGCTTTCTTGTACTTGACACCACCCCGGTATGTGGCAAAAGAGTGACAGTGCCATTTTCTCAAAATGTGTATACATGCGACTAACTTGGGTTTCCTGGCAACTTTGTTTTCATCATTTGGGGACGGATTGAGGCCAAGCTTTTCTCAAAGTTTACGAACATAGCAGTGACCGCCTTGCGGGGATGATGGCAAAGAAGAACTCCGGTAGTTCAATTTTTAACATATAGATATTATTGTGACATGATGGACTATGAGTAGCATAAATTTGGTGTTTTGCCAGATTGTTATCTTGCGAATTTCCCATTCTAAATGGAAACAAATATACCATATTCCAGGTATGTAAACGTTTACTAACATTTTGCTGCACAATTTTGTATAGATAGGGGTGTTTTTTTTGGCAAGGCATTCTGATTTATGTGTTAGATATTGTTTATGTTAGTGGCAGTGTATTGTAATTGAATGTTTTTATAATAGAGGGTAATATGATAATGAAATTTCCATAGAATTGTGGAGGAAATATCATATAACTGTATTTTTTGAGTTTGTATAAACGTTTTTTATCAGCATTTCCATCACTTCTGTTGTGTTCATAGCAGTCATGTTGGTGGTCAACCTAAAGTAGTGAGGCAATCTTGTATATATAAATGCGTAGTGAATCCAAAAATTCAATCCAAAAATTTCGAACTGCATAGATCTATGTGGCAAATTCCCGAGTCAGCGCAAAAATCCATGGAGTTGTTGTTATGACCCACCATCATTGTGGTCAAACGGAAGTAGTTCTCACAATAGGACTTGTTAATGCACAGTGAAGTGGCCAAAAAACAGATAGTGTCAATCCAGAATTGATGCCATCTGATTTTTCTGAACAACAATCAGAATCCAGTATTTTTTTGAATACCGGCTTACATAAAGCTGCCCTAATGAAACATGTAACTAATTCTGTCACATACTGACTATTATTGTTGATAAGTTAGCACTATTGTTAACACAAGGAGTGATACAGAAGCCATTTCTTCATGACGAAAAGTCATGACAAATATGAAATGGAAATCTATCGCTAATAGTAACAAATATAATTATTCAATAAATAATTATATAAAACATACCAGTCAAAAGATGAAAAACATTTGAATTTTTCATATGACAATAAGCTGTGACTGATTTCAGTCATATGAAAAATAGACAGTTTTTTAAATTTCTTTTGCATAGAATATATCATGTAAAATATTACTTTTGTTAATGTGTCAGATAGCAACATGTGTGGGTTCTCAAAGTCTTTTGAATGGTGTTCATACTTAAGGGCTATATCACAACATTCTAATAAAAGGCTACCAGAGTCCCTGTGAAAGACATGAAATAATCAAGGATAAGATCCTGTTTATTGTATGTAATGCTTCAGCCCTACTTCCTACCACACCATCAAGGGAATAAACTCATATGTTTATATTTCATACAATGAAACTTCAGGCAAATCAAGGATGTGTTATAATTTTCAAATTATCATGTCCACATCAAAAAGACTTGAACAAGTGAGTGAGTGTGAGAAAGAAAAGAAATAATCAAATGTTCAGTAAAGAAGAGACTATAACAGGAAGGACTCCTGTTTAAACATGACTGGCTGTGATCATGTGAGCCTAATATGAGTTAGCGATCACATTGCTACAGTTATGAGACTCCAACCAACAAGGCAAATTAACATTACACTGAAACTTAATGGCGACACTTTAATGGACCTATTGCTCCATTGCGATATACCACTGCCAAGCAACAAATACATCCAATACCTGCACCATTGTTACATTTGGCTTTGTTGTCCTTCGTTGGTAAAGCAATTAACATTACACTTGTATGTTATGTTTAAAATAATTCAATATTTTTCCTGAATCCATCTACAGCCGTAATGGTGTCAGTTCAAATCGCACAAAGGAAAAGTGTACCAAACCATCCAAAATATCCTGGTCGAGAATACTTTTAAGTTAGGTATGTGAAGTACAAGTGCCATGAAAGAGCATTCCCATCACTTTGAAAAATTCTTGAACTTGTATCTTTCTCGCCTAAATGATATAAATTCTTTACTCAAGGTCAATGTCACCCATCTCCCGAAATGCCTCAATTTCATCCCGTGACATTTGTCACATTTTTACTCTTCTATCTAGACCTATTTGACAAAACAAAATCCTAAAATATGTAAGGGAACAGACCATCATGGGTAGGTAACCATATTCGTCACTGCAGCAGCAAAATTTATTGGAAACCTATAAAATAAGCACAGACAAAAATAATAAATAATATCTTGGCAACAAAGATCCACTGCTGTTCCTAGTGTAGTCATGTTTTCCCCCTAAGATAGAACACATATGAAAGCGAGCTTGTTCAGATTCAGCAATACAGTATTCCAAATGTCTCCATGAAAAATTAATTTTAATTACACTCCCCATGTGTATTCCAGAACTGAACCACAAGTTGCTGAGTGTTACTTCAGCCTCTACAAATGCAATTTCAATTTCCAGAACAATTCCATTATGCCATACAACACATTGGTGGTTGACAATGAAGTAATTCTTTCACACACTATATGCTGTACCGGACCTAGTCGGCCATTTATGTGGCTGTATATATCATATCATAGAGCAGAATAAATGCCAAAGTATCAGCTTGTATCTGCTGGTTTGTTAGAGACCTTGTGGGCAATATCTGCCAAAATATCAGCTTGTATCTCCTGGTTTGTTAGGGACCTTGTGGGCAATATCTGCCAAAATATCAGCTTATATCTCCTGGTTTGTTACAGACCTTGTGGGCAATATCTGCCATAGTGTCAGCCTGTATCTGCTGGTTTGTTAGAGATCTTGTGGGCAATATCTGCCATAGCATCAGCCTGTATCTCCTGGTTTGTTAGAGACTTTGAGGACAATATCAGACAATATATCATAACAGTTTTTGTGACATGGCATTAGCTGGCTGTCTATAAGACAAAAAACTATTTTTCTTTTTCAACATGATCTGTTCAAGCTCCTTTTGAACACATAGCATCAGTAGAAACAATCAAGCTAACACCAACCAATCATAGTAATTGGCAAAATACAATACAGTTCTCCCTTGTGAATCAGTTTGACAAGTTTCTAATTTATGAGGCTTTTCTTAAATTGCACTCCTCTCCGTAACAACTGCAGGTGTGATCACTGACATCAACTACAGCAGTACATAGTTGTCATCATGCATTATATTAATAACAAACACTGCAATAGGTAATACTAACATGTTTTAATAAAAGCATTATTATCAAATATTTATTAAGCTGTTTATTATTTCTGTGGTAATATTAAAGTGATAGGTCATGCAATACATGACAACAAAATGCTATATTATCTACCACTGGGATAGTGTTATTGCAGTTTGTGCTGAATAGCTACTTTTACCAGAATTAATCAACTTATTACTTGTATTAATTACCATTAATTAGTATATTTGACAAGAATTGAATGTTTTTAAGTAGTTAGTTACAAAATTCAACATATTTAAGTTTTGTTTTGTGGAGCTAATAGCATAAGCATTGAATATGAATTTTGTTAATATTAAAATGATTCCCTTTTTTTCAAATATGGTCGATCAGCGCAATATTACATAATCTGTGACATCGAAATTCTCAACATATTACAGAGAGCAACTTCCACTGGAATTTTTTCACATTTCTCAATTGACAATTCATTAACGTGACAGTTAGCATTATTTTCCAAATGCTGAGATGGTTTTACTTCCAAACCTCCAAGAAACTAAGAGCAATAATCACTTTTCGCAATGTCACCGTTTTTCATAAGTTGTCCTGTCCGCCAAGTGAACCCCTGCCCAAGAGAGCAGCCAGATCAAAATCATTAATATGGAGTTCTGTTCAGTTCCAGACAAGTGCCACACCAATATTAAGACCATAGTGACAAAACAAATTCTGCTGGTATCAACAGTGTTCTAAACTAAGGGGTAGAGTTGGGTCCCAAGGGTTTACTGCTATGTTATCAGGATCTTGGCACCACAGAATGATCACTTCTGATAATAGGATCATGACAAGGACAGAACTTAGATGATAAATTTGAAACACTTGGTACCATTACAAACATTGAGATAACGCAAACAGCCTTGGATGAGTTTTACTGTTCTCCGATTTTAGCAATATTGCAGCAATATCACAGCTAAGGATACCAGAAATGGGCTTCACACATTATACCCGCATGGGGAAGTGATCCCAGGTATTCGGCATGATAAGCAAACGCTTTAACCGCAAGGCTAACACAAAGCTATCACTGTGGGCAAAATATGCAAGAATTTCTCCAAGGATCTATAGGTGATGCTTTCAAAACATAAAACACAGAATATCAACAATGCACATTTTATTGAGATGAACTGAAGAAATTTTTATCAGGAATAATGCATTTTAATACCTTTCATTTTTTAGTGCCTGCTTTTAGTATATAAACTCAGAATAGTAACAAGGTTACTTATGTATTTTCACTTTTCACATTTTTAACATATGACAAGTTTGACTTGTTAGCGACTGAGATCAACCAAGCATCGACTAAAATGAGGGAATCATGTTAATCTGCAATTTCGATCATGTAAACAACAGACTGACAAATTGTTAACTACCAGGCTACTCTACTGTCCACAAGCTTCTCAATAAGGATACAATGTTGTTAAAATTAACACAGCAAAACTAAAGAAAAGATTTGGGCTGATTAAATTATCAGCTGAGATCACAAGACAAAACAGACTCCAACTCAATAAGCTGCATTTGGGATAGAGGGTTGTGGAGGTGAAGATGGGGGTCTATAAAGGAGTGAGTGAACATATTTTCAAGCTGCTTTTGGTAATACTCCAGGGATATGACACCTGGTGATACTAGAAATGGTCTTCACACATTGTACTCATGTGGGGAATCAAACCTGGGTTCGGGATATGAATGAACACTTTAACCACAAGACTACCCCACAGCCCCAATTGAGTGTAATACAGGGCATATTCTAGCAGTTGTATGACAGGAGTAAATAGACCAGAGCCTTGCGGGAACATTTGTTCAGCAAAATATACACAGACAGTTTTGGTAAACATATGCTACAACATGTATTCACAGATGTTAGATAAAATAGACTTGATCAGGGATCAACTCAATAACTGATATTTGGTATGGGGGGTCGGGAAGGTGGGGTTGTGAAGAAAGACATCGTTTAAAGGACAGAGTGAATTTAGTTTTTATGCTGCTTTTAGCAACATTCCAGCGATATCACCGCTGTTGCACCCATGTGTCCAATCAAATCCCTCCTAACGCAAAAGATCATTTTCAGTAGATTTCAAAAGTTTAAAAAGGCCAAGTTCATAAAAGGCCAATTGCTCTCAGAAGAGCTGTTAACCATATATCAATTGTTTCCAGGCAACTAGATTTTCCCAAACACAGGGATGATATATATAAACATTTTCAATCTGGTCTAAGAAACGTATGTCGATCATATCAGTGAGTGAGTTTAGTTTTACACCGCACTCAGCAATATTCCAGCTATATGGCGGCAGTCAGTAAATAATCGCATCTGGACCAGACAATCCAGTGACCAACGACATGAGCATCGATCTGCACAATTGGGAACCGATGACATATGCCAACCAAGTCAGCATGCCTGACCACCCGATCCCGTTAGACGCCTCTTATAACAAGCATAGTTGCCTTTTATGGCAAGCATGGGTTGCTGAAGGCCTATTCTATCCTGGGACCTTCACAAGACTCCATCATATCAACTGGCTTTGATATCCAATATGCATAGCCATGTGACGTGACAGCTTGGAATCTTGGTCAGTCCCATGTAAGTTTGGTCAGTCATACTAGCACTGTGTCGAGGTACAATCCCAGAGAACAAATCTATAGCATAAAGATACATTTTCCATATTCACTCATTAAATGAGAAAATGACAGACTTTACCTGCATTTTCTGATTATTTCAAATGAAAATTTGTATTCAAAGGAAATCTGCAATTTTATGTCTTTGTATTGATTAACGAAACCTCTGAATTCCAAATCATATATATTTTTTGAGATTCTAACAAACACCTGGTATTTCAATTACACAGAAATACTCCAATGCACTCGTATATATTGACCAAGAATACACCAGCATACATGCTTTTGTTCCAGTTCATCTCTAAACAACATCGCCTATTTCCACATTTGGGCCAACGTTCCATCCTGTTCGTCTACTGCAACACTGTCAGTACAATCTATGGTGCTGGTTCTAAATGTTGGTCAGATCAGCAAGTCATTATCTTTTCATGAGTTAGCTTCTCCCTTTCAGAGATCCACAGTTTATTCATACTTGCAGTCTTTTGTTAATCGTGAATCTGCATATTTATGCATGCAGCCTCGGTACTGCAGCACCTGGCAAAGTGCATGCAAGGACCCAGGGGAGTGGGCGGAGTATTGGCCGTTGGTTGTGCCCTTTTGAAAATTACACAACACACCTGCCACATAACTGTATAATGAAATCATATCTAACATGCTGTTGCCAGGTACCAGAAAATTTACAATCTAAGGATCCTCAACACTTTAAAAAACTATACACACATGGGATTTGAATGCCCTTTTCTGATGTTTTGAACTTGAGGAAATTTATCAATTATTTTCTCATGAAAATAATCCAAATAATCCAATATGTAAGAACAAAAGGTTTGAAATTGTTTTGTTGTTGAAATGGCATGTCACAATATGAAACTGTATACTTAATGACATGACATTAACTCGCAATTTGAAACTGTGTAATTACATGTGACATCACGATATGAAACTGCACAAATACTGATATGACATCATGTCTCCATATGAAACTAAAAATACCACCTTGCAGTGCAAAGTATCAGCAGCCATAACATCCTGACAGTTTCTGCCCAATAATTTTGTTTGCTGACAATAACATATGATAGGATCAATGATGTGATACACATCTCTACTTTCCGGCAAAATATCCAGCTCAATGAAGTTGGCCTGTAAATAATCCATTGATTGATATTATCAATACAATGCCGTGGCATCGGAGTACAATGTCACAATAAAATGAGAGAGTGAGTGAGTGAGCTGGGTTGACCACAAATACTGTAGCGCTCAATGGTGTTCAGCTTATTGTGGGAGGAAAATTTGTAAGATGCTGATTTGAGACATTTACCTCTTTTCTGAAGCCCATGAGCACGTGTTTAATGCAGAGAAACATAATAAAGGTTACCCTAGATTCAAACCCACAATATGAGACCTATGGTGTGCCAAAGGGACATAATTTTTCGTGCCCAAGGGACATAACTCTGTACAGAAAATTGCAGAGCCTAAGAGGACTGGGCCAGCCATTTGATCCAAGCTGTTGTCATCTCTAAGTCTTCACTCAAAACTAAAACTGTTCCAATGGAATTTCGTAGCACTTAAATAATCACTTTCTAATCTTTACTGAAGCCATTCTGGCTTGTTCTAGACCTGATCAGACAATCAAAACTCTTAATGATCAATGCTAACCTGACTATTTCAACATGAAATCGAAACATTCCCACTCACTTCCAGAATACCCATAAAATTGGCAGATTCCTTCAACCACATGTGAGGTTCTGATATTATTCGCAAACTCTATCTCATCCAAGTAAATGGCACTGAACACCTTTCTATGAACATGACCAACAGCTATCACATTAATTTTCATAAGTTATAAAAAGGGCATGTGAAAGGATAAGCAAGTGCAGTCGTAACTACATTGAAACTGAACTGTGTATCAGACAATAGCAATGGGGAAAAGGGAGATAACTCAGTGAAGGTCACATATATTCAAAGTGATGGATATTTAAGACCCTTATGGATCAGAAAGTGTGGCAGTTACACAATGCTGAACATACAAAAAGTGGCAGTTTATATGTTCTAGCAAGTGAAGTTTTATGCCAAACTCAGCAATATTCCAGCTCTATGCCGGCAATCTGCAAACAATCAAGTCTGAACCAGACAATCCAGTGATCAACCGCATGAGCATCATGCGTGAACTAAGTCAGCAAGGATGACCACCCAATAGTGTTAGTCATCTCTTACGACAAGCCTGGGTTACTCAGTTCTAACCCGTATCATCACAGGTGTTGGAAATAATAAACATGGAAGCGCAGATGAATGGAAGTGTAACAATAGCCATGCCAAGTCAACACGTCTGAAGCACATTGACACACAACATGTCAGCAGTGCAAATAATTGCCCTTTCTGTTGCTGGTAGTTAAGTCATTACAAATACTCTTGCCAGGCATCTATGCGCAAGAAAATGAACGGGAACCAAAAAGCATTAGTTTCCTCGCAAACTATTTACTTCTTAAGGAAAAACATCACACCATCATTATTTTTGCCACGACTGTTGTGTGTGCTTCTCCCAAGATGATACTCTGTCGCTGTACTGCCTTACTTCTCCATCCAGAGGTCAGAGTTCACCTTTCTAAAATGAGAAATCTCTCGATCACACTACAAAAAAACATTCATTTTGTTTGGTCTTGCAATTACAGTCAAGATTTGAAATTGTGTACTTTTTATTCAATCTCTTTCGGATTCTCTGGAGAATTTGATAATTGAAATCATTAAATGTTGTCTTAACCTGGGAGACTTGGATGCCAATTGTTACGTATCCATCTCCAATGTGAATAATGTCACACGTTGCAACAAGTAACTCTTTTAAACAGATTCAAGCGCATAAGTGAATTTCATATAGATATCATATTGAGTAGCATAGAAATAACTACAGCAAAACTCAACAAGAAAATTAGTTTTCAAACTTGCAAAATCAGGAGCAATACAAATTAATAGATATACATGACCAAAAGCTGATTCTCCAAAAAGCTTGAAATTGCTGTTGGATATAGCTCATGCAAGGATCCTTGAAATTCACACAGGTTTCAAATTGGCCACAGATACATGTATAGATAAAAACAGACTTACACAGTGCCACTCCCATCTTAGCTGCCCAAAACTGGAAGAATAAAAGTCTTCAATGTATTTTCAGTAGAAAATAATCATTGCTAGCACAACCTTTTAGAAAAGCCCATTACAGAAAGACGTTCCCATGACGTACTCTTAATTCCATTCTCAGATGTCGAAGACATGTTTGCGTTTTTGCAAAACACATCCTCGTATTCAAGACAAAGTTTATCTGGAAAAACGGCTATAATTACACAGAAAAGGTTCTGAAATTTGCATTATTACACTGCAATCATTTATGCACATTCATATTTTTTTTAACCTCAAAGACATATCACATGTCCTTAATGGTGTCCAATTTCTTTCCATATTAAAATCCAATTTTATCGTTTACACCTGTGAACTGTCAATACTCTCCATAACGTTTTGCAATTTCAAAATAATGAATGTATGTCAAAGTGAAGTTCTTTGAAATGAGTAAAATATTTTTGTCCAACTTCGCACATGACCACATGGAATGAAACTGCAAAGTTTTCAAGCATCATTGCAAAAACACATCAAGAAGATTCACTGATGAAGGTAAGTCTTGTGATAGATACATAACAAAAACTGAAAAGTAAATACATGTTCAAGAAAAAATTTCCATCACCTACATGAAAATTAAATTTTTTCAAACTAAGTTTTTAAATTTTTTTTTCAGATACAATCAGTTAACATAAATACTACAGATCTGAATACAGAGTATGAAAAAATCTCCATCAAGTTTCCACTCCAATATCTGAGGTATAAAACAAGTTGTTTTTTCCCTTTCACCACTAGGATGTAAATGATCACCAACTGAGGAGGAAATTGTTCCAGGGTTCTTACAGTTTTGTAAATTAGGTTTATAAAACCATAACATTATCCTTATTGCATGTTTTTAAACAACATATTGTAGTCAGTATGATGTTGTAGGAACAAAGGTTTTCAGTGCCAAGTCAATGAAAAGTGCAAAGACTGAACAACTGAAAAACCCTTGTATATCCGTTTTACACAAAGAAAATCATTAAATATAAATAAGAGGAGCAGGGACTTTCAACAACATTAATGTTTTCTTGTGACATTTTTGCAAAAATTTGACACACGATGGAATAATATCCAAGCACAAGTGCTGTCAAAGTTAAAGAAGTTTTTGATGCACTCCATTTTTGTTGCAGGAATAAGAATAATTTGTTAATAATCAAAAGGAAAACATGTACTTGAATAAATATCAACAAAAATGCATAATGATTCCGGTTAGTGACTTTCTCTACATAATAGAGCCCAATCTCAGAATAAATGTGTCTTCTTCTTTGAAAGAACTGCACCAGTGAAGGCTCAGAAGTAAACTGAATGGAAAACACACTTCACAGAATTTAGGTGTAGTTTGCATTTAAGCATCTTACATACCAGTTTCAAGGGCTGGCATTCCTTCTTCTCACTAAATCAAGTGAATGGAATGAGCTAGCCTAATCTTTTTCTAAACCAGCATGTGGGTCATTTCTTGAGATTCAGGTCCATGTAAGGATATAGATACTATTCACTACCAGTCTGATGTGACCCATGCAGATCAAGGTTTGAACTGATCTTCAATAACCCAAGCTTGCCGTAAGAGGACTAACAGTCTGCTGAGACCCTTGAAGATCAAGGTTTGAACTGATCTTCAAAAACCCAAGCTTAGAGAAAGTGGTGACTGACAGGATTGGATGGTCAGACTTGCTGACTTAGTTGACGCATGTCATCGGATCCTAATTGTGTGGATCAATAATCATGTTGTTCACTGGACTGTCTGCTCTAGACTTGATTATTTGCATACCGCCACCATATATTGCTGAATGTGGCGTAAACCTAGTCACTCACTCATTCGCCTGTAGGCTGAGAACTAATGTAACTGAAACTAACTTAGTGACTTAGCGTGTATTTCCCACCGAAAGGAATCCTGTAAGAAACTTTGATAAGAATGCCTACCACCACCCAAATTATGCCCCAACAAAACTGCTTTTCTTTAACTCTCAGAAAGTTTGAAAATTTGTGTGAATTGTCTCTAACATTTGCAAACAAGGATAACACATATACCACTCAAAGAAATTAAGGAATGCTCTAAAAGACTAGTTTATTTATGATGTTACCCAATGATAATGCATATACTACTAAAAAGAAGTTAAGGAATGTTCTAAAGGACTAGTTTATCTGTGCTGTATTACTTTGAGTGGTATACCTCAAGTTTGTGTATACCACAGCTGAAACACAACAGTCTTATATATCAAGCGCTTCTAACCTGCAGCAATTACCATGAATAATTATTGATACATGTCTGTTCGTAATTAGTGATGCTTCCATGGTTACAAATTGAAAACTCTTTTGTTACGAATGTGATCCCTGTATTCAATAGTCTCCTAGATACTTGATCATATTAGGCCCTGTAGGATTGTTACATGATAGATAGTGCATCAAGGACCTTTGTAATATAGACAATGCAAGTCTACTCAGCTGTCTCAAAACTCATGTGTTACAGTGTTAGGGCTTGTTTTAAGCATCACAATTGTGTGGGGAGCAATGTGTCATCACCATCATCGTCATCGTCATCATCATCTTCACCATCATCTTCACCATCACCATCACCATCATCATATATAAGGTCAAGTAAGAAATAGTATGCAGGAGGGTTGTTGGTTCATTGTTTAACGCAGCACTGTGAAATATTTAGTTATATGGTACCTGTGAAGAACCAGGCTGGCACTGGTCTTCAGTAAGCCATGCTTGCCATAACAGGACAACGTGATCAGGTGATCAGGCATGCTGACCTGTTGAATCGTCATTACAGATCGATGCTTATGCTGTTAATCACTGGACTGACCCTTCCAGAGTCAATAACTTACTAGCCACCGCCATATAGCTGAAATATTGCTGAGGGCATTGTAAAACTAAACTTAATCACTCACTTCAGGTATATGGCGGCGGTGTGAAGATAATCATGATTCACTCGTGACAAGTGA
This sequence comes from Haliotis asinina, assembly GCF_037392515.1. Classification (NCBI taxonomy): domain Eukaryota; kingdom Metazoa; phylum Mollusca; class Gastropoda; order Lepetellida; family Haliotidae; genus Haliotis; species Haliotis asinina. The sequence goes on along the minus strand of NC_090294.1, from coordinate 16,723,621 downwards.
AGATTCAAGATAGCCTCATATTCAAAAACAAAAACAAAAAACCAATAGTATTTCATGCTGTTTGTCAAATTGTCAACAATATACTGAACAGAAAACAAAATTTTAAAAACAGTCTAATTGCAATGGATTTTTTTCCATTTAATCCAAAACATACATACATACGTGACCAAAAACATTCTGACATGAACATGGTAAATAATTACTATATTTTGTTTATGATTGTTGATGATTAAATCTGAGTAACGTCACTGAGAAATTCCCTGTAGTTACCCCAATGAAGCTTAATGAACACACCTAATGAGTCAGACGTCATTATTTTGACTTCTCATAGCGCTGGTACTTAGTGACCATTATCCAAACCAATGCACTGCTTCTGCAGCCAACAAATTCCTGCTGCTTGATATTCTTAATACCATAAATATCACTGGTGCTAGCTGTGACGGGTTATGGATAATTATCCCCAGAAAGTGGCATTTACACAAATATGGGTGAGGTTTGGGTGTAATAACCTTCTGGGGCCTCATTACATGGGCAAACAGCCTAATAAGTTACAAGCCTTTGTTTCTATCCCATCAAGGGGTAACACGTCCCTATTTGGCGTACCCACTCACACACCAAAAACCCCCATGGCCAAGACCAACTTTGTTTGGGATATCTGCACTTGGAGTGAGTAGGTGAGTTTGAGGTTCAACTCAGTAACTGATATTTGGGATGAGGTTGAAGAAAGAAGTCTTTTAAAGGAGCGTGTCTAGTTTTTCACCGCTTTTAGCATTATTCCAAGACAGCAGAAATAGGCTTCACACATTGTATCCATGTAGACTTGCACTTGGAACTTCAAAGGTGTTCAAACATGCCTCCTCTAAGTCACTCCTTTACCAAACGACAGAAATTTGCACAACTTCGTTACAGAATAACCTTGATTTTTGTGGTATCCACTTTCATTGCAGAAACAGAACTGTGAAAGTTTCCCTGTCAAAATTAGCACAGACATGACCATTCATTTGGACTGACAATCTGTAATCCCTTGGAACAAGACCACCTGCTGAGGCCTACTACCTATTTTTGAAAGTCTGTGTCTCCCTACGTACCTTTAGTAAGTGAGTGAGTGAGTTTAGTTTTACACTGCTTTCAGCAATATTCTAGCCATATCATGGCTGGGGACACCAGAAATGAGCTTCACACATTGTACACAATTGGGAAATTGAACCCCGGTCTTCAGTGTGACGAGGAAACGCTTTAACCACTAGGCTACCCCACCACCCTTAGTAGACACATGCACATTCACACATATGCACACATCACAAGGAGCAATGTCAGATGCTGCACCAAGAAATGCAGTCATTTCCCAAATAACTGCACAATCATGTACTCACCCAATACATTCTCTTGTAACTAATTAAAACGATAAGCTCAGATTGCAACATAAATCATAGATGAAGCAATAGTGTAAAACTGACGCCCAATCATCAAGAGTGATATCTATGCTCGGGCAGCAGAGGGATTATTAGGCAGTGACAGGTACCTGCATCACCCACTTCTCAGTGCTCCACAGAGTTATGTGCACATTAATTGTAAATTTGTGATGAAGCAATTTTTCTCCACCATGGATAGGAGTTTCAAATTTCCTAATGAATATCTGGCAGAAAAGGGTCTATCATCAAAAATATAACACAATGCTCTGGTTATTCTTGAAAGCTCTGATGGCATTTTTTCCAAACTGATCAACTAGGTGCCTGGAAGATATTTTAAAGGTTATGTTTGAAAGAATGCTAATATTTCTCTTAATAGAACAATAATAAACTTTAACTGAATTCTGATGAGAGCACTCTCCTGAAAGTCTAGTCAAGTGTAGTCAAATGTCTTGAAGATCGGCAATCTACAATTGTGAGTGCCCCATTTCTAACAATACTTTCGTGTAAAACATAAAATCTTCAAGGAACTTAACTTGAGACAGTGATGTAGAGCCAAATTTGCAAGGAAGAATATGAACCAGGTCATATTTTGATATTCTATAATGGTGATATGAGATTATTGCCCATTCCATATCTTTTTCCCAAATTCTAATTTCAACTTTCTTGGGACGCAACTAAAATTGCTAATCTCATGAAACATAAAAATCACCAACTTAACAAAAATATTGAATTTATCATTAAACCAGTACTGGGTGTCTTATTCCAATTGCGTGATTTCCACAGTAGGAATTTCCACAGTTTGATCCTGTGATGTATGAGAAATGGGCTATAAGCACCTCCCAGCATGCTCGAGAGGAAGCTGCTCATGACATGCACATTCACACCAATCGCTGGCCAGAAGGCATTGGTTATACAATCTATATTCTTCTTGATCAGGACAAAGCGAAAAAAACAACGACCAGCATCAAAAAATAATTTTCAGCGATCAGATATCCGTCCTGCTCTGACCGACATCTTGGTATTCTTTCAGGAACACATTTCCCTTTGCCTTGTTTCTTTTAACCATTTTTCCGAGATGCGCTCAATTCAATAACCACATGAAGTGGATGATGAATGGCAGTGGTTATTGGCACGATACATGCATATTCTCAGGTGTCCGAGCCGTTTCCGCAAAGCCCACAACACCCAGCTAGCTCTGGCCAACATGAACACATACCATTACAACAGAATCAATCGACAGTGCCATACAAACAGAAATACATCAAAGGCTTCATGAAGCTACAGACTGGCTAGATCAATTATCTAACATTACTAACTGAGTCTTTTCTGCCCCCAATTAAAGACACTAACGATGATTACCTACACCTAGCACTAACAATTAACACACTGTTTACAAGTCTAGATGCTGAGAACACAAACAGGATGAAGAGTTTAAAAAATAAATTATGTGCGTGAGGATATTAATAATGTTGAACAATGTATTGAAGCTTCCGAGCAACATCAGAGCCAAGCACTAATCATTGTCATAGTTATTAACGACCTGACAACATAAACAAACAATTTTAGCTTGGGGAGACAAAGCATGGATGGCCAGTAATAATACATCATGCCTTGATAGTAGGGTGACTTGGGTCATGGTGGTCATTTTGCCTACACGGATACGCCAGGCCGATATCTGGTGGCAGCAGTAATGCACTTCATCATTCGATAGATGAGATCCCTCATGCCATCCTAACCAAACTAACTAGCACCAAGCAAGGAAAGGCTATACCATCTCCCAAAGGAACAGCAACTACTTTTTCCGTGACAAAACAATTTGGTGTCTGTTGCGACGTAGCTCAGCTGAGTGACAGTCAGTGATCATGATCTACAAGTTTAATCACCAATCATGGAGCAAGGGGTTCTCAAAAGCACCGTGCAAACTCTGAAAATGTCTCCTATATTGCACATTATGACTTTGACTTCCTTGTTGCAACACAAACCCTGAACTGGGCGCCCACAGAGCCAGGCAAAGAGCGTGGTATTGCCATAGGGAGCAGTTTATTGTCTGTCACATCTCATTATACCACCACAAGACCTGTGCCATTCTTTTAAAACATAAACACCTCTTCCAAACAGTGGTGCGATCAACTGCCGGGTGGAATTATCGCTAATTGAATCACAAAACAAACCCTTTTACTGCAAACATTATCCTTTCTGTGAAAATGGAAGCGAACCAACTGGCTTACAGAAGCTTGACTTAACGCTGAAAAATAGGCTTGGATAAAAAAGCCTTGAATTATACTCAATACGATAGATTTTCTTCCTAAAAATGTATCAGATTTCTCACTGCCTTTATCCTTGTCTGGAGAAATCAAATTAACGATTTGCCTAGCCATGCACTACCACAATTTTTTCATTTCTGTAAATACATTTTCACATGAAAATAAACATCTCCATGTTAGTATATCAACCTGATCAAAATAATCTCAGTATTCAAACTGGATTATTTTTAAAGTAAAACATGATTCATCAAACACAATGGAGGCGTAAGATTCCTGCGCCAACTTTAGTATTCCATACTGCCTCAGATTGAGGCAACTACGATAATCATAGTGATTAGTGCACCTGGCATTTAACAAAGTCAGATGCCAAAGTGAGAGCTTATTAGGACAATTCTACGATTGGTCCCTCTTAATACTGTCTTCTCAAACTGCTATAATTTCATTTCAACTTGAGGATGAAGTTAATGATGTTCCTTCCACTTACTTTTGTTTCAAGGAAATTGGTTGCTATGACATGAAAAGCAAGTAATTATATCATTTTTATAATGCCTTATAAATGCCACTCAGAAAATGTAGAGGGAAAAGAAAGATAGAAAGACAAGAAGGGAAGGGGAACCATGGAGAGGATTAAACAAACTAGTGCTTAAAGTGATAATGTTTCCTAACAAGCATCTTCCAGCATGGAAACCATTCTACGATTTTCGCTCTGAATTCTTTAACATTGGAAACTTTAAAGAAGCAAACCCCATAAAAAATCCCTTCCCAATCGGTCTATGTACATTACAGGGGAATATTTAGATCTAATTCCAATCTAAGGAGCTTGAAAGCCTTCCCAAAAGCAGGAACAGTATAAATTATCGGAGAACAGCATTGACCCCGTGATATCTGTCCCTTAAGGGCCAGACCTGAGTGTTGCAGGCAGCCTGTGATTCTGATTAGCTACGGAAGCTAACTGTGTGCATGGTATGCCTCAAGTCATGAATTTGATACATTTCTTAATCAAATACAGAATATGGTGTCTAAATTACCTCAAGGTACTTAAAGTGCCATATTGAGTTCTACTAAAACACATCTAATGCTCAATTAGCTGTGATCTAAGCATTCTAATTCCTTGGTGTACAGGGAGATGACTATCACTTCAGAAGGGATGAAGAAGATCTAGAGTAGACACGCCTCCCCTCCACAAAACAAATGGTTTCAGGACCCTAAAATAGAAGCACTGTCATATATCAAAGTATTATAAAGAATCTGTTGCAACATTTTTAAAAAATAAAAAAAAAAGAAAAGAAAAAAATTAGTTACTTTTCAATGAACTAACACCATGCAACTGATTTTGTGTACATATTTTCCCCAGGAACACTTTATGAGACAGAAAATGATAGTCAACATTAACATCACAAGGGGCATGGCGATAGGAGAAAAGGTTTTTCAGTCACTGGGCAACTGGGCATGTGGGGAATCAAACCCAGGTCTCATATGCATAATGAGCAAATGTTATTACTACTGTGCTACCTTGCTACCTTGCTGAGTGTGTGAACATTCAACATTGACAATGAAAAGAGTTTTTCTTTCGAACATTTTGGCGATGATGGTAGGGAGCACCAAGGATGAGTAGAACCAAACTTGGATTCAAACTACGAACTTTTTTTCATGGCAAGTGATTGTTTTCATCAAATGGTTGAGTATGATTTTAAACCACTTTCAACAACATCACAGAGGGGAACACTAAACATACTGCATATACTGCACTAATGTGGGGAATAAAATCAAGGCCATTGGCATGACAAGCGGACATTCTTACCACTAGGTTACCTTAACAGATCATCACTGGAAGGCAAAGGACGAAAGTCATAGTGAAACAGTTCCCCAAATGAGCATGGTTCTTCTGCCAACATATCAAACCATTTTAATGTGGCCATCATCAGATTCAAGCGACTCAAGAAAAAACTTGTAAGTGAGCCAACAAACTGATTCCTCCGATATGAGGGTGTCTTATTCTAACCAACTCTTCATCGACGAAAAAATCCCCCAAGTTCACTATGTTTTATTACACTTCCTTATTCCTCCACAGCACTGCAGCATTTCAGAAAGGTTAAAAGCACCTGCCTTTAAGCAGCAGAACCAATCTATCCAGCTCTCACCTCAATCTCTGCATGTGACAGATTACCTGTTAACATGTAAATATAAGCCTTTCCCAGAATGATATGCAAATTAGATATGTGTCATTCATAGGCCTAACACCACAGTGTATTCATCCTAGTTCAAAGCAACCTTGCAATATTTGAACAAGCATTTTGATCCATTTTCTTTTTTATCCTTGCCATGGAAATATATTTTTGATCAATTACTTTGGCATTCTCCTGCATCTTTTTTTTGTCCACTGGTTTGTGTTTGAAGCTTTCAAAAACGTAATTACGATCAAGAAATACAATAACACGATACAAGATGTGTTGATTCTTCTCCTGTATGTAAACAGAACACCAAAACGTGATGATTTTCAAGGTGATCCACACAATAATCTATACTGATGGTTTGTTCAAGTGTATAATGCTCTTGTGCACATGTAATACCACTGACAGCATCCCTTACAAACCCATTCATAATTGATACATATCATGACACAAGACAACATCAAACAGCAAACACCTGCAACTGATTGAGTATGTGTGTTGTCAGTTTTTGTCAGTCTTTTGATGTCATTTTTACATTATTGGACCTGATACCAACTTCACATTTTAGGCAAAAGCATCAATAATTAACATTACCAGTTGTAATGAAATTGAATCAAGGCACTGTATAACAATTTTTCATACGTAAAAAAAAAATTACAAGGATGTGCTTGTTTTTGTAGATCACAATTTACTGAGCCAGATGAAAGAATAAGTTTATGCCGCTTTTAGCAATATTCCAGCAATATCAGGGTGGTGACAAGAAATTAACTTTACATTATACCCATGTGGGGAACTGAACTCAGTCTTCAGCGATAGCATTAATCTCTAGAGTACACCAAACTCCTGTGGCAGATACATTTTTTTTTAAGGAGTTTTATGTCAAATAATCATATGGTTTTTCAAACGAGGTTAAATACAAATCCATAAGAATCAGGGCAGTTGGGCTTTGTGTGTGCAACATGAATGAGTGAGTACACTTTTGAGTCACTTTTAACAATATTTCAGTAATATCACGGTGCGGGGACACCAGAAATGGGCTTCACACATTGTACTCGTCGGGAATTGAACCCAGGTCTTAACCACTAGGCTACCCCACCAACCCTAGGGTGCTCGATGAAAGGAAAATGAGCAAAGTTGATTCATACACCAAATTATATCTCAAACAGAACTTTTTCAATATCACAAGTCTTCAACTGCTGCAAAACGGAAGCTTCTTCAGGACATGTCCGACATGATCATCCAGCCTTGCTGCCCTTTATTGTTCAAATAGTCTGATGGCATGAAATGAAACAGATTATAAATTTTTCAAGACAGTTTGCAAACTGTGATCCGTTATTTAGTGTGGGATGTTTTATAAACACCAGTAATTTCACCATCCTGTGGGAGACTTGTCAAGCCCAGCACCAACGAGCTTGGATCTTGTTACTGGTGGCGATCGTGGAAATTTACTGGTCCTGTTCATTTCCTTTGAATGTCATATGCAGATGCAACACTGTGGCTGGGTTCTGCTTGGGATTGATGGCAAGCTTTGTGCACTAGAATGGAACCACCACTGCTTTGGGAGTCCCAGCCTCGGCCTCCAAGTTTTTGTCCAATTTTCTTGTTCGTCAACTTTAGCTTAATGAAAGATGTCATTGTCTCAACAACTGGACTTCTGCCTGTCTGATGCGGGTCAAATTGTTGATCAAGCATTCATTTTAATTGTTACTGTAATTGAAAATATTGAAGTATAATGTCTAATGTGAATCAATGGATGCTTGCACTGAAGAATGTTCGCTTCGCTATTGAGTTAATTCATAACCTGATTGCATTTATTGAAAAGCTTTCAATCAAGATTTTTTTTCATAAACTCCCTTTGACATGTGCGAATGACTTAACATGCATATACATTGATAAAGAAGAATTATCAGCATTAATTGATTTATAAATTATTAAGAAAAATTCCTATGAACCCCTATTTTGGTTGAATACTTGCAAAAAGAGCAAAGTATGCATTTGTTTCGGACTGAATGCTTAATGACAAGATCATGCAGCCAAGTCATATGATTCCCAGTCAATCATGTATTTGTAATGCTGCCAATCCTCTTAAAAGACTTAACTGAATTTCATCAAGAGTTGGGCTCCTCATAAAGTATTTAAGATGTATTCAGTGGTCGTGACTTGCTTCTCCAGGGTGTTCTGCTACATGGTCAGTTCGCGCCTTGTTGCCCCATGTCAGCTCTTTAATGCCAGCAACCACAATGTTCATTAAGCTGAAATTGTGTGAGGAGAAGCCGCCCGATAGCACTTAATAATTTACAAGTCGATCGTCTTTGAGGCACAATTTCAGTGGCCAAGCACATTAGCTGCCATCAAATGTCTATGGCTAGAGTTGATCACACCTACCTTTAGCCTTCACGTGTTTACACAAAATAAATGAGTGAATTGATTAGTATGTCCACATTCAATTGATTATGATACTGCTGACGCCTTTGTTTTGGCTTATTCAGAAGTGGACATTGACAAACACGACAGCAGTTGATATTGTTTTTCAAGACACACATAATGCTTAAGTCAACTCCTTTATGTAATTGTCTAGACCAGGCTATCAACTCTAAATGTCAACTGGGTCAACAAATTACTGAATAGATCAACACCAGTATCAACTGAATGCCGTAAAGATTGAAGAGATCAACACCAAATATCAACTGAGCAAACCACAGTTTCAATAGAGTGAGTGAGTGAGCCACAATTTTAGCTTCCCTGGTGACTATGAAGGTGTTGGCTTACTACTGTAGTAAAACCAAACTGAAGTTGAAAACCATTTCATAAATTATTTTATCATACAATGGGTAGTGTTCTCGGCAGGATAAAGCCAACAGATATTTTCGGTATCCGTTGGGGTCATGTACTATGCAAATTTTAGGGACTACTTTCACACTGTAAACAAACATGGTGTCACGCCCATCTATCCGCAAGCATGTCTAGATTGATGGCCGTGGTTACGGTACTGCGAGTGCCTTGATGAGAAAAAATTGTTGTCTTGAAATGATAGATGGGACTGATTACATAAAAGCTGACTGGGAACTACATGGCGTAACGCAGTCAAATGAGTGATCAGTAGAAAACTGCGTCACCGAGCTTGTGACGTCACGCATTACTACACACATATTTGTGACGTCATAGATATGCGGGCGTATCTCAGGAAGTTTGATTTCATGATCTGTGGCAAATGAAATCACATTTTTAAAAATTTTAATGTAAGAATGACATTGTATGATAAATAAATTATCACACTCGTGTGTTTTGAGATGGCTAATATTCTGCATCAGGAATAAACATTGTATTTAGCGAGGCTTGGCTCATTTGCATAGGTATCACCACATGACCCAAATGTTACCGAAAATATTAGTTGGCTTTATCCTGCCGAGAACACTACCCGTTGTATGACAAAATAATTTAAGAAATGGTTTTCAACTTTATTTTGGTTTAATACAGTAGTAAGTCAATAGTATTAGTTCCTAAAACACCCTCGCATGATAACCTATCTTAACAATCACATTTACAAACTGTACTACCGGACCTCTCACAAGTCAAACAATATGTAGCAGCAAAAATTTCTACAAGTTGATTTTGTCCCTGATAAACATTGGCTTCATCTGTCTGCCCAGAGTTGGGACAGGCAGTTAAAGCTTCTGTTTGATTGGTGTTAAAGGAGTAGGAAAACACTCTAAAAGTATTTAAGTTTTAAAGAAACACTTCAAAGACCCATACAATATAAAAGACATGCTCTAAATGATCTGGAAAAGACACTGAACACTTCAAAATACATATTCAATTTATGAGCACAACCTTAAAAGAGAATGTTGATTTTATTCAGATTTTATTTCGCTAGAACCGCTGAACAGTTTATCAAGGGTTCAAGTGTGCCAACAAAGTAATGGGTCGCTCATCTAGTTTATATTGTTATTGGAGCCTTAAAATCCTTTCAGATGTGTTGTACAATATATGCACAAGCCCAAAAATAGATTTTATACACAAGTGCATGATTGAGTTCAGTTTATGCAGCTCTCAGCAAAATTTCAGCTACCTGGCAGGGGTCTGTAAATAATCAAGCCTGGAAAAGACAACCCAGTGATCAGCAGCATGAGCATCGATCTGTGCAATTGGGAACCGATGACAAGTGTTAACCAAGTCATTGAGCCTGACCACCAAATCTCGTTCGATGCCTCTTATGACAAGGATGGGTTACTGAAGATCAATTCTAAATTGGACCTTCACAGTTCTTTTATACACGAGAGCAGGGTTATATGTTGCTGGACTTGTCGATAGAGATCACCATCCCTATACTGACTCCACAGATGACAGAAGAAGTAGATTCAAAACATACAATCTTTTCTCCAAATTGTATACCAACAGATGATTCAAATGTCAAACTAAAGTCAGGTTGAGTTATTTGTATAATGCCACTGTGAGCATTATTCAAGTTGTAGGAACCCTTAATTTGGATAAGATGTAGACTACCAGTTGTCCCATTTCGATTTTGTGGAAGTCGTTATGGTTGAGTAGGTTAGACAGCTGACTTTTTATGCTGGGAATTAGGTGCCTGACACTAACAGTTTGGGTTTGAATTCCAAATTGAACTCAACCCCACCCATGGCCAGGATGTCTTCACAACTTTAACGGCAATTCCAAATTCTGAGATTCCACTGAAGTGAAGGAAAAAGGAAAAATGGTATTCTTTCCACAATGTTTCAGGGATATCACAGAAAAGGACACCAGGCTTCACTCCTTGTACCAATTCTGGGATCTTGAACGTGGGTCTTTGGAGTGATACTTTATACCACTAGACTACAGCCCTAATTCTACAGAACAGTTCAGATGTAAATATCTCCAGTATCTGCTTAAAATCAAAATAGGAAATTCATACCATGGACTTACTTTCTCATTTGGACATTCTGATACAGCTTAAATATTGCTCCCTATAGCCCACAACCCTATTCACTCACTCAAAATGATGAAACGGACTTGTTCTGTTACAATTACATTAATCATACCAAAAAAAAGGTCTTTCACGCCATGAGAACCCTCTCAAAGCACCATTTCCTGTGAGATTTTCAAAAAAATGTTTTCAGTGTTCTAATATGTTCCCGCACATATGCGCAATTAATTACTCCCCATCTATTATGACTTCTCCATTTTTTGTATTTTCCGCTTAACGTTTCCCTAAGGTAGTGATCTATTCTTTGACGTTGGTAAGTAATTGGTTGCAGTAACGCAGTGTCTCATGGGACAAGGGGAGGAAACTCTTGTTGGCACTATTTCCCATACATTATTTGCTACGTGAAGAAATTCAACCAAATCAACAATTATTTATCAACACTGTATATCAACCCAAATCTTGATGATATCAGGGAATAAAATTATATATGGCACTCCAGAGAAAATGCACTTTTGAATCATCAAGTTGGATATCAGCTCTCATACTGAACCATGATCATGAAATCTCATCCAATGATAACTCATACACTGAGCATGAGTGAGTGAGAATGAAAGAAAGAAATGAAAGAAGGGGGTAGGAGAGAGGAAACCTTCAAAGGGTCAGTAAGAAATGACTACAACAGGATGAACTCGTGCTTGAACATGATCGGTCACTTCTTTGAACAGTGTTCCAGGTGCTTCATGGTGTATCAGGAAATAACAAGAATGGGTGGTGCTCATGCTGGGATTCAAACCTAGCCTTCTGCATGATGAACAAATGCATTCATCACCTGGCTACTGTTAAGTCTGTACCATGTTGAAACCAGTACTTCAAAACTAATCATCACAGTTAAACAAAGTAAGCAGGCAGTAATGAAAATGACAACAAATTCAAACGACTCAAGGGGAAAACATTTTTCATACATTGAATGCAGATTGTGGTAAACTATGTTGAACGCTGTACTAAGCAATATTCCAGGAAACTGGCAACAGAGTGTAAATAAAAGAACAAAGGCCTGACAATCCTGTGATTTATGTTGTTAGGGCTACAGTTGCGGTGAAATGACATGCACTCAAAAAAGTCAAAGGGTCCACCCTCCAATTATATTTAAGTGATTCTTATGACCAGCACAAGCTGCTGGGTCCCAGTTAAACAACACTGGAAAGTAATAAACCCTCTTTTCATTGTAGACTAGTCAAATGAAAAACAAAGTTTCTGCTGACTGAGGAGATTCTAGATATTTTCAACCTGACTCTGACAACAAGGACAAGACCTCTCTGCCATCATGGTTTCGATCAGCATCAACAGTAAAACCAGAAGCCGCCCACAAACAAAACCTTTCGCTGGCATTGCCATTCATCTCGATTATCGCTGCATTCAGTAGGCTGTCAATCCAAGATTCCTTCCTGTGACACTCAAGTCAAACTTAATTTGAGTGATAATCCAGTTTGTTTTCTACTAAGAGTGTTATCCATCACTTAATTACCCATGGGCAAAAAAATCAAACCATACGAATGCATAGCATAGCTGTGGACCTGTTAAACGTGGATGTAGTGCGCTCTCTTTTTACATCGTTACCCATAAAGGTTAAGACATGCTGACACTCTTAACCATAAATTAGATGTAAAGGTATATTTGCTTCCTACTTATCCACGACTTGAATCTAAAAATCATTCATACATACATATATTTCAATCTTCTTGAATAAACATGACTTTATGGACGAAGTAAGAAAAATTCTGAATAAACAAATTAAACAAACTATATTAACTCAGTTAGGTCACTGATGAGCATTAGAAAATGGATTCCATAACGCAGTCAGCATGATGACTTCGCGCTGGAGCAGCACATCACGACCAAGGCGGACATACATTCTGAGGCTCCCAGGTGGCTGGGCTACACATACTAATGTCGACATTATCTCAAGACGTCTTCTCTCCTGGGACCTGGGCCTGAAGAACAATCTCTCCCTAACACCATTGCCTGCCTCAGAATCAAAGTGCTTGTTCAACCAATCAAAATTTCTCCTGTGTGTCCATTTTTGTTGCAGATAATTTGACAGAATTCTCATCTTTTACTGCTAGTGACTGCGCATCAGCTGCGTATTAACTCAATCACAAAATACGATCACATCGCTGAATAGGTTCGGTAAAAGCCCACAGATACGTACTAAATGCCACAACTTCTGTGCTGGTATTAGGTGGGGAGAAGACTCAAGTGTCCAATGCATGATATGCCACATATTAGACAGTTTCCGAAGAGTAACAAATTCAGTCTAATTGACAACCTCACGTATGAAGATTTTTTTTATCTTCCATACCAACACAAGCACTCTGATCTGTATAAATTTCACACGTAAGTTGACATGTTCACCACCATTGTCTCAATGTTTTCTTTAAAGTGGTCTGTCATTGGATAATGAACAAACCAAAGGTCACAAACACTACTTAAAACCAACAAAGAACTCTTTACAGTTTAACTAAATGCTTGTTGTTCATCCAATGAAAGAAACAATGCTTTTTCAGACAAAAAACAACTTCAACGACAAGTAAATTTTTTTACATAAGTGTCTTAAATCCATTTTAAAAGACTTCAGACCAAATCACAAGAACTAACAAGGTACAGCATTCAAATTACTCCTCAGTTATATGTCATTTATTATTTGATCACGTCCAATCTTTCAGGCTTTTATTGAAACCTTCAACCAACTCTTGAAATTGCCTTCATTTCAAGCATTTTAAAGCAAAGAGCAGTTTTTCTTCCACAGAAACACTTGACTCAAAGGGAAATAACCACAGTCTTTCATCCTAAACACGAAGCGCAATATCACAATATCGATTTCATAAAATTTAAGGACACTTTCCCCATACAACAACAGATATTACAAAAACAGTACTGAGTATTTGGTTCAAAGACCAAATTCAGGCCTTTCCCTGTTTTGGATCAAAGATCATAATGGGTTTTGATACCTTCTCTCCTTGACAGCTGATAAATAACATGGAGTGGTTGTGCGAACATGATACTTTCAATAAGGGGTGAAGGAAATGCATAATCGACAAGAGTGTCACTTTGTTACCGACGATGGTCATTATCAATTAATGCACTTCAACATAAACAATCAAAGCGATGGATCTTTTCTATCACATTAGCGTATTATTTTCAGCACGGTTCTACAAATACCTGTAACTTGGTATTGGATAAATGAAACTAGGTATTGGATACAAGGCCGTTGAGAAAAGGAAACATCGGTAGTACCGATCAATGCAGGTGTGTTACTGTTGATTGAGCTGGTCAATGCACTGATGATCCCCTAATGGACTTGCATTCACTATCATCTTTCGATCTAGCTGAACAATGGCTGCTCACATTATCAAACAGGGAAAGCAATCTTGTTTCGCTTTGAAAGGTATGAACTCTAGTTGTCCCAGTTTATTAATATTTATTTTGGTCAATTAAGATTACCTAATGTTTGAATATGAGGATGTAACGATCTACTGATGAACAATGACTTACATCCTTTATGAAGTCAGAATACTTTCATGCCAATATTCCATCTCTATTACCTATGAGGGTGAAAATATTGGGGTTCATATTTTTTCATACAGTGTCCTAGGGCAAAATATCACTTTGTAATGGTGACATGATGTTATGAACAATGCTATGACGATTGACGTCATGTTTCTTGCATGATGTTTCGTTATACATGTGACACCCATACTCACCACACATGATACAATATTGATGAGATATGCAGTTTTGTATCATCATTTAAAGAGTAAAGTATACCGGTAAGATATATCTGTTGCTTCAGACTTGATTTTATTAATACTCTAGGGATAATTTGAAACATCCAATCAATGAGGTGGGTGTGTTTCTTAAAATGACAGTGTCATAATAGATTTGGTTTAGATAAATTATCAGATGGATATCGATGTTGATCAAAACATGTTGATTACAAGTTACATCTGTATAGTTAACACAGTAACAGATACATCGAGTGCGCAATCTTGTAAAAAATAAAAATTTTCTAGCCTGTTCATAGTCTAAGATCCCTAATCGTTCAATTAAACCAAGAATATTACGAATACAAGTCTAATATCACTTTATCTTGTACAGCAGTCGTTCGTAGGATACAGCTCTATTTCCTTTTGCCTTGAAGGCATAGTATTGGTTGTTAATGCTCTAATCCAGCATGCAGACATTAGTGTGTGTGTGTTTGCATGATCTAGGCTCAGAGACAAACATCAAGCTAATACAATAAATACTGATTAGAATAGGGAGACAGCAGAAGGATAAAGCTATAGTGATTTCCGTTAATGGAGGGGATATTTAGACGAGGTGAACAACCGTCCTGACCAGGAGCAAGAGGGCCTCCATTGATATGTGACAAGTTGGTTTGTATGCGTCTGAGTGGAGGTACAATCCAGACTCCAGTCATTGCCCAGTTGTTAGACTAGGACTTCCGCGGTGGCCGCGCTCCAACTACCAACACGCATGTGGTGCTTGACAGGATATCCTGCCTAGGACGCCGTCATTGGATTTGAGGTGATGATGAGACATTCTGCCAGATGAAGCCGAGCTTGGCGCTTCCTTTGATTCAATTTCATCGATGAATGCATCCTAGAGTAATTGATTTTTACCTCTACCATGCATATTGGGTTGAGTCTCTGAGGCTGTGCTCAAAGGGAGGTAACTCTAGCCTACAGCATCTATGACCCACCTCTGTGAACTATACATGGACACAAGAACAGATGCTAGTATTGATTCTGTATGTTAATCTTGATTTTAATGCCTCTATAAAAGACATTTATCAGCTTGTAAAATATTATGTATAGCAAGGCAATCAAAATATTTTGCCCAAGGCTGCACTCATGTTTTTTTTAATTTAAGCTTTTCCATAAATCCTATTAAAATGTGGTTTATAAAAAGTTTTATCAATAAAAAGAGTAATGAAAGAAATGGCGATATGGGAAAACATACATTTCCAAGCACACAGGAAATAAAATGTCATCAAACATTTTCCACTGCAATATTTCTAAATAGCTAACACATGCAATATACTTCCTTATGGCGGAAACAAAACACTTTTCTATCCTAACAGAATGCTGAACAAAAACTGTCAATGCAAACTGATATTCCTGACCAAAATATTATCAAAACGCTTTTCAAGTGAGAGTGGAGGAAAAGCAGAGGGAAGTCGACTTTGGTGTCTGTACTTCCTGAGGATAAAGGATATGACATGACTTTGATAACAGGCTGACATTCGGCTTTCGATTTCACAAAGTTCAGGCAAGACCTGGCTGCCTTTCACTCCACTCTTCAATGGCAAAGCAGCTTGATTGACCAGCTCAATTCAGCATACCCCCATTGAAGGCCGTGGCCCACTGACTGGCAGTGATGTCGTGGCCGAGACAGATATTTTAACGCGCGTTTCACAGCAAATGACAGAGCTGCAGCATTTAGGATATATTCTGTCAGATTGACATTGGCCCTTCGCGCCCCGCCAACCCGTGTCTTTCCAGCTCGCTTGATTCCTCGCAGTGACAGTTGACAGAACACACTATTACCAGAGCTATTGTTAGAAAACACATTATTGATTATTGTAAGTGAATTATTCCTCATGTCTTCATGGCTACAAACACCTCATGGATTAAAAGACAAATGCATTGAGCACCTAAAACCAGAAACATCTGCGAAACTGCTACTGAGCTGTCATTCCTGTCCCTTCCGATATCTCGTACCTGATCAATCGTAACACAATAACTGTTTCATTGTGCTCTAATGTTATTCACCAAAGTTGTTTATCCTCACCATTACACAAAACATTATCCAGACCAGCATATTGTTTCGCAGCTTTTGAATTTTCTCGTGCCTCGGTCAATTTATTTTGAATAACAATCGAATGATGCTGAAAATCTTCTCTGAAATCTTAAGAACTTCTGATCATATAAAGCATCTCTGCTTGTCACAAAGAGGGCATCGAGTATAGATTTGTGTAAATATATTTAAATAGAAAACACACTGGTGGTAAAACTCAATATCTTAGTGACAAGAATGCTACTTCAGAGGTTATACTCCATATTAAAGTTAATACAGGATAATATATCACAGGAACAGAATAATGACCCCCCCTCCACCTTCTCTTTATATTCCTTTGGCACATGGTTTGCAAAGTAGCCCTAACAACACTGTTGGAAAACCCAGCTGATGACTCACAGATACATTACAACATAGGAATCTTACTTATTGCAACACAAAGGGCTGTTATAGTTGAGATACTCTGTGGAATTTCATCACTGTAACCATGGAAACGGACATTTTTACCCTTAAATTTTCATGTCCAAAGCAGATGGTTGAAAATTGCCAACACAAATGAACTATTTTCTCACACATGAAGAGAACAACCTTCAAAGTTTATACCATGTAAAATGTCAAAATAAAATATTCAAAATTTTCAACAAAAGGGATCTGAATGCTGCAGAGAATGGGAATCGATGCCTTCAAACAAGCTCTGCATCACCCTTTTGCACACAGTGATTAATGGGAGATAATCTGCCTGGCTCACCATCACCAAGCATAGAAATGGGAATTCTCAAGCTTTGGAGAACAGAGTAGAAAAGAGACCTCTTGGAAGAAGATCCAACAAATTTGACTCAATCCTTAAACCATTAACATACAGGCCCAGTTCAAGACCAACCGGCTTCAAACGAATCTTATTACATGATTTCATTCTGCATAACAAACCCTTTTGGAATCCTCTTTGGGAGGATGATACTTCCTTTCAACTTCATTATCATCAGACATGGTTGCAATAGCAAAATGGTGTTATGAACACACTCGCAGTGCTTATCTGGGACAACTTTCCAATATCAGAACACACACGAGTCTCATGGAAAACTTGTATCACTTCACATTTGGTTTCATCAACAAGACTACTGCAAGTTTAATGGATTCTGATCAAACCACATGGTAGTATAAGAAACTGTTCAATAACTAGATTATGCAGATTGTATAGTATTTCCAAGTTGCCTATAAATAGCAGACTCGGCACAGTGCCCTCAAGCTTGTATGCTGTTATCTGAAACAATAACACAAAATACAGGATGTGATTCACTTACAAATATGGACAATGCTGTACTGGGATACGAATTGTATCGCACCCATATCTGGTGCTCCTGAACTCTTTGATTGGTGTTTCCAGTCAGAACCATTATCTCTGAGAACACAATTTCCTACTTATGCCAGTCTTGAATGAGTAAGTATGGTTTTATGCCGCTTTTGGCAATATTCCAAAAGAATCATGGTGGGGGAACTCCAGAAATAGGTTTGACACATTGTACCCATGTAGAGAATCAAACCCTGGTCTTCAGCATGACAAGTTGACACTTTAACCATTAGGCTACCCAACCACCCGTATATGGATTTAAGTAGAAACGGGTACAATACAATTTACATACAACAACAATACTTATATTTCAAAAGTGGATTTTCTGCCAACATATGTATGTGAATCACAACCCTTGGTCGTTTTGTACTTATTTCAGATGATATATTATATGGAAAAAAATGAACTTGGGTGTACTGTGCCAACTATTACCAACACTAAAAAATTCTCCTCACCTAGACGCCAATGACTTTGATTACGGTCATGCAGTCACTGCCAAAATAATAACTACATTTCCTAGGCAAATAAAAGACACTTCATTAATCACAGCATATTCTTTTCCTTATTCATTTCCTCTCAAGTAAGAATGACAAAGACTTACACATTTATCCTCTTCCCCACCAAATATCTATATCCGAATCCCTGGTGGAAAATGACCAATTGTGTGGGCTATTTTTGTACCTTAACTAGAAGAAATTAAATAACTTCTCCTTTGATCAATTATTAACCCATGTTCCACTTTGTGCCTTACCCCAAACACTGACAGGTTCCTAGAATAATGTAAGTATAGATAGTCCAAACCAAATTAAATGGAGAACACTAGAGTTTGATAGTGATTCCTTCGGGAAGTCCAGACATGCAAGTCTGTCTGTTCGCTTAGCTGGGTCAGTACCTACTGAAGTCAGTGGACATCACAAGACTGGTCTACATTGGGGCAATGTGGCATTCTGTGAGAACTCAGGTGTCCTGTTAGAGTACATGTAGTGCACACATTTGACATAAGGGTTGCATGATCAAATGGCGTAATTTAATTGAATGTGTGCATTTTAGGAATACTGAAACCTGATTGGTGAGTTAAAGAATTGTGATGTCTGTGTTGGCTGAGAGAGTCAATTTGGGTAATATGCCATTTTAGCAATATTCCAGCAATATCATGTACTGGGACACCAGCAATGGTTTTCACACATTGTACCCATGTGGTGAATCAAACCTGGATCTTCAGCGTGATGAGTGGACTCTTTAACAACTGGGCTACCCTACTGCTCCACAATAACTATGAATAATGAATCTGATACTTAGGTATCATATTCCTACAAACTTTCCTTTATGCCCTATGTGTACAACATTAAAGGCTATTGAATCAATAAAACAAAGAAGACTGAGCAGAATATGATAACATACGAAAGACCTGTGTCTCTCATTCAAACAAGTGTACACATAACATTTTCTTTTCTTGGAACATTTTGCTACTTTAACAAAACATGCATCACTCATTCAGAAAATCCATAAATAAATCACTGTCACCATTGCACACCGGCCACGTTAAATTGCATATACTATTTTCCCAATGACATACAAGTGTTATTGTTGCTGTAAAAGAACCATTAGTGATTTTTGCTCCAGGCAAACTTTGACATTACTGTATCACCGAAGTCTACATTATCAAATAAGAGAATTTCATTACAATAGCATTTTTGACGACTATATCACAACAGACAGCGAGACTCAAAACAAATTCATTTCCATAATTTGGAAAACCTTTTTCTCAAAGACCACGCAACTTTGGCTTATTATATTTCACTCCCAGATGTGTCTGAAAACTAAAAATAATCTAACAAAAGAGAGCATGTGTCAGAACTGAAATGAGAATTAAGAACACAAGTGTCAAAAAGCATTTTTTTCCTAACATCAAAAAATAATCAAATGGCTACAACAACCACCTGAAAAGATATTGTCATTCCAAGCCTCAGATCTAAGTTTATATTTCACCTGTACAGGGCACACAGGTACAAAATAAACTAAAACACATGAAAATTGTCACATAAAATGGGCAGAATCCTGGAAACAATTGTTCATGATGCTGAAAAGGAAGGATTCTAGACACTGAAATTCATGTGCTGAAAATGAAAACCTTAATGCATGTATGTATTACAATGGTAATATGCCTTATCAAAAAAAAAGCATGGCAATTAATGCATTAATATTTTTACTTACTCGTCCCATGCAGTTCCGCTTGTTCATTGCCGCTAACGCAGACGCAGCTGCGCTGTGCTCGTAGAATTCTACGAACGCATAGGGGTCATTTCCAGGCTGCAAAAGATACAAAAACATCAATAAAGATCAGGAAAATGATTTCACAGACGCAAACAAATATATGTCTACCGCCAAAAAATCCATACACTCACCTACCTAAATACACGGAATTGCGGTGCGATACCCTCAAGGAAGGACAATGTTGACTCTTTAAAGTCAGCCACAATGCCAGACCAATTGGGCAATATCTGAACCTGTACAACATCTAATCAGCCGATTACCTGCGGTTCTAGTACGAGTTTCAAGACCTCCATTTGCTAAACGGATTGGGCATGTGTACCATCGAATGGGGACGTAGACGAGAATCCTAGCATAGGAATAATGGCAGGGACAATTTGATTTGTCTTGATTGGCAAGATTGTTGTGTCAGCTAACAACCTATTTAGCCTCTCCTGACAGAAAGCCCATCACTAAGAAGCTCAGTCCCGACTTGTGCTGACATTTCTCTTACAACATAAATCTTTATCAACTTTACCAAGCTTACGACACTCGCAATAAGAATACGAGTTAGGCAAAACATTGAAAATGGAAAAGGCATTTTTCAGTATCTACAGGCCACATCCTAGCCTAAGGCTACAGATTCAGTGATGCTTCAGTTACCTCTGTTATAGCAAGAATTAATCAATGCTGAGTAAAGGTATTTCACATGATAGTGTTTCCGCTTGTTGGTGTGGAATGAAAGCTTATACTGATGAAGGTTTTGAGACACTTCCCCTGTTGTGAAAACCAACATGGTGTGTGAGTGAGTGAGTAAGTAAGTTTCACGCCACTTTAGCAGTATTCCAGCAATATCCTGGAGGGGACTAAAAAGGGCTTCACACACTACCTATGTGGGATGCGAGTACTTGTCGTAACAAGTGAATACTTTAACCACAAAGCTACCCCTACCGCGCCCCAACATAATGTAAAAAGCTAGAAACACAATCTGGGATTATCACATGAGATCTCTAAGGGACACAACTCTGTACCATGAGACACTAGAGACAGTACCAACCATGACCCGTCACATGGCAATATGTTTGTTTGTGCATGTGTATGTGGGCGTATATATTTGCATAGCTCCTAACTCAGCTATATTCCAGCTATATGACGGCAGTCTGCACATAATCAAGTCAATATAAGACAATTCAGTCATTGACACAGTTACTCCAAATCTAAGCTGAAAGTCACTTATGATGCATGCAACAATCACAAACAAACTGCAGATGATATTCAACAAGTCAACATCACACTATTCAAAAACTGTAGAAAACATTTATGTATTACATTGAAAAGGGAGCTATTTGGGCAATTTAACCTTTCTTCTTTTTTGAGACACCAGTAATCTGGAACGTTGTATTTGACCAGTTCATAAACTTCAATATTGGAACAATAAATCCTTTTAGGATATTCAAGTGCATATGAGTGTGTGTATGAGTGTGTGTGTGCAAGGACATGCACTGATTTTGGTGTGTACAAGTTAGAGTCTAACGTGATTTGCGTTTCTGCAAGGTCAGTACATGTTCCATTCATGTGTATCTCACTTAAAAAAACGACGTAAGAATTCAACTAAAACACATGCCCTTATAAAGATTGAAAATAATAGTTAATATCTGGTTCTGGTGACCACAAATAACAAACTGAATTCAGTACAGCCATTATCCCGCCTTGCGTCTGGCTTCAGTTTACAGACTTCCCAAATACCGATGAAGTGTTGCTGACTGCTTTGTAAAATAATATTCCTTCAGCTATTGGACGCACTGAAGCCTACGACTTACACACGAAGGTGCCAAGTTATTCAACAACTGTGAAGGTATTGTCAGCCATCAAAAGGCTCCCTCAGGCTTTGGAAACAGCATTTTAATCAGGGTATCCTTCAATTCTTTTATATCAAAACATTAGCACTGTGATAAGGATCATATGCTTGTCATCCCGAACATTCAAAGACAAAGAAAAGGGTTTCAGTTTTCTTTGGCAGTTCCATTTTAGCATCTGAGACTCAATGAAGCAATGGCTGAAAGATGCCTTGATTCCCAGATTAATCAAATTATGCCAACCTGCTTCAATTTTATTACTCAACACACTTCAAATTTCAGTGAAATGATGTCTAAACGTCATGATTTCTGAGCTAAAAACTAAAAAGAATTATCATCATTATTACTGGAACTTGGGTGAGAATGATATCAATTTCAACTAACCAGCAGGACAGCAACAAACTGATTCCTGCACCACTATAGCGTACTCTCATTACTTGTCAAAATTGCAAACTATGAGAGGTTTTCTGAATTTTTACAAATTGCAATTTATATGACCTTTCAAAGATATTATCCTGTGTTTGGTTAATATAAAACACTATGTGGCAGATATTGTGAGTTTTTCCCCCATCTTATTGACATTATGTGACCGTTAAACAATAAGCAGAACATGTAATTCTTTTATGCCATTACCTGTGGGAATAGAAACAACTTTAGTTTGACGTGTGCTTTTATGTTTCTCAGTGGAATCGTGCTTCTGTAAAAGTGATGATAAACATTTTTCTGGAGTTTGGTATTAAAACGATATCCATAAATCTTATTATGCACATTCCTATGAGAGTTGGAGGATGGCTTTTTACATTATTGTGCCAATCTTTCCACTGTATCCAAACACTACAGGTCAAATAATCTCAAGTTATTGAACTGCATATTTTCGGCTGAGTCAAGTGTCAACATATGACTGGGTGTAAACAACAAAAAAAACATGACAGTAGACTCCGACAAATGTTGAATAAACAACTGCTATGGCTTAGGTGTTTGAGCCACCAACTATAAGTGGTTAGCTGGTTTGTTGTTAAATACCCCATACAGTAATATTTTAACTACGTGGTGGCTGACTATGAGTGAGTGAATACTACCATGCCCATGACTATACATACACAAACCATTAAGAAGAAACAAACCCAGTGTTGTGCCACATTTGAGCCACATGGCTTACCCATCATGTCCTCAACAAATGTATCTGAAGAGACTGTTGAACATACAACCAATAGGTACATGTATTACTTCTATGTGATTTAGCCAAGTAGTTCAAGTGTTGGCTTGCCATGCCGAAGACTCAGGTTTGATTCCCCACATGAGTAATGAGTGAAGCCATTTCTTGTGTATAGTGATTTTGCTGGAATATTGCTAAAACCGGCATTAAGTCATACTCACTCATTTCATGTTGTTGTTCATAACTGTGAGAAACTGAGTGAGTGAGTGAGTGAGTGAGTGAGTGAGTGAGAGTGAATTTTCAAGTAGTATTCAGGGGAAGGGGGAAAGGAAGAGACGCAGACACATGAAACAGGCTTCACACATTGTACCCATGAAGGGAATCAATCAAAGGTTTTCGGCATGACCAGTGAATGCTTTAACCACTACCCCTACGCCCATCACAACCCAAGAGAGAAACAATGATTCAAACAATTGACTATATGTTCCTGTCAAGCCCAATGGAATTATTTCAGCACTTTGTGAGTTTTTGTCACTTTTTTTAGCAATCCTCCAACCGTATCATGGAGGGAGAGCCAGAAATGGACATCACATTTGTAACCATGTGGGGAATCAAACCCGGGTCTTCGCTGTGACAAGCAAACGCTTCAATCACTAGGTTCCCCAACCACCCTTTTCAGCACTGTGAATTGTTCCACACAACAAAACTTATTCTGGATACATGCAAATAGAAAACTATTGTCATTGTAATTAGTTCAAGGCTGGAGGCAGTGATTACTACTGAACAGAGAATCAAGCAAATTCTCAAAATCTTGCATAGAAATGGACGTGTAGCCTGAGGAAGTCTGACTTATACTGACATGTATCAAAAGTGCTCAAAGAAGAGTTGACACGTTACCACCATTCAGGTGTGGAAACATGCTTGTTGTAAGATGCAACTAACTGGATGGGTGGTCTGGTTTGCTGACATCATAACACCTTGTGAAGATTGATGCTCATGCTGTTGATCACTGTCTGGTCCAGACTCCATTATTTAGAGGCCATATAGCTGGAATGTTGCTGGATTGGGCATTAAACAAACAAACAAACCACCTTCTTCCACTGAAGGCAAATACATCAAGTGCTTGTCAATAACACCTAAGGGAAGTTCAATTCCATACAAGGATAAACGTCCCAAGTTGCTACTTGATATCCTCCTCATGATACTGCCACAGGCAAACCTCTCTCCTCCTCCCTGTTACAGGACCAAACATGGCAGCATCACAATGAGATGTATAACAATCTCTAAGTCTATTTACAGCCCTTCTCAGCAATGTTCACCAGCAGGGCTCTATGTATATAAGATAATAGTACCATCAATCAAACCCAACAGGGCTGTCTTTAGCCAGGTCCATTATCAATACAGTGTGTAATTTCCGTACAAAACTGTGAATCAATCAAACTTTCCTGAACCCCATAAAAACATACATGCGATCTTCCTCAGCCTGTGTCAAAATGGAAATGTCCAGGCCATGTTCAACGCTTCCAATGAGACACTCTGCCGAGATAATTTTGTCAAAAATGTTTACAACGCTCTTACTCCCACGGTTTCGTAATGTTGTGGTAGCACACTCAAGATCAACCCATCACACAATGCTGTTTGACTGGTTAAACCAACAGGGTTCGACAGACTTATGAGACAACCCATTACCCAGTACTTGCTGCTTCACTGGCTAAAACAACAGGGTTCAATGGACTTACGAGATAACCCTTTACACAGTACTTGCTGTTTCACTGGCTAAAACAACAGGGTTCAACTCCTGAGAATATCATGTTTCACCACTCTCAATCTTTCAGCTAACACTGAAGACATGATTAATCATTAAACAATACTCTTGACAATTTTTCTTGGTCCAGATGATCACTGTGGGGACTGAATATTAACCTACCATGTCACTAGAAAAAAGAATTGCCTCAGTTTGTTTTTAGTCAAATGAGCTACTTCATCTATTTCAGATTGCATTGGGACGCGTGAAGGTCCCGGGGTAGATTAGGCCTTCAGCAACACACGCTGGCCATAAAAGACGACTGTGCTTTTCGTAAGAGACGACTAATGGGATCGGGTGGTCAGGTTTACTGACTTGGCTGACACGTCATCGGTTCCCAATTACGCAGATCGATGCTCATGTTGTTGGTCACTGGATTGTGTATATAGCTGGAATATTGCTGAGTGTGGCGTAAAACTAAACTCACTCACTCAGGTTGTATTGGCTTAGGAGGGAATAGTGAGACTGATTTGGACACACCGTAATGCATTACAGGTGACCCAGTTCTTATATGAATGTTCTTGTATATTCATATAAGTCCATTAACATGTACCCAAGTATGTTGATCCATTGGTACAAGCGCTTGATGTGATGCACAATTATAATTATTTACGTGATTATCAACACACAAAGCAACTTTGAGCAAAAATGAAAAAGAAAGTCTCAAAGAAATCACCATAGGAACAAGGTCATTTCAGTGTTTGTGTATCAACAAAAAAAATATTGAAAACAAAATGTACCTTTCGATTTAAATTTCTACACTGCATTATTTAATTTTCAAATCAATAATTATCTGTAATTCTTCCCATCAACAATATCTCAATGACTGGTCTTTTCAACCGGCCCTAACTTTATTTCTCCTGGCTGTCCAGGAGAACTATGTAGTAAACATAGAATATGTGTTTTGTCTTGAAATATGAAAATTCATGCAGTTGCTGTACGTAACTGCTGTTTTCACTGCATGAAACACATGGACTTTGACTTGCACAAGGTTTCTTCGATAGCAGTTTTGAATAGTATTTTGGAACATCAGACTAAACCAGTCATGCTTTCGATGACATCCTCTCAAATTAGTATTGGATCTTAACCTACAAGCAGCTGAAGAACTCGCCTGCTGATAGGCTGCATTTGCAATGCCTATCATTAGTATTTCCTTTTTGTCATAATAGGGTTATATCACTGTGACCAGTGAACCAACTGTATACAATCCTCAGAAACACAAACAGAATGAAAGTGGAAATAGATTAGTGAAAGTGTTGTGGGTTTAATTTATAGACCACTGCGTAACAAAGTCAGTAAACAATCAAGCTAGAACCAGACATTCCAGTGATTCCATCTATCTACACAACTGGGACACACTATAAAAAGCTGAAGGTCTGACCACCCAACTCTGTTTGGGGCCTCTGAGAAGAGCATTAGTTGTTGAAGCCCAATTCTACTTAAACACAATCTCAAATAATCTGTTTCTTTATTCATTGAGATGTACTTTTTGACTGGCACATTTCAATCCCTTAGGACAGAGCAGAACATTAAGACAAATGCCCCATGTCGCACTTGAAACAATGCACATTTTTATCTCTGGATGGTCATTGTATCTATTCATTAACGCAGTATAAAATTTCAGCATAATGTTTTTTAAACGGATGTTGGAACAATATTTAACCTTTTGGTCATAAATATCTCGTAAACGAGAGTTCTGATTCATTTGTCATGGTAGCAAAGGACAGAAATAATTGGTATAAGGCTGTATAAAAAGATGAAATGTTTCTCTGGCCCATTTTTTTCAAAAGTGATGATGGCAGTGGGACATTTTGCTAAATTTTTAACTTATAAAAAATAAGTGACGCAAGAGGAACACATTCTTATTTTTTTCTCTCTGAAGTTGGGAAGTTTAACTCATGTTAATGAGTTGTAGAATCAGTCAAATTCTTTGTTACAGACACTCCTTATAGTGGACAAATGGATGACCAGACATGGCCAAGTCAATTTTTCTTTTTAATGGCAAATAAATCATGTGCACAAATAAACGTGACACGTCGATGCCCAAGAGAGATTTCACTTTTTTTTATTTGGCCTAATAACTGTTAGCAAAGAGACCTGTCATTTAAAGAAAATATATTTTGTAGTGAGTGAGTGAGTGAGTGAGTGAGTGCACAGCAATATTCAGCAATAGCAAAGTACAGGACACCAGATATGGGCCTTAGAGGATGTTGTACATGTGTAGGGAATCGAACCTGGGTCTTTGGCATGACAAGTGAAAGCTGTAACCACAAGGCTACCTGTCCACCCCTCTCATAAATGAGACAAAAGACACCACTTGAACCTAACATTTTCAATGAATATCATAAGGGTTACACAGGAAGGAGTCATGCACATGAATCAGCTACACTTTCGTAAAAACACTCACATTCTGAGAATAATCAAACCAGTGACTGAAATCATGAACAACAATCCAAGCAGCCACGCCATACTGACAAAGAAGTATACAATATACTGAAAAAGGTTAGACAATAATAATTCTATCACATTACCATGGTTAATGTCATGACATAAGAAATGTAAAGTAATAAGTTTTATTTCTTTGAAGCAATTTATATCTTAAGAATATGTCATTTTGCACGGTTATCATTCCCATTCTAAGAAGTTAGAAACAAATTATTTACTTGTATAATATATTCTTACATGGTCTATATTCACTGGATCAAAAATATATGTTTTAGTTGTTGATAGAATGTTATATTTAAATGCTATTTTGGTGTCTTTCCATTAATATACAGGGCCCTTATTCTTGAAACGTTTGTAGCCCTAGGAATTCTTAACTTGGGTCGTAGCCAATGTGTAAAGAATGGGCTTAAGAACTTCATAGGGCTACGAACGTTTCGAGAATAGCTAGCCAGAAGATGCACATGTATTTGCCTTAATGTCTACTTACAGTACATACAAAATTAAAATCATACAAAATTGCACAATGCGAATTCTCCGTACATTTGAAATTGATAAAAACTGTGTCTTTGTCCATACGCCGCTTGAACATCAAATGCACACAAGCTGTATAGAAATTAATTGTCACAGTTGCAGAGTCTGACTAAACTATCCTGGTTTTATGCACCTCTTACATGTATGAGATTGCAAGCAACTTATTCTTAACACGAGTACCCATGTCAACATTTACTAATCTATGTACAAGCAGGTTTCAACTGGGGTTTCAAGTTGTAACCTTCATGTCAAAGCACATTACAAATATTTTCCAACACCCATTTGGACATCAATATATATTTTTCTATTATTCCTGATGCCATACCTGAATCACATGATAGTTTGGATGAGACAAAATTGTATGTGAAATTAAGAGACAGAACCATTTCCTTTAGGAAATATTAAATAATGAATAATGCATTAAATAATATCTTGAAGTTGAGGTGCTACTCATGTCAGTTCTCTCCAAGACTGTTTCACCAAGCTGCTCCAATTCAAAGAGACAAGTATATCGGTACTTTAGCTCCCTAAACCTTACCAGTAGCTAGGGAGCTTGGTAGTCACACCATAAACGCCTTCAAATCCCTCAACACTACTCCACTCTCACTGGTCATTCCAAAGTTACTGCCACTAATCTAATAAAAGCAATCAACAGCTACAGGTCGTCTCTCTCTTCCGGCCCACATCTCATCCCCACACACCCAGGGATCACTCATCGTCCCTGATCAGTGTTGGAAATTAGGCATGAAAGTCAAGGTTTTTCCAGTAACCATGCTGCTTAAAGTTGAAGATTTAGAGTGCCTCAGATTCAAACAGCATTGGAGAAGAATTCAAGGATCCTGAGGCCCTACTTCATTTCGAACACTGCCAATCATGACGACCCCTCCTTCATTTTCTCAAATAAATCCAGGGATGGAAACAAGCATCAAAGTCACCTTCTCACATCCCCAATGATCAAGACATGGTTTTAAGGGGTCGCTAGACAGAGGCCCAGAAAAATTGTGTATCTGAGTAAAATACCCATAAAAAATTTCTAATTACGCAATGAAAAATAATTATGCATGTAATATGCTAGATATGCTAACAGTCGAAGACATGTGTACAGAATAAATTCATAATAATCTCTTGCAGATTGAAAAAGACGTTGATTGCTACCATGATATACTGTTACTAGTGTTAACATAGGACTATAGAGTTTGTATGTATAGGACATTGTGCTGTCGGTACAGGATGAGTGGTTATTTATGAAATCGTTTCCATTATATTTGAGCTAGTTTTGATGAGCTATGGCATAAGGCAATACATGTCTGCTTAGTAAACTTTCTCAATGACATTACACTTAGCTGAGAATAAATAATCACTGAAATACCCAAATATTTGAAAAGAGTTAGTAACGGAAAGTGAAATACCCACTCAACTTTAAGTTTAATAATCCCCACTCATAAAAAATACAGTGGGTACAGAACCATCATGAGCTAAATCTTACCTGGAGCTCTGGTTAGAAAACACACTACAGTCGACGTTCAAAAATGTTTGGCACCCTTAACTTCAAACAATGAAAACTATCACTCAAGGAATTCCTTTTATTTCTTCAAATAATATGTCCACTCTCCCTTAACCATTTAAAAAAAATGCTGAAAACAACCCCCTTAAAAAGGAAGATAATAAAACAAGAAAACCTTAAAAAAACATACATAAAACATTTCCACAAGAAATGTAATTGTCTCCACAAATTTCTTGTGACTTTTAACAAGCTGTGGGAAATTTAACCTTAAAACTACACAAACATATTATAATCACATGGCAAAAACACCACACTGAAATAGACAAAGCAGAATGACAAAGTATACTCATTGGTCAAGGGTCATGGGTCAACACAAATACTGCTAATATGACAACTAGGTATGCTAAATATGGAACACAGGCAGAGAAATCTGCATTCTGATTATTTGCAGCCTCTATGACATAGATTCTCAGTCTAAAGGACATGGCCACAAGCTGTGGATTTAACATGTATCCATAGGCGATCACTGAAGTCAAGGCAAATCCCCTTGTGTGGTGGGGGTGAGGGTCACATGGTAATTTTAACACTGGTTTCAATTGAGTTGTACCAGCAAATAACAGTGAAATAACACCAAGGTCAGACTGACATGGTAGAAGCCTAAGGCCACACTTCTTTAATTTTTCGGTTAACAGATCAACAAATCTGTCCATTAAAGCTCCAGGACAAAAAATAAATAGATAGAAATTACTTTTTTTTCAATTTGCCATCCTCTCTATTTTCAGTGGATTAGGGAGCAAACAAGACATGAAAAAGATTAAACTCTCACAAAAGGAGAGCCCAAAGAAAATTCAACATCAAAGAATGTTCATGAGATCCAGCTAGTGTGATGTGGTGTGGTGTGGTGTGGTGCGCACGCACGCACGCACGCACGCACGCACGCACGCACGCACGCACGCACGCACGCACGCACGCACGCACGCACGCACGCACGCACACAGAGCCAAATTATTAAAATTATTATTTTTGTATTTGTAACCAAAATTACAAGATACTTTCAAAAAATGAGCTCTCAAAACAAATCTCTAGACAGATTTGGCATTTTAACAAGGCTAACTTGTACAGACATTCAGATACACCATTCATGCTAAATAAAATCAAAATTCATTAAGAAATACAAACAATGCAGATTATCATCTGAAATCAACATTCCCAGAGGTATCTGAGAGGTCACAATTTAGATTACTTTCTACCTGAGCGGTTCATCTGCTTTGTCCTATTACCTATCTTCTATTAAGATCTTCATGGATGTTTATTGCTGGTGAACAGCCAGATAAATCACATTTGTTGAATCAGTATCTGATATGCCTGGCTGTGAACACAGGACTTTATTCCCAAGGCAAAGCTAGGAGTCTCTTATTTGCCTGGCAGTTTGATATTGTTACTATTTGCTGTTTATCAAAGCTCAGCATGGAAATGGAGGTAAACATATGATAAAGAAAATACAACTTCCTAAACATTAGCAGGAGGGGGAAAAAAAGTATGGAAGACTGGAGATATGAAGACAGGCAACCAGCAAGCGGAAGAGCGGAAACACAGATAGGGAGTAAAGATAAAGGGAAATGAGAGGGAAGACAAGGTTCAGAATATTGAGGGAGAGGGTGGTCAGAGGGAATGATAGCAAGGTGATAATGGTGAAAAGCGTAAAAGTATTGAAGTGTGAGCTCCCCGGTGAGAAAACTATTAAGCGACATAACCATTATATCCAAACACTACTTTAAGTGACAAGGTCACTGTAACCTGATAAATATGATACTGAGAGCACACAGAAAGTGCAATCCAGATGTTGACTAAACAACTAACTAATGGCAATGTGACCGACATGCCTAAAGCAAAAACTGGAACATATCTATTTTTACCTAACACAATTTCAAATGAAGTGAATAAATTCACCTACGTGAAAGAAGTCCCAAGTGTAAATCCATTCCACCTTGTTTTCCATTAGTCTGTTGAGGCCTAGAGGAAGCCTATGCACCACTGCTGATGAATGAAGACTAGCTAATAACGACAGCAGATATGTAAACCTGTCGACTTCACAATGAAATTGACAATCTACAAATGACTCATCAGCTGCAAGGGCAATCGTTTTTATACTTATTATCCAACACCCCAGTGTCATTTGGGCATATGGAGTATTGTTAAAATAACATGGTGTGGCTAGGAAAACATCAGGCTGGTTGTTGATAACAGTAGAGTTTCATGGGAGGGGTGAATGAAGAGCATTGAGTGTATGGGGAGAGAGAAAGGGAGAGAATTACAGGGGTTGGGTCATTAGAGATTGGGGGACCCAGGGAGGGTGGGAAGGTGTACCGGTGAAAAATAGAAAGGAAGGTTGATGGATGGTGGATACAAGGGAGGGTGGTGAGAACAAAGAAGAGGGATGGTGACTGTGTGAAAAGGGTGGATCATGGAGGAAAGGGATGGATGATGTGGCAAGAGATGGATGATGGTGAGAATGATGGAGGCAAGGGATGGATGATGGTGGCAAGAGATGGATGATGGTGCCAATGATGGAGGCAAGGATGGATGATGGTGCCAATGATGGAGGCAAGGATGGATGATGGTGCCAATGATGGAGGTAAGGATGGATGATGGTGCCAATGATAGATGATGATGGCAATGATGGAGGCAAAGGGTGGGTGATGGTGGCACGAGATGGATGGTGGTGGCAAAGGGTAGATGATGGTGGCAATTATTGATGGTGGTGGCAAGAGATG
This sequence comes from Haliotis asinina, assembly GCF_037392515.1. Taxonomy (NCBI): domain Eukaryota; kingdom Metazoa; phylum Mollusca; class Gastropoda; order Lepetellida; family Haliotidae; genus Haliotis; species Haliotis asinina. Next base: position 16,691,329 of record NC_090294.1, on the reverse strand, counting down.
GAGGGTAGTGCCAATGATGGGGGCAAAGGGTGGATGATGTGGCAATAGATGGATGGTAGTGGAGAGGGATGGTGAACTGAACCCTAGTCTTTGTCATGAACAGGAAAGGTTTCAACGACTAGGCCTCCTCACTGTCCCAACCCAGTCCAGAGAGCAGTTTGAATTACAGGCCGGAAGTCAAAAGTCTGCTCACAAGGGAGATGACTGACACAGATTAAGTTATTAGCACATAATGCAAGGACAACAGATACTATCTAAAGAAATTAAAGAATGGCTGTTTTGAGGCGGACATGTTACATTCCAGCCATAAACAGGTCGTAACGACATGTCACAATTTTCTCACACATAGGTGAGCAGGAAGAGTATTGCTGCATATTGATGACTCATGCAATTCTACTAAGGTTTTGAAAAAGAAAAAAAAGGAGAATGTGCAACAGAGCCTTACGTGAATCTTCTGTCACAACAGTGAGCGTATAACATGATACCTGATTTAACTGATCAGTTCAGTGAACCTGAAACGTTTTAATGTATTTATTACTCTTAGACAATACTTTCTAAACAAGATTAGAATTACTACGTCACTGACTAGTAAGCACTCTTGGAAAGGAACGCTAGTGACTAAAGCCTTCACTCGTCATACTCAAGACCATTTCTTATGTCCCCAGATGGAATATTGCAAAAAGCACCTTAAAATTAAACTTATTCGCTCACGCTAAAAGCACCTAAGCATGTTATCATAACCAAATGCATTTGGAACTGAAAGTATCAGCCGGAGGTTTCAAATGAAATATTCCTGTGCTTCAAATACTCAATAACACCCCAAAATTGGCCGACACATAGTGTTTGATGACAATGTAAACAAAAAAGTAAACCAAAGGGTTTTACTATCTGCACTGGTTTACATTGAGTAAGGGTACAGCAATGAAGTGTCATCAGCTGGCCATTTTAGCTGGTTCCTATGGTAGCATCTTCGGCTGCTCATTTGTGACGTCATTCTTCCTTTACGCCACGATATGCTTTGAATGACGTCACCACCACTGATGACACAAAAACACAATTGTTTGTGACGTGTCTATGTGTCAGTACACAGCGAATAGTCTTGCAGTTTTCGGGAATCAAATACCATTTGATCATGTTTTTCAACCAATCAGATTACAGAACACAATGACTTTTGGTTTACAATTAGCAATATTCCAGCAATATCACCAAAGTGAACACTTGATATGGACTTTACATATTGGGGGAAACGAACTCAGGTCTTCAGCATGACAAGCCAACACTTTAACCACTAGGATACCCAACTGGCCTTACATGGAATGTGAACATGATAATTCTTTTAATATCAGGAGTAAGGGAACCACTAAGCTGACAAACGAGGGTCATCTACCAGTCTAAGGAACACAAATCCATTACTACCCTTTCAGATCTGGGTAAGAATTGATCTTCAGTGACACAAGCTCGTTTCAATGGGAGAGTATGCTTACCACAAAAAGAAAACAAAAATAGGTAGTCACAATGAGTTTACTTGGTTGACACTACCGCATCTTATTTGCATAGGCTGAAGTCATGGATGTTGATCACAGGATCTAGTTTACATTTACAAAGCGTCTTCATATAGGTGGATTCCTGCAGTGTGCAGGGAACCAACTAACGAATGATGTAGAACACATGATGTTGTTACAATAAATCATTCGATGAATGCTTCAACCATCTTTGAAAACTACATAAATATTTGGATATTTCAATTTGGATAGGAAGTGTACATGTTAACAAACGTTTCAAGGACAGACATCCTATAGACGGATCACCATTTCCCTTTATTATCATGACTAAACACAATGCATGATACGCAGTAGCCCCATACACATGCATGGGGTCCCATTCTTGATTTTGATGTTTTTGTCAAAGTCACGAAATCCCTTAGAACATTCATTTGGACAATAATCTTGCATCAGACATGTGTTAGTGGTTGTTTCTAATCGATACATAACTGTATACATGCAAACTGAATGCCATACACTAATCATCTTTCAAAGTGACCATGTGTGCAAGTGTGGGTCTGAGTGTAATTTCTCATCTGAATTATAGGTACATTCAGATGGTGTTGGACAGTATATAGCATAAAACACATGATAAAATCACTATAAGAAATCACCAGATATACGGGGCACTTAAAAGTAACACTGTAACACAGACTGTGGATAGTGCAATGCACCCTTACCAGTTTCAAACGGTAAGGGAGCAAGTGTCAAATGGTTACTATAGTACTGTCAGAAATAAAAAAAAAATAGGTCTTTTTTTCACATTTATCTCAATTTATGAAGTTTATATGTGAAAGTGTGAAATAGATCTTAAAGTAAGTTCGGCCTAAGTACAGTTTCAGTGGTAGGGAGACAGGAAATGTTAAAAAAGGAGTTTACTAAAGAGAGATTAGAGATTAGAGATGAGCAATGCTGATTTTTTCAATCTAAAGCAACTTATTTATAACACATCATGGCTTTATTCAAATTAGTGTCCAACTATATTGCATTACAAAGACACTCTTTAAATGCCCGTTTTGAAATTAGACATTATAAACGACAGGTGACGTAAAAATAATAACTTTAATGCTGAACTATTAAGGATGTAGCTACCATGGAGTCTCACTATCACTGTAAACGAAACAGGTAAGAGGGGTCTCTCAAAACCAAAAAACCATGACAGGTGTAGCAGACGATGGTTGGGGTCTGGTTGGGGGATACAGATATCAGGTAACATCTGATAATCCCTTTGGGAAATTATACTGGGTTGAACTACACAGCATGTCTTCACAATTTACAAATAATATCTAGTCCTGTTAATTTTCGAGTGGACATGCCACTTAGATATTTTTAGGTATATCATGCTCTTCTATGGGTAACATATTTGTTTACATACCTCAACATAGATTTTTTAAAAGAAAGACACATAACATGTTTAACAATGGATAAGACAGAGTCAAAACAAATGGAAAAGCACAGAAATTCTCTGAGATGCCCCCTTGTGCAAGTGGGCAGCGCAAACATTTCAAGCCAAGTGAGTCCATTGTCCGTCGTCATACTTGGCTGAGTGGCATAACTGCCTTATATCAGTCCCTCCTGGATTCCGCAGTAAAATTTAAAGAATTCCGCAAATTCTGCACCTTATTTTTCAATATTCTGCAAAACATTCTGCGGTCAAAACACTTAAGAAAAACAACAAAAACATTATACAGATCTTAATAGTTTAATTCTCAAACACAGATTAATGTTAAGTCGACAGTACACATCACATCGTGAGTAAGTTAGATGACAAAGCACCTACACCTTTTTCTGTGTTTGAGAATTACACACTCGCTGAAAGTTATTTCTCTCCTCTCATTTGTAACTTAGATGTAGGCCAACAACTTCCTCTTTCATGGAAATAACAATTTTATATTTCAACTACTTCTGAAATAATTTCAATTTTCAAAATGATCGATTTTGAGAACGCATTTGCGGTGTCAAGCCCATCTAATATTTTTTTAAAGATGCCCAAAACTTGTTTTAATAATAAAGTATCTTTAATCATGATTATGTTGACAATGTTGTCACAGTAAATATGTCAGTTCGATTTATGTGTAACCAATCCTACTTTTGACATTATGATTATCTCTATTTTTCATTTCGACTGTCAGTTCGTTTTCACTCAATTTCTAAAATAAGCAAATTCTGTGGCAGAAAAATGGCATATTCTGCATGGATTTTGCAAGAAAACATGTTTTCCGCGGACAAGACGTTTTTCTGCATGGTGTGCATAGTCTGATGTATTGTTTACTGCAGCTGTTTATATTTTTTCTAAGTTGTGCCCGATTTTATGAGTAAACATGCTTTTCTTGATATCCTCTTTTGCATCCAACTGAGTGCCCAGTGAGTTATTTCGACATATCCTATTTGCAGTTGTGTACATTTTAGGGATACAGAGTAACAGCCTAAAAACAGATGTTTTTTTATCTATTTCCAACAGTACTTTAAGTTGGAATTAACAAGAAATTACATTGGGTGTTTGTTTGCTATATCCCAGAGATACTTTCGGTTCCATATTGATCTTCTTTGCACGTGCTTAAATACTCTCTAGTAGGCTCTTCAGCCAAAAGAATAAGACAGATCTGAATTTTTAGTTCATTTCGCATGTTTGTCATTGGATTCACAAACCAGGACATAAAATCAAAAATATATCATGCAATACAACATGGTTAAAACCAAAGAGGCTAAAAAATGAGAATCAAATTGGATGACTGATGTTTTTCAAAATCCCATAAATGATAGAGTGTTGACAGATACTATCACATAGCATAGCTAAATTTATCAATGAACAAAGAGGAAATTCATATCATGTGAGCTCATCCACAGATCTGTTTTCAAACACCTTTCAAAAATGTCATCACACTACATGCCACAGAAACACAACATAAGCCATGATGACAAGCTGACATGATGTTTTTATTTAATTGTCATAGCATCATTTTTCACACCGACACAATTCACCTACAGTCCGTAACTCAGAGAACTGCCCCATTGTATTTCATATGGTAAAATATGATGGTGAAATCTTTTTCTGTTATTGAATAATCATACACTTCCCAATCTGTAAGAGGCTACTTCCAGCTTCTTCTAATAGAAAATGGGTACATTTGCATCAATGCAGGCTTAAAAGTACACCATATTTCAAATATTCAACGATCTCCATTAAAGAAGTTATGACTTTCAACAGTTATCAACCAGTCAGATTGAATGACATGAGGTGAAACTAATTTCATATAACTTTCAAACAATCTACCTTCCTGAACAGTCACACTGACCAAAAGTCTGAGCACACTATCAAGAATTCGATGGCATCCAAGAGGTAAGCAGAAACTGTTTTATGCTAAACAAGTTCGGTTGGTTTAGTGGTTTGTTTTTTTGCATAATGCAGTACCAAGCATTATTCTGCTTACATGGCAGCGGTCTGTAAATAGGAAATATAGTCTGGATGAGACAATCCAGTGATCAACAGCATGATCAATGCAATTTGGCTGCAATGCAGGGATGAGAATGGGTACAGGTGAAAAGAGGAAAATGGGCCAGGCCTCTTTGGAGTCATGTTAATTGAAACAATATAACATATACCATGAATGACACCAATGCCATCAAATACACAGAATTCCTCAGATTTGCAGAAAATTCTCATACCTGGCAATGACACGTTTCAACTAAGTCAGTTAGCTAGGCTATATCAATTTGGGCAAACAAAGTTCATGAGGTATGTTCTGAACTCAACTGGGTAAAAATTTTCAACCCTGCAGTTTTCACAAAGGTTTACATAACCTTTCTTTATGATGTCTTTTAAATTCAAATCCCTCTATGGTGTTTGAAAATATTTTCCCATAGCACCACTGTATGAAATACAGATCACAGACTTCACGTAGCTGACATAGTTTTTCCTAAGTGGGCCCTGGTCCTTGAGTCCTCGAATGGCAGTCTATAACTGGTGTGGTTCTTCAATCAAGACACTCTCACTAATATTTAAGATTACAGTTGTGACAGGGGCCTTGACTTTCATGACCTTGACATTCATGAAAATTTTGGTGACGCCACTCTCGCCAAAGAAAGTGAAGATCAATCCAGAATACTCATCAGATCTAATGTGGTCTTTAGGCCTTTAACTGCCAAACCTGAGATACATTGTGTTATTATTCTTATTCACAGACTTCCGACCTACGTGAATGCATCCATTTCATAGTGTAACATACACATCAAGCAACAAGAGAACAGATATGAATTTTAAACTAATGGTTCATGCAAAATAACAATATCTGGCAGAAAAAAACCCAAACTGATTCCTCTAGATTTCCAGTTGTCTAAGACTAACAGACCATGGTGATGCCTCCCCTGAGCAGGGAAGTGAGTCACCAGGAATATCTAGAATTCCAAACAAAGTGCCTGGGGCAGGCAAATTGAAACAAAAAATCATTATTTTGATCATACCTTGTATTTCACTCAAATTTAAAGCCATTTTAACACTGATGTTTAACATTTAATTTCACATAACAAAGTTAAACTAAGCATTAAAAGCATTTCCTTTCTTCCTCCTGCTATCAGCAAAATATATGCCACCTCAATATTACCTACTACAGCAGAATGAATACGGAAAAGGAAATTTGTGTATTTTAACAGACATTTCCTGCCAACATTGGGCCAAATATCCACTTCCAATCTCAGGACTAGAGAATATCCATGTTTTTTGCATCTTTTAGTGCTATTCAATCAATATCTGGAACATCAAAAAACAGCCTCCACATATTGTACCTTTGTTGTGAAAGGAACAAGGAATTAATCATTACAGCAGGTGATTGTTCCGAGCACTAGGCTAAACTATTGCTTTTAGCTGCTCAGTAAAAAGGGCACTGGATCTCACCTTTCTGCAAATATTTTACGGTATTATCTTTGTAGGAAAATGATCAATCAAACTTCTTGATACTACAGAAGGCATGTGGCAGTAGCATACTTTTACAAAGTAGTAATATTGTTCTTGTCATTCCGATGCTATCAGGAAATACTACATTATCATGATTGTCAAAATGAACCAATTGTTAAGTAAATGTATGCTTCCTAACATTTAAAGCATGGAAAATGAATGTATATATATTGTCAGAATTCAAATTTTGACAGGCTGCATGCTTTTGAGGTGTTTTTCAAATGAAATAATATCATGAATAAACTGGTAAAAATCTATACACTGTGTACTAATTGAACTACAGACTTAACAACATCAGAGAGGTTTCCTCGCACAATACAGAAACTGTGCGAAGGTAATATTATTTAATATTGTTGAAAACAATAATTACAGAGTTATGTCCCTTCCATAATTCTGTCCAAACATCAGTAGATGTCATCATGAAATTATCACTAGTAGAATGAGATGAACGCAATAACAAAATATACATGACAAGAATTAAGAGTCCTCAATAGGTTCTGTCTGGATATCACGTATGGAGAAAAAACGGTCATTTCATTTACAGTGTTGCACCCTTAGTAATTATATGCATAATCTCACATAGGTGCCTTGTGATACGCATTGATAATACTTAACTGCCCAGTAAGAAATATTTGTCAGCTAGTGTTGGTATATTTGACATCAAAAGACAGGAGAGTGAGCAATTATCACCAGAAACAGGTCACTTTTCAGTATGTAAAAAATAACTAGTTAAAGATAACAAGCCTAAAGGGAAGAGAAATGATGTCATTTGATTGTGATCTTGTAACCAATGACATCACAATCATCTACAAAGCACTATGATACAGTTATATTGCAGTGATATCTCTGACCCCACTGTCCTGAAGATATCAAGAACTGAATTTTTAGTCCATACTTTGCTATAATCAGAGTTGATACATTCAATAACTCATTTAAGTCAAAGTTAAATTTGAATTCACAGTCCTACAGGTTTTCAGTAGCAAAGAATGCAAAAGCTCTGGGGCTATGCAGTGCTCTTGCTAAAAAATTCAATACTTGTGAAAATGGAGCTAAATGTTTATTTCACACAATTGACTTTCCATCAGCACTGGTTACATTCACTGACTTCCTTTTACGACTTGACCCATTTCAGAAGAAGTCTTGAAAAAGGAAAACATTATTTCACAGAATCCCATATTAGATCAAATTCAGAATCTACCTGCATTTTCACAAATGACATTCAAACTACATTTCTGTCAGTTTCTTGAAAAAAATATTAAAAACAAAATGTCTGCATGTTTTCCTTAGCAACATCATGACAGGAACACCAGGAATGGTAACAATAGGATCGACCCAGGTCCTTGGTCTTTGAGCAAACATTTAACCAGTAAACTACCCCCATCATCCCTGTTTTATATCATCATAACTGGAATAGACTGCCCCTATCACTCCAAAACAAAATGACTTAAAGCTTACCAATAATTTTAACAGTAAATTTCATGTAAACAGAAGCACATATACTTTCAGGTGAGTGAGTGAGTGAGTTTAGTTTACACCACTCAGCAATATTCCAGCTATATGGTGGCGGTCTGTAAATAATCGAGTCTGGACCAGACAATTCAGTGATCAACAACATGAGCATCAATCTGCGAAATTGGGAACCGACGACATGTGTCAACCAAGTCAGTGAGCCTGACCACCCAATCCCATTCATCATCTCTTACGATAAGCACAGTCGTCTTTTATGGCAAGCATGGGTTGCCGAAGGCCTATTCTACAACGGGACCTTCACAGGTCTATATACTTTCAGGAAGTAGGCAATAAATTTTGTATGACCTAAATGTTACTGTTACCAATGCGATACAAACTGATTAATCATTTCAGGGTTAGGAACAGTAATAACAATGTTGTGTTTGAAGACAGTAACTAAACCCCCCCAAGGATCATTCTTGCAATCACAAGAGCAGTTTCTGATTGCGCCAGTGAATTAGAAGCCACTTTCAACTGAACTCATGTTAAATGAATGCGTGCAAGCTAGACGAGGCATGAAAACAAAAAGTGTCCACAAAGCTGTAGGCAAGACTCCCAAGGAGAGTCTTTGTCTGGTATGTCTGATTAACAATGAATTAACCTCATTCGTTGCTGGCCAGTTGTACAATGTTACACTCTGCAATATTCCAGCGGTATGTAAATAATTGTGTCGGGACCAAACAGTTCAGTGATCAACAGCCTGAGCATCAATCTACATCAAAGGGACACGACATGTGTCAACAGTCAGCAATCCACACAAGCAGACCCCGCTCTTCGCCATGACACGAGTTGCTGGGTAAGGTAACTTTAGAAGGAAAATGTACAAAGACTTCTCCAACACTAACATACTTGCAGTGTTTTAGGTTAGAAAAGTGAGTGTTCAATATGCACAAATGAATAGAATGGATGAAGGAAATACTATACGCTGATACTGCATTCCCAGGGATCCTCAATAGTATTTACTGTGTGAAATTCTCGACAAGCAACATAAAGTTCTTGTAATTAAAGTGATCATTAAATCTTGTAGTTTGAGTGAGTGTGAGTGTGAGTGTGAGTGTGAGTGTGAGTGTGAGTGTGAGTGTGTGTGTGTGTGTGTTTTTTAACGCAGCAATCAACAATATTCCAGCTATGTGGCAGTGGTCTGTAAATAATCGAGTCACCAAGCATGACCACCCGATCCCGTTAGTCGCCTCTTATGACAAGCACAGTCACTTTTTATGGCAAGCATGGGTTGCTGAAGGCCTATTCTACCCTGGGACCTTCACGGGTCTGCAGTTCAAGAAGCTACACTATACTTTACAGGACCATCATAATTACAGCTGTTGTTTTCAGTCATAATGGCCAGTGAAAACCATCCAATCAGGCTTTAATGCAATACAGAATATGCATTCAGCACAGACGGACAGACAGACAGAGAGACAGAGACAGAAGGTATACAGCGTTCCTGTATATATAATTACTAAATCTTCTAGAGATGCACTTGGCCCCTGATATTTCCTGTCAGGACTCCTGGAACTTGTAATGAGATCTCCTGGAATTTGACTTCTGTAGGTCAAGGTAGGACACTGTTCTAATATCACCAGGCAAACTGACTCCCATGCAAATAATTGTCTTTGTTGAGGCTATTAAAAATTCTCCAGTTCCAGTAATGTGTGCAGCATATGTGACACCAGTTAGTCAGGTCAAGGATGGCACACCCACATGAAACAACACAACTCATCTGATTCATACAATTAGTCGTAAATTAAGTCTTCAAAACTGTGGTTGCTCCTCAGGACCAGGTAGATTTTAAATTTCATATCTAGCGACTTCAATTTTTTCCCCCATATAGCATCACTATGCCCAAGGTCCCTGACCAAAATGTTAAAGCACTGATCAACTGTTTCAATTCCTTGGGCTAAAAGTTCAACATTACAGCACCTGAATGAGCACGGATTAGCAACTACCCAGGTTTTGTGAACATAAACCCATGTGAGTGACTGTGTGAGTTTTGTTTTATGCTGCTTTTACTTAGCAATGTTCCATCACACTGATTCACAGTAAGACACCAGAAATAGGCTTAACATATTGCACTCATGTGGGGAATTGAACCTGGGTATTTAGTGTGACAGTATGCCTTAACAACTAGGCTGCCATGCTGCCAGACTCTCCTATTAAATCATGAGTTAACGTGTCCAAAGCGATTTCAGTTGTCACAAGGCTATCTGTTCTACATGACAGTCTTTAGTACACAGTTCACTTAACGAAATGGTGTTGAAGATTTTGCCTGTGACAGGACAACACTCAAATCGAAGGAATTGAATATTTTCTGTTTCATTCAAAGAGTAACTGAAGGCAATGGCAATTTTGAAGTTCTTCTGTATATTCATGAATCTCTTTATTGTAACCATTACGTATACAGTGGAAGCTGACATTGTAATTGTGTTTTTTTCATCTGCTGTCACGAAAACCTCAGTCAGCAATAATCCTGCTGTATGGTGGTCAGTAAATACTTGAATCAGGACCAAGCAATCCAATGATCCACATCATGAGTATCAATCTACACCATTGGAACATGACATGCTTCAACCAAGATCTGATCACTATCCAATCCTGTCTGTCGTCATGGTTGAAGATCAATTCTAATCTGGATCTTCACAGATATATATGTATAATGGAGAGAATCAATAAAGTGTACAAGACTGTCAGCAATATTACAAATACAATGTTCTGCATAGTTTCACCTTGATTGGGTTAGGTAACCAGCACACTATTGTTTATCTCCTTTAGTGGTGCCTTGTTAGAACAGGTCCCCTGCACACTGTTATTTATCTTTGTCCATGGAGCCATGTTTGAATAGGTCCCCAACACACTATTATTTAATCTTCCTCCATGGAGCCATGTTTGAATATGCTACTAGCACACTATTGGTTATCTCCCTTTGAGGAGCCATATTTCAACAGGTCCCGAGCACACAATGTTTATCTTCCTGTGTGGAATTATGTCTGAGTAGGTCCCCAGCTCACTGTTGGGTATCTCCCATTGTGGAGCCATATTTGAATGGGTGGGAATACCAGAAATGGGCTTCACACATTGTACCCATGTAGGAAATCAAACCCAGGTCTTCAGCATGACAAGCAAACACTTTAACCACTAGGCTACCCTACTATCCCTCAACTATATAGAACAATGTTTCTGTTCAAAATTGTTACGTGTACTGCATAATGTCCAGTCTTAAATTCTTAAATGTGTTTCCAACACTAGCCATAGAATTTAACTTTAAAGCATGTTTTTAATGGTGTCATGCACACATTGCAATTTAACCATTATGAGTTTTGGTACCACAGTGACCATTAAATTTAGATTGCTGTAACTGTTTGCAGTGTATGGAAACTGCAGACTCAGCACCATTCCACTATAATTCATAGCAGTGGCCAGATAATAATCCAGTCTGGACTAGACAATCCAGTGATTGACATTGTGAGCACTGTTCCACATAAACTGAGCCCAGTGGGCACATCGACAACCAATGGAGCATGGAGTTGTCCAACTGGATTCTATTCCAGTTACATACATGTAACCATGTGAGATTGTGAGTGAGGGTGTGTTAGCAAACATGGTGTAACTCCACTTTCAGTATATCTATTAGTCATAACGGACACTAGAAATAGGCCTACAAATGGTACCCAAAGGGTATCAAACTTGTGATCTTCAGAATGAGCAAATACCTTAACCACATAGCTACCTAATATGTCCTGAGATTTGTTTCAATTCAAGAGTACTTGGATGGGTCCCAAGAAAGGGTGCTCAGTGGGAGAAACAATTTTGATACATAATGAAACCTGGTCCTTCCTTTTTCATGAAAACTGGATGATAGTAATCACTTCTGACATACTATGTCAGACATACTCACTTGGGATTTCTCATAAGGAACATCACAATAAGGTATCGGTATGCTGTCCCTAAAAACATATCCTTACTAAGTGTGCCTTTAAGACACTTATGTCATAATGGCATTACAGTGCTCTGTCCAACTCGCACAATTTTTCAGATTGCTGTAATACCGTACAGAACTTATGGTCTCGACAAAATCTTTCTTTATAGGAAATTTTGAGTAACTCGGACTGCTCTCTAATTTGGACGTTTTAGTCAGCCTCAAACCGGTCTGAATTAGACAGTATGTACTATATATTAAATGTCCCATCCAGACTAAATCAAATAGAATTTCAAACCCTGCATTGGTAACACAGCCAGAGTGGGGGACCTGGTTCATTTGATAAATCACTTATTTCTGTTCTTAATCCTGTCTATGTTGCAAAAACTACAAACTGTTTCCTCCGTTGGGTTTAACATCCGTCAGTTATAGGGACACGTAACACAAACAAAAACACCTAACAAGCCAATGTCGGCAGAGGTACAGTTTCTCACTTTGATTCTTAAATGTTCAGCATCCTTGTGAATGCAACACATCCTCTGATACAACGTGAGTCAGGGAGTTTAGTTTTTCATCGCCTTCAGCAATATTTCAGCAATATCACACACAGGGGACACTAGAAATAGGCTTCACAAATTGAACCCATGTGGGGAATCAAACATCAGACTTCGGTGTTACAAGCAAGCTGGCCTACCCAATCTTAGATTTACAGTGTAACAATGTTACGACAGCAGGGCAACAATCATCGGTTACAAAGATTGCTGATGTTGCCCAAAGAGTGAATGAGTATGGTTTAATGTCGCTGTAGCTATTCCTGTATTACCACAGTGGAGGACACTAGAAATGGGCTTCACATATTGTTCCCATTTGGGGACTCTAGTGAGTGAGTGAGCTTAGTTTTACGCCACTTTTAGCAATATTCGAGCAACATCACGGCTGGGCACACCAGAGAATGGGCTTCACACATTGTGTCCATGTGGGGAACCAAACCCGGGTCTTTGGCGTGGCGAGTGACCACTTTAACCACTAGGCTACCCTATCACCCCTTGCCCTATGACAAATAATTCACATCCCAGTTTTCTTCTAACCACCAATGCTGCAACTGGCTAGGTTAAACTGCTAGGTTTCTAGGACTACCACTCAGAGTCATAATAATAATAATCATTATTTAATTACACTGTAATTATTTCCTCTATTCCACTGCTTTACAGTACTGCTGCTGCAGTACATAGATCAGCGCTTAATCACATTTCAGTGAGCACACACTTTGAACAAAGTCGCTTGTGTAGGGAGACACCAGGTGTGTTACACCTGTTTCACTGCAGGGCAGGAGCAAAATAACCCTGAGGGTTAAACAACAATCGCAGTTACCATCCAAGAACTCTTTCCACAACAAACACCGCTTCACTTGATTTATGACCACACCCAAGCAGTCTTACTTTTATTTAGCCCCATTTCAAAGATCAGGATTTTTTTCATTAAATAACAGATGCACATTAAATCAAAATTGTGTTCACATTCAACCACCCAACACTGTGGAAGGATAATATTGTATTGACGAACAGCTTCTTTGTTACAGTGAGCACGATGGCTATTGAGCAACGGTGTCAGAACCTATACCTAATCATCATTTCCTCTATTGTTCTCCTTCCTTAGAACTCTGAATCAAGTATATGCCTCTCAAACAAGCTCCTTACACTGTTTATTGGTAGCACTGTCCTTCCAAAACAACTGCCAACTGTCATGTGGAATTTCGGATCCCATGTCATGTTGTTAAGAAACAAAAAAATAGCGTGAAAATATTTGTAATATGTGAAAGACATTCATACTTTGCAAATATCAAACTTGCAATTACTGTCAGATTCTTAAGACGCCTAATAAGAGTATGCCTATGACTGCCTTATGCAAGGCTGATCATTCATGTAAACCCTGTTGATGGGAAACAAATCAAGTGCTTGAAAACTGGTCAATTTCAACATCAAGACATTGAGTACGAACTCAGATTTTGTCTCGTCTTTGTCATACACTGATACATACACGAGGTTGTTCACAAATGGACTTTGTGAGGACACTACCACATGAACCTTAACAACCGACACATTACAAATTAGGGTGTAGTTTGTCTCAGTTCCTCAGCCACATTATTTCCTCTACTGCCTAGCCCTCCCTGTCTCGATCTACCATCACAGACTGGCTCCTTTCCAATTCAAATGGATGTATTTGTTACTAAAAAATTTATTCAGAGACTTAGATTTAGTTTAATTACGATGGTACAAGGATTCTTTGATGTTTTCAGCAATCCAAGTTTTGTGGTTATTTCTGGAATCTGTCATGGATTTATGCCATAACAATACACAGTTTCATGTGTAAAAAAATCTAATTGTACTCTTGGGCTGTCATTTTGTCAGTTTACTGGTTGCATCACTTAAAATACCTGCCTTAGGGTGACATATCACAAATAAGCCAGTTGGGACCAGACAATTCAGTGATTGACATAAGCATTGCTCTACACTCAACAAATGACATGAATCATACAAGACAGTAAGTTTGACCCACAAATACCTTTAGAAACTTCATGCAATTATTGGACGATGAGTGAGTGAGTGAGTGAGTTTAGTTTTACGTCGCACTTAGCAATATTCCAGCTATATGGCGACGGTCTGTAAATAATCGAGTCTGGACCAGACAATCCAGTGATCAACAACATGAGCATCGATCTGCGCAATGGGGAACCGATGACATGTGTCAACCAAGTCAGCTAGTCTGACCACCCGATCCCGTTAGTCGCCTCTTACGACAAGCATAGTCACCTTTTATGGCAAGCATGGGTTGCTGAAGGCCTATTCTACCCCAGGACCTTCACGGGTGTATTGGACGATGAAGGCTAATTCCGATCTGGTCATTTCAAGGGACTGCATGAAGTAACAAGGCTGTCGTTTTTCTTGTGGAAACTGTAATGGGAGTTCTCGAGAAAAACAGAAACTATAGTACCAAATGGCTCTCAGTTACACCCTACAAAGCATCCCCAACACCATCATCGAACGCTTAACTATTATCTGATGAAATGTTAATGTCATTTCTGAAGGTGGAGATGAATTTTACTGTTATTTGTGTCACATAAAGAATAAACAGTCATATGTCCAATGTCCGTGGTCTATGGTTTCACATCTGGCCTACAATATGGACTCCCAGCAAAACATATTTCATAACCATTCTAACAATTTAAGTTGTGGAAAGCAGTTTATATGAAAGTCTGACTGGTATTATCTGTTTATGACAACTACAGGAGAAGAAACATATCTGGAGTATTGTCATATCACAAGTAAATGACATATTTTGATCCTTCAACTGAAATGTATTTTCTGAGCAAATATTCTGAAAAAAAATACTTCACTAACGTCAGCCAAACTGAATGTCAGTTGGTGCAGCGTACTGAATGCATTATATGATATATCTTTAGGTCAAATGTGTGTCTAAAAGAGTAAACCAGTGTCAATATCTGCTTTATGCGCTGAAGTAAAAAGTCAAATATGCCCTAATAACTTCCTTCTCAAAATGAAACATGATTTGAACTCACCTCGCTGATAATTTTACAGCTTTTGCAGGGTCCAATCTGTCCAAACAGGGCCATAATAAGGGCTTCTGAAACTGAGCTGTCCAGGTTCCCTACATATCTATTAAAATACAAGCACATGAACAACAACAACAAATCAAGTTTTATTTCTTTTCGATTGTTCTGCAACTCGATTACGAAGCGGAAATAGATTTGACGCCTCTAAAGATAGACAGATTTGAGAGAAAAGATACGGTTTACTTACAGGGTCCTGGGCTGTGACTCTTCACTATGCATCTAGAAAAGAATACAGACCATCAAAATGTGTCAAATGTAGTGAAATAATAATAACTATTTGAAGAAATAAGCTTACCTGTTTCGACATTATGGCGACTTTACACACGCGATTCGGAAACTGCGCATGAACGGAAGTGGAATTGTGGGAAAGACCGCCAACACGGAAGCGGATTCAATGTTGTTTTGTCAGCACTATTTATATGTGAAATGTAGTAATAAATGTGTGCAAGTGCAGGAATAAAACTGAAAAAGCACTTCAAATGTATGTGTTCATTAATACCCAGGCTATGCCTACCGAGTGAGAATTCTAACACTGTGGACAGTACCTTCACTGAATGACGATACGGAGAGAGAAATTATCGATTAGACAAAAGATCGACGATCAGACAAGCCCGCGAAAACTTCAAACGTAGTTCACTGATAGACATTACCAGTGTCGATGCTCTAACGTTTTTGAGACGACTGCATGCATCGATGACACACGAAGACCATTTATCACATCACAGTTTTACGAATTGTTAATGCTACATCCTATAGAGACATCAATTAATTTCTTAATCTCTCTTGATACTTATTTTAATAATGTCCGGATGAAATCATCTAACGTATATATGTTTATTTTTATATTATGTCATTATTTTTTTATTTTTGGTATGTTAAATTGAATAGGTGATTGAACAGTCAGTGAAATGGAATTAATATCGAGTGTATTACTTTAAAGACTACAAAAGTACATGACACTTATGATTGGGTTGTCCTGGCCATGATTCATTCCAACTTATTTTGCACTTGTGATGGTAAACTTGTGCAACATGGAATGCGTGTTATTCCCATCAGAGGTGTGACCAGTATACGTCACAGGGTTTACATTGTGAACACTTTGTATCAACCTTGACAAGGTAGTAAAGACATTTTTATTGTTTGTTGAAGATCAAATTTAACTTGGATTGATGCTTTTGGTGTTAATCAGTGGATTTCATAGTCCAGATTTGATTACTTACAAGCTACTGTCATATAGCTGGAAAATTACTCAGTGTCGCTTTTAACAACAAGCAAAAAGTGTTTAAGGTAAAGAGATCATTTCTGTTGGTTTCTGTAGTTGTTGAATATTCCAAGCACTCGTATGAACAACATGTTTAGTGGTGGAAAAGCCGTTTAATTTCTTTTCTGGCCTGCCTGTCTCTTAAACTTTCCTGAAAATTATGAGTTGTGTGTGCTCTCAAAATTGTATCCTTTGTGTTTCAAAGGAAGAACATGTACTATCCAGAAACAATAAAAAAGCTTCCTGTTTACAATAAAAATCACCAGCCCCTGTCCTGTTTTCCACAATAAGAGTTATATCAAACTACTATATAGTTCAGTTACTCAAGTTGAATAAATGCTCAGAGTGAGTTCAAATTTTATGCAAATCCAAAACTGAAATCCAAACTGAATTCGAAAAGAATGTCCAATCAGTGCCGTGTCTGCTTAGTAACTTTGCTTGTCTTCTGTGCATCACAGAGCATGTTGTTTGACTTGATATGGTCAAATTATTAATTCAGTTTAATCTGGAAATTGGAGTTTGTAGATCCAACCGAGGGATATGGATTGGGATCACAGCCTTTTTCATTCATGTTTCTGTGTGTCACACGTGTTTTGATAGTGTTCTCCATGCTTTCAACATGACAAGATGGAGCGAGTACAGTTTTATACTGCTTTTAACAGTATTCCAACAATATCATGGAGGAAGACACCAGAAATGGGCTTCACACATTGTTGTACACGTGGGAAATCAAACTCGTGTCTCCAGCGTGGCGAGCGGACGCTTTGCCCATTATGCTACCGAACGTGACCAGTAATCATTGTCAACAGCTTTCATCATCTTTAAACATATTGGAAAAAATAACAGGTTTCAGGCCTGCGAGGTTAACAATGTGTTGAAATTGTATTGATTTTCTGGATGTGGTAAGTGTCCTGGAAAGGATTTGGTTCTATCGAAGTAACAGAAAGTTTTGAATAATTATTTTGTCTAAACATTGATCCACTCACCTCTACGGTGACCCTTCACCACACCTGGCTTGTGGCTTTGACTCCAGAAAACCCTTAATCGTTACAATATTACAATAGGACTATAAGGAGCAAAATGACCATTTGCATCCCTGCTTCTTTCAAAAGTTGAGAAGCACAGGCTAATTCGTCATCAAGGAATCATCTATTTGCTGAGTCGAGTTGCGTCCCTTGGGTATGCTCCCCCTTCCAGTCTACGAGGACCTCACCCAGCTGTAGGATGCTCTTAAAAAGTGGTATATTAAAAATATTTAAGTCCAGCGTCGTTTTGAGCTTTCCTCAACCTAAGCTGACAGTTGACGGAAAGCCCGGCCCAAACCTCAGTCACCCACTGTCTCGACACTGCCCTGTCACTATCCGTTAGCACCAAGTTTGTGAAATCGTAACATCGGTGAAAAAGAACCTTTTAGGACGAATATCTTTTCTCAAATCTTTATGAGGAGTCTGTGTGATACTGTGTGTTTCCTTGCTTTGAATCATTACACACCTGAGGAAAGGGGATGGGTGATTGGGGGTGGGTTGGATTGACATTCAGACATCAGTTTCACGATACTTCTGTCATGTTCGAGGGTATCAGCGGGTTTATTTTGCCACCTACGACACCTTTTTATGTTTCTATCTGGCTATTCATTAATCCGAAAGTGAACGGGAAATATTTATTGGTTTATGTCGTCTGCATAGAAATCCCATCTTCTACAGGGACTGCCAGGTAGCATCGTGGTCAAAAGGTCAGCTCGTCACGCCGATGGCCCTGTTCGATTTCCCTCATGGGTACAATGTGTAAAGTATATTTCTGGTGTCCCGGCTGTGATATTGCTGGAATATTGCTAAATGCGGCGTCAACCCATACGCACTCACTCCAGCATCCTCGATATCTCCAGGGTATACGTCCCGATAAGTCTCTACTATACCCTGGACGCATCTACGGGTCAGCCCGATAATTTTATTACCTCCCTTTGCTGGCTCCGCCAATCAGCTAGGCCGCCTTTATAACCGCGCTTGCCAGTGACAACACAGGTAACGATCGCAACTGCGAAGGTTTGCATCGCAGTGCGACTCAGATTTGGTGGAAATCAAACAGACAAATTTATAGGTCCGAAACGTTTAAAAAATGTATGCAAAACCCCCTTCTACCTCTTGCAGAGAACGTCTTCATGGTTTGTTTTGCCAAGTTTAATCGGTTAGTTAATTTAAAAAGCGAAAGAAAGTTGTGATTGGTTCGCTCAACTTCACAGCGTAGACACCTGATTGGATAAAAGCCAGCCATGGGAGGTAAGACATTTATCGGACTGAGCCGTAGATGCGTCCAGGGTATAGTGGAGATTTATCGGAACGTATACCCTGGAGATATCGAGGATGTCACTCCAGAAGCTGATGGTGTTTACAGGGGCACACATGGATGACAAGAAGAAAGTCATTAATATTCCTCGCAACGGCAAAATATCGTTCATGAATATGTCTACAAGTTATGATTATGGCAAATGTTTACATGTGTACATAGAAAAGTGGAAGGGGGGCATTTTACCAGTACCAACAATTTCACTCAAAGTCAAACTTGTTGGCACGAAAACGCAAAACATATTTTATTCAGAAATCCAGAACTACCAGAAGGCACCAATACACCACTAGGTCTATCTATGTGCCAAGTTTGGCGAAGAAACATTGAGCGGTTTTAGAGTTCTGCTCCGGAAAAGAGTACTACCAGCAATTTCAGTCTAAATCAAGCATGTTGCCATGGAAACGCAAAAAGATATTTCATTCAGAAATCCAGAACTACCAAAAGGCACCAGTACACCACTAGTTCTATCTAGTGAAGTTTGGTGAAGAAACATTGAACGTTTTGAAAGTTATGCTCCCGAAAAGACAAAGGTGCACATTTAATACCCCGTGCAAAACGCATTTCGGGAGATAACGAAAGAACTATAAGACGCCACTTAACACCGATATGAAATGGGTTTTGAGGCTCTCTTCAAAATTATTTCAATTATGTAATGAAGCGTATGTACGTATATACTTGAAGTGTATGCACGTAGATGCTTGCTCTTGTTTAAGTCAGGATCTTGCCCTTTGTGCTAGCCCACTGTGGGGA
Source organism: Haliotis asinina (assembly GCF_037392515.1). Classification (NCBI taxonomy): domain Eukaryota; kingdom Metazoa; phylum Mollusca; class Gastropoda; order Lepetellida; family Haliotidae; genus Haliotis; species Haliotis asinina. The sequence continues at coordinate 16,671,430 of NC_090294.1, read as the reverse complement.
CATAAAAAATGGGTTTCACACGTGGAATCACGGGGGAATCAGAAATGGGCTTCAAACACTGTACCTATGAAGGGAATAGAACCCGAGCCTTGCTACCTCCAGTCTATGAGGACCTCACCCTTGAAGAACAAACAAACAAAACTCACAGATGGCTCTGGCAAACAACATACAACATAATGATGGCGACGGCCAATTGCGAACCGAAAGTACAGTGTCTCTGACTTGGACTAAGTTTTTAACTTTACTGTGGCTATTTTGAACAAATCGAATTGTTGGAATGTACTGCCCCATGTCACGTTAGACCTGACCGAGGACTCATACTGGACGACATAATCACCTGAGACAACACGACAGAGTCAGACCAAAAATAGCATCCTTCATTTCACTGACCACTGTATGTCGAGCAGTCCTATTGATGAACAGACTGAGATCAGACAGCAACAGTCCAACTCCTAAGCTCTTTTCAGGGCGTTGAAATAGGTAGAAGCAGCCATTGGTCATTCGACTTGAACGACAAAGCTGGTGCTGAAGGTGATTGTCTACGCCAAGACAGATAGCCACTCGATCGACATGAGGACTACAAGGAACATCAGTCATTACTGATGTACCTGTTTGTTTCATATAATCACAATACCTGTTAAAGAAAAATACCCTTCGTTTAAAGCCAGTAGAAAGCCTAACTAACACTTCCCAGTTTCTCGAATCACTCTTACCGCTAAGATAGTCGTACATCCCACGCATTAACATTAACTCACGACTATCTTAGCACTAAGAGAGTTTCGAAAATCTAGGCCCTGGTGTCATCAAAGGGGTTCGGATACAGGATTTCCATTTTCATGGCCAATGTTTCAGCACAGATTTCGAGAGAAAATCTACTCTTGGTATATCAGCTTGATGCAGAAAGTTGAATCATATTCGACGTAATTATTGCACCAATATACCTTTGATGCACCACATAATTAAAACAGTTCTGATATTCGAACTCAGAAGATCCTCGTGCAGCTGACGAACTCTAAACTCCAGAGAAATTTCTCCTTTGTCTTCAACTGGACATCCGGCCCCAAAGTCTCAAGGAAATGGGGTGGTGGGGCAGCCTACAACTGCGAAAGCGTCCGCTCCTCAGGATTGAGACCCAGGTTCGATTCCCATCGTGACCACAATGATTTCTAAAGGCGACATGTAGAAAACTTCACTCATTCACCATTATGAACCCTTTGTCCCCTGTACCAGAATCGATTACCTTGAATTTTGTTGACTGTAGCGTAAAATAAGATTCACTCACCCATCTGTCTGGTGGTTTGTGCTCGGGACGCTATGAAGTCCTTGCCAGACTGAACCAATCTATTCAAACAACAGGCTTTATGATCCAGATAAATTCGCCTGTAACAGGCTGTCCTAACAGGGACCAATTACCCGCGGAGACAATTTCTCGATTGCCTTCAGGATCCTAATCACCATGGCAGCACCTAAACTGGAAATGGACACCAGACTGAGAAGCATAGACTCTCTTTAAAAGATAGAGTTGCACTATGACTGAGTGCCTTGGGGGTTCAACGCCACTTTTCGGGATCTCCTTTATATCACGACATGTCAGACGTATTCCAGAGGAGAGGGCACGGTGGGGCAGGTGGGTTTTGTTTACCGCTTTGTTAAAAACCCGAGCCCGGGTGTCCTGGCAACGTCTTACACACTCGGAGGTCTTGGGAGTACCGAGAATCGTGGAGCGTTTTCACATTGACATAAGTTGTAGGTTTTAAAATATATACGATAAACGGTTTTACGATTTCGACCTCAGTATCAAATCTACCAGGTGTTGTTTAAAACCGTTTTAGCTGGATCACAAAACAAAACAGATAGAATTGGTCTTCATCAATCAATGCTTGTCATAAGAGACGACTAAGGGGTGGTCAGGGTCGTTGACGTGTCGTCATGTTTCAGTTGGGTAGATCGATGGCAATGCTGTTGATCACTGGGTTGTCTGGCCCGGGGTCGATTCGTCATAGATAGCCGCCATAATGCTGAAATATCACTGAGTGCAGGTTAAACAAAAAACAAACAATTACATACACTCTTTCTTAGTAGTATCATCAGTTTCATCACGGGAGAGATATTATTATCGGCATCATCACCGTCGTCGTCGTCATCGTCCTACACGATTTCCAACACCAGGCCATCAGCATGTAGATGACATTAAACGAAGATCGTGATTGATGAAGTTAATACTTAATGTCATATCAGCGAGTATTCGGCTATGGCGAACGATAAAACTAGAAAGTTTGCGATTCCTTTTGTTTACGATAACTATGTATTTCATTACTATGTCATTAATTGCTGTGTATTTTTCCTACGGTCACCCGTGAAAATTTTAATTCTCACCTGGACGAAATGGACGATATGCTTGCCATCCACCATTAAATATCCTCTGTCTTTTTGTCTTTCTTCTGCATCTCCGTCTGTCTATCTCTGTCTATTTAGAGCAAGTCTAAGCGTAGACTCCTTATATAGTCCGTTTTCTTCTTCATTTTCTCAACAAACGTTATTCAGTATCGAAAGTGATTGGGTAAGTTATTCAACTTATGAAAGCCCGCTGTAGACAATTAAAAGAAAAAAAGATACATGGTATGGACAATGAACAGAGACCAGAAAAAGTACACATTAACTGAAACGCTTACTGCGTGGAGTGAATTTATGCACTTGAATCAAGTACATTCATTTACAGTTTGTCGCAGACTCAGGTAAGTTAGCTTAGATATTTACACAATCTGTACAAACGTTTCGGATTTAAAGGCCTTGTATCAAATCAAACCGACATTGGCAGTTCGGTGCTGTAACACTTATATTTCGGAGCCAAAATAAGTGAAGATTAACGTCGCTTTGCAGTTTATTTCTATGACACCACGGTTTATGAGCTCCGACGTGTCCTGTTTGATTAAGACGGAAGTGCCACACCACAGAGGGGTCCACAGTCAGGGGTATCCGGTTTCGAACCATGCAGGTCCAAGAAGCAAATCACGAGTTAGAGAGAAAAATGTATTTTCACATCATAGATAGTGATTCCAGCAGCGTTCTAGTTAATGACCCTAAAGCATTCAAACCAAAGAGAGATAGATGAACGTTATTAGTTATTTTGTCATGTACAGAATATTACACTTGTAACAAATTAGCGTAAGCCCGGTTCTAAAAGATATGAAAGAGAAAATATACAAAAGGAATCTAACGTTGTAGGATAATATGACAGGGATCTCGTGGAAACCTTGTAAAACTGAAGTCTAATGGCTGTCTGCGGTTCCTCAATTCTTTCTGATGTCTTTTCTTGTGACATGCTTAAGACAAATCTTCATCGATTTCCGACCACTCAAGTACACATGTACCGCACTGACACATTGCAGGGAAGGTTTGGATGATCTGGGGTAAGTGAGGGACCGGGCTCTAAAGCCTATATATATCGTAGATGGTAGTGCGTCTCACAGTCGCAGAACCGTATTGGCATTTCCTTTCCCCTCAGCATTTTCTTGAGGGCTAAATCCCCAAATGAAGCAAGTCTAGATTTCCTCAGGTTCTTAACTACCCATGCCTATGGGGTTTCTTTATGACCCGTGAAGGTCCTGAGTAGCATAGGTCTTCAGCAACCCATGTTTGCCATAAAACTAAAAGGCGACTATGCTTCACGTAGGTGGTCAAACTCGCTGACTTGGTTGACACAGCCATGTCATCGGTTCCCAATTACGCAGATCAATGCTCATGCTATTGATCACCGGATTGTCTGGTCGAGACTCGATTATTTACAGACTACCGCCATATAGCTGTAATATTGCTGATTGCGGCGTAAACCTGAACTCACTCACTCACTCACTCACTCCAGCTATATGGCAACAACCTAATGTACAACATTATGAGCATCGGTCTATGCGATCAACCAAGTCAGCGGCCGCACTCCCCTTTAGTCGCCTCTTACAAATGGTTTGCTGAAGACCAGCGGCTCCATTCACGAAGCAACCTTTACTAAGGTTACCCTTAACTCCCATTGTTTAACACTGTACTAAGGTTACCTTAAAGTAGTGACTTACGATCACCATAATGCTTTGTCAAACGTGCCCCATTTTAATCCGGATTTTAGAACATGTTATCACATAATTTCGCACTGAATAAAAAAAAAAGAAAAAAGAAAAAAACAAAACAAAACAAAAAAAAAACAACAACAAAAAACACGCACACACGTAGAATTATAATGACAAGTTACGTACCCTTAAATCAGATAGAAAATTACAGGTGGACGGCCAGGATACAGGTGGAGTAGACTATTGGCAAAGTTCTTCGCTCGTCACGATTAAGACCCGGGTTCGATTCCTCACACTGGTATAATGTGTAAAACCCTTTTTTATGCCTCACGCACTGATATTGCTGGAATATTACTAAATTTGGCGTAAAACTAAACTCACTTGTTATTACAACATATCATTAACAAATGTTACTTCTTGAGTTTCGATGCACTTTCAGATTCACGCTGTCGACCGCAGTTTTAGATCACTGATTTCATGAAGAATAGGCCGAGGAAGTGGTTAGTATTGATTCATGTTCGTTACAACTAAATATGAGAATTTCAGATAACACGTTTCAGTTAAAAATAATCTTACAACAAACAAGCAAAACAATAAATCCTATGTGATTGTCTGGGTTGAGTATTCATTTATATGATTTATAAAATTTTTTAAAAATTAATTCAAAATGTAGTTCAAATTAAACCTAAACCTAAACTCTTGGAGGAGAAACGTAATACATGCGTTTGTTTACAGTAGATCCCGTCGACAACTTCCTTGACAGGCATGTAGAAGTTGGAAGAATAAGGAAGGATGGCAATATATGTGAATGAATAAAGAAGGTGGGTGAGTTTAGTTTTACGCCGCACGAATAAAGAAGGAACACAACGCGACTCATCGAACATCGAACTTCTGAATAAAAAGCTGGGTCCACGTTAGCCCTATTAGACTACATCCAAGACAACCCAGGCATCCAGTCAAGTCAAAACCTTAACAACCAGACCCAAAGACTAAAATTATCAGGTAATTCCAAAACCTATCTATATTAAAAAAAATGACTTCAACCATCAATCAATCGTCACTAAGGCAGTTCCATACCTCCTTCTTACCATCAGCACTTTTGGATAGACTGTAGCTCCACTAAGAGTCGAAACTGGACCATATGATTGTACTAATCTAAAGGAAATACCATGTTTTTGCTGTAAAGATTTTACTGAAGACGAATGTTATGTTTTACCGCATTGTTGTCTTTATTCACTTGAAAGAAATGCGTATTTGAGCAGCTTGTTGTTAGTTTTATGTCACTTAGTGACTTTGATAAGGTTACATTTGTACTGTACAATCCAAAAGTGTCTTCTAATACAGCCCAAACCTGCTTTCTTATCTTACGGCGACAACATGACATTTTATACTCTTGCCTGGCACTCTTATCCAGGTCACTCGTTTGCTTTCTTCATTTATACTAATAAATCTCTCTATGACTACTAAGTCTCTCAAACATGTTAAAGAACATAAAATTATCTCTAGAACACATGTATTAACATCAGCTGTTCCTTTCTAAAATCTCAGCTGTTCCTTTCTAAAATCTACTTTGAGACATTTTTTTACATTAGTAATTAATTCAGATATCTTACTGCAAACGTAGAACGCACGGATATTGACAGACACTGTTAATTGGCACTGTCACTCATCCATAAAAACAAAAGGTTGATAACTATCGCAGAGCGTTGTAAATACCTTTCCAGTTTTGTCAAATACTAAGATCAACAAGAAAGAAAGAAGTTTTAGAACTACTACTGATACTAGAAGCTTCTCTTGTTGACCCTTCAGTCAACAATGGCTACGTGTTGATATTGTCACAGGCTTCCTAATGCCTATTGTACAGTACAAAGCGTGTTCATTTGCTTCCTACTGCCCCATTGTACAGTACAGAACGTGTATATTTGCTTCACTCTCCTCAGCTTGTTCATCCCTTGCCTGATAACAGTGTTTGAACCTACACTGAAACGCCAATCTCACAGTAATAAAGAAGTTGGTCATTGATACATATCATGCATTGTCATCCGTTCTGATCCCCTCAACGTTCTGTCGATGTCAGTCCATTTTGTATCACGCCTCGACACTGATTGTTTGTTTGGGGTTAATATTTAATTACCCACGCAAGTGAGAACAGGTGTATAATTATGTGACGAAGTTGATCTAATTAGACGTTGGTGTTTTATTTATCGCTTCATTTGCATTTGGGCGGGTCAATAACCTGGAAGTTTAATAATCACGCGTTCGTGTGTAGTCTTTTGATGAGGTGATGGCGCAAGTTACTTCCATCAATAGTTAACAGGGAGACCCAATTAATAATCACTTCGACAGGTTTGTAAACATCAAACGTTGGCATAAATTTCGTGTAACATATTGGATACATCATCCATGAATCTATGGATCCTGTCCCACGGCGTTGAAAATATAACGCTTTATGACGCCAGATTTGGTTGCTATGCAGCCATTTTTACGAAGGGTATTGAGCATTAGAATTCCACTTTCGTTAAATCAAGCATGGTTACGCCTCGATCGGAATTTGTAATCAATTTGTGATTAAATTGGGTTCTAATTTAGCGTGAAATGCCATTTGTCAAAGATCAGTGACTTAGTATGGTCTCTGAGTTCAAATATTTGGAACGATGATGTGTATGCATGTAGTGGAGAGCTCCAATTGTAGGGTCAATACCGAACAGACAAAATGGCGATGATGTTACGGATATCTCGAATCATGTCTGTGTATCGAAGTCAAACTTGACGTGTGTTCGCTTGGGTCAGCTATGTGTGTTTGTTGTTTTACTCCGCTCTGAAACAATATTCCAGCTGTATGGCAGCAGGTGGGTAAATAATCAAGTCTTCACCAGACAACCCAGTGATCAACAGCATAAGCATCAATCTTCGCTACTAGTATACGAGGACATGTGTCAGTCCACTCACCGAGTCTGACCGCCTGGTTCCGGTAGTCGACCTTTTACGACAAGCATGGGTTACCGATTCTAATTCTGATCTTCATGCGTTTGGGATCAACTATGCGTCTAAGAAAACTTCAGTCACGGAGGCGGTGGGATAGCCTAGTGGTTAAAGCGTTCGCTCGTCATGTCGAAGACCCGGGTTCTATTCCCCACATGGGTACAATGTGTGAGGCCTATTTTCTGGTGTCCCCAGCCTTGATATCGCAGGAATCTTGCTAAAAGCGGCATAAAACCAAACTCACTCACTCATTCACGTTTCATAAAACCCTCCTAATATAACAGACATATTTATAACCGTGTCCAAACATTTATCGTTTATGTACGTTATTAGGAAAATGTAGGCTTTTTTCGTTGCACTCCAAAATGAGATTATTCGTGTTGTTTAGTTAGACTCTTCACATTTGTACTGTGGTCTAATAAATAGAGCTTCATGTCGAGAGCGTTTGGTCGGCTGTTTGAACTCCTATTTGTATCTGTGTCAGACCAAAAGAGGGGCTGTCTGGTAGACTAGTGGTTAAAGCGTTCGCCGAGGACCCGGGTTCGATACCCCTCATGGGTACAATGTGTGAAGCCTATTTCTTGTGTCCCCTGTCGTGATATTGCAGGAATATTTCTAAAAGCGGCGTAAAACCACACTCAATCACCCTGGCAAAAAGAGGTTGAAAAATGGGTTTGTCTGCCACCATTCCTGACGCGTAGTAGTTAGGTGGTAAGGTCCGTTTAAAATGATGTTCAGTCCGGAGTCAGTATGATCGGACTATAGGGTGTCTTATCATTATATTAGGCTGTAGGCAGAATATGTGTTAGAGTCGCCCTGGACGAATGTTTCGTCATTTTCACCTTAGCTTTTTATCTCAAGAGAATCGGGTGGCTATGATGTCTGATCGATGTATCACGCCGACTCCGTTAATGGTTTCTTCCTGTATTTGTCGGATGGTAATTCGAAGTTACAGTAGGAGGTTTACGGTCACCGTTCCGGTAAGATCGCTCCGTGGAACCGGTCTCAGGCTGATGGCCGCTCACTTTATTTCCCTGGCCCTCATGTTGCGATGGGATAGCCTAGTGGTTAAGACGTTCACTCATCACGCCGAGAACCCGGGTTCGATTCCCCACATGGGCACTGTGTGAAGTCCAATTCTGGTGTCCCCCGCCGTGATATTGCTGGAATATTGCTAAAACTGGCGCGTGAAGCTAAACTCCCTCACTCACTCCGTGCACAAGCTTCCGTTATATAGCTGTACAATTTCAGACTTTGGTGCAATGTTCTCTCGCTCTGACTGACACTTTCTGTCAATATGATCTTCAAGACTTTTATTTTAGGCAGACAATTCAACAGCCAGTATATCTATTCGTAGTATCAACACTGACGATGGCCGTCAGTGTATGAATAAGGCACCTTTCCTGTTTCCTATTTCCACACTTAAGTATAGTGTGTCGTGTGTCCATTGGCTGCTACAAGGCACATGAAGGCAAAAAGGTGGACAACTGCTCCATTTGGAGGGAGTATAGGAGAGTGAATTTGTGACAGAATGTTGTTTTGTGCCAATGCAAACACCATTCCACCTATTCCGTGGTAACATAGGGCACTGGTGTTTCGTTTGTTTATTTTCTGTTGCTGCAAAATGTTGACACGCCTGTGAAGGTTCTAATAACTATAACAGTTGCAAAAATGTGCATATTCTTACCTAAAATTATTCAGATATTTCTCACCAAAGTCAATGTTATATTTCATACATTTTGTTAAAGTATTCACGTTGTAGCAGGCTTGTTATCGGTAACTTGCGTAACTGACAGCTGTCTATGCTACTGGCATCGCCCCATGCCGCTAAAAGCCTGATGGAGTATACACTCCAGTGTTTGTACTGACCGCTCCGACCACAACTTAATGGTCAAATATTCACGCCTGTACATGCTGTCAAATTACACAGATGTAGATGTGGAGGCTTAACCACGTACATTACTGGTTATTACTCAACTTTTCCGACAACACACGGCCAAAGCAATTAGAATCTCGAAAGCTATCTGCCAAAATTGAGTAATATCTCGATGCCATAACTTTTCAAAAGATAGACAAAGCGTCGTCTCCATTTTAGGGAAACTGGTTATACCGTACAAGCAGAGGGTTCAGCTATATAAGCACCAGGGTCTGAAACATACATCAGTCTGACCCTGGAACCCTTCTGTTTGTATCAAGGTAAGCCATAGTTACTTTATACTTTGCTCTTTTCATATTTTTGCTTAAAATGCGCCTTACTTGAATAATGAACCTAGTTCTGCACTTTACCAAAGTCATGTTCTAATCTTGTACCTTGGCCGCGTGGTTATGATTAATGTAATTTGGTATCATTACTACGGTAGTTCTGTATGCCGTCACTTTGTAGGTCTGTATGCCGACACTTTGTAAGATCTGTATGCCGTCACTTTGTAAGACTATCATAGTTATAACTTAAACACACAATTCGGTTGTATGACAGATATGGTTTACAAGTTAGGCTTCTATTATTTTTTTTTTTTTTTTTTTAGAGATGAAGACAGCAGCAGCCATGTTTATTACTGTTTGGTCGAAGGATGGTCAAAATGGTAAATACAGTGGTAAACATGTGACAGAACGCACATCAGGACTGAATGGCCAATGATCCCGATGTGGAGACCCGCTCTGTCACTTACACACATTCAGAAGTCCGACGGCGATTCTTCATCGTCGACGTAGTCGTAGGTGGGGCGACGGCCTTGGCCGACACCCCGACTAGACGCACAATCCGTCCACTTCTGTCGATGATCTAGTCTCCATGGTTGGTCTTGCCGGTTGGTCTGTCGACTGACCATATCGGTCAGGTTTTTATACACAGGGCCATTACGCCACATTGTGCAAGGTCACTGGCCCATGCACATGTACATACGTAAGATTCGCCGACGTAGGGAGGTGTTAATTGACATGTATTGATAGCGTTTGAGAATTAAGGGTCCTGCCATCAAACAGAAAGATGGTAGATTAGGCAGATGGTCCCTCATGCTCCAAGAATACAATTATGAAATCATACACAGGCCAGGCAAATCCAATGCCAATGCTGATGCTTTGTCACGTACCAGATACCCTGAACCACTCACAGCTCCTGTCACAGATGACATTCCATCACCTCCTATTCCACCAAGTCAAACACATGTACAAGCAATCTCAGCTGAACCAAAACAACCAACAGCAAATGCTGCTACCACTAGTTCATATCAGATTATAGACACAAACAGCCCCACAACATCTAATAGAACATTCACTCCCAGTTCCTGTTCTACCTCTCATCCCCTCTCTGATGTTGGTCTTGATCAAGGTACTCCCTCACCCATCCAAGTGGATTTTGTCTATGCAAATGAACCCAATCCCCCCAAAACAGGTGTTATGGCTCTTACAGCATTAGACCTTGATGACAAGCAATTTGATGACCAACAGTATAAGTCTCCTGATCTCAAACCCATCATTGATTACCTTGCCAAAGATGAAATCCCAGTAGGTTACAGTGACACACAAGTCAAAGGTCTTGTAGGTCGTGCCCAACAGTATGCTCTTCTTGATGGCATACTCTACCATTTCCATCAAGCTAAATATAGGGGTACCAAGAACAATCGTCCACAGAGAATCACACAGGTTGTCATTCCCTTAGCACTTAGGAAGCAACTTCTTGAGGCTTACCATGATTCCAAAGTAGGTGGATGTCATTTTGGTAGGGACGCCACTCATCAGGCTCTCATTGGTAAATATCACTGGCCAGGAATGTATCAAGATATTGACAATTACATCAGGTCATGTGAAGTATGCCAAAAGACCAAAATGCATACCCATGCCAAACCAGCCCCTATGGTTCCCATGCCTGTAGACGACACTTTCAGCCGGGTTCACATTGACATACTTGGGCCCTTGCCTGAGACCAAAGATGGCTATAAATACGTTTTGCTGGTAGTTGATGCCCTTTCTAGATGGCCTGAAGGCTTTCCTATCAAAACGCAAGATGCCACTGAGGTAGCTAAGGTCCTTGTCAATCAGGTCATTACCAGATTTGGTGCTCCGAGGTCACTCCTTTCTGATAGAGGCCGTCAATTCACTTCAAAGCTTGTGAATGCACTATGTGAACTGATGGAAATAAAACATTATACTACCTCTAGCTATCATCCTCAGACAAACGGTATGTGCGAGCGCAGAAACCGTACAATTGCACAAGCACTACGGGCTTATTCGGATGAGAAACAGTCAAATTGGGCAGATCTCATTCCCTTTGTCATGATGTCAATGCGAACCACACCATGTCAGGCTAACGGTTTCACTCCTTACCACCTTCTGTTTGGAAAGGAAATGCACCTCCCTATTGACACAGCCCTCCTTCCCAAACCTACCCTTGGCAAAACTGCAGAAGGTCACCTGAAGGCACTCCTTGAGAACCTGAAATTGGCAAAGGCTATTGCCAAGGAAAATACAGAAATATCTCAGGACATCAACAAGACACGATGTGATGTCAAAGCTCAGAGTCCTTCATATAAGGTGGATGATCTTGTTTTGGTGGATAACCGACAGGTTCACAAAGGCCAATCTCCCAAACTGTCAGTGAAATATACTGGTCCATTCAAAATCATTGGATTAGGTCCCAATTACACTTACAAACTGAGACATATAGACACAAGCAAACTACACAAATCTCTCATCCATGCAAACAGACTGAAGCCGTACACCACCCGTACAGACCCAAACAACAGACTTCCAGATCCCAATCCTGCTCCCAATACTAATTCACATCCTAATCCAATACCAACACCAACACCAACACCAACACCAACACCAACACCAACACCAACACCAACACCAACACCAACACCAGCACCAACACCTACACCTACTCCAACTCCAACTCCAACTCCACACCACAACCGTGATACTGCTCTAACCCCTGACCCTAATCAAACTGCCCCAACCCCCGCAACCAACACAGGCGATGGCACTGACACTCAAACAGATACTCAGATGGTACCACCTCAGCCACTTCCCGGCAGTATACCATCTACGTCTCAGTCAGAAAATGATCCGAATCCTATCACTGACGATGGAGACACATACCCCATTGATAAGATTCTCCAATGCAGACGACAGAAAGGCATCCCCCACTATCGCATCAAATGGACAGGTTATCCTACCACAACATGGGAACCTGAATCCAATCTCAGCAAGAATCTTATAGATGAATTCCATAGGACGACCACAAAGTCTGGTAGAAAACGCAAAAAGGGACGCAAATACTTCAAATAAGTCACATGTTTTCTAGAGTCCAGTTTGTCTTCTGAGATTTTCATGGTGTAGTTTTAGATGTGTTTTTGACCACCCCCCTCCTACAGTAACCTTGTTCACTGTGTTTATAGTGCTAGGTTGTTCAGATGTTGACGGCCGCGACATTCTGCTCAGCCAGGTCAGCTCATCTAATAGTCTCATTTTTGATTTCTCAAAAGGTTCCACCTGGAGTCTGATAATACTGTGGCTGCTGATGTATTTTGCCCGCCCTGTTGTGTCTTCTGATCCAGTCCCACGATTGAACTATGGTATTCTCTTTCGTCCTGCCCCCCAAGTTCATTTCTCTACGGAGTATTGGATCCATACTTACGAGGTGAAACTTCCCAATGTTCCTGGCATCCCAACATTCAGTGGCTGCCATCAGGGTAACAAAACCTGCGACCTCCTGCATCAAACCCAGATGCACTTGAATGCTATTAAGACGAAATGTGTTGCCCAGCTAAATGCTACTCGACAACAAATTATCAAACTGATTCCTGAATCCAGAATTCCTTCATCTACCCGAACCAAAAGAGCTATTTTGAGCTTTGTTGGTACATTATCCAAGACATTATTTGGTACAGCCACGACAAATGATGTCAACATTTTAGCGCAACACATAAATGCCCTAACCAAACATGATCTCAGTGTAGCCAATGTCATGAAACAACATTCAGCCCACCTTTCCTCATTCATGAAACTGGTAGATAGTAGGTTCAAAAATGCATTAAAAGGTATTAAAGCCAATCATGACGCCATTACATTCGCTACCACTGCCCTTGAGCATAGTGTAGAAACGATGACTTCTACCCTTACAGCACTTACCTCCCTTTTAATTGATCAGATCCAAAATGCCTATGTTGTTGAACATCAGTTAGAGGAACTGAAGTTAGGCATTCAAGATTTAGCCAAAAATAAATTGTCCCCTTTACTGATAGACCCTGAAACCTTGCTGCAAACAATTCATCACCTGTCTTCTGTCCTGTCCAATAAATATCCCAAATTCCACTTACTACATACCAATCCAAATTACTATTATTCTCAAGCTAAATTCATATTTGCGAGAACAAAATCCCATGTCTACGTTTCAGTTAAATTTTCCTTGTCCTCATTGGGTAAACCATTCAAAATGTACAAAGTTATTTCCCTTCCCCTACCAATTAATAGCACATCTACTCATTCCACCCACCTTTTGGATACCCCTACATATCTAGCTGTGTCCTCAGATGCTCAAACTTATGTCGAAATTCATAGCTCCACTTTGACGTCTTGCTCTGGTGATGAAATTGCTTTACATTGTCCCTTTAGAATACCCATCGTATCAATTAATAGACCTTCATGTACTTTGGCCCTTTATCATAATAACAAGCAGCAGATTAAAAACCTCTGCGACTTCCGTTACGTTACCAAACCTCAACCACCTCAATTAATTTCAGTTGATTCTTCTCAAGTTTTAGTTTACCAAATACCATTCCTTACCCTAACCTGCCCTAAAGCACATAGAATGATTACTGGGTGCAATTTCTGTCTCATTAAAACTCCATGTTACTGCTCCTTGTCTACTGAAGAACTCTTCTACCCTGCCTCTTTTGGATCCTGTTCTAATAAAACCAGCCAAATCTCTCATCTTCATCCTGTTAACCTCCCTCTCCTGCAACATTTTTTTGATGACACTGCCCTTGCTAGTATAGCAGGTGATACCTCTTTCAAAAAGGCAATCAACTTCACCATCCCTAAATTTAATATATTTTCACATGAATTTTCAAGCGTTTTGGCCAATGACAATCAAGCCCACCTTAGTCTCAAACGAATAGCTGAAAGTGCCAAAAAGGATCAGACCATTTTCCAGTCAATCGCTGAGCCATTCCTTGATGGACAGCTACCATTGCCAACTACCTGGCCAGACACAAACTCTATAATTGCCATTTCTGCATCTGTTGTTTCAGCCTTTTCAATTTTATTAGTTACATGGATGTTTTTCAAACTTCGTACACTTTCAGCCACTCTCATGCTAATTACTCGTGTTGCTCCCGTTAAATCTGTGCAACACCCATCTTTAGATTATAACGCCCACACTACCCATAGTCCCCAGCCTCCAGGCTTCGTCATGTCTTCTCTTGCCGACTATCTCGTTTCTATCCTTCTTGGCATCATTACCTTAGCTGTCACTACTATCCTTGTCATCCTTCTCATCCGACATCGTTCAAGAATGCAAAATGGTCTTCTCTTGGAACTTACTACTGGTTCCGAGTGCGTCACTATTCCCAATCTTTCCTTATCACTTTGTCCTGCTTACTGGGACATACAGCCTCCATACATTGTTGAAAGCCTCCGTATTTCTGGTTACTTTTTTCCAACCCTCTCTGTTGACTGGCCAGACTTCATTGTTACTAATAAACTTACTAAAACTTCCATCACTATCCCCCAGACACTTCAAGTCTCCTTTCTTACTGCACGTAAACTTCAGCGTTTCTTTACACAACCATTCACCGCCTATGTGTTCCTTATTCATAATGGCTATTATAAGGTTCTCGATCCACACTCCATACCTAGTTCATTTTAGTTACTTATATGAGACCTCCTCTACCTTGGTAACATTGCAAATTCTTTCTGAGTGTACATTTAGGATGGGCATTTCATGTTGTTGAGCAGTACTTACTTATTTTGTAATTGCATTCTCCGATGTATGACTTTCTAATTTTTGTATATGAGTGTTGACTATGCATTTCCTTGATTTTTTTATTGACTCTTGTGTTTTGAATCTTTTTGTGTGTGTGCGTGATGTTACCACATTGCTTTTGCGGTCAAAAGCTATCCAGGGCACAGGGGTACTATAACAGTTGCAAAAATGTGCATATTCTTACCTAAAATTATTCAGATATTTCTCACCAAAGTCAATGTTATATTTCATACATTTTGTTAAAGTGTTCACGTTGTAGCAGGCTTGTTATCGGTAACTTGCGTAACTGACAGCTGTCTATGCTACTGGCATCGCCCCATGCCGCTAAAAGCCTGATGGAGTATACACTCCAGTGTTTGTACTGACCGCTCCGACCACAACTTAATGGTCAAATATTCACGCCTGTACATGCTGTCAAATTACACAGATGTAGATGTGGAGGCTTAACCACGTACATTACTGGTTATTACTCAACTTTTCCGACAACACACGGTCAAAGCAATTAGAATCTCGAAAGCTATCTGCCAAAATTGAGTAATATCTCGATGCCATAACTTTTCAAAAGATAGACAAAGCGTCGTCTCCATTTTAGGGAAACTGGTTATACCGTACAAGCAGAGGGTTCAGCTATATAAGCACCAGGGTCTGAAACATACATCAGTCTGACCCTGGAACCCTTCTGTTTGTATCAAGGTAAGCCATAGTTACTTTATACTTTGCTCTTTTCATATTTTTGCTTAAAATGCGCCTTACTTGAATAATGAACCTAGTTCTGCACTTTACCAAAGTCATGTTCTAATCTTGTACCTTGGCCGCGTGGTTATGATTAATGTAATTTGGTATCATTACTACGGTAGTTCTGTATGCCGTCACTTTGTAGGTCTGTATGCCGACACTTTGTAAGATCTGTATGCCGTCACTTTGTAAGACTATCATAGTTATAACTTAAACACACAATTCGGTTGTATGACAGATATGGTTTACAAGTTAGGCTTCTATTATTTTTTTTAAACTATCGCAATATGTGTCCTGGAAGTTTTTCGTTAACAATGTATATACGCGCGTTCTGTAATTTAGAATATGTGCAGGTTGCACGCTGTGAGAATGTGTTTAAGTCGCCACTCTGGCACTGATTGTAATATTCATATGTGTAGAATTCGTCTTTTCAAATATAATGGAAAATGTTGAATAACATGAAGCGCTAGTTCTACCCATACTTTCCGGCGTCAATTCACTGTTCAGTTTCATGTACAATTCCTGCCTGACAGACAGAGTTATTAGTTCACTTCAGTTGAGATGTTTTACCATCGCATATTGTCGAAACCAAAAACCAAGTCAGCGCAAGTATATGTTTTATATTGTGACTAGTTGCTTTCGTAGATATTGTAATTTTAGGTAACTAAGTTAACGTTGTGACTGCATATATATTCAGAAGAAATAATAATTGAACGTTAAGTTATTCTGACTAAATGCGTACAGCATTAGCAAAGCCTAAGTGAATATATATTTTCCATTTGATATACGCTATTGTCCCTCACTATCGTGACTTGTTAATTCGGAAAATCTCCGGTAAATAGCAATCATTTGGAAGCTACGAAATGTAGTCTATGTGTATTGTAGATCAGTTCGTAAATAACCAGGGTTTTTCAGATTTCCAAACTTACAGATATATTCTTCATAACTTTCCATATTTATCCTGTTAACAGTTGAGTCGTTATAATATTTTAGTGAGTTGTTTACATTGTCAGTTTAAAGCACTTCAGTGGATTTAATGAATAAAGGCTAACGCTGTAAAATCTGTGCAGCAACGCAACGGTCACGGTTCATTAGCATGCCGCCACACTGGTCTGCACAGCTAGTACGCGGATAGATTGTTTACTTGTGACGTAACGTACCGTAGTCAGTCTCAGTGCGCTCTAATTATCAGTCACATAGGCCTTCATTTATATAGCTGTGTGCCAGTCAATATTCTGAACTGGTCCAGAGATATTTATTTGTCAAATATATCACGGCTCATCTATAATTATTATGTTAAATTTACCGTACAGCGGATTATAACAGTACACGTTCAACACTGTACGGGCGTACCGTGTTTAAGGTAAAGGACGCCTCTATATTGAAGAAATGGTCGCTGTTCAAGAATGGCACAATGTTTATGAGTAAAATGTACATGATAAATGATTGCAGATTATGTTATGTCAGATATTGTTAGTACAGACATGCAGTTGTAATTATAACTTTAAATTTGTTTGTATGTACTGTCTTATATATAGGGCAGTTGGGTAGCTTCTTGGTCCATCTCACTGGGTTCGATTCGGGCACAGCGTGTGATGACCATTTCAGTTGTCCCCCGCTGTGATACTGCTGAAACATTGTTAAATGCGGCGTAAAACTAACTCTCATTAATTCACTTTAATACTTATATGACAAAAGGGAACGTTTTACATGAAATAAGCGGTTCTGTTTTATTATTTGTTTCATTATATTATTGTTTTATTTCGTTTTGTTTGAAACAGGTAAACAACTGCAGTCGCATAGACAGTTGGAGTCTGTTTGATACATTTCTCTGTGATAGAAATCACAGCTTTACAGCAACATTTTACCACAGATATCTCTTTTTCCTATGTAATTTGCATCCATTTAACATGGCAATATGTTGCATCATAATAATTATCTAACAAAAGAATATTTATATCAGTTGTTATCTTACCTGCTTTCTCCATTAAGGTAATAATCACTATAGGCTTGCAAATAACAGCAAATCATTAGAAAAGCTTTTGGTTATGATGCAACAGTTCAATCATTTAAAATTTTGTTGCAATAATGTGCTTGTTCCCAATACTAATGACTGGTTAAATTAGGCGTTTTGAGAATGTATTAATAAAATGCACTTTTTACTTTGTCTGAGCTGCAAAATGAATACAACTGGTCACGCCTATATGGGAGTGAGTGAGTTTAGGTTTATGCCGCACTCAGCAATATTCCAGCCATATAGCCGTGGTCTGTAAATAATGGAGCCTGGACCAGACAATCCAGTGATCAACGGCATCAGCGTTGACATGTGTCAGCCAAGTCTGCGAGTCTGACCACCCAATCCCGTTAGTCGCCTTTTACGACAAGCACAGACGCTTTTTATGGCAAGTACGGATTGATGAAGGCTTATTCTACCCCGGGTCTTACTGTGATGAGTAATGAGTCTTTCAGATGCTCTCCCGAAACCGATGTCGCCTTTTGACCCCTAGTATATTCATATATTGACAAAGATAGTGAGATGTGAAATGAAGCTTTTTATTCGCTGTAAATGGCCTACAATGGCAGAGATGGACAATTGAAAACCAAAGCAGAGGCTGTGGGAATTGTTGTGGCTGCATTAGGGGTGGCAGTGGTGGTATTGGAACTACTAATACTACTGCTACTGCTGCTGCTGCTACTACTACTACTGCTACTGTACAACTACTTCTGTACTACTACTACCACTACTACCACCACCACTACTACTACTACCGCTGCTGCTGCTGCTGCTACTACTACTGCTACTACTACTACTACTACTACTACTACTACTACTACTACTACTACTACTACTACTACTACTACTACTACTACTACTACTACTACTACTACTACTACTACTACTAATACTACTATACTACTACTACTACTACTATACTACTACTACCACCACTCTTCTACTACTACTACCACCACTACTACTGTATAACAACAACTACTACTACTACTACTACCACCACCACCACCACCTTCACTCTACTACTACTACTACTACTACTACTACTACTACTACTACTACTACTACTACTACCACCACCACCACTCTACTACTACTACTACTACTACTACTACTACTGTACTACTACTACTACTACTATTCACGTAAAGTGTGAATTGACTCATTAACAATTACAGTTTGACTTTCTAATTATACACAGCTAAGCAAGATCACGAAAAAAGCCTGGGCCTCCTTTCACAAAGCACTAAGGTGATCGTAAGTCACTAAGGTAACCTTAGTGAAATGTTATAGAATTGGAGCTAAGGTTAACCTAGGTTCACAAATAAAACCTTAAGTAATATTTGCTGCTCAGGCGACAAGTAATCATGTGCAAGCTGCCGTGAGTCAGCACACGCTTATAACCATCAAATCTGAACGGTATTGTCAGTCCGTTGTTTACAACCTATGTTGAGATTGCTCCTAGTATTTACTCTCTGCATGTTCCGCTGTTCATCATTTCGGCATCTCTTGATATTGATATTTGCGCACATTGCTTAGCTGTTCGTGCGTCATAAATGTGGTCAAAATAATACCGAGATATCTGTCAATATTTAGTGAATATGATACCTAACACTCCATTGACTTCTCTTTCAACACTGTACACGTATCACGTGGCGAGCTGATGAAGCTCAACAGCTGGTGTTCCTAATGATAAAATCTGGAGCTCTGAACATCCCCTTTCATACTCTCTGTAATGTTAAAGATCGATACATGGAGTTTGCATATTAAGCAGCGCATGCATTCGGCAGTCCTCGTTCATTGCGATGAGGTCTGTTTCGTTTCACGTGTGGACGGATTGGATGTCGTTAGGATGTTGTGATTAGTAATGATTATGATGAATGCAAGTGTAATGTTCCTTTGATGTCTATATCCTACATCTTGTAATCACAAATTTTGAGGATTTTACCATGCGGTTGGAGAGCAAAGGTAGAATATGATTGGTCCAGAATGAAGGTTGTCTTTGGGTAAGTGAGTGAATTTAGTTTTACGCCGCTTTATGCTGGAAATATCACTGCGAGCAACACCAAGAAATGAGCTTCACACACTGTAGTCATCGAACAGGTTCGAACTCGGGTCTTCGGCGTGAGAAATATATGCTTTAACCACTATTCAACCCCACAGCTTGAACTGTGGCTGACGTGTTTGGTGTTTTTGCGGATGAACTCAGTATGTACTCAGGGCATAGTGGACTGATCTACCATGTCAGCGTAGCGACACTAGAAAAGTCACATATTTGAAAAACACATTCCTACTTGTGAACATAGATATGCCGACACCACGACGGGGCACGACAGTAGTGACATTTGTGCAACATATTTCAATCATTTCGGTCTCACCCCATGAATAAAATCAAACGCAGACTGCCGGGGTGATGGGCAATCATTCTAACCACTACCAGATTACCGAACCGCCATTAATGGCCTACATATGTCCGCGAAGGTGTCGCATATTCCCTAAACTATAAAGCCATTTTATTGTTTTAATCCCTCTCCGGAATGGAGTGTCAGTTCCCTGTTCTGAGATTCGCTTTTTAGGCCGCTTAAGGGAGTTCTCAGTCACCTGAAATTGTCAGCGACTTTAAAGTAAAACAACTGTTTACTATTCTGATTTGTGTTTTTGAGGTTTCAACTGAGGTGACAGAATCTGGTTTCGCCATTGCCACAACGAGGTTTCAACTGAGGTGACAGAATCTGGTTTCGCCATAGCAACGACGCCTCAAAACATCGTCATCGGAGGCGTCGGGGGATTTGCATGCAGCATTCGAAAACAAAATTAAGAATTTAAAGTCAATAAACAAATATTTTCGAGAGAACAATGATTCATACAACCTGATCCCCGTGAAGATACGGACTGAAATTTGTCTTCAGCAAGCCCATCGACAGAGGCGTCTAAGGGGATGGGGTTGCTTAGGGGCGAATCTTGGGAGAAGGAGGTGCATCTCCTGCCCCTACTCTGGATATGCCAGATGGTTGTCAAGCCCACTTTGTCTGAGCACACAAGTCACCATAGTATCTTGAGTAGATAGGAGGATAGATGCTCATTAAATAACTAGATTGCCCGGTAGAGACTCGATTATTCCTTCCTTCAAAATAGTGATACAGTAGTAGAGTGACGTTAACCAACAAACGGACACCAAACAAACACACAAACAATCAACGCGACCGCTCGTCCCGGTTAGTCAATAGATTTGCTTTCATACATAGCATTGATGTCGTATGAGTTGCCATCGATGATGGAGCGTGATGTAGACTCGACCAGCACCTGCTGTCCTTATCTAAACTATTATCATCACTTTCCAACGTTCCTTCATATGTAGGGTGGTTGGCTCGCCCAGTGGTGGTTAAAGCGTTCGCTCGTCAAAAAGGCCAGGGTTCGATTCCCCACATGGGTGAAACTAACCTCTATCGCCAACTCCTTCCTACCAAGTGGTCCAGTTTTGTGAGTCCTAGATTAATGCCCGCTCTTTGCATATATAATTTTGATACTAACAAATTAACCCATTTGTAACTGAAGGGAGGTTAAAGTGAAACTATTTTCAGACTTGATTTATTTAGGGCCTTAGCATTGCAGGAAGGGCTGGGGGTGGTGTTTAGGCATAAGGGAAAATAATGTGGGGACCGTGAGTACGACTATGTGAAACCCTGCCATTCCCTGTGCAGAACAGCATAACATATGAATACAAAAACACTTGGTTCGAATACCCAGATTTCCCCGAAATCTGATCCAGGGTTTGTAGTTATTTTAATCGTGCTCATTAGTTCAACAAAAGTGGTAAGCTACCGGTGACACCCCACCCCATCCACACAGTTAATTCATACATGGCTTGATGATACATAAATGTATGTAGTCGTTAAACTCACACACTGCTTATACAAAGACAGACTCAGTCATAGTTACACGGGATAGCTTTGGCATAGAGCGTTCGTTCTTCACTGCGCCGTTCTGGGTTCAGTTCTCTACATGAATACGCTATGCGAAGCCCCGTTGTCCAGGCACGAGCTTTTACATAATCATACGTATTCACAGACTGATTCAAGTCATTCAGTCCACTTTCCATCACAAACTGTTACTGAAGTAACATGTGTACATTTTGAACATATATTAATCTATACAATAGGGTTATCCATAGATATAGAATGACCCGATATCCATTAAATACGACAAATATATCATTCATGGTTCGCCAGACATTTATTATCTGAACGAACTGAACCTGTTATTTTCCTGAACAAAAAAAACCCAACCCAAATCAATATATATGCAGACGGAAGCTTTTGGACACTCACTGTCTCCATAGTAACACCACAAGTTGTATTAAATACTCTATTTGGCTATCATTTTACTTCGCCGACCCATATTCGTAGGACACAAGATGATATCTCCGACATAAATTGTATAGTAAAAAATATGAAGACTTGAATACAACAGGCGTTATGAAAACGTTACAAACTTGAAAACAAAAATTCGGGCGTTGCGAAGCAAAGTTGGTTTGTTGTTGAACGCCGCACTCAGCAATATTCAGGCTATATGGGGGCGGTCTGTACATAATCGAATCTTGATCAAACAATCCAGTGATTAACAACATGAGCATCAATCTTCGCTAATGGGTGACGATGACATGTGTCAATCAAGTCAGCTAGACTGACCACTCGATCCCATTAGTCGCCTCTTGCTGCAACATGTATGGGATTCTGAAAATCAATTCTAACCCGGATCTTGACGTGTTGAAAACGTTGCACAGCTGAAAACAACCGTTGAAGCGTTGCAAAACAAAGTAAGTCATAGTTATATCCGTATCATATGCACCCGTCTATCGAATAAAAAAATATTTGTCTTCGTGTCTTTCGCAAAACAAGTCGATCACAGCTGTCATATTCCTGACACATTAAGGCCAGGGGTAGAACAGGCCTTCAGCAACCCATGCTTGCCATAAAAGACGACTATGCTTGTCGTAAGAGACGACTAACGGGATCGGGTGGACAGACTCGCTGACTTGGTTAACACGTGTCAGTGGTTCCCAATTGCGCAGATCGATGCTCATGTTGTTGATCACTGAATTGTCTGGTCCAGCCTCGATTATTTACAGACCGCCACCATATACCTGTAATATTGCTGAGTGCGGCGTAAAACTAAACTCACTCATTTATTCACTGTCATACTCGTGTCATAATACACCCGAGTATCGAATAAAAGAATATTTGATTTCGCGTATTAGGACGTACAATCCTTTAGCTGGGAGTTGAAAAACAGTCAGTCGCCTCTCGGGAAACCTATAAAACAACATGTCGCAGTTTCGTAGAGGAAGTTATGGTTGCCGAAGGCTCTAATCAACCATTCGCCCCGATTCTTGATTTCCCGTGATCCAAAATGGCAACGACAAGAAACACCACAAACAGGATCTTCACATTCAGCTAACGCGGAAATCGAGCCCGGTTCTGAGGCTCAATGAGTAAACGCTTAACCTTCGGGTGCACTGTGCCTTGCGGAGTGGTCGGACAGCCTAATGATAAAGCCGACGACCCGGGTTCGATTCCCGACATGGGTACAGTAAGTGAAGCCCATTCCTGGTGTCCCCCGCCGTGATATTGCTGGAATATTGCTAAAAACGGCGTAAAACCACACTCACCCACTCACTCTACCTCTTGCACGAAGAATTTACATATGACCAAAGAAAACACGATGAAGCCTAACAGTGTATGGGCGATCATGGCCAAGGCATTCAATCGCATCTCGACACAGGAACCTGTAATGAAGCCTAAGCAACAATCATAACCGTTTATTAAAATATGACCATGCGGAGAACAGGCTCTGAATTCCAAAGAGAATCGATTCTGAACATAATTCTGCAGAACGGTAGTTTTCGCAAAAAAAATGATCCTTTCATGTACCCAGGAGGCGACGTATTTCTCTTCATCTCCATTGAGAGTAACGCATAAATCTTATGCTTCCGTGAGTGGACTCATTCTGCAATCTGTTTGCAGGGAAACGTACCGATGAATTTCGCTTTAAACAAAAATGGTAAGTGAAATTAAGATTTCGAATCCTCATAATTTTACCTTGCCAATTGAAAAGTCTCAGTCTCTGAACTGTATTCCGCTTAGGATGCAAGTTGTTTAACAAACGATCATACATTCAAATCGGTATTATTGGTGTGTATTACAAGGGGGTAAGCGCAGTAGTTGGAACAGTGAAACAAATCCACGTCCGGCACGTGATGAACGTTAACTTCGACTAAACGTGCGAGATTTCGGTGTTCCGTTTAATATTCATAACCCCTTGTAATACAAGCAAATACAGCGATTTGAAACAACGATCGCTTATTAAAGAACTTTTATCCTGAGTTGAATAAAATTCTGAGATTTAAATGTTCAGCTGGTAAGGTAAAAGTATGAGCATTCACAGTCTTAATTTCATTTTATTCGATTTATCTTTTTGTTTAAAGCGAAATTCATGGGTACTTTTTCACCGCAAAACAGACTAAAAGGAGTGTCCTCGGAAGATATTTGCCCCCATTCACATACATACAACACATACCTACTGGTCGACTCTCAGTTTCATCCGACGTTAAAGTAACAGTCTTTGATGTGAGAGAGAAGATGCATCTGTTGCCCAGTGCGATAATTTAGAGTTTTCTATGACTGTCCTCAAGTAGCAGCTGCATGGGGTCAGGTACTGTCAAAGTAGTCAAGTGATATACTCGAAACAATCTTGTGATGACCGTGCACCTTTTTGTGGGTACCCGATAGGATGAGGCTGTTGGGTTGCATATGTCACATGGAGAATGAAAATCATTCCCAAAAGAGCTGAGAATGATGGAATGTACACCAGCACACTGTGGAAATAATGTAAGCTGTTTGTCTTGCACCAATGTATGCAGACCAGCGCAACACACACTATAATAACGTATAAAACTTATGAAATATTCAGAATGAATTCATTCTCCCGTACGGCGATACAAATCCACCAGAGCTGTTTGTATGTATATTCACATCGATCATAATAACAGTTATCCTTGAGCCGCCCACACCTGCTGCAACAGATGGTCAATATTGGAACGCACCTGTTGACAGACTCCAGCTTTGAATTCACAATCACACCAGTTCGATATTTTCATCTGTATTTGTCATCTGCAGAACAAACCAAACAATTGCTAAACTTGCTAATGTGAATATACTGTTCCCAAAATGCCAGGGATATTCATTCCCGCGTCAGCTGTGTGACTTCCGCATAGTCAATAGTGAGTGAGAGGTTCATTCTTAATGCTCGGGGGGAGTGTGGTTGTTTCATGGTTGCTGTGTTCGTGAGTGAGTGAGTTTAGTTTTACGCCACACTATTCCAATATTTGCGATATTCCAGCTTTGTGGTAGCGGCGTGTAAATAATCGAGTCTGGACCAGGAAATCCAGTGATCAGCGATGAGCACTGATCTATGCTTTGGGGATACGATAAAATGTGCCAACCAAGTCAGCGAGCCTGACCAACCGATCCCTTTAGTTTCTTGTTACGACAAATATGGGTTACTGAAGATCAATTCTAACCTGGATCTTCACAGGTCGTCACGCTGGACACCCGGGTTCGATTCCCCACACAGGTATAGCGTGTGTCACATTTCTGGCGTGCCCCGCCGTGATATTGCTGGAATACTGCTAAAGCCTCACTGACTGACTCACTGACTGACTCACTCACTTACTGACTGACTCACTGACTGACTCACTGACTCATTGACTGACTGACTGACTGACTGACTCACTCACTCACTCACTCACAAAGGGTGCATGAACAGAGTATAAATGACCTCACCACGGTTATACATGCATTTCACACATTGCATGAAACATGGAAAATCGAACCCGGGTGTTCAGCTGACGCATTACCCACTAGGCTACCCCACATCCCGACACATTAACAAACACATCCTGCTTTACGTAAACTATTGCATGGACTGATGTAATTATATACACATCAAACGTCAATGTTACCTCATAAACTCTTTATTTCGGCTGTAGAGTGTTTTATTTTATTACAAATTCACACAGAACGTTATTGAAATAAATCCAGTCGGTAGTCATGAGGTGGAACTCTAATGCAAAAATATTACCATACTATGAATTTTCGAGTGCAACCCTGAACATTTGATCGATTTTCCTCCTCTCCAGCATGAATATTGCTATATTTAACGTTAAACAATAAACAATGTTCTCGTGAACACGATGAAAATGCAAAACAATGATCATAATGCGTAACTCAGATTTGTTCGTCTTTGAGTGAGTGAGGTAGTGAGTGAGTTAAATGGGTTAATGGCGCCTTTCAGTAATCTCATAGTGTCTCGTGTCTTTACAGGGGCGGTGAGGTAGCCGAGTGGTTAAAGATTTGGCTTGTCATGCTGAGCATTCGGGTTCCATCCCACACACAGGTACAGTTTGTGAAGCCCGGTGTTCGCGTTTTTTCACGGCAAATCACGCACAAAATATTTGGCGCATAGATTCCGATCTACTTGATCTTAAAAACTACAATAAAACATCTGCCACCATGCCATTTATACTGTATTGTGTTGACAATTTCTACCATCTCATTCTGTGGTGATTTAGGGGATCATAGTGGCTAAAGTGAGTTTCCTGTGCCCCCCGCCGTGATATTGCTGTAATATTGCTAAAAGCGGCGTAAAACCATACTCACTCACTCCTCCCTCTCTTTACATGGAAGTGTTCTCGAGACAAAACACTTTCCCTGTTACGACCCAAGACATTTCCACAAACAACTTCAATGAGGCACTCACAATATATTAAAAAAAATGAAGAACTATTTGTTCAAAATGCCTGCAGCTCTAAACCCTGAGCTACTGATACTACAGGACCTGGGGTAGTCTTACCCCAAGGCAGTCTTACCCCAAGGCCGTACTGGATGCAAAGCCAATGGATGTATAGTAATTCTGCGCTTTAAAATCTAGATAAACGGAAGCTGAACTGTTATTTACATTTTATGAGGAAATTATCATTTATACCATTGGTTATTACCTTTGATTATTACCTACTAGAGACTTGTACAAGGAAAGACTTAGGGGTGCACTTCTTCACTCACGACCATTCTCTGAAGCGTTAACATGCATGACGTGTCAGTGTGAAAATTGCAATGCTGGCACTACTTAGAAAATTAAGTGAAAATTGAGTCAATCTGTGACAGGTTAAGTGAGTGAGTGAAGTGGGGTTTAGGCACATCACACCGTACCAGCTTCATATGCAATCGTTAATATTTTCTTTAACAACATCAGTAACAAACACAATCAGCTGATAGTCTCTGTAAGAAAACAACGGTTATAACGAGTGAGTGAGTTTAGTTTTACGTCGCACTCAACAATATTCCAGCTATTTGGCGGCGGTCTGTAAATAATCCAGTCTGGACCAGACAATCCAGTGACCAACAGCATGAGCATCGATCTGCGTAATTGAGAACCGATGACATGTGTCAGCCAAGTCTGTCAACCTGACCACCCGATCCCGTTAGTCTCCTCTGACGACAAGCATAGTCGGACCTGTTCTATCCCGATCTTGTAACGAACTAAAAGGAATTATTACTTTTTATAACAGCAGGTTTTTACGTAAGTGTTGTGTCTTCGTTATGGACGTAGTTTATTGAACAACAGTTGTTGTTGTCCATGAAGTATCCTCTCTTACTTATATCTCTTCAACTGCTGAAATGCCAAACAGATAATACTGATTTCGCCACATACCATTTCTTGACATATATTGTTCGCAATTAATATCACTATCCAAATTTAATGTATAGAAAAGTAACATCCGAGAATTTGTGTTTCAAGATATACATCTGCCTGAGATAATATAAGGGCATAACGGTTAATACTGAGACGCCTGATGTTTGTAGACACTTAGTCGACTACTTTCATCCCAAACAAAATCCCGGCCATGGGCGCTCTATTTGACGATCCAGTCTGAATTGGGCGCTATTCAATAGGGCGTCTAGTAAGTGCACTTAGCTAACGAATTATCACAATCATTGGAAAGGCGAGTTCACCAAAATCTAACTTTTTAAGCAAACACATAACCGAGTTATTTTAGAATTAATCCCCTAGAAATGCCGTATTTCTGGTTGTTATGATCCATTAAGAAAGTCTTCAAAGTGGAAAAGCGCACTTGATCAATCTTTCCTCGAGAAACAGGTACAAAAACCACGCAATTTTCGAGAATCCCAAAGAGGATTGGCACAAAAAATGGCGAGAGATGAACGCAGGGAAAGTCCCGAAACGACACTTTATTTTCACGGACAGGGTAATGAATTTTCATATCAAAGACTTGCAGGGGGTTCTTGAGTGTTACTTGGCATTACCCTATTACACGTTTCAGAGAAGTGTCCGTTCGTCCATGTGATAGGCATTTTGCTTTGTTCGTTTGTTCACGTTATTGCTGTCACGTAATTATCATATGAATTCATTCGTCTGTGTGTGATTGGTAATTCAGTTTGTCTGTCTTTGCGTATGATCATTGTTGTGAATGTGTCGTTTTGTTTGTTCTGTCGTGTAGTGGATAATGACGTTAATACAGCTGTTTTGTAATAATCATATGCATTGATCAGACCGAGTAATAAGTAATCAGTTTGTCCGTCTTTTCATATTATCGTTGTTGTAACCCCATCTTTGTGTTTGTTCGTTCGTCTATGAATTCATTTGTCTGTACGATCGTGATTTAGTCTTCTTACCGTCAAACAGCCGCTGGTATGTAATTATCACGTGTTCATTCGTCCGTGTAGTGGGTAATTCAGTTTGTCTGTCCTTTCAAATTACTGCTGTTTTGTAATTATCACAGTGTTCATTCGTTTACGTGATCTGTAAATCGGTTTGCCTGTCTTTCAAATAAATGCTGCAAAGTGATTTTGATAAGGTTATGTTACCCATTTAAAAGATTCAGTTTATCTCTCCTTTCAAATAATCACTGTTTGATGATAAACATGGTGTACCTTCGTTTGACTTAATGGTAATTCTATTTGTCTGTCTTTTCAGACTATAGACATTTGTTAACTATTCGAAGTATAATCATTCACCCATGTAGTCGGTAATTCAGATTATCTTTCCTTTCAAATGATTGTGTAAAATCGTTGTATAAACGGTAATTGAGACTGTCTTTTCTTCGCAAAAAAACGCTTGTGTGTAAACATGGCGAAAATTCGTTAATCTAAATGGAAATTCTATTTGTATGTCAGAGAATAGTTGCTGAGTTACAATTCGAAGTATTTATTTGTCCACGTGAAGGATAATTCATCCCAACGCAACACACCATCGTACCATCAGATAAAGAAATCCACGACTGTTGTTGTAACACTTGACATCAGACCACAGTTATCCCACCAGAAATGGGCTTCACACACTGTACCCATTTTGGAATCGAACCACCTGATCATTTAAAACACTTACTCTTTATATAAACTGTGTGAGTGGCGGGTGTTACGTGCATGGTAAACATAGGTACTATTTTGCCGAACACCCGGTGTCATCTCTGATATACTTAGTGACCCATTCATATATTCATATATCGTTATTTTACCTTTTACCAAGGTAGGATATGTCCACGTTGCTTGCTGTCTCAAATGTATTTCTATAAAAGTGTGACTTCCCCTACGTTCGGATTATCCTTTGTAAACGACCTATGTCATAATCATTCATTGTTTGGCTTGAGTATTTTGATTGTTCCACTGGTGTTAGACAAGGATGTCCTCTTAGACCTCTGTTGTTCTCCATATTTATCAAAGTATGAACCAGGGAATTCATTAGTTAGGGGTGACCAGCGTGGCCCAATTAATTAATGTGCTATTTTTATCCATGTTTCGGAATGTCTGCGTTTTGGGAGGTCTGCGTTATGGGAATGAACATTGTCCGCCATTGCCGTCTGGTAATTATCCTCGATGGTAATTAACCAAGCAAGAAAACATCCCAGCGAGAATTTGATGTAAGTTTTAAACCTTACGGCGGCTTGCAATCTGAGCGAAAACCTCTAATGACGTCATTTGACATCCAGCTCGTGCTGTGGCACGTGAGCATGTTGCGCGTCGTTGTCACCTCCTGGAGACACGCTGACACTTTGATAGGTGTAATTTTACAGAAAATATTTCCGTTAGAACGTACATTTTGAAAACCCGATATAAAATAATGTTTTACTCTATATACAATCGTAGAAGATGTGTGATCACTAAGATCCAAGGATTATGTAAAACTTATGATATTTGCTACATAATTTCATTCTTTGCACGACCATTTCAACTAACCCTTGGAGTTTGAATCCAAGCGTACACCTTCAAGTGATACAGTCCTCTAGTGATGTCCTAATATAATTACAGTCAAGGCAATATGAGCAAATTGTACGTTCTCTAGCGAGAAAATAACTGTATGCATGCGACGCATAGAGATAGCACTGTTAGCTTATTACTTTCAACCCTTTTAAGACGTTTAAACAGGAAACGCTCGCAATTCCCTCAGGAAAGATAAGCGAATGCCTTAACTTCACAATTTCATGTGCTCATTTTTAATATTTTGAATCCTCTTCTGGTCAATAAATTTGTCGGCGTCTTCGTTTCTCAGTCGCTCCGTGATATTTAGATGAAAGAATCCATATTTCTCTTTCATCGCTGTGGCGATATGCAGATATAATACGATCTGTTTGTTTGTTTGTTGTGAAACGTCACACTCAGCTATATGGCGGGAGTCTGTAAATAATCCAGTCTCAATCAGACAATCCAGTCATCAACCGCATTATCATCGATCAGCGCAATTGGGATAAGATGACATGTGTCAATAAACATAACCACGCAGACACACGGAGACACAGACCGACGCACAGTCACAGACATACACACAGAAACACACTGTGGCAGACAGACACAGGCAGGCAGACAGAGACAGACACACATAGACACACAGATATACTAACAGCCAGAAAGAAATACAGAGACACAGACACAGACAGACACAGACTCACCCAAACAGAGACACAGTTACAGACATACATAGAGAGAGACACAGACATACAGTCACAGACACAGACAGACACAGACACACAGAGAGACCAACGCACAGACACAGACATAGGCACAGTCACATATATACAGACAGGCAGGTAGAGATAAATTATAAGCGGTTTCTTTTAACAAACTTTCACTACATGGACAACATGACAGTGTTGATGAATCTTATCCTAATGCATTACGGACAGGAGACAACTTCAACAAGGAATTTAGATAATATTTTTGTTAACACAGAAAAGTCATGCACTGAAAAAAAGCGGCAACAAGCGCGAATTATAGGTGCGCTATTTATTTATTTATTTATTTATTTATTTATTTATTTATTTATTTATTTATTTATTTATTTATTTATTTATTTATTTATTTATTTATTTGTTTATGTCCAGACTGCACCAAAAATTATGTGCAGAAACCTGAAAAAGTATAATGGACCACTTAGAATGTCGACTATATTCCTCACACCGTCATCCTGACCCTTGGACACCTACAACTGCCAATATTATTTACACACCAACAACTACTACTACTACTACTACTACTACTACTACTACTGCTGCTGCTGCTGCTGCTACTACTACTACTACTACGACGACGACGACGACGACTACTACTACTACTACTACTACGACTACTACTACTACTACTACTACTCATGCTTGTCGTAAGAAGAGCCTATCGGTTTCGTCACAGTATCCCAGTTGCGTGTTCCGATGTTTACCATGTTGATCACTGGACTGTCTGATCCAGACTTGATAATTTACAGATCGCTGCCATATAGTTGTAATATTGCTGAGTGCGTCTTTTAACAAACAATCCACTACTACTATGACTACTATTACTGCTACTACTACTATAGTTTGCTTCAAAAGCGGACATATGAATTGCATTTTACCTCGAAAACTAATAAACATATAATACTCAGTGAAACGCTGATCATAATCAAAACATCATACCAACTCTGTGAAGGTTTTGCAGAATGTTTGTCCGAAAAAAATTGTCCCTAAAATACAGACCCAGTTAACTGTTTGTTACGAGGGAGGAGTTCAGAGAAAGGCACAACCATGTGTTCGAGAAGCACGGGCACTAGGCTAGTGCCGGCAAAGTTATTACTCCCCTCGAAGCGATTTGTTGGGGTATAAAAATGCACTCCGTCTGTGCGCCGGTCCGTGAACATTTGTCTTTTCTGGAGCAGAACACTAAAACCGTGCAATATTTCTTCGCCAAATTTTGCACATGGATAGATCTAGTGGCGTACTGGTGCCTTTTGGTAGTTATGGTATTCTGAATGAAATATTTTTGCCGTTCCCATGGTAAAAAGTTTGACTTAGACTGAAATTAGTGGTAGTGATCCTTTCCGCAGCTATACTCTAAAACCCTGCACTATTTCCTCACTAAAGTTGGCATATAGATTGGTCGAGTGGTGTACTGGTGCCTTTTGGTTGTTTTGAATTTCTGAATAAAATATGTTATGCGTTTCTATGACAACATATTTGACGTAGAATGAAATTTGTGGCAGTGCTCCTTTCTGGAGCAGAACTATTAAAACTTTTCAGTACTCTCCTTCCAATTTTCTATATATACCATCGAGCAGAAAAAAATGAGACACATGTTACATATATGAAAATTGATAATATACGCGAACAGATCGCCGGACACTAACACAGGCTATTTGAGTTGACTTCGAATTGTTGTCAAGCGCTTATCTCCCTTACATGCACTTTCGGCTTGGTCACGTGATCTTTTTAGCAGACGACAAGATGGACGAAATGGTAAATATGCCTCAAAGAGGTAGACTTCAGGCATTGTATGAATCCGGCGTGCGATCAGTTAAGTCAAGGTGGCCCTCACGTATCAGAATGGACAATATGACGCTCATTAAAACACACTGGATATGCTAAACAGGTACCGAAAAAAGTCCCCTTGATGACAGATGACCATAGGGCTAAACGACTTGAATGGTGTAGAAAGTATGACTGCCAGGATTTTTCCAATGTGATTTTCACAGACGAGAGTAAATTTCAGTTTTACAGAATAACGAGGAAGAGGTGGTTTAAAGGAGGAAAGTGCTTGAAAATGGTGCCGAAGTTTTCTCCAAGTGTCATGATATGGGGTGCCATCAGTAAACTCGGTGTGACGCCTCTGCTGAAGATGGAGGGCAGATTTGATTTTCTCAAATACTGTGATATTTTACAGCTAGGCGTACTAGATTCCCACATAGGTCAAAGTGGAATCCCATTCCAACTTCAACAAGACAATGCAACGATCCATAAATCAATTCACACCTTGACCTGGCTGGAAGCCAATCACGTGACCTTATTAAAATTTCCCGCTGCGTCACCAGACTTAAATCCAATAGAAAATGTGTG
The DNA here is from genome assembly GCF_037392515.1 of Haliotis asinina. Lineage (NCBI taxonomy): Eukaryota > Metazoa > Mollusca > Gastropoda > Lepetellida > Haliotidae > Haliotis > Haliotis asinina. The sequence continues at coordinate 16,638,221 of NC_090294.1, read as the reverse complement.
GCAGATCATTAAGGACAAAGCTGAGAAGTTGGAACCCAAAAGCATCCGCGAGTGGCGTCATGTTATTGACCAGACATGGATGGACCTACCCCAAACTTACCTAGGCAATTTAATAGATTCCGTGCCGCGCCGAATTCTGCACTGCATACAGAGAAACGGAGGACTGACCGACTACTAAGATATATTTCCTTTAAGGACAAGGCATCAGACACATCTGTGACAAATTTTATGAAATTTTAATACAAAATAAAACATAGACAGCACTGTGAAAAGTCTCATCTTTTCTGCTAGAATATCCATGAAGGGTATTTTGCGGATGATATCGATGACTTTGTCCTCTAGTTTATTCCTTAATCTGTGTTGTGCCGCCTCCAGCCTTTCTCGTGCACCTGTTTGTCCCTTTCTGTGAACTCCTTGGTAAGAAATGGTGAACTGTGTCAGTATTTAAATGATACTTTTTAAAACATTTTTTTTTATTTTTTAGGACAAACATTCTGAAAAAAACCTTCACAGAGTTGGTTTAATGTTTTGATGATCAGCGTTTCATTTCGTTTTATGTTTACTAGTTTTCGAGTTGGACTGCAGTTCATCGGCCTTTTGAGCACTGTTACCACCACCACCACCACTACTACTGCTGCTGCTACTGTTGCTGCTGTTGCTGCTCCTATTCCTATTACTACTACTGCTGGTGCTGCTCCTCCTCCTACTACTACTATTACTACTACTACTGCTGCTGCTGCTACTGCTGCTGCTGCTGCTCCTCCTAGTGCTGCTGCTGCTGCTGTTGCTACTGCTCCTCCTACTGCTGCTGCTGCTGTTGCTCCTACTATTCCTATTACTACTACTGCTGCCGCTCCTCCTCCTCCTACTGATGCTGCTCCTACTGCTACTGCTGCTGCTACTACTACTACTACAAACACAAACACACACACATACAAATAAATAATAATAATAACAACAATAAAACAAACCAAAATATAAAAAAGCAGAAAAAAGCTTCAATACTACAATCCAGGTGTGTTTCACAAACATCTGTTGTGACATTTACCAGTTTCAGAATCGAACCCAGCCTTCGGCGTGACGAGCGGATGCTTTAACCACAAGGCTATGTCACTGCACTAAATATTGTAGAAAAATACAAGGATATATGAAACCTTGAAATGAAAGTTCTCAAGAACACACTGGTATCAGCGCAAAAGACTGGATTGATGTACAGTTCTTCCTTGCAAGTTCTGGTCCTCCAGGATCTATGTTGAAACCCCCCGTCTCCAATCAGTGAGTAACTCGAGTCGAGTTCAGACCTGTAAGATGATGTTTATCGTGTTAAAGAGAAATTAACTGGTTACAGCACTGAGTATGGCCGTGAAGACCTATATTCAAATTGTCAGAAGTCTGTCTTGGCGGTCTGGCTTTTCAGATGTAACAAGACCGAGGAACGACATATTAGCCTGAACGGTAACGGTTTCTTGCAGAAGACATGATAACACTACTTATAATGATCTGCGCATGCTCCTGGCGCTAACAAACCACTACCCCGGTTTATCCAAGCTACCTGCAAGATGATAGAGGGTTATACCACCCGATACCCATTTTGAAGAGAGACGTTTGACGTTTTAACCAAAAGGCTACTCCACTTCTCCTGTGACAAACGATATCGTATTACTTACACGGAAAAACTAGACGAAGTTTTACTAATATTTTGCAACGATATGTGTTCTTGAAAACGGGAACATCACGCATAATCCATGACTAGTAACTCTAAATTTATATGCACTGTATGTTTATATCCCATGGTCAAATCCCGTCCCGTGTATCTCCATTAGTACGTCCTGAAAGTATATAGACCTGTGAAGGTCCCGTGGTAGAACAGGCCTTCAGCAACACATGCTTGCTATAAAAGACGACTGTGCTTATCGTAATCACGGGATCGGGTGGTCAGGCTCGCTGACTTGGTTGACACATGTCATCTGTCCTGATTGCGTTGATCGATGCTCGTGCTGTTGGTCACTGGACTGTCTGGCTCAGACTCGATTATATACAGACCGCCGCCATATACCTGGAATATTGTTGAGTGGGGCGTAAATCTAAACTCACTCACTCACTCCGTCAGGGTCATATGAAACGAGGCATCCTTTATTTTATGTCTCTTATATCCTGTATTACTGTTTTGTATTTTTTAGGCTGCATAAAAAAACATTAAATGTTTCTCGGTATGTGTTTTTAATAGTGAAGAGGGCGACAGGACTTTAAAACAAACTATCGAAAAAAAAATGTTTGTTTTTCTTTCAGAAACACAGGTTGCAAAGTTTAGCACGTGATAATGAGTTGTAGATACAGTCACACTCATTCTTACACTCATTCTTACAGACACTCATTCTTACAGACACTCATTCTTATAGTGGATAAATAGATGATCGCGACGCGGCCAAGTCAAAATTATATATTTTAAATGGCAATAAATATTTTTACACTCACACACACATTAAAGTGACGCGCGATGTCCGAGAAACATTTAACTTTCTTTTATTTAGCCTAATTAATACTGACTAACACTACACTGGTTTGGTTACTGTTGTAGAATGTATAGAGTGTGTCCTGCATCTTAACTATTGTATTTCGTTATGAACACGATGCGGGTTTGGAGTGTTACAAAATGTAGATTGTTTGAACGGCCACTGAGTTGATGTGTAGAGTACGAAATGTTACAATATGCATCGTGATGAATATAAACCATACTAGTATTGATGGATAATGTAAAATGTAATTTCAGTGGATGCGTGTAATTAACTGTTCGTTAATACACTCAGGTGTTGTGTTGTGTGTGGGTTGGTTTGGTCAGACCTCTTGCCAAGCGAGCTGATATAACTTTTGTATTTCAATAATATGAATAAAGCAAATACAAAGGCATCAATGATGGTCACATAACACGTACTTCAGTTCGCGACAAAGGCTGAATATGAACTGGGCCTACCTCCCATAACAGAGACAGGTATTCATATGTCCTTAATGAACTCTACAAAGGTCGAATTAGTTTCTCACTATTTGGTTGTTCCTTGATGCAGTTATGGCTGATGGGACTCATTTTCAAGACCAGCAGGTAACATCACGGGTCTTCAGTCTTCTTCACTAGTGCTGTATCCATTATTATTTGAAATGATCGCATCCATTCCTGAGATGAGCACTGAACAAACAGGTTCGATCTCACTGATTACTGACGAAAGGTGGACATGACAGATTTGAACGCTAGAGCGCCCTTGAGAACTTGAAGTGTTAGTCATTAACAGAGAATTTCCAACACTAAAACGTAACCAGCTCTGGACTGTGGACTGATTCCGACTTCTCTGATTGACAAGGTAGATACTGTTGTTGCCTTCTATATTCCACAATATTGTATACATTACAGACCATTAGACTTGTCTAGGAGGACAGTGTTTGAACATCAAGAACGGACACCTCCAATTCAGGTTTGAACGTTTGATCCTGTCAGGAGCCAGTTTTAGAGAAGTGGTTGACGATGCTGAAAATGGTGAATGATACAACAGATGTTTGTGGAGAACTCTTGGATCGAGGGATTGAGGCTACTTGTATTTTTGCCCTCTTAATCGTGACTGTGTGCGAAGCAGGTAATATCTTTCTCCTTGTCGTCATCAAACGAACACCGACACTCAAAGGATTCTCGGGACTGCTCCTCCTCAACAACGAAGTGGTCCACTTTGTTGAGCAAATCATTTTCCTAATGTTATCGTCGTTAGCATGCATCAACCATGATAACAACCAGTCAGTCCTGCTATTGCCGGTAGTGGAACATTACGTTTCGGTGCTGAAACAGACATGGATGGCCTTGTCACTGTTCTTATTGCTAGGAATCAATGTCAATCTGTATGTGGCCATTTGCAAGAGTACAGTGTACAGCCAGATAATAACTGTGAAGAGAGGATACATTTTCATCATCATCTCTTGGGTCGTCAGCTTGACGCTAGGACTTAGTCCACTATATGCTGGTTCTGAGAATGACGGATGTCTAGACTTGACATCACTGTGGCTGACCGTCCTACATCTGATGTACGGGGTTGGGTCTGTAGCTGGAAACGCGTGGTTCCTCCACAAGGTGATCAAACAAAGACAGTCGCAAGGATCAACGAGTCATTCTACCCAGGAGAGACTGAAGCTGACGAAGTTCATTGTTATCTTGTCCATCAGTAATGCACTTATATTCATAACTATAACCCTGGCGGACACTTTCCGTGGAAGCCTAAAGTTAAGTGGACACAGTTACCTTTATTCTGCTGTACATGCTATATCCAGACTGTACTCCATCGGCCGCCCGTTCTACCTTCTGATGTTGTACAGACCATTATGGAAGACTACAAAGACACTCCTACGATGCCGCCCCCCTAATACAGTCTCCCCATCCGTAATACCGGTCACCGCTGCAGTGCCAAGCCAAAGAATCAACAATAGCGGACAAGTGAACTAATAGTGGACACGTTTCCAGGCCACAGCCATGAACTGGATCCAAGGGACATAACTCAGTTGACACCATTGGGTACACAGCTGTCGAAGTATGTTGTGTCGAAGTTGAATTTTCAGAGGTAAATAATTCGACAGAAGCTGAAAATAATGACTAAAGCAATAGGCAGGGAGTAAGTTATATCTTCGAGACAACAGTAAGTTCGGCCTAACGGTTTTGGGTATTCCTTAAGCAATAATACGATTGGTATCACTGTCTATATATAATGTCACACATGGAATTATCCTGCATAATTACAATGTACCTTTCTATCCTCTGGAAATTAATTTGCTATTAAGTGAAAGAAATTTGAACCCGAGTCTCCATATGGCCCCATATCTAAATCCAGATTAATTAATTTTAGCAGGACAATCATTGTACTGATAACGGCCCGTGGTGTGTCAGGAGATAAATTTAGACTGGAAGAAATTTGGACATTTGGACTTGTTTAGAAGGAGGGAGAACTTTTAGAACAGTTTCGTAGTGCATCTATTCTGAATCCGGAATTACAGATGGTTCTAGACGAGAATCTAAAATTTTCCACTGGAGTCATTGTTTGAGGCACACACATGCACGCACGCACACATACACGTAAACCAATATGTCATTTCCCAGATCATCGCTAGTTAAACAACCATAAGGGGCCAATTCCTAATCAGCTATAAGAACCTAAATCTTCAAGAAGCACAACGACTTTGGGATGATGGATTCAGAGTTATGTCCCTTAGATGACACGATCATTTCATCTGAGGTTCAAATCCTAGATCTGACTGCAATCATCACCGTTACTTTTCCAATACTTCGATCTCGCCAAGCAGTATCATGAATAATGGTAAAAGTCTTCGGATTGCTTTGCTTCTGGACGTCTCCACATTAACCTTACCCGACATGATGTTGCTGAAATGCTGGTCAAAGCAATCTTAAATCCCCAGCCACTTTCTCACTATAAGGTTATGCAGTCATCATCTAACATCAAACATTCTTTGCATTCCGGCAACATTTGGCCATCGCTTAAACTCTTTCATTATACGTTTTATCTGAATGTGTTCTCAAGTCCGAAATATTTTTTTGCTAGTTTGTAATTCTGTAATGTTGGTTGGCTCAGAAACGAGCGCGTCTGCGTTACAGTGATCTGTTCTCGATGATCCAGTGTCAGTCATTTCGAAATTAACTGAAGGTGGAAGCATGGTAGGCTCATAACAAACGAATTAGATTAGAATCATAAAACTTTAAAGAAATACAAATTCCAGAACTGATGTAAGTTTCATTTTGTGGTATTCATTAAAATTTCTAGGGGGACAGATTTTCCTCTTTGTTGGCGACATAAACATTCATGGTCGCATGTCTTAAATGTGTTTAAATTTCGATAATGTTGCTAAATGTATCCCCCTGTTGTACCCACGTCACTGACAATAAGCTGATAAAAAACGACGGATTGCACTTCGAATTCATGTCAAGAGATAATAGTGATATCGATAAATAAACCCCGGTCAAAGTTAAATTTGGGGGAAATCGGTTGGAAGCCTTTAAAACCATACGTCATCCCGTTGACGCCTTTGTTTAAATTACATTGTCCAACTTACAAAATTGATTAGTTACATTTGTTATGAGTAGATCTATGACATATGTTTCTGTTGTATACTAACTCTATGCTGTTTATGGTGAAACAGAAGTGGATGACATGACACATGTTCCTCTTTTGTTATTTAGCAAGGTCAGCAAGGTTCCGACTGTACAAAGGCTTCCTGCAAATTATCCACCAGACAAACCAGATATTGATATCATAAGCAACCTTCCACGTAGTCCCTCACGAGATCCCTTTAGGGATCTACCATTTATCATAACACTGGTTAGGTCAATGGAAGTCTGTCTCACAGTCCCTTAAGCACACAATTTCCCGTTACTGCATTGAAAGCCCACATGAAGCAAGTGTAGGTTTCTTCGGGTTCAGGTGATCTGACGGACTCTTTCCTCTCAATGGAGCTCCTTGTCAAGTTTTGACCTTCTGGGTCGCCCAGTGGTTACAGCGTTCGAAGACACTAGTTTTAGTCCCTTCATTGGGTACAATGTGTGAAACCCATTCCTGATGTTCATCGCTGTGATATTGCTGGAATGTTGCTAAACTAAACTGAAAATGAAATTATTCGTTTCTATCAAAGTTCTATTTATTCAGAGACTGGCTTTAGTCTAGGTCAGAGGGAATCAGATCGCCAAGATAACGTAGTCCTTTAAAGGGATGGATGGGTTGGCGGGATGGATATGTGTCATACACCTCACCCCGTGACCCTTGTGTCATTGTCATGGAAGTCTGTGTAGTATAGGTCCCACATACAAGTACACCCCCTCACACTCCCACCCCCATTGAGGTTGGTAGGTAACAGAAGGTTCCTCACTTGAATATGTGCTGTTTATCTGCGCAGTCATCAATAGTACAGGCTCATCAAGATATCATATCTGTATCTGATGGGAGAACGGGGGTTGAAAGCCTTCATTACTCATGACATCACTCTCGGAATTTCGATCCTTTTCTCCTTCACTTTAAAACTAATTTTATTACAATGTATTTCATTAGAATTCTAAAGAAACCTTTTGAAATAAGTGGCTGACGCGTTTCTAAATATATACTTGAAAAGTTTAGAAAGTTGTGTTCGTGTATGTGATTTTAAAATGATTCCACTTAAATGTATTAAAAGGAAATTCATAGTGAACATATTTATAATAAGTTTCTTCAATTACAATTCTAGGTAAAACCTTTGAAAAATAGTGCTTGAGATATTTCTAAATGTACATTCCTGGACGCTGAGATATCTGGTTATTTGTTGTCTCAGTGTATGTGATTTGACAACTGTTTCATGTAAATCTATTTATTGTAAATCTATTGTAAATATGTTTGTAGTAAATGCATTTCATTATAATTATAAACAAAACTCATGAAAAATAGTGTTTGAAATATTTCTAAACGCATTTTTCTGGACGCTGAGATGTCTTCAATTGGTTGACTTAGTGTATGTGATTTGACAAATTTTCATGTAAAGTTTAGTTATAGTAAATCTATTGTAAATATGTTTGTAGTGTATGTGATTTGACAACTGTTTCATATACATGTAACTTTATTTAAAGTAAATCTATCGTAAATATGTTTGTAGTAAATGCATTTCATTAAAATTCTAAACAAAACCTTTGAAAAAATAATGCTTAAAATATTTCTAAAGATATACTTGAAATATTTCTAAATATATACATTCATGGATGTTGATGTTTGTGAATTTCTTGAGTTAGTATAAGTGATTCATATGAATACAGAACTGTGCATATGTGGCCTGAAACCTGACTTATTATTATATCTTTGATATGTATTGTCCTTTATTATCGTAATCGCAATAAATATTTTATTGTACCATGTCATGTTCTGTTTTATGTTAAAGAGTTCCCTCCTGGGTAAAAATGTTGACATTTAGACAATTTAGAATCAATATTACGCTAGTGCCAAACCTTGAGAATGTAATGTCTTCATTCCAAGTGACACCACTCTGAGATTTTCGATGTTCTCCTCTTTCACCTTTGAAATTAATCACATATTTGTCGTATACATTATAGAGTTTTCACTGAAAAAAATACATTTTTATTTTTTGTATCTGAGGGTGTCTAAGTGCCGATTTGATACGTCTTATCTTATTCAAATGCTTAAAGAAGCTTTTCTCAAATTGAATCCTATCAAGAGACGTTTACTCTGTGGTAAAGTCTTCGTAAATAGTGTGAAACCCACTCCTGGTGTCCCCCGTCGTAATATTGCTAGAATATTGCGTAAAACTACACTCATTCTCTCATTTACTCTCTCATTCACATTCTGAAATATGAATACATATGTCAGCTGTGTCATAACATGTGAAAAGAAGTCACAGTCATACTGCAATTGATGGGAATTGACTGACTGATTGAGTTTAGGTAGCAATGTTCCAACAATATCATGGAAGGGGACATCAGAAATGGGCTTCATAATTTATATCAATGTGTGGAACCGAACCCCACTTTAAAACTACTAGGCTACCCCACCGTCCCCCTGGAATTGGTAGTGAGACCTGCACTGTATCTTGAATCAGTGCTATTACGGGGTTTCAAAGTGGGGAGAAGTTCGGATGCTATTTTCCTCAGAAGGATAAATGAAGGGATAGGGACTTGGTTTGGAAACATATTATTCCTTTAAACTTCAAATTCGGTTACAACAAGGGGTCTGGAATCTATTGTGCCAAGATCTAAATGAAGAGGCGATAGTTGGATCGTGGAACGTTCTCTGCCCCGTGGTCTCAGAAAAAAGGTTAATTTGCTGACGTCTTTTGTTTTGTTAACACGTTATTATAATTAACAAATTAAACCATACTAGTATTGATGGATCATGTAAAATGTAATTTCAGTGGATGCGTGTAATTAACTGTTCGTTAATACACTCAGGTGTTGTGTTGTGTGTGGGTTGGTTTGGTCAGACCTCTTGCCAAGCGAGCTGATATAACTTTTGTATTTCAATAATATGAACAAGGGAAATACAAAGGCATCAATGATGGTCACATACCACGTACTTCAGTTCGCGACAGAGGCTAAATATGAACAGGGCCTACCTCCCATAACAGAGACAGGTATTCATATGTCCTTAATGAACTCTACAAAGATCGAATTAGTTTCTCACTATTTGGTTGTTCCTTGATGCAGTTATGGCTGATGGGACTCATTTTCAAGACCAGCAGGTAACATCACGGGTCTTCAGTCTTCTTCACTAGTGCTGTCTTCATTATTATTTGAAATGATCGCATCCATTCCTGAGATGAGCACTGAACAAACAGGTTCGATCTCACTGAATACTGAAGAAAGGTGGACATAACAGATTTGAACGCTAGAGCGCCCTTGAGAACTTGAAGTGTCAGTCATTACAACATCAAGAACGGACACCTCCAATTCAGGTTTGAACTTTTGATCCTGTCAGGAGCCAGCTTTAGAGAAGTGGTTGACGATGCTGAAAATGGTGAATGATACAACAGATGTTTGTGGAGAACTCTTGGATCGAGGGATTGAAGATGCTTGTATTTTTGCCCTCTTAATCGTGACTGTGTGCGAAGCAGGTAATATCTTTCTCCTTGTCGTCATCAAACGAACACCGACACTCAAAGGATTCTCGGGACTGCTCCTCCTCAACAACGAAGTGGTCCACTTTGTTGAGCAAATCATATTCCTAATGTTATCGTCGTTAGCATGCATCAACCATGATAACAACCAGTCAGTCCTGCTATTGCCGGTAGTGGAACATTACGTTTCGGTGCTGAAACAGACATGGATGGCCTTGTCACTGTTCTTATTGCTAGGAATCAATGTCAATCTGTATGTGGCCATTTGCAAGAGTACAGTGTACAGCCGGATAATAACTGTGAAGAGAGGATACATTTTCATCATCATCTCTTGGGTCGTCAGCTTGACGCTAGGACTTAGTCCGCTATATGCTGGTTCTGAGAATGACGGATGTCTAGACTTGACATCACTGTGGCTGACGGTCCTACATCTGATGTACGGGGTTGGGTCTGTGGTTGGAAACGCGTGGTTCCTCCACAGGGTGCTCAAGCATAGGCAGTCGCAAGGATCAACGAGTCATTCTACCCAGGAGAAACTGAAGCTGACGAAGTTCATTGTTATCTTGTCCATCAGTAATGCACTTATATTCATAACTATAACCCTGGCGGACACTTTCCGTGTAAGCCTAACGTTAAGTGGATACAGTTACCTTTTGCTTGCTGTACATAGTATATACAGAGTTTACTCCATCGGCCGCCCGTTCTACCTTCTGATGTTGTACAGACCATTATGGGAGACTACAAAGACCCTCCTACGATGCCGTCCCCGTAAAAGAGTCTCCCCATCCGTAATACTGGTCACCGCTGCAGTGCCAAGCCAAAGAATCAATAACAGTGGACAAGTGGATAAATAGTGGACACGTTTCCGGGCCATAGCAGTAAACTGGATCCAAGGCACGTAGCTCAGTTGACGCCTTTGGGTACACAGCTGTCGAAGTATGTACAAACACCGTTGTGTCGAAGTTGAATTTACAAAAGTAAATAATTCGACAGAAGCTGAAAATAATGACTAAAGGCTGTGAGTACGTTATACAGTAAGTTCGACCTAACTGTTTTTGGTATTCCTTAAGCAATAATACGACTGGTATCACTGTCTATATATAATGTCACAAATGAAACTGTCATACATAATTACAATGTACCTTACCATCCTCTTCAAATTATTTTGCTGTTAAGTGAAAGACATTTAAATCCGCGTCTCCATGTGGGATCTCTGGTCGCCATATCTAAATCCAGATTAATTAATTTTAGCAGGAAAATGTTCCCATTGTACTAATAATGGCCCGTGTGGTGTGTCAGGACATAAATTTAGACTGGAAGAAATTTGGACATTGGGACTTGTTTAGAAGGAGCGAGTACTTCTAGAACAGTTTCGTAGTGCATCTATTCTGAATCCAGAATTACAGATGGTTTTCCACTGGATTCACTGTTCGAGGCACACGCACGCACGCACGCACGCTCGCACGCACGCACGCACGCACGCACGCACGCACGCACGCACGTAAACCAATATGTCATTTTCGAAATTATTGCTAGTTAAACAACCATAAGGGGCAAATTCCTTATCATTTATAGGAACCTAAATCTTCAAGAAGAATCTTGGGGATGTTGGACTCAGAGTTACGTCCCTTGGATGACACGATCATTTCATCTGAGGTTCAAATCCTAGATTTGACTGCAATCATGATCTTTGCTTTTCCAAAACTTCCATCTCCCCAAGCAGTATCATGAATAATGGTAAAAGTCTTCGGACTGCTTTGCTTCTGGACGTCTCCACATTAACCTTACCCGACATGATGTTGCTGAAATGCTGGTCAAAGCAATCTTAAATCCCCAGCCACTTTCTCACTATAAGGTTATGCAGTCATCATCTAACATCAAACATTCTTTGCATTCTGGCAACATTTGGTCATTGCTTGAACTCTTTAAATTATACGTTTTATCTGAATGTGTTCTCAAGTCAGAAATATTTTGTTGATGGTTTGTAATTCTGTAATGTTGGTTGGCTCAGAAACGAGCGCGTCTGCGTTACAGTGATCTGTTCTCGATGATCCAGTGTCAATCATTTCGAAATTAACTGAAGGTGGAAGCATGGTAGGCTCATAACAAACGAATTAGATTAGAATCATAAAACTTTAAAGAAATACAAATTCCAGAACTGATGTAAGTTTCATTTTGTGGTATTCATTAAAATGTCTAGGGGGACAGATTTTCCTCTTTGTTGGTGACATAAACATTCATGGTCGCATGTCTTAAATGTGTTTAAATTTCGATAATGTTGCTAAATGTATCCCCCTGTTGTACCCACGTCACTGACAATAAGCCCACATGAAGCAAGTGTAGGTTTCCTCAGGTTCCGCTGATCTGACGGACTCAATGAAGCTCCTCCGGGTAGCCCAGTGGTTAAAGCGTTCGAAGACACTAGTTTTAGTCCCTTCAATGGGTACAATGTTTAAAACCCATTCCTGATGTTCATCGCTGTGATATTGCTGGAATGTTGCTAAACTAAACTGAAAATGAAATTATTTGTTTCTGTCAAATTTCTATTTATTCAGAGACTGGGCTTTAGTCAAGGTCAGAGGGAATCAGATCGCGAAGATAACATAGTCCTTTAAAGGGATGGATGGGTTGGCGGGATGGATATGTGTCATACACCTCACCCCGTGACCCTTGTGTCATTGTCATGGAAGTCAGTGTAGTATAGGTCCCACATACAAGTACACCCACTCACACCCACACCCCCATTGAGGTTGGTAGGTAACAGAAGGTTCCTCACTTGAATATGTGCTGTTTATCTGCGCAGTCATCAATAGTACAGGCTCATCAAGATATCATATCTGTATCTGATGGGAGAACGGGGGTTGAAAGCCTTCATTACTCATGACATCACTCTCGGAATTTCGATCCTTTTCTCCTTCACTTTAAAACTAATTTTATTACAATGTATTTCATTAGAATTCTAAAGAAACCTTTTGAAATAAGTGGCTGACGTGTTTCTAAATATATACTTGAAAAGTTTAGAAAGTTGTGTTCGTGTATGTGATTTTAAAATGATTCCACTTAATTTTATTAAAAGGAAATTCATAGTGAACATATTTATAATAAGTTTCTTCAATTACAATTCTAAACAAAACCTTTGAAAAATAGTGCTTGAGATATTTCTAAATGTACATTCCTGGACGCTGAGATGTCTGGTTATTTGTTGTCTCAGTGTATGTGATTTGACAACTGTTTCATGTAAATCTATTTATTGTAAATCTATTGTAAATATGTTTGTAGTAAATGCATTTCATTATAATTATAAACAAAACTCATGAAAAATAGTGTTTGAAATATTTCTAAACGCATTTTCCTGGACGCTAAGATGTCTTCAATTGGTATGTGATTTGACAAATTTTCATGTATAGTTTAGTTATAGTAAATCTATTGTAAATATGTTTGTACTAAACGCTTTTCATTAAAATTCTAAACAAAACCTTTGAAGAAATAATTGTTGAATTATTTCTAAATGTATTTTCATGGACGCTGAGATGTCTCTAATTATTTTTGATTTAGTGTATGTGATTTGACAACTGTTTCATATACATGTAACTTTATTTAAAGTAAATCTATCGTAAATATGTTTGTAGTAAATGCATTTCATTAAAATTCTAAACAAAACCTTTGAAAAAATAATGCTTAAAATATTTCTAAAGATATACTTGAAATATTTTTAAATATATACATTCATGGATGTTGATGTTTGTGAATTTCTTGAGTTAGTATAAGTGATTCATATGAACACAGAAAAGGGTGCATATGTGGCCTGAAACCTGACTTATTATTATATCTTTGATATGTATTGTCCTTTATTATCGTAATCGCAATAAATATTTTATTGTACCATGTCATGTTCTGTTTTATGTTAAAGAGTTCCCTCCTGGGTAAAAATGTTGACATTTAGACAATTTAGAATCAATATTACGCTAGTGCCAAACCTTGAGAATGTAATGTCTTCATTCCAAGTGACACCACTCTGAGATTTTCGATGTTCTCCTCTATCACCTTTAAAATTAATCACATATTTGTCGTATACATTATAGAGTTGTTACTGAAAAAGATATATTTTGAATTTTTGTATCTGAGGGTGTCTAAGTGCAGATTTGATACGTCTTATCTCATTCAAATGCTTAAAGAAGCTTTTCTCAAATTGAATCCTATCAAGAGACGTTTACTCTGTGGTAAAGCCTTCGTAAATAGTGTGAAACCCACTCCTGGTGTCCCCCGTCGTAATATTGCTAGAATATTGCGTAAAACTACACTCACTCTCTCATTTACTCTCCCATTCACATTCTGAAATATGAATACATATGTCAGCTGTGTCATAAGATGTGAAAAGAAGTCACAGTCATACTGCAATTGATGGGAATTGACTGACTGATTGAGTTTAGGTAGCAATGTTCCAACAATATCATGGAAGGGGACATCAGAAATGGGCTTCATAATTTATATCAATGTGTGCAACCGAACCCCACTTTAAAACTACTAGGCTACCCCACCGTCCCCCTGGAATTGGTAGTGAGACCTGCACTGTACCTTGAATCATTGGTATTAAGGGGTTTCAAAGTGGAGAGAAATTCGGATGCTATTTTCCTCAGAAGGGTAAATGAAGGGATAGAGACTTGACTTGGAACATATCATTCCTTTAAATTTCAAATTCGGTTACAACAAGGGGTCTGGAAAATATTGTGCCAAGATCTAAATGAAGAGGCGATAGTTGGATCGTGGAACGTTCTCTGCCCCGTGGTCTCAGACAAAAGGTTAATTCGCTGACGTCTTTTCTGTGTCAACGCGTTCTAATAATTAATCAGTTAAACCATACTAGTATTGATGGATCATGTAAAATGTAATTTCAGTGGATGCGTGTAATTAACTGTTCGTTAATACACTCAGGTGTTGTGTTGTGTGTGGGTTGGTTTGGTCAGACCTCTTGCCAAGCGAGCTGATATAACTTTTGTATTTCAATAATATGAATAAGGGAAATACAAAGGCATCAATGATGGTCACATAACACGTACCTCAGTTCGCGACAGAGGCTAAATATGAACTGGGCCTACCTCCCATAACAGATACAGGTATTCATATGTCCTTAATGAACTCTACAAAGGTCGAATTAGTTTCTCACTATTTGGTTGTTCCTTGATGCTGCTATGGCTGATGGGACTCATTTTCAAGACCAGCAGGTAACATCACGGGTCTTCAGTCTTTCTTCACTAGTGCCGTCTCCATTATTATTTGAAATGATCGCATCCATTCCTGAGATGAGCACTGAACAAACAGGTTCGATCTCACTGAATACTGAAGAAAACTGGCCATAACGAATTGAACGCTAGACGGCCATAGAGAACGTGAAGTGTCAGTCATTACAACATCAAGAACGTACACCTCCAATTCAGGTTTGAACTTTTGATCCTGTCAGGAGCCAGCTTTAGAGAAGTGGTTGACGATGCTGAAAATGGTGAATGATACAACAGATGTTTGTGGAGAAATCTTGGATCGCAGTATTGAAGATGCTTGTATTTTTGCCCTCTTAATCGTCACTGTGTGCGAAGCAGGTAATATCTTTCTCCTTGTCGTCATCAAACGAACACCGACACTCAAGGGATTTTCGGGACTGCTCCTCCTCAACAACGAAGTGGTCCACTTTGTTGAGCAAATCATATTCCTAATGTTAACGTTAGCTTGCATCAACCATGATAACAACCAGTCTGTCCTGCTATTGCCGGTAGTGGAACATTACGCTGTGGTAGTGAAACAGACATGGATGGCCTTGTCACTGTTCTTATTGCTAGGAATCAATGTCAATCTGTATGTGGCCATTTGCAAAAGTACAGTGTACAGCCAGATAATAACTGTGAAGAGAGGATACATTTTCATCATCATCTCTTGGGTCGTCAGCTTGACGCTAGGGCTTAGTCCGCTATATGCTGGTTCTGAGAATGACGGATGTCTCGACTTGACATCACTGTGGCTGACGGTCCTACATCTGATGTACGGCAGTCGCAAGGATCAACGAGTCATTCTACCCAGGAGAAACTGAAGCTGACGAAGTTCATTGTTATCTTGTCTATCAGTAATGCACTTATATTCATAACTATAACCCTGGCGGACACTTTCCGTGTAAGCCTAACGTTAAGTGGATACAGTTACCTTTTGCTTGCTGTACATAGTATATACAGAGTTTACTCCATCGGCCGCCCGTTCTACCTTCTGATGTTGTACAGACCATTATGGAAGACTACAAAGACACTCCTTCGATGCCGTCCCCCTAATACAGTCTCCCCATCCGTAATATCGGTCACCGCTGCAGTGCCAAGCCAAAGAATCAACAATAGTGGACAAGTGAACTAATAGTGGACACGTTTCCGGGCCACAGCCATGAACTGGATCCAAGGGACATAACTCAGTTGACACCATTGGGTACACAGCTGTCGAAGTATGTTGAATTTTCAAAGGTAAATAATTCGACAGAAGCTGAAAATAATGACTAAAGCAATAGGCAGGGAGTAAGTTATAACTTCGAGACAACAGTAAGTTCGACCTAACGGTTTTGGGTATTCCTTAAGCAATAATACGACTGGTATCACTGTCTATATATAATGTCACACATGAAATTATCCTGCATAATTACAATGTACCTTTCTGTCCTCTGGAAATTAATTTGCTATTAAGAGAAAGAAATTTGAACCCGAGTCTCCATATGGCCCCATAAAAGACACTCCTACGATGCCGTCCCCCCAATACAGTCTCCCCATCCGTAATACCGGTCACCGCTGCAGTGCCAAGCCAAAGAATCAACAACAGTGGACAAGTGGATAAATAGTGGACACGTTTCCGGGCCATAGCAGTAAACTGGATCCAAGGCACGTAGCTTAGTTGACACCTTTGGGTACACAACTGTCGAAGTATGTACAAACACCGTTGTGTCGAAGTTGAATTTACAAAAGTAAATAATTCGACAGAAGCTGAAAATAATGACTAAAGGCTGTGACTACGTTATACAGTAAGTTCGGCCCAACGGTTTTGGGTATTCCTTAAGCAATAATACGATTGGTATCACTGTCTATATATAATGTCACACATGAAATTATCACGCATAATTACAATGTACCTTACCATCCTCTTCAAATTATTTTGCTGTTAAGTGAAAGACATTTAAATCCGCGTCTCCATGTGGGATCTCTGGTCGCCATATCTAAATCCAGATTAATTAATTTTAGCAGGAAAGTGTTCCCATTGTACTAATAATGGCCCGTGTGGTGTGTCAGGAGATAAATTTAGACTGGAAGAAATTTGGACATTGGGACTTGTTTAGAAGGAGCGAGTACTTCTAAAACAGTTTCGTAGTGCATCTATTCTGAATCTATCTATTCTGAATCCATCTATTCTGAATTACAGATGGTTTTCCACTGTATTCACTGTTTGAGGCACACGCACGCTTGCACGCACGCACGCACGCACGCACGCACGTAAACCAATATGTCATTTTCGAAATTATTGCTAGTTAAACAACCATAAGGGGCAAATTCCTTATCATTTATAGGAACCTAAATCTTCAAGAAGAATCTTGGGGATGATGGATTCAGAGTTACGTCCCTTAGATGACACGATCATTTCATCTGAGGTTCAAATCCTAGATTTGACTGCAATCATGATCTTTGCTTTTCCAAAACTTCCATCTCCCCAAGCGATATCATGAAAAGTGGTAAAAGTCTTCGGACTGCTTTGCTTCTGGACGTCTCCACATTAACCTTACCCGACAAGATGTTGCTGAAATGCTGGTCAAAGCAATCTTAAATCCCCAGCCACTTTCTCACTATAAGGTTATGCAGTCATCATCTAACATCAAACATTCTTTGCATTCTGGCAACATTTGGTCATTGCTTGAACTCTTTAAATTATACGTTTTATCTGAATGTGTTCTCAAGTCAGAAATATTTTGTTGATGGTTTGTAATTCTGTAATGTTGGTTGGCTCAGAAACGAGCGCGTCTGCGTTACAGTGATCTGTTCTCGATGATCCAGTGTCAATCATTTCGAAATTAACTGAAGGTGGAAGCATGGTAGGCTCATAACAAACGAATTAGATTAGAATCATAAAACTTTAAAGAAATACAAATTCCAGAACTGATGTAAGTTTCATTTTGTGGTATTCATTAACATTTCTGGGGGGACAGATTTTCCTCTTTGTTGGCGACATAAACATTCATGGTCGCATGTCTTAAATGTGTTTAAATTTCGATAATGTTGCTAAATGTATCCCCCTGTTGTACCCACGTCACTGACAATAAGCCCACATGAAGCAAGTGTAGGTTTCCTCAGGTTCCGCTGATCTGACGGACTCAATGAAGCTCCTCCGGGTAGCCCAGTGGTTAAAGCGTTCGAAGACACTAGTTTTAGTCCCTTCATTGGGCACAATGTTTGAAACCCATTCCTGATGTTCATCGCTGTGATATTGCTAGAATGTGAAAGTGGCTGTGGCTGACGCGTTTCTAAATATATACTTGAAAAGTTTAGAAAGTAACTGTTGATTGTGTTCGTGTATGTGATTTTAAAATGATTCCACTTAAATGTATTAAAAGGAAATTCATAGTGAACATATTTATAATAAGTTTCTTCAATTACAATTCTAGGCAAAACCTTTGAAAAATAGTGCTTGAGATATTTCTAAATGTACATTCCTGGACGCTGAGATGTCTGGTTATTTGTTGTCTCAGTGTATGTGATTTGACAACTGTTTCATGTAAATCTATTTATTGTAAATCTATTGTAAATATGTTTGTAGTAAATGCATTTCATTATAATTATAAACAAAACTTATGAAAAATAGTGCTTGAAATATTTCTAAACGCATTTTCCTGGACGCTGAGATGTCTTCATTTGGTTGACTTAGTGTATGTGATTTGACAAATTTTCATGTAAAGTTTAGTTATTGTAAATCTATTGTAAATATGTTTGTACTAAACGCTTTTCATTAAAATTCTAAACAAAACCTTTGAAAAAATAATTGTTGAATTATTTCTAAATGTATTTTCATGGACGCTGAGATGTCTCTAATTTGTTGATTTAGTGTATGTGATTTGACAACAGTTTCATATAACTTTATATAAAGTAAATCTATTGTAAATATGTTTGTAGTAAATGAAAGCTTTGAAAAAATAATGCTTAAAATATTTCTAAAGATCTACTTGAAATATATATACATTCATGGATGTTGATGTTTGTGAATTGCTTGAGTTAGTATAAGTGATTCATATGAACACAGAAAAAGGTGCATATATGGCCTGAAACAAATTATTATTATATCTTTGATATATATTGTCCTTTATTATCGTAATCGCAATAAATATTTTATCGTATCATGTCATGTTCTGTTTTATGTTAAAGAGTTCCCTCCTGGGTAAAAATGTTGACATTTAGACAATTTAGAATCAATATTACGCTAGTGCCGGACTCCAAATCTTGAGAATGTAATGTCTTCATTACAAGTGACATTACTCTGACATTTTCGATGTTCTTCTCTTTCACCTTTGAAATTAATCACATATTTGTCGTATACATTATAGAGGTTTTACTGAAAAAAATACGTTTTTAATTTTTGTATCTGAGGGTGTCTAAGTGCCGATTTGATACGTCTGATCTTATTTAAATACTTAAAGAGGCTTTTCTCAAATTGAATCCTACCGAGAGACGTTTACTCTCTTGTAAAGCCTTCGTAAATAGTGTGAAACCCACTCCTGGTGTCCCCCGCCGTAAATATTGCTAGAATATTGCGTAAAACTACACTCACCCACTTACTCACATTCTGAAATATGGATACATATGTCAGCTGTATCAGTACATGCTGAGAAGAAGTACAATCATACTGAAGTTGATGGGAATTGAGTGACTGGTCGAGTGAGTTTAGGTCGTTTGTAGCAATGCTCCAGCAATATCACGCGGGGGACATCAGAAATGGGCTTCATAATTTATATTGATGTGGGGAACCGAACCCCACTTTAAAACTACTAGGCTCTCCACAAAATTCACAGCATTTTCAAACTTTACCAAAAGAAAAACAAACTATTTGAAATTTAGTTTTTAGTATTCATACCGCTGAGAAAAATCTGAAATTGACATAATTCGAGAAATTACCCTATGGGGACTTCGGGTTTTTGACTTTGTATACGTAGTTGTATACTTACTACACATTGTTTAAATTATGCTTGTTGTCCGCATATGTGGACGTAGGTTCTCACGAGAATATTATTCCTTTAAAATTCGGTTCCAACAAGGGGTCTGGAATATATTGTACCAAGATCTAAATGAAGAGGCGATAGCTGGATCGTGGAACGTTCTCTGCCCCGTGGTCTCAGACAAAAGGTTAATTAGCTGACGTCGGCGGCGGGTCTTTTCTTTACTCAGTGGACAGATCTGCTCCCCATAGAGAACACAAACAGGACATTTGAGAACTGTAGATGTTGTCGTGAAGATACGACTGGTCGATGACACGTTAGCTATTCAATAAGTCCGTTCTGCCACAAACTAACGGTGTCATGTGCGCAACTCGCTAAATATTTTCTTTTTAAACCAGTAATACACTCTAAACCATCAATGCTCTCGAAACCAGTAATACCCTCGAAACCACTGAAAAATGATTTAATCAGGTTTACATGAACTACGATTCTATGGACCGGGTTAATAAACGGTCCTTTAAAGGATAGCTCGGTCTATAACACCGACATGACTTATACTGACTGCACTTTGGTTCTAACGAAAACTTCCATGCCCCATATAGGTGATTTGCTTTCGTTTCAGTTATGAGAAGCTTCTAAACTGATATTATTCCCTGTAAAGATACACAGAAATGACAAGATGATGGACATATTTTCGTCGAGATAGCGCAAGCGTGTCAAATGACAAGGCGTCATAAGGGAGGTAGAAGCGAATTGCTCTTTCTCACAAATATCTATATTTCAGAGACACAGGACACGCGTTCAGTTGATAGATTGAACATTTAATCACATTTAATCGAAAATCGAGTTATGACTGGAATATGAACTTATTATAAAACGTCGAGGAAAAACTGGTGTAGTTGAAAGTTAACTGGAGAAAAATCATAAAACCCCAGCGAGGTGGTTTTGCAGATAGACAATATTTTCAAGACAAATGTTCCGCGGTAGTTATAAAAGGAAAGCAATCAATCCTTAATAAAATATAATGCGCAGGTCGTGTCAGGGCGGATGGACTCAAATTAAATGGAGAGGTGAGAAGGTTCTCCTCTGTGAAAAACTGCGAAACCAATATAGTGGAGACATATTGCAAAGATATTTCACCGTTGCTGGACGAGGAGTTATATAAAACTGCATAAATGACGAGTGAAAGCTGTCCAAGTGGGGAGTATTGATATTTTTACTTTTTTAAATGAAATTCTGACTCTCATAAAAAAGAGTTCGTTTGAAAAGAAATGTTAAAGGAAGAGCCCCTGTCCACTCTGCTTTCATAACCGTATATTTCTCTGCCTAACGCGGAAAACATAATTCAGTCCACGTTGGGAAGTTCATACATCTTGTCTCCCTTTCAATAAGCAGTGCACGGTATCGTATGCATAAATACACCGTCACATGAAAGGAAACATTTGTTGAATTTTGGATGAGTTCATCTGTCTTAGTGTCTGTATGCATTAAAGTTTGAAGAAATCGCTTGAGTGAGTGAGTGAGTGAGTGAGTGAGTGAGTTTAGGTTTTTACTGGTATTCCAGTTATATCACTGCCTGTCCGCTCGATGAGCGAGAGAATTTATTTTTACGCCGCTTTTAGCAATATTTCAGAAATATCATGGCTGGGGCTAGCAGACATGGGCTAAGGTTTCCGAAGCTCTGTTAGCGGTAAGATTAGTCGTAAGTGCCATACATCAACATTAACTTACGACTGACTTAGCACTAAGATATCTTCGAAAATCTAGGCCCAGGGCTTTGCACCAATATGAGCAATCGAAGCCGGATCTTAGTGGTGACGAGTGAACGCTTTAACCAATGGGCTCCCCCACCGCTCCGCCAGTTTGATGAAACCCAGAAGTAATTCTGATCTCAGTTGCTTTAGTTAATACTTGGGTGAGTGAGTGAGTTTAGTTGTACGCTGTTGATCACTAGATTGTCAGGTCCAGACTCGATTATTTACTGACCGCCGCCATATAACTGGAATATTACTGAGTTTTGCGTAGAGCAAAAAACAAAGAACATGCTCGCGATTCGAACCAACGAGTGAGTGAGGGGATATTCTTTTACGTCGCTTCTAGCCATATTCCGGGAATATCCCATCGGAGTTATCTAAAGAATAATATTATGAAGAAAATCTTACGGATCGGAAGAACTTGGATAGTGTTTGCCTTAAAGGAGGCATGTGTCAGAAAAATAAGTTTACAAGGAAGCACATCTGAAGATAGGGTAGGTTTACCTCCTGGTCCCGGTTTGAAAAGAGTCGATTAACAAGGAGGCTGGGTTGCAGAACGTAAGACAAGAAGGAAGCTGGGTTGTAGAACGTAGGTTAAGAAAGAGGATGAGTTGTAGAACGTGGGATAAGAGGGAGACTTGGTTGTAGGACGTGGGATAAGAGGGAGACTTGGTTGTAGGACGTGGGATCAGAAGGATTATTGGTTGTAGGACGTGGGATAAGAGGGAGACTTGGTTGTATTACGTGGGATAAGAGTGAGACTTGGTTGTAGAACGTGGGATAAGAGAGACACTTGGTTGTAGGACGTGGGTTAAGAGGGAGACTTGGTTGTAGGACGTGGGATCAGAAGGATTATTGGTTGTAGGACGTGGGATAACAGTGAGACCTGATTGTAGGGCGTGGCATAAGAGGGAGACTTGGTTGTAGAACGTGGGATAAGAGGGAGACCTGGTTGTAGGACGTGGGATAAGAGGGAAACTTGGTTGTAGAACGTTGGATCAGAAGGATTATTGGTTTAGAACGTGGGATAAGAGGGAGACTTGGTTGTAAGACGTGGGATCAGAAGGATTATTGGTTGTAGGACGTGGGATAAGAGTGAGACCTGATTGTAGGGCGTGGCATAAGAGGGAGACTTGGTTGTAGGACGTGGGATAAGATGAGACTTGATTGTAGGACGTGGGATAAGAGGGATTATTGGTTGTAGGACGTGGGATAAGAGGGATTATTGGTTGTAGGACGTGGGATCAGAAGGAATATTGGTTGTGGAACGTGGGATAAGAGGGAGACTTGGTTGTAGAACGTGGGATAAGAGGGAGACTTGGTTGTAGAACGTGGGCTCAGAAGGATTATTGGTTGTAGGACGTGGGATAATAGGGAGGCTTCAGTGTAGAATGAGGTATTAGAAGGGTGGTGTGTTGTAGAACGTAAACGAACAGGAAGGCTGTCCCGTAGAACATTCTCGGTTTGTAGAGATTATTTGGTTACAAGGGGCACTGTTTGTAGAGGATTACATTGTTGTCGTTTTGGGAGATAGCAAGCTTGAATAAACCAATCTATGTTTGCAGTTTAGATGTACATGTAAGAGCAATGCCTCTGTAAAAGAAGAAAGGTATGTCGATTTCACTTAACATTCACAAAGTTTCTAGTTTTGTCAACAAATAAATGGTGTGAATCAGGCTCTTATTGGCCGGGACCATGTTTGTACCTACAGTCCGACGTACAGTCATGGAAGCACATTGTCTCCCTCCCAGCCCTATCTGTAACGCAAAAGCCAGCAAGACTATATTTTCCTCGTCTTCAGGCCACGTCCCTGTAGCCCCGTTTCAATTAAAACAGAGTTATATTTAACTATCAACATTACATATTTTCAGAATGTAGAGTTGCAAAAATTGGTTGTCAACAGTTTTCCTCACAAATCAACATCAGTCGATAAACTTGTGTGCTGACGTTCTAACGTCGACGTTTCTCACCCCACGCAACGACGGCACTGAGTATGAATTCAGCATTAAAATATGCTGTTCATATCAATAACATTGCACCACGTAAATGCTGTACTAGGCAAACTGTATCCACTGCAAATGGATCCTGTTTATGGTTAAAATAACGTGCAATTTTATGCATGCATATTTGAAAACGTCACAATACACGTGTTCGTTTTTGTCTGCTTGCGTAAAATGGAGACTATGTGCATGGCAATAAATCGACACTCAAAGGCAACATTTATCGCCCTAGATGGCCGTGGTTTATTTACAATAATGCTTTCGTTGTGTATGGAGTTTATCGATCGATGATGCGACCAGGAAGTTCAGCGTTACGTGTTTTCTGTTGACTATTTGTTTGCATGATTCGAAGCACCCATCAAACCTTGACCTCAGTGCCATGGCTCCCGAATCATTGCAATTACCATTATTACACTACAATGGAAGCTGTCAAAACCGGTATCTGACCAATCCGGCAAGTTGTCAACACCGACATAAAATTTCAGTCCCGTCCGTGGCATGTACATATATCATCAGACGTACATTCCGGCATATTGTCTAAACCGGATTATTTCCTCAGTCACATTAAGAATAAGCCCCACCTCAATGTTTATGAACTAGTGAGAACGCATTAGCGTCGTATGTTGATATACCCTACTACCCTAAATACGTTTCCCTTCACAAAAGGGGAGGGGAGTGGGGTAGTCTAGCGGTTAAAGCGTTCGATCCCTCACCATCCAAACCAATTTATCCTTTCTAAAACCTCATTTTGCGGTCATGTAGAGTGAGTGAGTGTGCGAGTAAGATGTTACGCTGCTTTTAGCAATATTAGATCAATGTATATGGGTACAATTTGTGAAGCTCATTTCTGGTGTCCCCCGCCGTGATTTTGCTCTAATATTGGAAACAGCGCCGTAAAACCGTACTCACTCACTAAAGTGAGCATCACTTGTTTTTCGTTGTATCTATCTGTCGAGTAGTGTAGCCACGGGCGTTAATGTGTCTGGAGTCAGTGACTCTGGAGCCGTGGAGCTATGGACCAGCATAATAAATACAAAATTCATTGAAATATATTTAATGACATCATTGGAGAACCTCGAAGGGGAATGGTCTACGTCGCTACACTCTACCCACTAAACCGTTTATCCCTAAACATTACCAAGGACTGTTGCGAATTCCAAACGCAATTATGATTTTGTGAGGTTTCTTTGTGTCTAAGATATATTAGTACATCGTCAGCAAACCATGCCTGTCGTAAGTGGCAGGCATGGGTTTCTGATTTGGTTGACAGAGGTCATCATATCCTATTTTGGTAGATCGATGCTCATGATGTTGATCAATGGATTAGGAACACAGTTTCTCCTCCCCTTTGATCCTGTCATAAGTATACTTAACCGACTTCCCTCACACATCTATATTACACCACCCTTAACCACCAATTCTGCAGCATCCATACTCATATCCCTCACCTGAAGTATCCATACTCACATCCCTCACCTGACGTATCCATACTCACACCCCTCACCTGAAGCATCCATACTCACATACCTCACCTGAAGCATCCATACTCACATCCCTCACTTGTAGCATCCAAACTCACATCCCTCGCATGCAGCATCCATACTCACACCCATCACCTGCAGCATCCATACTCCATTTCTCGTCTGTCAGTGTGACTCAGTTTATAAACGACCCGTGAAGATCCGGGTTAGAGTGATATTCAGTAACCAATGCTTGTGGTAAGAGGCGACTAAATGGATCTTGTGGTGAGGCTTGCTGACTTGGTTGACAAGTCATCGGTTCCCAAATGCGCAGATAGGTGCTCATGCTGTTGATCAATGAATTTCCTGGTCCAGACTCAATTATTTGCTGACCGCTGCCTCACTCGCTCACTCAATATATACACCCACCTCCCTTACCAATCAATCCCTCCCTACCTATCCCCTCACCAAACAATGACACCCCGTCAAAACCTTCATCCACCTCCTTCACAATCAGTCCCACCTAATACATGGCGTGCCCACTCCACCCGTACCTTGCATCTCCCATATATCCACCCAAGTCCCTCACCCATCTATCCCACTCCACTCATGCCCTGTTCATCCCATGTATACTCACACCCAGCTCCCTCACCCATCTGTCCCACCCCACTCATGCCCTGTTCATCCCATGTATACACACACCCAGCTCCCTCACCCATCTAACCCACCCCACTCATGCCCTGTTCATCCCATGTATACACACACCCAGCTCCCTCACCCATCTATCCCACCCCACTCGTACCCTGCTCATCCCATGTATCCTCTCAGTCACCTGCCTCACCCATCTATCCCACCCCACTCATGCCTTGTTCATCCCATGTATACACACACCCAGCTCCCTATCCCATCTATCCCAACCCACTCCTACCCTGCACATCCCATGTATCCTCTCACTCACCTCCCTCACCCATCTATCCCACCCCACTCTTTCCCTGCTCATCCCATGTATCCACTCACTCACCTCCCTCACCCATCTATCTCACCCCACTCCTACCCTGCTCATCCCATGTATACACACACCCAGCTCCCTCACCCATCTAACCCACCCCACTCATGCCCTGTTCATCCCATGTATACACACACCCAGCTCCCTCACCCATCTATCTCACCCCACTCGTACCCTGCTCATCCCATGTATCCTCTCAGTCACCTCCCTCACCCATCTATCCCACCCCATTTGTACCCTGCTCATCCCATGTATCCACTCACTCACCTCCCTCACCCATGTATCTCACCCCATTTGTACCCTGCACATCCCATGTATCCACTCACTCACCTCCCTCACCCATCTATCTCACCCCATTTGTACACTGCTCATCCCATGTGTCCACTCACTCACCTCCCTCACCCATCTATCTCACCCCACTCGTACCCTGCTCATCCCATGTATCCACTCACTCACCTCCCTCACCCATCTATCTCACCCCACTCGTACCCTGCCCAACCCATGTATCCACTCACTCACCTCCCTCACCCATCTATCTCACCCCACTCCTACCCCACTCGTACCCTGCTCATCCCATGTATCCACTCATTCACCTCCCTCACCAATCTATCTCACCCCACTCGTACCCTGCCCAACCCATGTATCCACTCACTCACCTCCCTCACCCATCTATCTCACCCTATCCCTATTCCTGATAATGTATTCCATTAATCCAGTAAGGTAGGACTTGGGTATGGGATCACAATGCAAGGGAGGTAACGCATTGATTGGATAATGGACACCGATATAATATAAATGAATGGTTCGTGCTGACCTTGAATGTTATCAGTCTGTGCAAGCATTGTATACACAATACCTGCAGGAACGTTGTGTTTAGTTAGAAGTAAAACAGCAACGCTGAGTGTATTCCACATAGCGGGCAGTGTCCGAGAACGCTGTGAAACCATGTGAGTGTGTGTTGTGTAGGCGGTGTTTGTGTGTAGGTATGCGCGTGCGTATGCGGGTGCACGTGGCGCGAGTATGTTCATGGAGAGTCGTGGTGAGAGCGTGTGTATGTGAGAGTGTGTGTGTGAAAGATGGCTATATTTAAAGCTAGATGCTCAAGTTTATTGATTTGCAAGCCTGACACTCTCCTTTATACCCAAACAAGGTCAGAAAACAATGGTCACTCGTGCAAGCTCAAATAAAAAGGTGATCTGACCATACGAGTCTGTCACAAGGTATGCATTTGTGTCAGTCAGGACGAATCCCCCTATTCCATGCACGAAGACGAACAGTACAGGCACACAAGCACACACCAACCTACTCGTTGTCTGAAAACAGCTAGCTGGCCAAATGGGGACTGAAATTGATTAAATTCTTGCGCATCATTTCACTCTGAAAGGAAATTGCATATCTCAAGCTCCCCAAACGTCCACGGTGCTGGTTTCAAATCTCTTTCATCTTTAAATATTGACTCTTGCCCTTCCACTTTCTCAGGTGTTCGTGCAACCAGATCTTTATAGTTGCCACGAGAACATGGCAGGTGTGAATGAATGCCCGGCTCGCCTGACTGTGGAACATTTTACTCTCTATGGTCTAGGAAGATCTTAGACCTAGCGGAGATGTCGTTACATAACAGTAATTCAGACGCGGTTATCTATAACATCGCTGACGGGGTGACATGTCATGTACAACTGTCACGCGTGTCACGCGAAGTAAACATTAATTTGTAGCTACGGGGTAAATATCGATCAGGTCTGTACTAAAGGATAAAAAAATATTGATTGATGGTATGATATTGTTGTATGGATCCACTTGGAATATTGTCAAATGAATTATTCACTCCGAAGAAATCAGAGAATCGACACAGCGATGAGAACGTGAAGGCTAGTCTCTAAGGTATTTCATCCTTTCAATAACCTCCTAAACAATAGCAGATTGGAAAAGATATGACATCGCCTTTCATGACAATTATAAACATGCGAATTACTTAAAGGAACTCAAAATAGTGTAGCAAAGGTTATGAAAACTATCGTCATTTTATGTAGCCCGTGTTTTGAATTATTAAACATTTTAAGAATAATGGCTTGGATATCTCTCTGATAAGAAAATTTCAATTTGTGAAAATTTGTTTACTATGCAAATATTGACAATATCAGGTTTGAGGGAATGGAAATCATTTGCCGGCAGAATAAGCGTCGCCAAATTGGACTGCCAACGCACTGACCTTTTGAAATCACAAAAGGACCTCGCCATTAAGGGTTATCATATGTGTGCTCAAGCAACAGTGGGACAATATAATACAGTTTCCATCAAATATCCAGCCTCTACGTGTTACAATGTAAATACACTGTGTATATATTCTGATGCGGAGAAAGATATCTAAATACATGATATGAAATTTATCATATTCTTACGGTAGTCATGAAGAAATTATTTTAAGATATATTAAAACTACTTCAGAGATGTATTGTTACAACCTTAGATCTGTTCAAAAGCGTTCTCTGTAGATGTGTACAAATGAGGTTGCAACTGTAAATATTTTACTAACAACTGTTTTAAAGGGACATATTTTGCGACGTGTTTACGTGTGAAGCTTTACTAAAAACATGTATATATTCCCCAGTACGCTGAGTGAAACTGCTTCCAAAATATTGCAATGAAACAACAGTGATGCCATGGTGTAGCCCGATGTATACTTTGCAAGGGCGGTAGGTAGCTAGTGGTTACAGCGAACGCTCAGGTTCAAGCTCAGCATTCCCATATGAGTGCAACGTAGCTCATTTCTGGTGTCATTTCCCATGATATTGTAGGAATATAGCTGAACGAATATAATGTAAACTTACGCTCACACGCTGTCATTTTCAAGTTTTCAAGGGGACCCTAATGGCCGAATCATTTTCAGCACCGCAATTCGCTTTGCGGACTTGTGTCCCTTTTTCATGCTAGGATACTGTGACGGAATTGTTTTTAAGATTGTGTTTCCAGGTTTGTCAGTGCCATGTTGGTTGGATTTGGTAAACCGGTAAATGTCTGGGACCTGCTTTGCTTCGAGATTTCCTCACTCATTAAGCAGCGATTCATGTAAGTGCAGTACTGAAACACGTCTTTATATCATTTCCGTGAAAGTCCGGGTTAGAACTGATATATCACACACACACAAGCACACACACACGCACGCACGCACACACCCCTCCCACCACCGCCCAGGCGCGCGTATTGACATCGATAATGAGAAGTTAGGCTAGGCTATCTTAACATATTTCCAGCGGAATCCTGGATTTGAACCAAATGTTTTGACAGTAGTGTTGTTTAAATGTTGTTGATACCATGCCCATTCTTGATGTATGATTGGAAACAGAATCAACGCATTATTGCTCTTTGAAATATAAAGTGAGAGAGTTAGGTTTTACGCCGCTTTTTGCAATGTTAAAAATGGGCTTCACACATTGTAACCATATATTTTGATGTACGATTGCTAAAAGCGGTGTACAATCATACCCAGTCACTCGACAACGACAACAAAAAGAAGATTTAGAAAAGGATATGTTGGAACTAAGGTTTTACTTCGAAAGAGCTGTAAGTTTGACCGTAAAAACAGACAAATAAACACACAAACATGATGGTAGGCATGTCAGATGAAGATGAACTTGGAGTGTATAGAGGCTATCATATAGCATCACTCTGCTTGATAAGTCGAACCGTTATAATTACTCACCACGGGGTAAGTATGAAAGCTGAATTATCTCCTAGGGAGAGTGATTGTCCTCGAGGAGTCAACAGATGATACAAATTGCAAAGAAATAAATGATTTTTGCTCGTGTTTGGCGAATGAAGCCCGGGGCATAAATAAAAAAACGGTCGTTACTTATATGGTGGTTTAAATTATTCATTACGGAGATGTGACAGGGCCATCATTTGAACCGAACCTACATAAATACATACATAAATCTCCTTATTCGTCAACATCTGCGGAATGTTGACCTCGACCTTGACCTTGACCTATTTCATGAAAAATTGGAATTGAAATGATTGTATTGTTTTGTCCCATACGTTGACAATATTACGATAAAAAACACCGGGCAAAACAAAAACGTTCCCCCCGCTTCCTAGCCTTATGTTATGCTTGATTTTCATTTGAAAATATCTTTAGTAGGAGATATCGTGCACAACACATATATTGTTCATGTTTTGTTTTTGGTTTTTGTTTAAAAAACCCCCAAACTTTCAACAAATAAAACCTCCAAACTTTAAACAAAACATATTGCATAAACAGTTAATATTTCGTAAGTGAAAATCTATCTAGTTTTTCAACGCTCAGATTATTTGTTTACAACTTAAAACAGGAATGAGTAACGCTGCACAAACATAATCAAAGCGTTTTCAATCTTCAGTAACGCAGGTCTTTGGTCTTTTACCCCTAAGGTTTTGTAATTTAACAAAGGTTTTATAGTCCTTGTTATAAACACGAAATTTGCTAATAAAACATCAACAAAGATAGCTAAGTTTGTTGAAATGCTAGTAAAGTTTAAATAAATCATTCCTGCAATAATGTTACTTGCAGTAATCCCAAAATAATTGTTTTTTAGGAAACTTTGCATTAACACCTTCCTTCAATTTTGATCACGTGACCAGGATTGGCTGTCAGGTGACTGCGAGCGGCTATATTTAGCAACATTTCATCATGGACTTAAGTCCATATTGTCCTCATAGAGCTAACGAGAAATATGTCATTTCGAGTGTCAATACTTCAAAGCCAAGGTGAAGTGCAGCAGTCGTTGCCACAATAGTTTTAACTTTAGTGACGATAAGGGATGTTGAAATTGTGATCCTCATTTGCAGATTAAGTTATAAAATGGAATGTTCTGAAATGCCTGGAGTATATTTTATTGCTGTTACACTATAGGCCGCTTCACGAAATGGCTGAACGTTTTAGTCATATCTCGAAATGAGTGATTTCACAGTCTGACTGTAACATATGTACTGCATGCTGAACAGTGCCACTTCAAACTTGATTGAATTTGAGACAACCAAACCATAGAACAACCACACATAACACAGTAATATTGTAGTCTCGTACTGATTCCAAGAGCAAATTGTACGTCATTTGACTTTGATCACATCTTAAATGACAATGCATTGGCTTCCATCAAAATAGCTACTCTATCCACAACAACTTCCGCGTAAAACGACACAAAGCACATGTCTATAAGCGCTTATTTACCCTAAGCCTACATAAATATACCAGAATTACACCATTTATTTAATTACCTTGAGCGAGATTTTTTGTTTGTTGTTTAACACCGCACTCAGTAATCTGCCAACTATATCGTGACGGTCTGTATATATGCGCGTCTGGTCCAGACAATCCAGTGATCAACAGCCTGAGCATCGATTTAAGCAGTAGGGATGCGATGATATGTGTCAACCAAGTCAGCGAGTCTGACCACCCGATCCCTCTTACGACAAGTTCTAAAGACCAATTCTATGTGGATGTTCACGGGCGTCAGCCGTTTCGTCGTTTACTTTTCACTGTTGTCTTTTAGGTGTGGATAAATGTTGAAGGTCTGGCACTTTGACCACTGTGGAAGCAAGCATCAGCATGTAGAACGGTAACACCCAACATCAGCTTGAAGACAATTTCTAACTCAAATCTTCAAAGGTTTCTTGAGCGAACGTGCAAAGAAATAGCACGCGTTTACCTCGTCCACTAATGTTTGAAAAGGACTTAAAACGGACTTGGTTTGGATTTTAAAAAATATTTACCCTGAAATCCTAACTATTACCCTTTCCATCGTCCATGTCCATGACGTTTTCAACGTTTCAGTTAATTGATGGCGTGTCATCATAATCTCAGAAGCAGTGACGATGGTCTTACACATATTTCACATCATTCATATTTCCTATCACACTTCACTGGGTTCCCAAAGGAAATCCCCAAGTGGAGAAGGTCCTAGACCTTTACCAATTTTGGCGAAACCCACCACCACAGGCACCATGCTTGCATACCTAATCGGGAAGAATCCTGGAGCTATGGTGCCAGGCATAGAGCTTACGTAAATCTGCATAGCGAGTTCCAGCGTCTCTGACCCAAGTGCAGCCCGACCTTGTAATGACTTTTGATAAACAGTACCTAGTTTCACCAACGATGTTAGGTGGCCGAGAAACATTAAGTGGATAGACAATCCCCATATCCAGAGGTCCATTATAATCTCAATCTCAAGATTATCCAGATTATATCGTTGTGATGTGTTGTATCGTTTCGTGATTAAGCACAAACGGTCAGTTCTTGCGCCACACGCTAACACAATTCATGAAATGTTGTCCTTTGAAAGGGACAATAAAGCGCTTAAAGGCCTCTTTTGTAAAATATCCTACTCATAAACGACGACAAGTGTAATTATCATTATTTTACACAGGGTATTTACAGTCGTTGATTGACTGTTTAAACATTAGAAGTGACACACGTCCTTCTACAGGTCTATATTAAGCACATGCCACACAACCATGGCCTCTAATTCCCAACACACGGAGTTGAAAAACAGAACAATGAACTATAAAACACTAGGGATCTAAACTACGATGAACATCACACAAGTTGTTCGGAACTTCAGAAGAATATTGAGACTTCTCGTCTCGCAAGCTAATATCACCCTGTGTCAGCCTGACGCTGGTTGAGACCCCGTGTCCTTATCAATAAATTTTACGGTTCTATATTTAGAAAATATTAGTTCATGTGGGACTGAGCTGCAGTATGTGATTAACATCCCGTTTACTTTATACGTGAGCCAATTTCTGAAGGAGATCAACTCTGCCAGAGGTATTTAAAGGAGAAAAGCTCATCTGTATTGCTTGCGATAGCGTCAACGGGCATATACATTTTTATCTGACAGTTAGGAATTGGACCAGCAAAGTGACACCTAATAACCCTAGTTCGATTCCTGAAATTTGTACAGAGTGAAGAGTTTTCCTGTTGTGCTATTGCTGGAATGTCGTTGAAACAGGCAGAACCTAAACAACTCACTTACCGGAGTCATTCAGAAGCCAAATATACATACACAGGCGCAAATCATGGTAAAAGAAACCATGAATATTATTGACATTGTACAGGCCATCTTCGTTATCTATAGGAATGAAGTTTCTTTATTCACATTTCACGCCATAAATGTACATCTTTCATTCTATTACCTTTTCACTGAAACTTCACATTCTTTCCAACGACAATTCTGTCAAATGTGTTCATAACACATCCCTTTCATGCACGTTTCAACAGACTACGTGTGTTTCATTGACATATCAACAAGACATATGTGTTTCATTGACATATCAACAAGACACCTGTGTTACATTCACATGTCAACAGGACACCTGTGTGTCATTCATATGTCAACAGGACACCTGTGTGCCATTCACATGTCAACAAGACACCTCTCTTTCATTCAAGCATTAGCAAGACATCTTGCTTTCACATATATGTCAACAAGACACTTCTCTTTCATTTACGTGTCAACAAGGCACTTATCTTTCATTCACATTTCAGTAAGACACTTCTTCCCAAGGCCAACAAGATACCTCTCGTTCATTCACATGTGAACAAAACACCACTCTTTTATTCACATGTCAAAAGGACTCCTCTCGTTCATTCATACGTGAACGAGACGCCTTTCCTTTGTTCACACGTGAATGAGACACCTTTCCTTTATTCACATGTTAAAAGGACCCCTCTCGTTCATACACTTGTGAACGAAACACCTCTCGTTCATTCACGTGTGAACGAGACACCTTCTTTAATTCACAAGTGAACGAGACGCCTTTCTTTTATCGACATGTCAAAAAGACACCTCTCGTTCATTCACATGTGAACGAGACACCTTTCTTGTATTCACATGTCAAAAGGACACCTCTCTTTTATTTACATGTCAGCAAGACACCTTTCTTTCATTCATATATCATCGGGAAACCTCCGTTTCATTCGCATGTCAATCGGACACCTCTCTTTCATTCACATGTCAAAAGGACACCTCTCGTTCATCAGCAAATCAAAATGACACCTTTCGTTCATTCGTATGTCAAGAAGACACCTCTTTTTCATTCACATGTCTACAAGACACCCCTCTTTCATTCTCAGGTTATCAATACATCAACCTTGTATTTTAATTGACCATCACACCAATTTATCATCGTATTCAGTTTTAATTTCGGTGGGCATTTTCACCCTTTACATTAAACCCTCATTCGTGCTTCGTGAATGCCAGTATTCATCCTCATATCTCTCTTGGAAATAGGTTCCGTGTGAAACTCGGACTTACATCTCTGCAATATTCAGGACATTCCGTCCGATTACCGTTGAGTGTCAATCAGAGCACAACACACGAGGTGACTCGAACGGATTAAAGGAGGCACACAAACCTGTTTTATTTCCTGGACATATTCTTTAGAATACGGGTATACTCTGAGGCATCGTTTAATCTCTTCGTCCGTCGTCGATGACGCAGACAACCTCTTGTGGGACGTCTTTGATGCCGTCTTTAAGTTGACGTAATCACGACTGTAAGCGGGTTAAGAGGGTTGCATACTCCCTCTTCATTGACGACAAAGTCATTCCTTCAACAGTCACACGTAAAATCAATAAATCCCCAAACACGGTGGTACTAACGACAAGCGGCCACGTCGTTACTGTCGACATGAACATCGCAAACTTTGTGACAGGTTGAACGTTATTCAGTTGTGGACAACTGGTTATGTGGACGTAATTAGAGATATGCACGTAATTGATGATGTAACGTACTTGGTGATGTGCGCTAAATAGTGACGTGTATGTAATTATTGATGCGTAGTTATGTAGAGATACGTACGTAATCGTAGATATGTGGAATTGTGATGTGTGAATAACATGTGATATGTAAGTAACTAGTAATGTGTGCGTAATCTGTGACGCGTACGTAACTGCACTTATGTCCGTAATTGCTGATATGTCCGTAACAAGTAATGCATGTGTAATTATTGATGTTTCCCCAATTGGAGATGGATGCGCAATTTGTGATGTATGCGTAACTGGTAAATGGTGATGCGTACGTGAAAGGGGATGCGTACTTTTTGAGATGTGTGAGTGAGTAAGTGGTGATATGTGCAAAATGTCCGGTGCGTGGGAAATTGGCTATTTTTGCGTAATTGGTCACCTGCACGTAATTAGTAATTCAACATAAATGGTTCTGTGTGAATAATTCGTGATGGATGCGTATTCGGGGATTACATTGGTGACAAGACTGGTGATGTGAACGTCATTCGTATAATACCCTACTGAAGAAAAACGGAATTTATGATTTGAATGTATCTACTGTTAAGCATTCACAATTCCCTGGCGTTTTACAAGAATACAACGTCCAATCATGAATAGTGCATGAATAGAACTTTAAGCACTGAAGTCATGATGTCTGTAAGTGGTGGTGTGTGGTCTTGTGCATACAGCTCAGGCCTCGGATGGGTGATCTTGTTTGACATCTTTTGAATGTTTCTAGACCTTCAGTCCGGCTCTACAATGTGCTCTAGTGGCAAGTAAGATTGTTCAAAACTGCCCCTGTTTGCTCAGCAGAAAATGGGTTCCCGGTGGGATAAGTCATTTGACTAATATCCTTCTAGCGCCCGCTTGGATTATCCGGGGTAAACATGTGCTGTGCTTTAAGTGTTAGCGCTATGAGCTTTCACCTGGTGAACTGAGTTTAGAGCTGTGTTAATGAGCTTATCATTATTCTGTCGTTATATGTGTATGTCTTATGGGAAACTCGCAATAAGGTGGAGCTGAGTACATCCTTAAAATGCCCAATAGTGGACAATGATGAAATGTACCTATGGGAGAGTGGATACGTCAGAATCTCAATTAGTTCGGCAAATCTTGTAATTCATTGACTGTGAGACAACTGCCATCAGATGGACAGGGCCTCACTCGCTTATGGACGTCCTTGTGAAATTGGCCCACGTTGTGTTAGTGTTAAAGAAGGAGTAGCTCTATTGCCCAGTGCCTCCATCCCGCCAAGATCAGCTGTTGTCATTAGTGTGTATGAAACTAGGTCACTGATGGAATTATCCGAGCTCTGATTAACTTTTAGATCGATACACAAAATCAAATTTGTCTTAGCAGACAGGCAAAGGGGTCATTGAAAGACTTCCTTGGTCTTCAAATGTGCTTGAGCCTAGGCACTTACACATATTTTTTTAATTTCAAGCGAGATCCTCATTATAACCGTGTTAATTTTGTGCGAAAATACATTAATAAATTAATTTATGATAATAATAACACTGCCAAAATTTGTCGAATGCTCTGTTGTAAAGAACATATTTAGGTTCGATGGGAGCAGGTCTGACACAGTTTTCAATTTTTTGGGTAGTTGGTGCCACAAAATAGGACCTGCTTTGGCAAAGGCTCTACCACCATAACTCACTCTGCGGGGAGAGGGCATTGCTGCTTGTTTTACAGATGCTAATTCGTGTCTTTTCGGGCACCAAAACGATCCTTCCAAACACTCGACAGAAAGATTAACGGCATTTCTCTCTGAGAATACAATAAAACTTTGACTGATCAACAATGGGTTGTTACGTCAAAAGGTTGGTAATTATCCTTGACACAAAGGCCCTTCTGTCCTTCTGTCCATGTTGTTTGTTTGGTCGTTTGTTTGTTTGTTTGTTTTTATTAAACGCTGCACTCAGCAATATTCCAGGTATGTGGCAAAGGTCTGTAAATATACAAGTCTTGGCCAGACAATCTTAAGATCTGGGTTAGAACTGGTCCTCTGAAACCTATGCATGAGGCGACTGACGGGGTCGGTTAGTCAGGCTCGCAGAGGTGGTTGACACATAAATGTATCTCGTTTGCGTAGATCGATGTTCATGCTGTTGATCACTGGATTGTCCAGACTCGATCATTATCAGACCGGCGCCATCTAGCTAGAATATTGTTGAGTGAGGCGTTGTACAAGAAACCAATCAACTTAACCATGAATTGCAATCTGCATTACCATACATGTATGTTGTACTTGGGTCGAGTCCCATCCGGGATTCGAACCCACACCCTGAGATTCAGGCACCTAATCGCCAGCACACAAAGTCAGACCCGCGGATAATACTCAACAAAAGTACTAGAATCAGTACAACACATGTTTCACAGACAACTTTCTAAATGGCACTGTGTAATCACAGCAATCGGTATTGGAAACAAATAACGTTAATTTACTCTTTAAGGTAATTTCTATCACTTAAAAAATACACGATCAACAGAAACTAAAGACAGGCCTGATTATAAATGATTGTATAAAAATAATCCGATTTTGTTCATTTTTCCTTAA
This sequence comes from Haliotis asinina, assembly GCF_037392515.1. Lineage (NCBI taxonomy): Eukaryota > Metazoa > Mollusca > Gastropoda > Lepetellida > Haliotidae > Haliotis > Haliotis asinina. The sequence goes on along the minus strand of NC_090294.1, from coordinate 16,600,843 downwards.
AATCAGTGCTGCAACGTTTCTGTAATGTTGGAAATATCATTTTACAAGAAAATTACTCATTTCGTTCAAACACAGATAACACAGTATACCTTACCCAAAGCCAAACAAACCAACTATTGTTATTCAAGCCTATAACTACAAGAACGAACCATTTAGCAAAACGCATTAGAAAATAATGTCATCTCATTGAAATGAGACGTATCCTATCCTAGTTTCTTAATAGCGTAAACCAGTGCATTTGATTACATATCAGTATTCAAAAGTTAATTTTTGTATGATACAATACGACTGGGGCGAAATAGAACCAGATCATAAAAAGGTTAATTCCCGGCTTCAATATCAGGCCGTAAAACCACAATGTGTTTTTTGATGATTTAAGGACAAATTCAATTCCCAGCGTTGATAACCCTAGCTTGGTCCCATCTTTGGAGAAGACGGAGCCTCATTTACCTTAAGCGAGAAGCCGCCAACACTACTACCGTCATTATGGAGCTTATTAACTTCAAGGCTTTAAACAGGCCTTTGGAATTAGGAAACAAAACGAATTGTCCCATTTCAACAAACTCTCTTCCTCTCTGTTCAAATAACTGTCCTAAAAACAGCTTTTCAATCGATTTGTCATTTGGATTATAATGCGCAATGCTCTTTCAAAGAGAAAACCCGTCTGTAATCACAACGCTGTTGCCAAACAGTATCCCGTGACGATTTTGCACAATTAAATAACCCTTCAATTTCAAACACTCGACTCCTTGTAAGAATATCATCGTCAGGCTTTTCCATTTCAAAGTCGAAAAAAATGCAAATGCTATTTTCCTGAAGTAATTCCAAGCAATTAAAATTATAATGTGTTAAGCTAGACTGTTTTCGCTGTTAAGTCGATGTCAAGATGTTCTCTCAAGTTGTTACTAGAAGACCATTGTCTTCACAAAAATCCTATCAAAACAAACCTTTGATGTAGATTTATTTAATGTCTTTTTTGTTTCAGAAAGTTAAGTGTAGAAAATGTAAAATTCTTACATGTAATCAGTTTTCCTTACAATTATGCAAATGTAGTGCAGAACATTCGGTACAGAAGAACAAAAAATTGTTATAAAAAGAATGAAAAGAATCTTAACTGGGGATGTAGTTTAAAAAAACTATTTCTTTTCCTGAAACATGTATTTTTTCTAACACGCGAATGATGTTACTAGAAAGACTCAGTTTTGTAATCGATAATGAAACTAAGTGACAACAGTTTCCATGGTATCGCGAAATTTTAAATATTAAAAACGTTTTAAGTATCCAGAACCAAATTACCGACAGTTGACAGACGAACCAACAGGTAACGTTACTGGTGTAGCCTTGTTAATCAAATGCAAAGTCACCTACCTTTATGACGTAAGGATTTGCTGATAATGGTTTCGAATCCTGATTATTATACCAGTTTTAACGCTATAATGAGATCTCATTTGCCAAAAACAGTCGTAGAGAGGTGGAAGCCTTCACTGTGCCAGGATCGGCTAGCCGTTGGGACGTTTGTGTATGCGGATGCTTTCGCGCCTGTTTTATGCGTTTGTTTGTACAAATGGTGACGGTTTTATTGTGCTAGCTGCTGTCTAACATTGAGTGAGTGAGCGAGTTTAGTTTTATACCGCACTAGTTATAAAACGTTTGCTTGTCTTGTTTGTTGTTGAACGCCACTCACAGCAGCATTCCAACGATATGGCGGCGGTTTGTAAATGATCGAGTCTGGACCAGATAATCATCTGTGATTAACAGCATGTGTGAACCAAGTCAGTGAACGTGGCCACCCGATCCCGTTAGTCGCCTCTTAGGACAGGCATGAGTTACTGGAGATCAAATCTAAGCAGGATCTTCACGGGTCGTGTAACATGGAAATTTATACTGACCAAATGCAATCCAGTCCTCGTTTCATCCTCTTAATGCCGACCTCCAGGCAGGGTAACAACAAATAACACATACAAATTACCCGATTTTGGTATACATGTTAAGCCATATAGATTGCTAGCCGTGTTTTTTATATCATGAACTCAACATTAATTCAGAAAATAATATTTCAAATCTCTTGGTCGAGAGAACCCGAATAGCGATCAAAACCGACGCTTAACACATATTTTACAGGCGCTTTGCCCAGAAAGGGTATGTTTGGAAATAAATTTCCAGTTGTAATCGTCATCGCTTGCACTGATTCAAGACCTATATAATATGTGTGTGTGTGTGTGTGTGTGTGTGTGTGTGTATACTATATATATGTGTGTATGGATGTATGCATGTGTGTGTGTGTGTGTGTGTGTGTGTGTATGTATTACACTCACACACATATATATGCAAGCGATGATTCGAATTAATATATACATATAAACATATATACATAAATTCGAAAATGCGTATATATATATATATATATATATATGTGTGTGTGTGTGTGTGTATGTATGTATGTGTGTGTGTATGTATGTATGTATGTATGTATGTATGTATGTATGTATGTATGTATGTATGTATGTATGTATGTATGTATGTATAATTATATATATCGCCATATATATCGCCATATATATATATGTCGTCATAGTCAACATTATTCCAGCTATGTGACGGCACTTTGTCAGTAAACGAGTCTTGCCCAGACAATATAGCAATTGATATCGTGAGCCTCGAACGACGCAGTTGGCATACGATGACATATCTCAGCCAAATCAAGAGAGCCTGACAACCCGACAATTTCAGTCGCTTCTTACGACGAAAGCTTTTGTTGTAGAATTTTCCCTGGATTTTTTCCATTGACCAGAACATCGGTGAAGCTACTGCGAAACCGTTCATAAGGTAATGACCGACAGGCTTTACGTGAGTGACTTTGGTGTTACGCCATTTTAGCCACATTCAAACAATATCACGGCGGGGGACACCAGAAATGGACTTCACACATTGTACCCATGTGGGGAATCGAACCCGGAAAACCCTGTTAAATCTCTGAGAATCCAAAGCAAGCTCCAACGTTCATTCAGTTTAACCTTCTTACGAGGCTCATTCTTCAAATGAGACACACCGAGGTGAATCGTTTAATGTGATATTCGTGGGCGGAGGTGTTTACCGTTACATGAAATCTACGAGCGCGGGGGTGGAGCTGACAGATCAAGAACAGTGTCCCCACAGAGTGTAGTATTCCAGATCACGCTCTGCGACCCTGGCACGGTATTCAATTTCACGAACCTTCTTGTCAAGACGCTTGTACATGGATTTCCTATTAAGGAGACAGACAGGCTTCAACAGAGGTATGGGGGTGCCTTTGTCACATGGATATTCACAGTATAGATATGTAATAAATAATAGAACAATCGAGGACTGGACAATCCGGTGATTGATAGTGTGAGCAGCTATTTGATACTGTGCAGTAATGCAGTATCAACCAAGTCACTGAGTGAGCAACTGAGTCTAGTTTTACGAGGTTTTTATCAATAGCATGGCGGGGAATTGGCTTCACACATTGTACCCATGCGGGGAATCGAACTCGAGTCGTCGGCGTGATGAGCGAACTCTTTGACCACTGAGCTACCTGAGCACCCCTCCAAGTGACTGAAACTTACCACCAGATATATTTTTTCGTCCCTAATTCTACCAGTGTGCTCTCAATCCCATCGAAGACCACTTTATTGAGACCTGCCAGAAATGTTTGCAATATGATAAATTGCCAGGCTTCCATTAGGACGTAACCGACTTTCCAAGCTGGAAGCCATGGCGACATTCCATGGTCTCATTAACGCTCTTGATAAAAATACGTATCTGAAATATGTCGAAACTAAATTCTACTCCAGGCCACAGCGATATGAAACTACTGACGCACTAACAGGAGACCCTGACAAAACCAAGGGACGCAACTCTGAACACGTACGCCGCTACCGGGTTCCCAACAACTTTTTCGCTAAACAAAGCAAAATAGAAAAGGTACTGTACTCACTTATTCACTCGACACTGTCGCATATAATGTTAATTTTCGTGGTAATTCGAAGTTAGAACTGGATGAAGCATCAGCCTCGGTTTTCTTAAGAGGCGAATAGCTTGGTCGGGCACCGTGACGTATTTGATTGCGTGACTTTGTTACCAGACAGCTAGGGATGGTGCGCTCATTATCACGGGTTTGTCTGGCCCAAATTGGATTATGTACAGGCCGCCGGCATATAAACTACAGTATTGAATGTGGCGTTTGGCAACAAAGAAATACAGTCACAATGCTAACGAGAAGACTGAAAACGTGTCAAGGATGTACATCATGAAAAACGTGTACTAAATATCACTATCGAGTAAATCACTTGAACATGTGACCTTTCCTGACAGTCATGACACACCTGTAGCCCGCCTCTAATTGCAATGGCGGGAGAGTTACAGAAAGTGAAATTATACAGGAGGCATTTGTTGTGGATTGTACGAGCGCATCGTTCAGTATGGCAATCTTGGCCACAACACTATGGACGTGTGATGTCAAACGGAAAAATTTAAAAAAAAAAATATCAGCGAATCGTCGTTCCATCTGAGCAGTGAGTGCGTGAGTGAAGTTCGTTTAACGCAGCTTTGAACACATTTAACATTGAATCTTTGTGTCACCTGCTTAATGTTCAGGGAAAACCCAGTGTAACTTTCGCCGCTTATGCTCAAGGACGGCACCAACAAACCAAGGCTTGTAATTTGGAAAAATCTGTGATTCGAACTAAGACAACGCGTCCGAGCACAGGTAGGGGGCGCAACTCCATACTCCAAATTGTGACTCTTTTCTGAGTGAGTGAGTTAGGTTTTAAGCCGCTTTTAACAATATTCCGGAAATATCATGGCTGAGGACACTGTACCTACATGAGGAATCGAACCCTGATCTTCGGCGTGACGAGCGAACGCTTTAACCACTTGGCTACATCACCACCTCTGGGGCACCAATAAGGACGGGAACAGAACAAGACAGACCAAATCCCGGAGATCCCAAAACCTTGCTCCTTTGAAGCTACGCACATCCATACGTTATTATACAGTGTACAACTTAAATGTTTGTTTGTATGTTTTTTAGGCCGTACTCGGTATTATAGCAACTATCGATCACGTTAGGTAAAATTTAACGCAAAGTTCATTGTTATTATGTGAAGGAGGTATTTATGTGATATGTCCGGTTTATACTCAGTTTCTAAATGTCTCATTGAAGCTGTATTTCAATATTAAACCATTCACATTTATGAATCATGAATTTCGTCTTAAACCGTCGACATCATCCGCACAGGGGATTTTCCGAATTTCTGAGCTGGGGATTTACAGTATCTTTCACAAAGGAAGGTCCACTGTATCCAAACTGCGTAGGTCTATGGCCAAGCTGTCGATCACTGGAGCGTCTCGTCAAGACTCGATTACTTATAGATAACCGCCTTATAGCAAGAATATAATCATGTTAATTATCAGATAAATAAACAAAACTCTGTGTCATAGAGATACTAGTACAATGGTCTGGATACTAACATGCCTTACATCACCTCCTCACCAACTCAAAGTCACCGGTTAGCAATTGCATAGATCGATTTTAATGATGTTGATCACTCAGTTGTCTTGCCCAGGTTCGATTGTTTCACAGACCGCTGCCATATAGCTGGAATATTGCTTAGTGCGGTGTTAAACAAATCTACTAACTACAAACACTCACTTACTCACTCAGTCACTCGCACAATGATTTAGATACATCTGACAACGGCAACTGACAAAGGCAGCGAATGAATCACGCTCTGTAAACATCCTCTACAACGTCCAAACGTCTTCAACATCACCAGTTGACAACACCGGCGATTACAGGATGCTCATTGAAAATTAAACATCTTCAACTGACATTAAACTCGAGCTTGAATGAGCTTTCCCATCGGGTCATGTGAAATTGGATAAAAAATTCAGCGGTTGAACAATGTCCCCATAAAATAGTTATTTCTCAAGCCGAGTAAAGGCCTCGCGTTCTTTATGGAGAACAGGAGGACCCCATTGATTTTATGTCATCGTTTTTTATGGAAACTTCTGAAAATATTACTTCTACATTCTAATAATGGTAGCTGGTTTATCATTTTGATCAGTGGTCAAGACCTCGTGCCCACGAATGTGAAACGTCTAGTTGAAGCAATACGCCTTACCTATTACATTGCAAATGTATATTCCTCTGCGCGGAAAAATAACATTTCGAGCACAAATAAATCCGTTGTGAAAGTCTAGTGTGAATGTGATAATATGATTTAAATGCAAAAATATAAACTAATGTGATATTTATGCTTTACAGCTTATCGAAAATCATTTACAGATATACATCAGTTGTTTCGAAATAGTCAGTGTCCAGTATACGCATTTGCGCGTGCGTGTTTTTATGTCAAGCGCCCTCATGTGGCAGATTAGATTGTAGATTGGTTTATGGTGGTTGCATCACTGAAACCACACAATGCACGAGGCAACGTCATAAATATGTCTAGAGAGTACCACTAAATGTTCTACACATGCTGGTGACGGCACCGGTCACCCAAAGATATGACATCTAAACGAGCTCATAGAGTGCCAATAAAGCATTTCCATTGTTTACTGTTAACATGTTATATGGTGTGAATCGTTCTGTTGGCACCTTGACTTCTTAACTGACAGTTCACTCTCACGGTGATTTATAAAAATGACAATGATTTGGAGACTGGGATTGTCATAAATTGGGGAGGCTGGTGATACGGGTTTACTTTGACATTTGCGTATGTGTGCGCGTGCGTGTGTGCGCATGTGTGTGCAGGCGCGCTTACATATACATGACTATTGATTTGGTCCCTTATGTCTGCAGGTTGGACCATCCGCAAACAACATATCGCATCAAGACTAAGTTGTAAGCCAACCGGGGAGGCGGGGTAGCCTAGTGGATAAAGCGTTCGCTCGTCAAGGGTTCGAATCCCCACAATGTGTGAAACCCATTTCTGGTTTTCCGCGCTGTAGTGTTGTTGGTATATTTGTAAAGGCGGAGTATCGCTCAACTCACTCTAAACCAACCAACCAACAATCCAACACACAGGTCATCCATCCGACCAACCAGCCAACCAAACGGCTGTGGTTTAGGCCAACTTTCTTTAACCAACAAATTACACAACAGTCTATGTCCAACATGAACCATCTAGTTGACCAATGAACACTCTGATTACTCTCAACTCCAGTGAGATTTAGATTCAAAACCCGCGGACAATGTAGTCTTTCTTCGTTGAAGGTTACATCATTTAGGCATGGGCTCGACAGGGTGGGGAAATAGAGTTCAGAGAAAAGGGGTGTATATGTGACTTTTACCCAGGTCTGTATGCAGGTTGATTATAGTTCCTGGAGTTGCATAGGGGCTGAGCTGACAAAAATAGATATGCGTCACGACACAACAGCATAGGGATCCAAATTATTCATGATGAAAGAATGCAGTTTGTGCTTTTTTTCTCAGGTTTTAAGGGCGTAATTCGGTGTGCAGAGTTGCATAACTTGGGTATGCCAGAAAGTTACGATTGTGGGTTCGAATCTCGGTTATCAGCGATTTACTTTGGCCAGGCTGAAGACAATGGCTAACAATTGTCCAACCACTCAACACAAAAGCCACACTCAATCCAATATGGCCACCCCATTCAATAAGCCCCATTTTCTATTATGAATCAACTTGAGGGGCGTGGGTTAGTTAAGTGGTTAAAGCGTTCGCCTGTCATTGGAAAGACCTGGGTTTGATTCCCCTGCAGCGTGTAAAGCCCATTTTTGGTGTTCCATCAGCGTGATATTGTTGGAATAATGCTAAAAGCACCGTAAAACTGAACTCACTCACTCACTCATTCAGCTACAATATATGGACGGCATAGTCACATGGACGCCCGTGTTAGAACTGGCGTGTGAATAAACAGGGTTTAATAAAATGAAAAGTCGACAATCATAAGTATTTTTGATGTCAGCCCTGGTATATCAAGTTCCAACTTATATAATCCCGAAGACGAAGTTCCCCCATATGACAGACTTTATATTTTACGGATTCCATTTTCCGATTTCCCTAGACCAGGACTTGACATAAACTACGTAAAAGATACCCCCGCCATCCCCGTCCTCTACCCCCCGTTCCACCTGCCAGTATCCACACAGTTGTTATGTTCCGCGTTAATATTAACAAGGGGTACAACGGGAGAGATATATGACCTTTACGTTGTAGCGATAATGTATCTTTACGACACGCTGAGACGATAAAAGAAGATATATAGTTGTCAATGTTCATAATTTTGAGAAGTGGCAACGAAACTTGAGTTTATGTTTTTATCAACCCCTTGCTGTAGGCTATAGCTGCAAGAAAAGGATAATGACATAAGCTCTCACTGCACGCGGGGCTAATCTTTTGCAATAAAATGTCATTTTCCCTTAAGGGCGTACAACACCTTTAAGAGTCTTGATGGCGTAGTTGATTATACTATATCACGCTCAACGTACTAAATAACACGAGAGTAATTCAAGTGGTTATTTGTCCGCGGAAGTGAATCATGCTATATCACCTGTATAAACAAACTGGGCTTATCGGAGAATGTTACAGGTACAAATTACAGGTGTGTTATCATCCAGGCCAGAGCACACGATGTTAGTGCAAGGGGTTGCATCATGGTGCATGCCATGTTTTTAAATATCCCGGTAACCTTCTGGTATTGGTTTTTTCGACGCTGATATGGTTTTAAGAATAAATATCAAATACAAAAATTAGGCATTAATAGAGGTATTATCGAAAGGCTTTTTAAAGAAAAAAACCACGCAGGTATAAATATACTACTCATTAAAAGTGTAAACGTGGCCCCTTACCAGTGAACTGTTCTTAACTAGATTTTGCCAGATATTGCATACTGTTTAAAGGGACCGTTTACACATGAACTTAAGCAGTGAAAAAAATCTGCACGTTGAGAAAATGATTGCCATGAGTTCAATATATGATGAAATTCAGTGAAAATTGTCAAAATCTTAGCATAACTTTAAACAAAGACGCAGCTGTACGATATTTGCACATGCTTTTCGGCAATTTGATGCATGATCCTGGGGCAATTCATCTGTGTAAGGTCTGCAGTTGATTCCCCCAGGTTGGTGGAGAAATTCATCTTCGACGCAATCACAAAGATATACATAACAAATAGTGAGTGCTTTAAGTGAGTCTAAACCTTTGATGGGTAGTATATTTAGTTCATACTGGCTTAATGTATGAGGAAGTGAAAATGAGACACAACTTCTTTGTCGATTCGCGAAATCACCGAGAACAGGAACATTCATAAAGTCGAGGATCATTTTGAGGTGGAACACGGGACTAAAACACGTGATCAGCTTATCCTGCATGACGTAATTTGAAAAATCAAGCAGTATCTGCGAGATAATGTTGGTCTTTGCATGCTGTCTCTGGGATTCTCACATTTCATTAATCTTACTCTTGTTTGTTAACAGGGGCGGTGGGATATTCTAGTGGTTTAAGCGTTCGCTTCTCACAAATAATACTCGTGTTCGAGACCCCACATGGGTAAAACGTGTGAAGCCCATTTATGATGTACCCCGCTGTGATGTTACTTGAATATTGCTAAAAGCGGCGTAAAACTAACTCATTCACTCATTAAATGCTTCTTGTTACGGATGAAAGCAGCCTACATGGTCTAGTAGGAAGAGTGTGTGCCCTGAGAACGGAAGGTCTGGAGTTCGATCCCCAACCTCCTTCATACCCAACGGAGTTAAAAGGTGGCACCTGACATTTACATAATATTCAATACTGTTTGGAGGCAAAAACAAAGGCATTCTTGCCGAAAAGGGAAGCTACTCTGCATAGCTTTATTGAACTGATATAAACACCGTAAGAGGCGACTAACGGGATCAGGTGCTCAGGCTCGCTGACTTGGTTGACACACGTCATCGGTTCCCATTTCGCCGATCGATGCTCCTGCTGTTGATCACTGGATTGTCTTGTCCAGACTCGATTATTTACAGACCGCCACCATATATTGCTGAGTGCAGCGTAAAACCAGCACATTCACTCACTCACTCAATCACACATTTAAACACTGGCCCACTGAGCTGAAATGCTAACTCAGTGAGACGAATTAACGCCGCTATGAACAATATTGCCGTCATCATGGCGATTGTTTATTAACAGAATGCCATAATAAGTTTATGTTTAATGCATGCAGTTAATTATGTCACAACAAATACACTGGGTACTTTCCCCCCACCCCCAACCCCTCTCCACAACACAATATATGTGAGTGATTTCAAACGACAAATAGTAATTACATGTACTTCCACGGGCGGAATGGCATCACATTCATTTTCTAATCATTACAAGAACAATTGTGTGAGGTCAGTTCAGTTTCCTTTTAAAACAATCTGTATTTTTTGTAGCATACAACATACAATAATATTTTACGAGGAAAGTGGAGGTCGTCCACATTTGCTTTGTCACATTTGGTGATCCACTAATATGGTACAGCCAAACCAACGATTATAAACGAATCTTGAATTCGAACCCTCGGGCAGCAGTAACCGAGGAAGGCGAACCTGTTCAATCTATCTATCTATCTACCTACCTATCTATCTATCTATCTATCTATCTATCTATCTATCTATCTATCTATCTGCCGGTGAGTGAATGAGTGAGTGAGTGAGTGAGTCAGTGAGTCAGTCGGGTCAACAGTAGACAAATTGCTGCTTTGATGCAGTGAGTCATGACAGTGATCAGGAAGCGCTAAGGGTGGCATGGTGGCGATAAGAGTCACGTGAAAACATGCCTTGTGAAGTCATGTTCCTAAAATGACTGAGGATTTCCTGAGTAGTTGCACAACCTTCGTGTCGGTATTAATGTTTTTTTGGTGCTAAAATACTCAAGCTGTCACCTAGGTCAAGTCCATGTCAAACAGTTTCCTGATTTCACAGTGGGACAATTCAGACTTGTCTGAATACCAGGTGCGCGATAATAATTGATATGTTGGTATCTTGATCAATGACTATGTGTTGCTGTGTAAGAAAAACATTGTAACACTGTTCGCGTACTCGGCATGTATCTATACATCTTGTTGTATGGATCTGTGAATTGCATTTGTTGGTCTTACAGATTTGTCATACCTTGGCACACATGAACCCCTTTAATCAGAAATGGGCTTCACACACAGTTGGGAATCGAACCAGGTCCTTTGGTGCCACGAATGAGCACATTAACCACCCGGCTACCTATAGTACCCCTAGGCCTGAAAATGAAGTCTTAGAAAATCTTAAAAAGACAATGAAAAAACCATTTTGAATGGTTTAAATACTCATTTCAACTCGTATTAACAACCCTAGCTTAATGAGATGAAAAGACGTTTGTTTGCATGTGTACAATACTTTTAATCACATAATTCACCTTGTCAATAATATTTCATAGACTGACATTTTGCCCATAAACAATGACATTTCATTTAAAACTGCACTTCTAAGAAAATATACAATATATATACGTGGAACAAAGTATCGCAACACCCATCATTTTACAAAATAACAACGCTTTACCACTAACCATAGCAAAATCATCTAAAACTCAATTTAACAGACTATCTGGACAAACTGACCCCCAAGGAATAATCAAATGAGAAAGCTAAATGCAAAAAGACAAGACGAAAGGCTACAGTTTAGTCAGAGAAGCAAACTGCAAATGATTGGCACAGCTTGTACTGGTGATAACAATGGTTGTGTGACGTTAACAACTGCGGCCATTTTCGCAATGTACTGAGTTCCATTCTTGACGGTGGACGTTCTGAATACGTCAAGAATTTGTACTGGAGTGTCTCCCTTGTGTAGTGTGCGCGGTATGAGGTCCCAAACATGCTCTATGGGATTGAAAGCTCGACTTATGTGGGGACCATTGTGGAGTCCCTGGTGATGTCATCACTTCTTGACGTAAGAAAATCATCAACGCCACGTGCACGATGTAGTTTCGTACTGTCGTCCATGAAGAGTGACCTTGTGTACAGAACATGATGACATAGTCATCGCAATGTCTTTGACTTCAGTAATGTACCGTTGTCCATTCAGATTTTGTCCGAGCATTACAAGGTCAAGTCTACGGTCACGCGAGAGGCACCTCTCATACCATCAATGAACCCAGTCAAACGGTGTTTGTTCCAAGATATTCAGTTGAGCCAAGTCACCATTAATGCACAAAATCGACCAACGACTAAAAATTGGAACCTTCCCAGGGGCGTCAAATTGGACTCTTTTTTCATTATCTCTTGAATCTGTATTAGACCGACTAATGTATTCCCCTGTTAAAAATATCTGTTACGGTATGGCGTTGGTTTAACACTTCTTCACATTGTATCAAAACGTTCCTTGCTCGTGGGAATCTACCAAGACTGGTATGGTACTAAGGAATCATGATCAGATGGAATATAGGATTCGAACGCATGAAGCAAAGGACGGTAACTCTGTACAACCAACTGCACACCCGTGGCCATAATGTAACGTGTATCATCTCTCAATGCAAATTCACAAAATTTTGTATTGTAAACTCATTATAGAAGACTTCAAAAAGGTGACATGCCTGTACTTTATTGTTCAGATTCTCGCATCGACTTGCTCAGATTCGGATGAATAGAGGAGTTATAAATAAAAACTTTTCTTGAGTCTCTCATATATTACATACTTCAATCAAACGTCTATTCACTTCTATCATTTCCACATAAAACTCCACTTTATGGAAATAGATACGTTGAAATATTCCGGGTAAAAAAACAACCAACCAACCAACCAACCAACCAACCAACCAACCAATATGGTAGTCAGTCTGCCAGTGAGTGAGTGAGCGAATAGGCGGGTGGGTATTACGTCCTCTTGAGTGAGTGTATGATTTCGCGTCTACGCTGATTTTCAAGACTACTCCAAAAGGTGACTATGCTTGTAAGAGGAGACTAACGGGATCGGGTGATCAGGTTCGCTGACTTGATTGACACCTGTTATCGGTCCCTAATTAACTCTGGTTAATCCGTTCTATCAAGATGGGGAGTATGGTGTTTTTAGTATGACTTACCTATTTCACTGTCTCACAACTCTGAGTAGATGATCGCGTTCAGTCAAGGGCACACATCTGAGTAATTTGACTCTGATGACACGAAAAACCAGGTAAACCTTGTTTGTACAATGTTAAACCAATCTCCAAATAGTAACTTTCGTTTGTTTGTTTGTTGTTGGAAACATCACACAGTAATGTTACAGCTACAAGACGCTGGTCTGTAAATAATCGAGTTTGGACCAGACAATCCAGTGATCAAAAGCATGAGCGTCAATCTCAGGCGGGATACGATGACATGTGTTGACCAAGTGAGCGAGTCTGATCATCCGATGAAGTTAGTTGCCTCTTAAAGGTCACTGAAGACTACATAGACCATAATGGTTTCAATTCCTCATGTTTTGGTTCATAACATGGGTACAATGTGCAAAGCTTACTTCGCGTCTATTTCGTGATATCACTAAAATGAACTAATAAACTATGACGTTGCACATCGCAACCAAGTGGGAAATCGAACCCGTGACTTCGGCGTGACGAGAAAACGCTTAAACCATTTGACTGCTCCACAACCCGCTGTTACATGAATGTATAGCGCTTAGTACATCTATTATACCTACGTGCTCTAATGTCGATACCTTGATGGAGTATCCGTCATCGGCGAACCTGTGACGAATGAGCACTTGGACAACTCAAAGAACAACAACGTGCTCCAAACTAAACACCGGGATGCAATTAACGTCTTAATTGAAATAAAATTAAAACCAAATGATTTTCTAAATTAATCCTGACTACAAAAAACTCTCCTGATTGCCTAGGAGGAGAATTTTGATGAGTATAATGCGAAAAACAAGTCTTCAAAAGACGGAATAACGTAAGTAATCCCGCCGAGTTGATGTACACGAATCTGATCTTCATGATAAAACCAGTGTAGAATCAAGTTGATGATATTCCATTTAAAGCGACGGTTGATCGGGCAACGCAGGTATTTATTTATATCATGTCTAGAGAGTGGGTTTGGACTGACAGACATTCGCGTCGTTCCAACGGTATCGTGGAGACGAGGCGCAGCTTCGGTATTTAAACAGTCACACACACTCTGAAGGAAACGTCTTTAATGACGAGTATCAGAATCGCATTTGTGTTTTACATGTTGTATCCATATTGTGCATGCGCGCACATGTTTCATGCCATATTGGGGTTTTATGGAGAACAGAATCAGTTCTCATGGATATCAGTGTTGACTTGTTTGTGAAAAGTTTCTTTTTACTCAAATGAACTGACTCGAGAAATATATACATCAATACTTAATGGCTGCTAGAAGCAGACCAGGGGGTTACATCAGTCTATTTAACATTTTACGAATATATATATATATAAGACCAATAAGGTGATTGCAACAATGTAATACAAGACCAGTATGGTGACTGTAACAATGTAATACTAGACCAGTATAGTGACTGTAACTATGTAACACTAGACCAGTATAGTGACTGTAACAATGTAATACAAGACCAGTATGGTGACTGTAACAATGTAATACTAGACCGGTATAGTGACTGTAACAATGTAATACTAGACCAGTATGGTGACTGTAACAATGTAATACTAGACCGGTATAGTGACTGTAACAATGTAATACTAGACCAGTATGGTGACTGTAACAATGTAATACTAGACCAGTATAGTGACTGTAACAATGTAATACAAGACCAGTATGGTGACTGTAACAATGTAATACTAGACCAGTATAGTGACTGTAACTATGTAATACTAGACCAGTATAGTGACTGTAACTATGTAATACAAGACCGGTATAGTGACTGTAAGAATGTAATTTTAGATCAGTATAGTGACTGTAACTATGTAATACTAGACCGGTATAGTGACTGTAACAATGTAATACTAGACCGGTATAGTGACTGTAACAATGCAATACTAGATCAGTATAGTGACTGTAACTATGTAATACTAGATCAGTATAGTGACTGTAACAATGCAATACTAGACCAGTATAGTGACTGTAACTATGTAATACAAGACCAGTATAGTGACTGTAACAATGTAATACTAGACCGGTATAGTGACTGTAACTATGTAATACTAGACCAGTATAGTGACTGTAACAATGCAATACTAGACCAGTATAGTGACTGTAACAATGCAATACTAGACCAGTATAGTGACTGTAACTATGTAATACTAGACCAGTATAGTGACTGTAACTATGTAATACTAGACCAGTATAGTGACTGTAACTATGTAATACAAGACCAGTATAGTGACTGTAAGAATGTAATTTTAGATCAGTATAGTGACTGTAACTATGTAATACTAGACCAGTATAGTGACTGTAACAATGTACTACTAGACCTGTATAGTGACTGTAACAATGCAATACTAGACCAGTATAGTGACTGTAACTATGTAATACTAGACCAGTATAGTGACTGTAACAATGCAATACTAGACCAGTATAGTGACTGTAACAATGTAATACTAGACCTGTATAGTGACTGTAACAATGTACTACTAGACCTGTATAGTGACTGTAACAATGCAATACTAGACCAGTATAGTGACTGTAACAATGTAATACTAGACCTGTATAGTGACTGTAACAATGTAATTTTAGATCAGTATAGTGACTGTAACATTACAATGACCAGTGGTTGACCAACAGGGCAAGTACCAAATTACAGTGACGTCACAATAGCACACCAATAAGCTGAATGGAAGGCTGAACATTTCCCACTTTTACACAGCTGTCTGATGTTCATAAAGAAATCCTTTACACAGAAGCATGCCCTCCACTACTGACAACTCTAATTTGTAGCGACACATTCTTTTGGCTAATCTGTATATATCGATGCCCGCTGCTGTGTCAAAATATTTACACAAAAAGTTTGAATTATGTTTCCGTTCCAAAGTAACACAGAATCTTAATCAAATATAAAGAATCCAAAATCACAGTTTCAGGTGACAATTAAACAAGAGTAATCAAAGTTGGATTCACACCCAGACAATACAGTTACCAACATCACCGATTGTGTATCACTCGAAGGCTGTTTGAGTTGGTCTAAATGAAACAAATGAAATGTTTCTCGGGCATCGGCGCTTCTCTTTTAATTGTGCGCGTAACATTTTTTAAATTATCATTTCGAAAAGAATATGTTGATTTGGCCACTTTCCGACCATCCATTTGACCACTATAAAAATGAGTGTCTGTAAGAAAGAGTGTGACTGAATCTACAACTAATTAACAGGTGCTAATCTTCCCAAACTGTATTTCTGAGTAAAAGAAAATAAAAATGTGTTTTACCGTTTTTCTATCAAAAAGTTTTAAAAAGTGAAAAAGAATGTGCCCGAGAAACATGTAATCCTTTTTAATGCAATTTTAGTGATAGTGTTATTCATAGACAGTTGTGAGGAAGTCAGTAGAACTTTTGTTCAGTCATCCCAGGGCCGTCATCTACAGGTGGGAATGAAGCATTGAATCATGGCATTGCACACCTTTTTAGGTAAATATGTGTGCATGACTATCGTGCTTACATTTGAGTGAGTTTGGTTTTAAGTCGGTTTTAGCAATATTCCAGCAACATTAGGGCAGGATATACCAGAAATGGGCGTTGCACATTGTACTTACAAACCAATGAGCGTCAAAAAAGGAGATTTAGGATTCGAACTGGCCTGATTTTACAACTACAGTGCCTCTGTTTTAATAGATTTCGATAAATGGAAATTTAATCATCTGCAAACGGAGTGTCACCATGTGATGTTTTGTTGTCATATGTAGTGGCCTTAAAAACTGAAGATCCTTGAAGATCTGGGTTAGAATTAGCTTTCAGTAATCCATGCTTGAGGTAAAAGGCGACTAACGGGATCTGATGGTCAGACTCGATGACTTGGTTGTATCATGTCATCGTATCCCTATAGTGTAGGGCCCGTGAAGGTCTACCCGGGGTAGAATAAGCCTTCAGCAACCCATGCTTGCCATAAAAAGCGACTATGCTTGTTGTAAGAGGCGACTAACGGGATCGGGTGCTCAGACTCGCTGACTTGGTTGACACATGTCATCGGTTCCCCATTGTGCAGATCGATGCTCATGTTGTTGGTCACTGGATTGTCTGGTCCAGACTCGATTATTTACAGACCGTCGCCATATAGCTGGAATATTGCTGAGTGCGGCATAAAACTAAACTCACTCACTCACTCACCCTGTAGTGTAGATCGATGCTAAGGCTGTTGATCACTGGATTGTGTGGTCCAGATTCGAATATTTACAGAACGCCGCCATATATAGGGATGCCTGCTGTATATAGTGTTGTGGTTCTGAACAGTGGACATGACCCTTTATCGGTACGTGGATCTACTCACATATGACTCTGTGGGGTAGCCTGGTGGTAAAAGTGTTCACTCGTCACGCCCAAGACCCGGGTTCGGTTCCTTACATGGGTACAATGGGTGGAGCCCATATCTGGTGTCCCCAACCCTGATATTGCTGAAATATTGCTAAACGCAGCGTAATGTAATACTCACTCACACACATCCACCGCGAGATGCAACAAAGCATTCACATTGCTCGTTTTTCAGAAATTTGACCTTCCATTCTGATACATATGTTAAGCTTTCCACTTGACGTTAACCGCTCAGCATTGCGGATAAAAGTCAAATGATTTAATTGATGTTGCCTACGGGCGTTCCAGATAGCCATAAACCTGTTTCTTTAGTCCAGTACTGTTGTCAGCTGTTGATGCTTAAATCAATAGTATTTCCAAGAATTGGTCTTTATGATGAAAAACATTATATTTGCAGGGCTGGTTTTCGGATTCCCATCACAGATAATTGTCACTGTATTAGCGATAATTCAAAAGATTTAGAATTTGCTTTGTGCATTTGTAGCTTACGAAAATCGTTTTCTCCTAAACATTTTATTTTCGTGTTGATTTAGTTAGCAGTGTCACGTGTTTGTTTAAGGGACCTCATTTCTAAAGCTCATTCTATGCTTTTCTGAAGTGCATAATAGGGTGGTAGGATAGAGTCATGATTGAAACATTCGCTCGTCACGCCCCACCCACTCATGGAGACAAGGTGTGAGGCCCATTTCTGTTGTCTCCAGCCGTGTTATTGCTGAAATATTGCTAAAAACGACGTAAAACCATATTCATTCACTCACTTTCCATAAGACGGTCTTTGTGGTGGGACTATCGATACTCAAGTACTCTCTTATGGGATACTACGGTTTGTCCTTGTAAATATATAATGCTGACTCAGGTTCGATTCCTAACACTGTTACAATGTGTGAAGCCCATTTCTGGCGTCCCCTGTCGTGATATTGCTGGAATATTGCTAAACGGACCATAAACGTTTCCACAGAGGTAGTTTGTTGTTTGTAATACCATTGAGTTCGATTTTTGGTATAGTTTCTTTGTCCGTTAGTTTATATGAATAACCATAACTCACTTACTCACTAATTCACTCACTCACTCGCTGAACAACATACGTAGCATTATGATGTTTATTGTTATTACCTCGAATAAGGACTGATATCATTTCTGAAAGTCAGAGAACGAGTTCATATGGAACCGATACTGGTAAAATAGGTCAGACGTGACTGTTCTGTACAGTAGGTCTTCAACAACCCATGCATGTCGGAAGTGACGAAAGACTGGATTGTCCAGTCATACAATCACACGAAATAATATAGCAGTGATTCCTCCACATCATGGGGTGAGCTGATTTGAGGTGGAATAAAGTTTTGCGTTCAAAATTATTGCGTTTGTTTGATTACTTTATCTATTGTATTATTCTGGATAAATTTCAGTTTTACAGTGCTAAGCAGTGATCCACCTTGACGCACTGAATCATGGATATACAACTGAGACACAGTACATTGACTCCTATCCGACTAGCCATTGTGGTATCGCCTTCAGGTAGAGCCATCTTTTAACTTCTTTTAGGGGATCACGACCTGGAATCGAACCAGCTACCGCCCGCTTTCCGGGCAGAACCTCTGTCCACTAGACCACGGGAACGGCTTGTCATTAGTCTCTCATGTTTTGGTATCATTTATTGTGAGAGATATGTACTGGACAAAATGAGTTAGGAATATTGGTATTCTTAGGATTGATATTTTATTAGTGTGTCAATGCACAAATAGATCAATATTCAGCATTTAAAGTTTACATATATCCCTAACTATTTTTGTCCAGTATAACATAATGAATTTGTCGTCAGCTGAATCTGGGACTCAAATAAAGACTGAATGAATACACAGGACCAGATTTATATCACAAGCATATTAAGGTTTTCTCGATAACTTCTCTAAGTCGAATATTTCCTTTTAAAGTAATGCATCAGTTCGTTTGTTGGTGTAAAATTATTGTCCTAATGAAACCTGTTTCCGTATCTTAAAGAAGTATACAATTATTCTGTATATGTAAAAATGTAATAATTCACATACAATGTGTGATACGATCTCGTGGTTACACTCACAAGTAGAAAACAACACCGCAGCAGTCACGTGTGCAATGACGGCCATTTTGTTCCATCTATCATGGGAGATCACTCTATCTCGCTCAAGAAGAAGATGCTTTGACCTATGATATTCTCTGGCATGAGAAGTTCAAAGCCCCCGGGTTCATTTTTTAATTCACCATTTAAATTGACGAAATTAAGCTTTACGAAATGAGCATATTTACAGAAAGAAGAGCTAATTTTGTAATTATCAATGATGATATGACTTTTGCTCAGAAAATGTACAATCGCTTTGTCTCTGGAGGGAAATAACACTTTATGCCGGAAGTATTTTCAATCTCCCTCAGCGACTAAAATTGTATCTCTTTTTGTGAAATGTCATAATTCTTCTGCTCTCTCCATGACTGAAGCTACGTGTGAATGTATCAGCTGTTTCTCCAAAGGGAGGTGGGGTAGCATTTGGGTAGCCCAGTGCTTAGAGCATTCGCTTATCAGGCCGAGGACCTGGGTTCGATTCCCTACATGGGTACAATGTGTGAAGCCCATTTCTGGTGTCCCCTTCCGTGGTATTGCTGGAATACAGCATAAAGCATCGTATATCCATACTTAGTAGAAACATGGTGCGTGAGTGAGCGAGTGAGCGAGGTTTTACGCTGCTATTAGCAACATTCCAGCAATATGTCATTTATGACTTTATGTCATGGTATCAAGTTTGTTTTACTCCACCTGAAAAAGTAGTTCCGATATATTGAAATACGAGTCCATGATGTAGGAAGTAAAAACAATATTTTCCTGAAATTCTTGGACATGGATGGTGCTGATTCGCAAAGTGTAATTAGGCTATTTATTCCAGTATGGTGAGCGTAGTATTTTAAGATTGTTTCTTTCCTGCTTTAAACCTAAATGAAGGAGAACTAATTTACTTGGCCTTTACTTTATAATTTGCCTTAATTCCAAATTTACCGAAAACCCTACGCTAGTACCAAACCACCAGTACCAGATTTGGTTTCAAAGCATCTGTAAACAAACGCGCACGTCGTTTGATGGGCAAGAGCAGAGAATGGAAATTTCAGGAATTTCATCTTTAATGAACGATTTAAACGATAGGATAGGCTCTCTGATACGTTTGATACACAGACCTTTGAGGTGGGGGAATTTACTACGCCATAGCTAATCATTAATAGTCGCGCTATGTTATCAAAAAGAGTAAGTTGTTTTAAAATCAAATTGAATCCAATACATTTAGATTTGTCAATCCATGAAACATGTTCTTCCTCCCTGTATCAGCTTTTTTAATCCCGCTTAAAGAAGTACAACGAGTGGGGTGGCCAGGTGGTTATAGTGTTCGCTCGTAATGCAGAAAAACCAGGTTTGATTCATTACATGGGTACAGTGCGTGAAGCCCATTTCTGGTGTCCCCCGTTTTGATATTGCTGGGACATTGTGAAAGGCGAACTACACTTGAAGTCACTCACAAAAGAAGCAATAAAATACGTGTACTTTCATATCATTTTAACAAATTAACGAGGAAGAAATGAACTGATATGAATACAACGTATCAGAGTGATGAAACAAAGTGCTGGGAATATCGATCAGTCGTTATGAAACAAGGTCTTTGGTTCCAGTGAATCCATCAAATGTCAGAACGAGGATGTGCAGTGTGAGCCAAGACGACTGTGATGTGTTACTTGTTGTTATCTTTGGGACAGGACAGACCTTTCGCCAACACCTTGTATCTTTACTATTTAAGAGCGATTCATAACATCAATTATTGACATTTTGTAGCTGGAATCCTGCACTTTATCCTTCTTTTAGCAGTGATTTCCTATGACTGTGGACAGGGTTTTGTCGCTTGTATCTATTAGTATTATTCTTTTTGTTATTCCCTTTGATTTAGTGGGCCTGAATATCAGATTTATACAGAGATACACAGACAGATGTAAAGCTTAACGTACACTAAAGGTACATGTTATTTGAACAGATTGTCTGGAAATTTGTCCAAAATTCGTAGTTTGTGAAAAATAGAAAAGAGAACAGTTGATCTAGTAAGTGAGTGAGTTTAGTTACCCGCCGCACTCAGCAATAGTCTGGACAATCCAGTGATCAACAGCCAATGTTTAAAGCATAAGAAGGCAATGTATTAGAACGTTCACAGAAGCTCCATGTTTTCACAATGTGTTAACAGATGCTGTCTGTTCACAGTCGTATTTCATCCACATTTCAGCAATCTTGGTACTTTGACAAGTAAAGTTCAAGTAAAAACAGACCAGCCATGATTCAAGGTAAGACCAAACCGTTCCTTCTTTTTCACAAACTCCATAGCTATAACAATGTCAAATAACCGTGCGGACAGGAAACTGTCATATTTTCTCTGTCATATCTATACTCAGTTTTGTGCTATGCGTCCGTTAGCTGATTTTCAAGATTTAAGAAAGAGTTCTCACTAAATACATTCAGAACGTTTCCATTTTAACACATAATGCCTTTGAGTTGAATTGTGTTGAGATAAGGAGTTAAAGGCTCGGCATTTTTTGATCACCACATAGGGGCAGTAGTGTAGCCCAGTGGTTAAAGCACCGGCTCGTTACAACGAAGGTCCAATTCCTCACATGGGTACAATGTGGTGTATCTGGTGTTGCTGAAATATACTAAACCCTTTTTTTTTACAATCAAGTGGATACCTTTAGATAACGGAGACTTTGAGCGCGATGGTGACGACGTAGCACAACCTCGGCGTCGGGTTTGCGGAGTCTCAGACCAATCTCTTTCAACCTGTTCCGTACAACTTGACCGGATATCCTCTGAAGCCCAGGCACTTTGGCTGCTGTGCCTTCACCCGTGGCAATACGATCACGCAACTGTAGTACCCGGATGTACCGATCTTGGGCTGCAGTGGTAACTCGAGGTCTGCCTGTTATCGATTTTGTACTTGTGAAAGTGTGTAAAATCACATTATCAACATGATAGATAATTAATACATTTTAAATTTACAAATCGCCTATGCGTTTCTTTTTTTAAATAGTGTATATTGCTAAATATTGCGGAAACCGTGCTCACTCACTCTCACTCACTCACTCACTAACCTACGTCACTCAGTCACTCATACGTGTGGGTGAGGTATCCATATTGAAATCACGTATGTAATGTTCGTTCGGAATACTTCAAACATGTGCCAGGTGTGCATATACACGCTACATAAGTGCAATATTCACAAAGTTGAAATTCATTTACCTCACCACACGTGTTGATTCTGAGAGTAGTTTAAAACTGGTAATTCCTTTTTCATTTTGTCTCACACGACTTTTGAACTTTTGTCTGTCTTAGAAAGTCCATGGATACAACTTCAAAGCAAGCGTTTGAATAGTTTATGGAAAGCCGTGAGTGACTGGTTGCATCTCACTGGTTAAACATAAGCAGTCAAAACTCTTTCAGGAAAAGACCGATGAAATTATTTTGACTGGTCACGGAAATGGTCCAAGATATTAATCAGTGGTAATTACGAACCCGTGGATCCTGACATAACTAAGGGAGGCGAATCTGCAAAGCGGACCAGGTGTCATAGGTCATGGGACTATCTTATTACATCATCCCTGTTACAATGATGTGACCGTTAACAACGTGACTCAAAAAAAAAGAAAAAAAGTTCAACTGCATATCATCATGCAATGAGGTAGCAGTGTGAGTGAGTGAGTGAGTGAGTGAGTGAGTGAATGAACAGTTACTATACCCGCATCACATCTTCGTTTACCAGGACAACGCTGTATTTCAGTTAAGGTCATAGGCTTTGGACAGAATTTAGCCTTGTTTTGGAGAGAAAGAGTCGATAGTTTTCAGGTCACAGAAATGAATGTCACCCTCTACAATATCAGTTCCAATGTACTTTTTCATCCAAGTTGACAATGTGTAGGTAGATACCATTGCCGAATGACCAGCAGATGACTCGTACCATGAACTTTTGTGAGAAGGGTCAGGGGTTAGCATTATAATTAAAGCATTCTGTTGAAAGCTGCCGCCATACTAACCGCATCGAGCCCCAAACACTGAACTCTTTGATAATAATCGTCTAAAATATTGGAGTGAGAGCAGTCCCGGACGAAGGTTCGCAAAGCCCAGTATGGTGTCCACCGTTAGCCCATGTCAGCAGGATGTGGACGGTAGTGGACTCAACACTGCCCAAGGACTGCCTAGACTGTTGTTCTAAATTAACCATTGTGAAACTGTTTCCAATCACGGCGACCGTGAAATATCATGGCATACAGATGTCGACCACATGCTATTTTCATTTTTAATTTATATATATATGGGTTAAAGTAAGTGAATGAACTGGAGTTTGGGCCGCTTTTAAAATCATAATAATAACAATCCACTAACATAGCTCCATTCCAGGACGAATATGTTACACACATTGTCTATCAAATGTTATGTAACAGATATGTTACACACATTGTCTATCAAATGTTATGTAACAGATATGTTACACACATTGTCTATCAAATGTTATGTAACAGATATGTTACACACATTGTCTATCAAATGTTATGTAACAGATATGTTACACACATTGTCTATCAAATGTTATGTAACAGATATGTTACACACATTGTCTATCAAATGTTATGTAACAGATATGTTACACACATTGTCTATCAAATGTTATGTAACAGATATGTTACACACATTGTCTATCAAATGTTATGTAACAGATATGTTACGTACATGCTATTATTTTAGTTGTTATATTCATGTGTGTCAAAGCGAGTGAATGAATCTTATTTTACGACCCTTTCAACATATAAGGTCCCTTTTAACATATAGTTGACGTATCAAATGGTCTGCCAAGCACAATGTTACATATATGATGTTTATTATCAATGCTAATCAAAACCGTCAGTATATAGAACAACCCAGAATGTTATAGCTATCGATTCATGTTTGCTCTAAGTATCGGGATAACGTCATAAAATGCGATTTAATACCCTTTACTGTGACACGTTGAATCCTGACAATTTGACAACGAATTCCGGCTGCATGGGTTACTATGGACGATTTAATGACCAATGACATCAGAGTCCACCAACGCATGAGTTTCACAGTCAACTCGAAATCAACTGGCAGACATCCTTAATCCCAAAACCTGGTAGAACGGAATCAAATCATTCTGGTGAACTTGTCACGACGGACACGGCTTATTCTCATTCATATTCCAAAGTCATCGTTTCATTCTCTTGTGAACTAATTTCCAAAGCAAATTAAAGTCGTGCCACACGCACTGGCATTTAAAATGCTCAAACACAGAGCTCCACAGTGAACTGAAGTAACATCAGTGTTATGTCTATTTAATTACATGAATGGTTTGAAAGCTTTTAAACAGTCCCAACCCGCTGCTCCAGGAAAGCTCGTAAAGACTCATTAAATCGGCAAGAACAAGCGTGACTCTGTAGTGATGTGTTCCCATTGGAATACACACTATGGCTGATTGTGTACATGTTACTTAAAGTGACAAGCTGTTCGGCAGTTAATGAGAGCAGCTGTCTGATTGGTTATAAAGGTGGAAGTATGGATGGTCATTTGTGTTCTTGACCATCTATATTCCTACTGTGAGCTGAAAGAATAATCGTGCATCAGTTGGGAGCTTGGTTCTCTAACAAACGCTTCATCTCTCTTTATCTTGACTTTCCATTCGTGAACGAGATGGCATAAGATCTTGGCGTCAGTATATGAGTCTGTGCTTTGATTTCATAGTATTGTACAGTGTGCTTGTCAGTAACACTTTTACAAAATATGACAAGTAATTATTCACCATTACTTGTTGAGTGTTAAGCACTAGCCATGGGGGAGATTTCATATGTGCGAATGATATCCATGCAATTTTGACGTTTACCACCGTAAGTTGCGAGTTATCTCCCTTTTGTCTATCTAATCAAAACAAGTGTTACATCGACTTTGATGCAATATGACGGCCGCCATGGAGTTAGTTGATTAATATGCGAATGATAGAATCGGTATTTTATATGAAACCTAAAACCAGAAACCTGCATTAGAAAGTGGGGCCACACATATCCCTCTTTTCACGATGACTTATGTTGATGCAACAAAGAAGGCGTAATGGCGAGCCTGTCCGTTGTCAGCGTGGTCCGCCGTCATTGATCCGCCATTACATGAGTGGGCTCTGTCGAGAAGAAATGCACAGTGGAGCAGGTTTTAGATTTTTTCCGAAGCATGCGGAAATTACCGAGGCTTTGCGAAAGATAACTTTTGAAACAACAATATGCAAAAGCGTCCATACTTCACAAACTGTGAATGAGATAGGGTCAATTTAAAAAACAAAACAAAACTGCAAAAAGGGCCAAAACTCATATTAATATTGAATAATGAATAAGAATCAATCTTGCAAGCAGCAAAGAACAGGTCGTGTGTTTTGTTTCACTGACGTCATGACACCGGCACTAGATGCTTGTAATAAAGAAAAACGTGGGCTGCTTCTATAAAGAATCTTTATTGTTGCTGGATGATAAACACTATATGGTTCTGACAAAACACTTTTTACAACTAAAATCATCACGTCTTTATGTTCACTTATAATCCGATAATTCTCTTGACCTTGAGAGCTTCTGGTAGCATAACATGCGTGTTACAACAGATTTCACATTCTTATCAGTCCACATGATAGGGGGTCTGCTATCGCCTGTGATGCGTCTTTGTTTAGGGTCTTGCAACAAGTTCTTGATGGGGTCATCTCAAATACGTGTATCATAGTCGCTCAGTACAACACAACCAAATACAGCTTATCTAGGGGCGATATAATCTATTGGGCTGTAGAGAGAAATAATGCGCATGATTCATATGTGATGCTTGTTCGGTACCACAAATCAAGGAAACATAGTTAGGAATATACACGTGGTTTCATTGTCCTGTTATATCCTATAACCGGCGTTGATTTATTTTCTTCATTTTATACATTACAAAAAAAACATTGATTTAAAAGTAAAAGGGTAAAGAACACCCGATATGATCTATAATTGCCAAAATCAAATTTTGAAATCAACATCTAATCTAAATATTATCATAGAATTATGTATTATAATATAATAAGTTTTAATAAACGAAGCGAATCTAATCAAGGACATTCAATGCTACAACAAAAGCATATGATCCAAGCTGTATATTTCCTTGATTCAAGAATGACATCTCCATGATAACGTTGCTTTAAAGAATATATATATATATATATATTAATCTCCATCGTCACACACGAATGATGTAAATGCAGGGGTACGCCAAGGCGAGCGTGTAGGTGGTGTCTTTTCCTGTGTTTGGCAGTATTCGCGGAGTCTTTGTCACTCTCTGTTCTCGAGCACGTCACATAATGTAGCGACGCAGCATTATTTCTCTCAGTCGTAGTTTTTTGAGCGAAGAAGCTGTTGTACAAGTTTAATCAAATCTGCTTTGGACGTAGGCTGATCTCTAGCTCGAACATCACATCGTGAGTTAAAGGAACATGCCTCTGAAAAAATAAATAAAATCATAAGAGGCTATGTTATTAAGTGCGAAATATTTAAGATCATTCTTCATGTAAGTGACATTAGCTTCACGCCACTGCGCCACGCCACTCATTGCAGTGTGTCAGATTAATATTTTGAGTCTGATAGGTTTTTGGCATAATGGTGAAACTATTCCACGCTGACAGAGACAACTATTGTGCCGACAGAGCAATACTTATAATAGAGTTAATCTGGGGTTCGAAACCAAGATCATCTGAAATCCATGGGATGTAACCCGCCGAGCAATGGGCGTCCAATCTTTAAATTAAAATTAAAACAACTTCAATAGATATAACGAAACTCGGATTTAGATTGAGTAAGTAATGCTGGTTTGCTTTGCTCGTTGTTGTTATTGTTTAACGCCACACACGGCAGTATTCCAGCCATACGGTCTGTAAATAACCGATTCTTGACCAGACAATCCAGTGATTATCGACCTACGCAATTGGAATAAGGTGACATTGTCAACCAATTCAGCGATCTGACCCTCCGATCCCACTAGTCGCTAGTCGTTAGTTACTAAAATCAATTCTAACCCGGATCTTCACGGACTAGAGAAACTAAATAAGTACTACGCTTAGTCAACGACAGCGGTTGACGGAGAAACTCACCTTCATCACAGCACATTCCCTCGGATACACAGTGACCTTGACCCCTTGACCCGCAGGTTGCTCCACGTATTACACATGGTGTTGAGCTTTCGTTTTCCTTTTGGCAAATACTGGCTTCTTGGGTTCCAAAATAACACCCAATGTCACTTCCACAGCAAATGTTCGGTCCTACACATTGTCCCCTACCACCAGGACCACACGCCATACACTGAAAACACAAAGATAATATTAATAACTCTATAACTCTGTCAGTGAGAGAGAGGAGAGAAAGAGAGAGGAGAGACAGAAAGAGAGAGAGAGAGACAGACAGACAGAGAGAGCATTATTATATACAGCTTTGATTACAATATACAATAATAAAGGATATTCTGTTAGGACGAACTCCCAAAGAATTCGAAGGTCTGAAGAACCCGCAAGGCCTGAAGAATCAAATTGAGCTTATAACAGTTGAAATGTCGAGATGTGAATACATGTCCATCGTCAAAGCCAATTAGTTAATTAATCTGTGGAAACAGAATCGAATGGACTTAGAAGGAACAACAGAAATTACACAGCATATGAATGGGCCACATAAAGGCAGTGGTTACACAGGTACTCACGAATAGGGTAAATACTTAATAACATAAGGTAAGCATGTCCCGCTCTGTTGGTAGGAACGTCATAAATACACGCAAATGCAAGTCAACTGTTCATGTCAATTTCTCCACGCACAATTAGTGTTCTGATAGACGTTATTGTTGTAGTGCTTGGATAGTGACATTCCTAATTTGGTATACTTCTATATTTATCATGGCGGTAAGCTTTTTGCCCCACTAGAGATACACTTCGTAAACACATGCAACGGCAAGTCAATTGTTCAAAATAGAAATACGGTCCATAATACACACAACGTGCAGCGACTCTTTCCCTCCGAATTATCAGTTTAGTTTTATTGGTGATGGTGAATTCGTTTAGTTACTATGTCACATTATTTCCGGAATGTTCATTTATGTAATTAATGACTTATTTATCACATCAAGCGACGTGACCAATGAGTCATGTTCGCCAGGGGCGCAGTCATGAGTGAAAATGTTAACAGTATTAAGTTACGATATGAGATGCACGTTAGATCAACAAATGTCCAGTTATTGGCACAGGAATTTTGTCTGGACGTCAGAATTACAGGAAGCATTATGGTGTTTCTGCGCTATGTCCCATCTGCTCTTTGAGGAGCGATGCAATGTTTTTTTTTCTGTGATGCCAGAACCAAAAATGCTGATTATGAGAGACTGATGACATTTGACATTTGGAGAGAGTTAAAACTGCACGATATTTTCATACTTTCGTTGATACAAAAGGCTAACATTGCGAGGTCAATTGAATCTTGTTTCTGTATGATACACTGCTACTGTTCTCGTTGGATCATCAGTGAACCAAGAGTTCTGTATGTAAGTCCATGACAATTGAACGGGACCGACACTGGTACTTTACTGCTACTATTATTTTCCTCATTTTATACATTTAAATGTGTATTTATGAACACTTCAGAAACTGAAGCGAAGTGGTTTTCAGTGTGTACATGTATAGTGATGACATAACTGAGCACTAGTATATCACTTGCGTTAGTATATCACCGAGTATATCACTTGCGTTAGTATATCACAGAGTATACCACTTGCGTTAGTATATCACAGAGTATATCACCATGGAGACTCTGATGTAGATGAGAAATCGACTGATAACAGTGAGTTATCCGTCGTCATCATTCACATTTTACCTTTTTTGTAACAAAATATGACGTCATTTCCCATTTTTAACAACCTAACTGTTAATCATTATACAATAACATGCAGTGAATTACAGAAACGCCAATCTAACTGTGCCCATTATGAGAACTTACAATTACTATTTCACCTTGGACCATGACTTTTTATCGTAAGTAAGAGACCCAGGGGTATACGAACTGGCACTCAGTTGCCTTAGAATTGAATACAATACGCCGGATGGTCTGTGACTTCCTACACAGAGCATCGTATTCCATGGGGATGCTGTAACACATACCAGTAATTTGTCTGTCCCAAAATTTGACATTAGCTCTACTGCATTCTCAGCAACATTCCAGCTGATTTAAGGCGGATTGCAATTAATGGAGTCTGGCCCAGAGGCGGGTGGTAAGAGGACCCCTCCATGAATTCCATTAATAATTGTTGCGTTTTTGCTTTTTTTTTTGCTGTTTGGTATATTAACGCAATGCCGATCAGAGTAGTCATAGTCAGCTAATCCCCATCAGTCGGGATACTCCGAGAAGCCTCAAGAGTAAAACGCTGATTATGTAAACTCAAAGGGCTGGGTTCGATTCCCAACATCGGTACAGTGACACAGAGATATCACATGAAGACTATATTGCAATCCAAAGTAATACGACTTTGATACTACATTGACACAGAAAGTTGAGTCACTCATCGCGACAAATGTTGAACAGCCGGAACTTTAGAGCTGAATCCCTACGGAGACAAAACAATCAGGTTAAGTCATGACTGCCTTTATCTCAATATACTGTTAATGGCAAGGTTTGTTGTGCGAAATTTGATTTAAAGTTTCAGATCAAATGCTTGCGTCAAGAAATATGCCATGCTTTCAGGAGTAGTAAAAGCCTTGGAGTCGATCAACGTCCCAACATAAACCATTTATTTACGCTGTAAATACCACCAAAATACGTTTTTCTTATCAAATGAGCTGCCCACACTTTTGCTAATGCTATTTTATGTCTGTTGGAAACTACGCAAATCTGATACTGTCCGAACTTGCTCTTTTGGTAAGTATGTAGATGTGATCTGACTATGTAGACAACAGATGTGCCACATTAACAGAATGCATTATATGTTGGGAAAGTGTACATCGTTCATGTCAGAATGCTATCAAGCGAGGAAAATTTCCAAAGCCTGCTCGCTATCGTCATAAAATAGGAATGCACCTATTTGTAGATCAGGATTTAGAAAATGTTGTTCGGTTTTATATAAATCTCGGGAGAAGAGTGATGACTTTTCAGATCACTTATGTCAAGAGTGCCAAGTTTGGTGTTTATTTTGTAGTACCATTTGGGCCAGACGCTCTTGGTATGTTTATATTGTACACGACTTGCAGTTCGGTTGACTCTGCATGTCCAGGTGTCATGTTACGGGGTGCTATGGGGAAAATCAATGCGTACTGCTTTGGTTAAATCATAAAACGTGAACGTCAAAAAATCCAATTTAACGTTCTTTCTTATTATTTTTTAAACAGTATTCACAAAAGGCAGGAATATACAATAAATTCGAGTTCACATAGTTCACATTTCTCTTGACCGAAATCCAAATTATGCCAGAAAAGGACAGTTTTGGTTATCCGCCCAAAATAATTGTAGCTACTTTGAAAATTAAACAAACTGGGACTAGTATAAGTCTGTTTGACGTTTGTTTTACGTTAACGTAAGTGCTGGAGAATCACCACTCTCCATTATCCGCAGAAACATGGACAAAACAAAAGTGGAGAGGATGTAAATGAACCACTGAGAATCATTAACGATACCAGGTGTTCGCCAAAAGCATGTCCATACAAACTCCAGGAACTCGGGGAACGGACGCATACATATGTATTTGTCATGGGTGTACTCGCTACGTAGTAAGATGTATTTCTAGAGTGATACAATAGTTTGTCTCTAAGTTACTTGGGAAAAATGTTAAAAGGGGCGCCACCTGAGTCTAGAATGATGGGTATGTCTGTTTCGCACCTGCTCCCGAATTCAGGGGTCCTTTTTGGATTTTATACTGTAATGTATATTATATAAATAATATATTACATATTTCCATTCAAGATAAACTTGGGCCAAATTGTAGTCTACTAATAAGATCTTGCTGGTGACTATGTATGCATCATCTATTGATATTTACGGATTAACACATACAGAGACTGTTACAGTTGACGATGAAGTCGGGGAATAGTAAAAGCCTTTGCTCAACACACAGAACAGGAGAGTTCGATTCCTCAGATTTGTCCAACGTGAAAACCCCATGGTGGTACCTCTTCACTGGCGCGGAATGAAAAGGCTTACAATTTACCGTCAGCGACCCATCGATTGATGGGATCGGGTGAATTGGTTGATGAATGTCACCTTATCGCAAATGATTAGACCGATGTTCATGATATCAGTCTCTGGATTGTCTGGTCTCTGGATTGTCTGGTCTAGACCACCGTGGATGTACAGATCCCCGTTATTGTGAAAATAGTTGTGCGTTACACCGTTAAACCAACCAACCAACCAACCAACCAACCAACAAACTAACAAACTAACAAATTAACAAAATAACAAACTAACTAACAAACAAGCAAACAAAAACAAAACTCCGTCTTTGGTGATCTGAGATCAACCCAGAACAAAAGTCACTGTTATGTTATCATGTTGCGGAAATATGTTGCCAAACAAATGTGTCATAAACTGACAGAACACTTCGAAGCTTCTACAGACATGCCCTAACGCCGAATGTTAAATGTCATGCAAAAGGCATGTACATAAACCTCACAGATGAAAGACCAATGAAGTGGACCAAGCGTATGCTCACAGGGGAAGGAACTCGTTGAGTTCCTGGAAGCTGGGGGACATCTCATCAAACTGGACCGAGGACCTGTCTATCACCCCGAGAGAATCGTGTTACGCGAATATAGGACAGATTGACAGAGTGCTGGTCCCTGCAGAAGTAAACCCTTAGACTCAACCAACGCCAGAGCATAGTCAGTCTCGATTTTCCACAGATTTCACAGGATATAATGGAAAAATAATTGTGAAAATGCTAAAAACCTATTACCAGTACAGTGATGTTTAACTGCTATTTTTTAAAACGTTTATAGCGTTGTTTTGACACTGGACTGATATTTTTGTAAAAAACAATCGCCCCAAAATGTTTGAAAAAAGACTAATTTTGATTACGATACTAGTTTCTGTTTGCCATATCGAACACTCATTAATCCGAACGATTATGTCGCTTATTACACAATGTAATTGAGAAAGTGGCGAATGTAACATATGGTATATTTGGGATTACACCTGTTGGCATTAACAGGTTTTCATTATTTAAGACATTTTCATATAACAAATGCAATAAAATCACTTCTTTTTCAAAGCAATCACAAAGCTTTTCAAACCACTTCAGAGGTAACACAATTTATAATCATTTAAGTGATTTGACATTTAACACCCTCGCTTTGAAAAAGACAATATGGTCGAAATGAAAGCATAATACCGAACTTAATGTTGATTTATTGGTTTTCTATGAGGAAATATATTCCTGTTTGAATTTCCTAACATTTTATGTGTCCTGTTTTTTTGTAAATTAATATTACAGACGAATAGACGAATAATCAGAATAGACGATTAGAACTGAGCACAATT
Source organism: Haliotis asinina (assembly GCF_037392515.1). Taxonomy (NCBI): domain Eukaryota; kingdom Metazoa; phylum Mollusca; class Gastropoda; order Lepetellida; family Haliotidae; genus Haliotis; species Haliotis asinina. Next base: position 16,567,771 of record NC_090294.1, on the reverse strand, counting down.
TGTATCGAATTCAACATCTTAAAACGACAGTTCGTGGGAAGATGAAAGTTTTAAAGTCAAACACACACAGGTCAATTTGAGCAAAGATTAGACTATCTTGGCCGATGAATACTATCACCGAAACTGTAAAATATCGATTGAAAATCGTGTTCTATTTCCTGTAGTGTTATCAAATCCACGCCTGATTAGAACAATCATCTGAGAAACGTCACTGCTTGGGAGTATCAATTACTGAGAAAATATTTGCAAACATAATATAAAGTCGCCCTGGCGAATTTAGTGTATCCTCTTTAATTTCTCTTCCTTTCAAAACAGTTAACAGGTAGCCCTGTCAGCCTCACTAAAATCATCACCATGTCTCCACTAGCAACTGACAATCTTATAGGAATGCCGTTTTTGAGGTAAAAGTATTATATTTATCTTGCACATTAATGTGTCAGTCAGCCAAAGGATGCGCGGACCTCAGAGGAGACAACGTGTAAGCTCATAGGTCATCAACCAATCAGCGTCCCAGGAGAGATGGGCGACTAATCGCTGTGACGTTCGTTCCATTTTGAATGGATTAAGAATAGCGAAATTGACAATCCGGTCCAGGAGAAGAATAGGGGGTTTCCCATTAAGCACCTGAAGTCATCAGCTCGCGATTCATATCCAAACATGCGGCTGCTATTGATTAAAGTGAAAATGATACGCCAATGACAAGGTGAAATTAACAATAAATGGACGTTAAGCACGCGCCTGGTCTCGTGCTCTTCACGTTCAACTGCCAATCAAAGCACTAAGTTGGTTTAGCCTCGGTTTCGTGGCTAGTGGAAAGGTTTGGATATTATTCCGCGTTTTGGTGGGGGAGCAAGCAAGGTCAGACTGAAGGAGATGCCCTTCAGAAGAATTTGTAGGAATTTGTTAGCATCTTGTGTCTACTTAAGACATTTAAATGTTCTTGCTTCTGACAGGGTCTATTTTATGTTGCCCATGGAGTAGAAAATACATTTTCTTTCCAAATGAAGGCATAAAAAATACATTTCTTCTTAAAAGTTGATTTTATGCTTAAAGAGGAACCGGTGCTGCATTTAAACACCAGTTAAACCACACTTCGATTTTTTCAGCCAGACAGATTTTACTTTATTGGAATCTGTGTAAGAATTCATAAAGACAATTCATGGAAAGTAACTAGAAACACTTGAAAAGTTAAATAGCAATTCAAGATCTATTATTTGGCTCTTGAGAAATATCGCAACTTTACTAAAGCATTTCTTCAATGAGCTGTCCCTGAAAGTCAAAGCATGCGCCATTTTCTGATTCTATGCTATGGCAATTTATCACTCAGGATTCTGACAAAGGACATAGAATATTAACATTTTCCATTTATACCTTACGTGATGTACTTTACCATCATGCGATAAACTAAAAGCAGCAGTATTTCTCCAACAAAAGGCCACAGTCCTTAAGATGCTAAAGCCGCAATACCCGGAAGTGAGCTGTCAATCATCCCTATCAAATGTGAGAGTATCCTGCTGTGTCAGTTAATCCTTTTTGGCCTCAACTGTCTGTCAGACTGGTATAATATTGTACAATTCCATCCAAGATGAACGAATCAAGACAGATTGATGGATGGATTCTCTTTCCACATACCTTTCACAACGCCACGTAGCCTGTACAAAGAATTAATATCCACCCTGAAAATGATATGTTGCTTTACCACCTCCGTAGTTTTCAACGGGATATTGTTGCAGATTTCAACGGAAGTGACTACTTATGAACGACATCAGATTAGCAATATACCTGTAGCATAACTTTACTTGTGTTGTAACAAATCCCTGCATTATATTTTTCCAATCAAAATATGATTCATATGCACAAGGAAACAATTAGTCAAACAAGAGAAAAAAAATAACCGGCAAGCCTTTAAAGCGTCCTTAGTCTCAAGGTCTTCCTTTTGGCTTACTTAAAAGATACGCTACATTCTAAGTGACAGCTATATAAGCGAGAGAAGTATTCCTATGCAAGCAATACATGTTTGTAAATACACATCACCATATTTTGTTAATTGGCCGTTGATGTTTCCTTAATCAGATCGACAACTTACACAGAATAATTTATCTTTTTTTTCGAATCACTTAATATATTTGACAACACCGACGATTATACATGTAAAAGTTCGGTGGAAGTTCAAATAGCGCAGAATAATCTTCACACACTTCAGGAAAACTCGAACAAAACGGTATACTAGTATCTACTGTCTACCCGCTACCACCACTTCCCAGATAGGAACTCATCCAACCCGAACACAAACGCTGCCTCTCCTACCCCATCCACTGAACTACATCACCCCGGTCCCAAACCGCAGCCCTACCTCGCCACGACACACTAATCCTACTCCACAATAATCACTAGACGTAAACACGTCATTGACGAGGCAAGTCATCAGTATTCAATTCCAGCCACATCTTCAAATTTTAACACACGAGGATCAGAGTCAGTTGACAGGTTAAAATAACAGTGAGCTGTCTTCAGTAATCCGAGATCAATATAGCCTCTGAAATCTAAGAATCCTCGAACATTTGCTGACACGTAAATCCTCACATGCAAAAACAATTAGGTTAATGGAGAGTTGTCTACACATTCGTTTCAAAATCTGTCCATGACAGGATTTGTCGTATGAATTTCGAGGAAAATGGAGATAAAGCTTACACCACACCAAATGTCTCCCCATAGACTTCTATAGTAACCTTATATTTCTTAAGAACAATAACCAGGTCATCAGCAGCCATTCCATGAACACACTGGTACAGTCTTTGTTCTACAACAAAACACAATTTTTGGCCAATTTGCCCGGCTAATTTTCCAAGCTCTGGAAGCTGAACACACCAACCCCTAATTCCGCACCAAATGTCACCCACTTGAAAAAATCTGTACGTAAGTCATGTATAAAAAGGTTCACTTTTAATTACTGGATGACTGTGCTTTTAACGAAGTTCAACATAAACATATTACACTATTCCATCCAATCACAGCTGTCACATGTCTTCCGTTGTTTACATCCGGAGATCGCTCAGGGAGCATGTGATTCTGATTTGGTGTAGAGGAACCTGGTGACAATGCCTTCTTTTCATGAACGTTTCTACAGTTTACTGGTACAGCTACGAACTCACCATCAGTACCATTTGTGGGCAGTAAGACATCATTGGATCAGTCTTCCAGGAGGTCACAGGGTTGCCGGATGTGTCATTCTGGTGATGCGGACAGTTTTCAGTTGGGAAAGCATGTTAATGCAGACATTAAAGCTATGTCGGATCAAGTGAAAGCCAGTTGCAGGTGTTGAAGTTAATCATCTACATTGCGTCTTTCTTTTTTATACATGATCATGATATGATATGCTCACAATTAGTGCTTTTGCATAATTAATGGATTCTGCAAATATTCCTTCACCAAGGTAGTTTTTTATATTAGACTGATATGTTGTTTCAGCAAACAAGACGGACTTACTTCAATAGTCAAATGAAACTCATTTTGAAAACATAACGCGTGTGTGGTTCTCTGAACGTCTTTGCAAGAGATTGGAATATTTGTTATTTCAATCCCAGATGTATGTATCTAAATACATGGATTTCGCTTGCTTTAGGAGGTTTGCTATCACTGAAATTGATTTGTATATGTCATTTGTTGATGCTAATGTGAAAGATGAAATGGCCGAATTAGGTTCGACTCCTATTAACATTAACAAGAGAACAATATGTCAAATAAAACTGACGAAACGGGTGATGAGCATACCATCCTCACAAAACATCATCTTCTCCAGACACATTCATTTGCAAAATATCAGATTAAACAAAATATTAAACACTTTTATTTATTTATTTTTTTGCGGTTTGTGACGCCATGCGTCTTTAAGGGCGTATTATTTTTATTTCCTGTTTGTCAGCCGCATAAACAGTCAGTAGGTCAACAGGTTTTGAAGACAAGCAGATCACTCAGACTATATCCCTTAGTGTATTTTTCCTGTTGTAAATGACAAAATCAACAAGCCAGAAAGAGTCAACAGCAATTGGAAAGGGTGAAAACATCAGTGCTTATTCAGGTTGAAGTGACTGAGTTTCTAGACACTCGAGTTGTTGCCCAATGCCACCAGCCCACTGATATGGACGAGGAAGGTATGCCTTTTTCTATGCCCTTTGATAGCGGTCTTTCAGATGGAAATCTGTGTTGTCTCCCCACTTAGATGCCTCGCTTTGCAGGAAGATAATGTGTATCCATCTCGCCTTCACGGCTTGATTATTCAAGACCGCCACTAGACATTTACCTTCATGGACATTAGCATCAATCATTTCAAAGAAATCGGAGCAGCCAAACTGTTGTATTTGTTGGTGTAAATTAGACGGTCTTTTAAACACGTGATGTATTTGTCTTGGAAGAATGACTCACTTTTCCTGATCAATCATGGTGTTGATGATCATGTGATTTCTGAGTCATCACCACGCTGAAGTTTTGTGAGATGAGGTGAAATGAGTTTACTCACGCTTATCACAGATTTTCATAGATTCGTCACATTCAAAATCTGTTTTACACTAACTGTGGAGGTGTCATCAAATTCAATGCGGCAAGGGGATAATCAGCGTCGGATACCCAGCAACTCCATCGGACTTAATAAGCATAAACTATATGAACCGTTCACCGAAAATCATTGATAATACAAGGCGAGTAATTGAATATGGTTTTATGGCGTTTAAGCATCATTCCAGTAATATCATGGCGGAAATGGGCTTCACGAACTGCACCGGTGCGGATTCGAATCCGTTTCGTTGGCCAACGCGTTTACTATTAGGCTACCCCGCCGCCAGCGAAAAGAGGAAGAACGTACCTGAAACGAGATATCAGCACGACGTGCAGTCACGTCTGTAAGAAGGCTTCTCTCACAACTCTCAGGCTTGACGTGTCCCCGCTTCCAAATACAGTGGAAGCCCTCTAAAGCGGCCTTCGTTGGGACCGAGTCCGGTTTAGCTATGAATTAGCTAGCTTTTGCCGAGATCCAATCCTATTGCCAATATCAAGAGCATGTCGGATTGGAGGGCTACCGGTCATGAGAGCTTCCAGTGTATAGTCAAACACGGATGTGTCGAAGTTCAAGGGAGGTATATTAGCACTTCGAGTTATCCGAAGTACAACACAACAAATGATGACAAGACAGAAATAGCCCAGGATCACTTCATAGGAAAAATCCTTTCGCTATAGAAATACTCACATCAGGAAATAAAATCACTTAACCTCTTCATTGTGGGTAGACGCAAATGATCAGAGATAACAGCATAACAGATGTTGAGAACGTGCACTGGCGCCTCACAATGTCATTCAAACATTGACTGTTATCTCCTGTGCTGCACATCTAAAACCCTGGTTGCGTTCAGGCGTATGGCTGGGGTAGCTTTTCGCACCACCTTACTTAAGTCTTGTACTTTTCTATCAATATGTACCCTTGAAGATCAGGGGTAGAATAGGTCTTCAGCAACCCATGGCTGCTATAAAAGGCGTAAAAGGCGACTAAAGGGATCGGGGGATCAGACACGCTGACTTGGTTGACACACGTCATCTGTTCCCAGTTGTGCAGATCGATACTCCTACTCGATACACCGGATTGTCTGGTTCAAACTCGATTATTTACACACCGCAGCCATATAGTTGGAATATTGGTGAGCGTGGTGTAAAGCTAAACTCACTCACTCTATTAGTATGCGTTTATTTGTCGTTGTCCATGTGTCTGGTCTCACAACAAATATCCAACCAGTGACATGTCCTGAAAATGTCCTTAACGTGTTTATCACGTCATCAACATAATAAGACCTACAATCGTTTTATATACCATCCCGACCCCCACCCCAAGTAAAAGAGTTAGATAAAAAGCTATATACAAAGGGAAAAGATCAAATAAAATAAAATAAATGCAACTTGAGAGGATAAAAATAAAAAGTTATAAATAAAACATCGCACACACACCCTCCCCGCATGCACCTTCGGCTCCGTTGTTTTTGTACTATGCTTAATGATGACAACTGATTTTATGATATCACCTTTTCCAAATGTATATTTCTGTATGTGTACTTCATTCAATATGCATGCAATAATTCACCTTCAGCTTATTAAATAAAAATAGGTCAGTAATACTAGGAGTACCAAATAATGCTAAAACATTTCTCCTATTTGAAACACAGTGCTTCCAACGGAGATTAAAACTCCAGTAAATCTACAACATATTAGGGAAAGCCGATTAAAAGATGGCGACAATAAAATCGATATTGATCGTATCATTTGGACGTAACATTCTCTTATTTCCAATTAGGAGAATACAATATCAGACATCGCGTCTCCCTAATCATACTATTTCAAACATACACTCCATACAAGTCCCAGACGAGTTCCAATGCGTAACCTTACACCTGTATTTTGTTTGACTATTTTTCAAATAACTTTAGATTGAAAGGCCGGAGTGCTGGAACGGTTAGGATGAAAGATAAACGAGTCTGTTTTGTTCAAGCTTGATGTTATTCTTAAAAGATCTGCAATGATATGAGCTGTATTTGTTGCAAAAAGTATTTGTGATCGGAGGATGCAAATAACTTCAAACGTGTATTATTTACAGTTCACTCGTGTGAATAGTAATTTACGTTAGACTGTTCTCCTTCTTAACCACTAGGCTACCCCATCGCCTACAGTTATGGGGGCTTTGAGTTAGACTATTGGTTAAAGTGTTCGCTCGTCGCACCGTAGACCGAGTTCGATTCCCCACATGGTAGCAATACGTGAAATGCTGACGTCATAAAATTAAACTCACTTACTCATATATTTGTTGTAGCAATTTCCCACAAGGAGCAGAATATTCTCAAATCATACGGGATGAAAAGAAGCCTCTGAAATGTTCCATGCCATATCTCTATACTTCCCCCACCCCCCTCTCCAGAACACCACAACATATGTGAGTGATTTCAAAGAACAAATAGTAATTACTTCCACGGTGGAATGCCATTACACTATCGATGGTGTATAAAACTCATGATTTCTGTTTACGACCCCGAAAATTACCTTCATATAGGTACATTTTCACTGATTTTTATTCATGCGAATACAAAGTATCCCTGTTGAAGAGTTGAACCTATTCCTGTAGTATAATGTTGGCACTGACAAAAAGAAGCATGGAACATACAGTATTCAACAAACTACAGACACTCGGAATCGTGACTTACAGTACAGTAATCAGTATCATAAATATAGCTTACGTTTCCATAAATAATTGGAAACTGCTACAGGAAGTAGACTTTGCTCGCCAAGTATAGTCCTTCTCTCGAAGTTACGTCAGTACAAGCCATACAAGGCTCGTGTACGGAGGGCGATTACTGTCGCCCTTGATTCGGCTGGGAGATAATGACACATCATATGAAGCCCTGAAGCCAGTATTTTTTATTTCTTAAAGAATGTGTAATGACATAGATTATGAAACAAATGTGTCCTCAACTCGAATTTTAAATTCTGCCCCAGGAATCGGTAGAAGATGTGGAGCAAATATGTTCCCATTCTAAAGAAAAATGTTCAAGATACGAACTAATGATACAGAATACGAATCAATTATAATTCTCATCCTGAACACATGACTTGAAATAAGAAACAAATATGTTCCCGGTTTCACCTTTAAAAGAAATGTACACACGTAACTCATCTGATCTCACTCTCGTCAAGTGAGTTTCTTCACAAATTGCCTTTGTTCGCCCAGCAGTCACTGGGTACCCGGTGTGATACGTCATATGACTAGTAACCTTCCAGTGCCTAACAGGCAGCTTGGGTTATAATGTGAGCTCCTTGAGCACGCCAAGTCGTTGTTATACTATTGCTATATTATATATATTTAAAGAAAGTGTTCCACAAATGAGATGATGATGGAATATGAATAAAATATGTTCGACACTTAAAACATGGATTCAGAAAGGATCTTCTCTCATGTACATGTGTTCTCAGTACAAGGTCCGTTATTTTCTTTTGAAACGGATGATAGCAGAAAAAACAGTTCCAAGTTTCAGGATGAAAATGTTAAAATTAAGCTAAGAAAATTTAAATATTGCTTTTAGATTTTCCGCGTACACTAAGTACGAGTGTTTCACCTGACATATAAACAGACATATGAACTGTCTGAACGCAGGAAACACAATACAACATGGCGATATCTTATACTGAGGTAGCACGTGGACAACTGAAGTCATGACCTGCCACAAGCCCCGGGGATACAGTGGAAAAGCAGCGGGTTCATTACAACACACGGGCTACCGAAGCTGACTCCAGTGTGGGTATACGATGCGACGCAGGTGACAATTTTGAGATGGTGTTTACTAAAAGTGTTAGCATGGCCTGCTTTACACACACACGCACACACACACGCGCACGCACGCACGCACACACACACAAAGAGTAAAGAATGATAAAGATTAAATTTGGCAGATCGACTCCTAACACATGTTATTCTTGCCTTTGCTTAAAATACGTAAATAATTATAATAGTATAAATAAAAGCTTTGCCGTGTTACCCTTTTAATATATTTGTAAGATCAGATGGCATATAAAAGGTTTCAATCTAATATCTGATAAATATTTCACAAAGATATGAAGGATTATGAATATTTTTAGAATGGAACCCAGTCAAATACATTTTAGCGTTAACTTGACTACGATCCGAGTTTAACATGACATTATCAATGAAATGAGTGCTGTAAGATTAACGGCTCCACGTGCCTGTCACTGTTAGACGCTGCAAGGAGTCAACAGGTCCTGAAGTTCATGTTTAACACCGATCCCAATAGCTTTACTAGCCTCTATTGTAATCCCGTCCATACACACAGCATGTACCCTAGCACAGAGTGGGCCCTGAGTAAACACAATTTCACCCATTTATCAAGTGTCATGTATATCTCACTGACCTTTGAGTTCTGACAATAGAACTCCGCTCTTGTTTGACGATCAATAACGACAATATGACAGCTAGGTTGTCAGTATGTGTCGATAATGCCAGTTGGATGGGTTTTTAAGAGCCTTAGGGGACTTTTCAATGTCTCATCAGCAGCCAATGGATTTCTATGTCGTAAGCTTGTATGTGACATAAAACTCAATCTGTGGTTTGACGAGATATGATAGCGCCTTTGTTCTATAATGTACACTGTAATCAGATGGGAGGTACATATATGAAACATATTCCCAGAATCATTCTTTGTTGTAGTTAATGCCTGAGGATGAACGATTCTGGAAACCAATGGTTATCAGTTTTTTTGTCTCCATTTCAGTTAATAGTATGAGAAAACGCAACATTTCAGAAAAGTTACACATTACATGATTAATTGTGGCATCTGTGTAGACGTAACGAGGCATTTCGTTACCTTTTGACATCATGACGAGGCGGTTGGGTAGCCTAGAGTGAGCGAGTGAGTGAGTGAGTTTAGTTTTACGCCGCACTCAGCAATATTCCAGCTATATGGCGGCTGTCTGTAAATAATCGAGTCTGGACCAGACAATCCAGTGATCAACAACATGAGCATCGATCAATTGGGAACCGATGACGTGTCAACCAAGTCAGCGAGTCTGACCACCCGATCCCGTTAGTCGCCTCATACGACAAGCATGGGTTGCTGAAGACCTATGCTATCCCGTGACCTTCACGGGTAGGTAGCCTATAGGTTAAAACCATCGCTCGTCGCACAGGAGACCCGAGTTCGGTTCCCCAAAGGGTACAATGTGTGCAGGCTGTTTTTGGTGTCCCCCACCCTGACATTGCTGCAATATTGATAAAAGAGGCACAAAGTCATACCCGTCTGTTTGTAACGATTTCCACCGATTGAGCAGGTAGCTTTTATCCAGTGCAAACACCCTTTTGAAATAGTTAAGGCGGAAAGATAAAAATATGAATAAAAACTGTCTATAGCATGCCCATACAGATATTTCATGTAGTAACATGACTTTGGATAAACTGCACCAGTCGTATTGGGGATCTGACATTTGTTAATAATGGGATATCGTGGTATATATTACTTAACGTCTAGGTGTCTGGTTTGATCCAAATGATCAAACTGTAGTAAATAATGTTACACAGAGAAATAATACTTCCTTTGTTTAAGGCATGTTACAACATCATCGCAAATGCGCTACCACCATTTCTCCGTTATATACTCGAAGTAGTTCTTGGTGTTTAAAATGCACTGATGAGTAGGATGAACGCACAGGAGGATTACACAAGATAGCGGCATGAAGCCGTCAAGCTTTCTGTAAACCCTGGCACAAAGTGGACTAACTCTCCACCGGAAATAGGCTGTCTTCTTTACAACCACAATAAATATCCGCGATCCGTGTAAATAGGAAATCGAAAGTACAATAAACTACTGCAAAATACCAGGTTACATGTGCAAATGGCTCATTTTTGTTGACGGCTAAGTGGTTAGGCTATATTTAACTCCATCCATCTGTCTGTCCCTCCTTAGACCCATTGCCCTTCCACGCTTTGTTACCCAGGTGTTAACTTTCACGTTAACACGCGCAGATCACTGACATATTCCTCTAAGTGCCGGTAAACGTAAACAGTTTACCATCGTTGCCCTTCCATCAACCAGGGGGAGTGTGGTAGCCTAGTGGTTAAAGCGTCGGCTCGTCACGCCGAGGACAAGGGTTTGATTCCCTAAATGGTACAGTATGAGAAGCTCATTTCTGGTGTCCTCCGCCGCGATATTGCTGGAATATTGCTAAAAGTAATCTCACTCACTCACTCTATCCATCAGCTAAAGTGGTAATGTTCATGGGTAGTTTTAGTCTGCCACACAGTCACTGGACAGCGTGATTTCCCCTTCTTCGCAACCCTGTTTTGTAGTGCTTCAACCCCAAATAAAACAAGTCTATATTTACTGAGGTTCTGAATCTCGAATATCACTGGGGGTCCTTTCCATTTGTTTAGATTTCTGTCAAAATTATATATATTCAGAGACTAAGCGTTTGTCGAGGGTATTTTAGGTTGTATCTTTCCATGTAGTTGAGAATGGAATTCGATAGTATACTGATGGTCCTGTTGGTGATTTGCATCACAATACAATGGACACGAACAGAACGTCATCATCATCGTTATTAATGCTGTTATCAATATTTACAAATTGCAATACAAAAATGTGACAAATAAGTAATGAGTAATAGTAAGAGTAATGAGTAATCCTGCCACGCTGACTCATCATCGATGCCGTTGGCATCTCGAGGAATCAGTGTCATTGGAAAATGACTGAACAAGAATCTGTTTCATTTTAAATGGTATCTCCAATGACAATAAGTTCACGTTATACATGTACAAGAGGTGAGTAAGAAGTAGTGGGATCTGTGTTGAGGAGGTCCAAGAAAAGAGAAAAGCATAGGTCTAAACGAATCTCCCTGACGTAGTCATTTTATGCTAGAAATATAGAAATACATGCATCTCGAGGAATCCCGAATCCGTTTCTAAGTTCATGTTCCTTTATTTAAAGGCCCCCGTCATATAGCTGGAATATTGCTGAGTGTGGTATTAAACAACAAACCAACAAACCATACGAATTACTAGAAGTGCAGTGTGATGACGGAACACCCTAAAATGTTTTACACTATACATTCGAACATATATGTAAGTTGAGTTTGGAGGGGGTGGTGGGGAGGGCAGAGAAATCACTTTTATTATTGCCATCATTAATATCTCTTTACCATCCGTCTACCACTCTGAATAGCGCTATCTAATGAAATGAATGCATCATTCTTTGTCTGCCACCGTGTACAGTATGCCTCTTGTGTTGAGGTTATCAGGGTACCAAGTTCATGCATGTTAGTCAGCTGGACACTGACGAGTGTGTGACATGTGGAGAGACGACTACAATGCCAAAATCATGGTCTGATTTCTAAATGCTTAACAACTGATCTGATTATCTCATCAATATGTCAACACACTCAAACACACAAGAATCACAATAAATGCTTTCGTGTGATGGAAAGTGGTAATTTCGATGACAACAATGGATCGGCAAAGAGACGAGGTTTAAGGTTTGATATACCAAAGCAAACACGTCGTAAGCGGATCAAGGTCCATTTACCTGTAATAACTAGATTAGGAGGATTTCATGCCGGGGTTGCCTTTATCTCAAGATTAAAATGTCAGCGCGACGCGGAGGGGTCAAAACGTGGGAGCGACTGAAAACAAATGAGCTGAAAAAAGATTGAGTGCCTTCACTTATTTAGAGAAAGGACAATCAGAAACCTAAAAGGGATGTATGGTGCAAAGTTCTGCAAGTGTTTTCATACGTTAATATGGTTTTATATTCACAGAGTCCGACACTGCTGCGTCACGAATTGTGTCATTTGATACTATTGAGGACAAAACCCCACGCTCTCAGAGCACAACCTACATTTAAGTCCTTTAATTCTTTACTGAGATGTACCTATATGTGTCTTAGCATTATCTCATCTTAGAGCTCAACGTTTTGCGTCAGGTGGTACCCGTGAAGCTTCGGGTTAGACTACTGGCCTTCAGGAAACCATGCTTGGCGGCTAACGGGATCGGGTGGTCAGGCGTGTCATCGTGTCCCAATTGCTCTGATCGATGTTCATGCTGTTGATCATCACTTGACTGCCTGGTCCTGACTCGATCATTTATAGACCGCCGCCATTTAGATGAATATTGCTGAGTGCGGCGTAAAACTAAAGTCAGGTGAACATTTGACATGCCTTTGCGTGTGTCTGTGACTGCTGCCAGGCAATCCTCACATATTCGTTAGCCTGGTATCGCTGCTATTTTGGAGTTTAAATAATGCTAATATTTGCGGCGTAAAATCACATTAATTCCAATCGGCGTTATGCCACGCCATTAATGAATGTATCCTCTAGTCAGGGAATGGGCAACTACCGTCTGGCAAACCATGTAAGGATGATATGACAGACAAATGCACATATTGGTTCTGATTTGGACGGAAACACAGACAGACAACTTGCATTGATGGCGGACTTACTGTAGCCATCCACGCGGAAGTACTCCCTCATCCTGTGGCACTTCCAGTAGAGCTGAATGAACCCATTACTTGACAGGAGACGTGGTGTTACGAAGAAGTCCATTCGGAAAGTGACTAATGTGTCAGAGGTTACACACAGAATATAATCGACGTAATGTCAGGAGCCTTCATCGACACTAAGCCACCAGTTTTCTGCCATCTAGGAATATACGACGCCTCTTGGTTTTGGAAGTTTAGACGTCAATGTTTGAACTTCAGAGAGTGGAACCATTCAGAACGAATCACCCGAATTAAATCATCTTGACATGATGCATTTCTGGTGCCGTTGTACAAACAGATCTTAGTCCTAACTTCCATACCTTAAGACAGACGGCCGTAGCGCTAAAGTAGTTTTCTAGAACGTTGTTTGTTTGTTTGTTGTTTAAGGCCGCACTCCGCAATATTCCTACTGTATGGTCTATACATAATCGACTCTGGGCCAAACAATCCACTGATCAACAGCATGATCGTCGATTCAAGCAGCTGGGATACGATGACATGTCTCAACCAAGTCAGCACGCTACTCAGTCCCGTCAGTCGCATGGGTTACTGAAGATCAGTTCTAATCGTCACCCTGGTCCATTACGATATAAACTTAGACGAATCAGGATTCTAACTATTTCACATGTAACCTTTTGATAACATATGCCTTCATGACTGAAGACTGTTTCATCTTTTATGCAGTTTTGATGCTATTAATAAGTGATTAAACCTTCTCATTAACTATATTTGTAGAATCTTTGTTCGCGATACAGTCATTAAACGGACCTCGTCTTAGACTGTCCTGATGAGACTGTTCAATAAAGTTTTTATTGTCAGCATGCAATATGCTGAGTGAATTCGTTCAATACATTGCTGATTTAGAACACACATTCTGTTCACGATTTCAAGAACAATCCATCGTTTGTTGAACAAAATTGGGTTTCTTTGCCCAAAGCCATGGTTTGCGGAAGGTACAAAGACAATGATAAGCTTGCCTGATGAGCTCGTCTTGAAGCCACTTTGAGGTTTCAAATGTTGAAGATTGCTTTTAGTGAATATGTGCGAGCAAGAAAGTGAGTGAAGCGATGTGTTTTTACGCCGCCGCTTTTAGCAATATTCCAGCTGAATCACAGTATAGGACACCAAAATGGGCTTCACAAATTGTACCCATGTTGGGGAATCGAACCCATGAATGCAGCGTGACGAACGGGCGCTTTAACCACAAGGCTACACCACCGCCCCGGCGACACCAGAAATGGCCTCCACGCTTTGTACTAATGTGGGGAATCAAACTCGGGTCATTGACGTGAAAAGCGAACGCTTTAGCCACTACGTCAGAAGAGTGAGACAGTGAAATGTACCTTGTAAACACGCTGTTTAACACTCTAACTATAAGAATAATTGGTATAAACCTCCCCAAAGATTATTTTACAATCAATTTTAATCGGTCCCTCGGTTAATAAACACGGGGGCAGTTATTTTTTAGATGAAGGATGGGAGGGAGCATGGTTTCAAGAAGCCTTAAGATGGTATTATCACAGCACGTAAGATGAACTCGACTCCGGTTGCAAACACCGACACTCAGCAAACCGAGGATGGGATCAATTGAATAACCGATCTGGTTGGTCATCAATTCGATGCTCATGCTATCGATCACTTGTGCAGATTCGACCGCCGCATTACATCTGGAATAATGCTGAGTACGGCGGTATTCTACAAGCTGCCGAAAATAATATAGATATTTGACGTAAGTACATGATCATAGCGAACTCTAAGGAACTGGTGAATTATGTTCCTCACATTCGTATTTCGTTATATCGATATCTCACAGGATGTTCGCCATTTTACTGATTGACTAGGGCAGCCTGTGGTTAAAGCGACACGGGTTCGAATCCCACGTGGGCACGATTAGTGAAGCCTGTTTCTAGTGTCCCTCCCCATGATATTGTGTAAATATTACTAAAAGCGGCTTAAAACTAAACTCAGTCACTCACTCATTCCTCTTGATTTGGTCCTCATTTACATGGACCGAATCGAGAGAGGTATTTATGCTAGTTTTGAGTATGAGATTCGCCTTAGATAAAATTAGAACTTGTTCTTTGACGCGGAAAGGATCTACGCAATAGAAATTCGAGATGTTATTTGTCTGGATTGTTCTAATGACTAATCCTGCTTCTAATAACAAATGATTAATGCTACAGAAATATTGCCAGACATCATAGCAATGAGCTCATGTAGCTCTTCGTATAGTTTTTCAGTTATTACAAGAATATACAAAACAATGGAAAAGTTTAACTAAATTGGTGAGGTGATGTCAAACGGTTCTTTGAAGCATACCTACGTTCGCGTTCTTCAAACCGTGCGTGTGCCTGTGTGTCTCACTCATACCTCCGAAATAGCTTCAGATATATCATAGTTCCAAAATACGTCATAGTTTAATCTATTTTATGTAAATAATTGCGAATAAATAGGACCTAAAACGCTTGTTCTGGATATCACCTGTTTGTCTCTGTTGGTGTTGATGCACACTGACTTTCACTGACAAGTAGGGGATGTGGGTTAGGCGTTGGCCGGTCGCTCTGAGCACCAACTTCGATTCCCCACGTGGCTACAGTGTTTGAAGCCGATTTCAGGTGTCCCCTGCCGTGATATTGCTGGAATATTGCTAAAAGCGGCTTTCCAAGTTGTAAGCTAATAATCGTTACGACTTAATGTATGTTCTCTCCCAAGTCTATGACTAGTATCAACACTAACTGAGACAGACGTTCAGCATGCAGTGCATGAAAGTTTACACCAGTTTAGAAGTGGGTAATGCCTATACAACCAAGTGGATACTTTTAGATACCGGAGATGAACGTGATGGTCATGACGTAGCACGACCCCGACGTCGGGTTTCCTGGCTCTCAGACCAATATCTTTCAACCTGTTCCGTACAGTTTAATCGGATATCCTTTGGAGTCCAGACACCCTGGCTGCTGTGCTCTCACCCGTGGCAGTACGATCACGCAATTGTAGTACCCGGATGTACCGATCTCGGGCTCCAATGGTAACTCGAGGTCTGCCTGTACGGGGACGGTCATTTGTTGTACCTGTTTGGTTGCAACGAACTGCAAGCCATGATATCTTGCGCAGACTAACATTCAGACGCCTGGCAACAGAAGATCTCGAGCATGCATTCTTTCAATGGCGACTTTCCGTGTCGCAGAGTCAAGACGTGACGTGAGTTTTGTTGCGTTGTGGCGATGCCTTTCTAATCCTTGTAAGAAATCTCATCAAAATCAACATTTCGGATACAATCGATTTTTTACTTGTGCAGTTGTGTAAAATCATGTTATCAACACAGTTTGCTATCAACACATATTTTGACGATTGTTTGAACACAATAGGTAATCAATAGATTTTAAAAAATACGAATCACCTATGTGTTTGTTTTGGGGATAGTATATTAACAAAATGTTGTTTAGTCCTATTTTATAAACTCTCAATTATCTATATGAGGTGGAGGAAAATATTACGTATTTCTGAGCCATTATTGAGTAATAACTGTTTGAACTTGCATATGTTAACTCATCACTTGCTAGGTAACTAAGGTAGTGATGTGAGTGAGTATGGCTTTATGCCGCATGTAGCAGTATTTCACCAATCTCAAGGCGAGGGAACACCAGAAACTGTGTGTGGAGCACAGTGGTGGGTTTAAAATGCTGGTCTCTCACGCCAAAGGTCCTGAGCGGGAGACACCAAAAATTTGTGACCTGCGTCTCACTGTGTTGTGTCCTTGGGCAAAGCACTCCGTCCACATTGCACACAGTCCTACCAACTGTTTAAAATGGGTACCTGAGAGGCGGATGTCTGGTCTTAGTAGCAGACTTAAAAGTACAATTCTATCAGGGTATTAATGTGACGTCAGAGAACAGCATCGCGTTCAATTCTATGAGAAGAAGTTAGCAGTATTATTATTACTAGTAAATAGGTGTACCCATGTTGGGAATCGAACTCGGGTCTTCTGAGTGACTCGCGAAAGCTTTAACCACCGGGCTAGGCCACCATTGGGCTTCCCCTACTCCCTATGAGGATAACGTGACTTGACTTCATTATATGTTACAAGCAAGTTAGCACGTATATACTCCCCGCGGAGAATACACCGAGTACAGGCTAATCAGCTGGCCTGAGTAATCATGGTGTTTGGGCTTCAGGTTTGTAGATAATTTAAAATTACTGGACTCATTTCTAACAAAAAATATGTTAAGTCCATTTATGGCGTCGTGAATGAATGAGTGAATATATTGATGCAATATTGCTAAAACCGGCGTACCCACTCACTCACCCACTGATGAGAGCCGTTTGCTTTCGCACCCCACCTTGATGCATCTCAACATGAGAAATTTGATCAATGGATATTACACATGCTTGTTGAACAAGCTGATTATAATGAGGATCAGATGGACACTTTTTTGACGGACTGACTGTCTGTATTCGTCCCTTGGGGCAAGTACACGCTCCAGTATAAAATAACACACACACACACGCGCGCGCACACACACACACACACACACACATTAATTCCTGCTTAATAAGTATTCATTACATATTACATGTCCTACAATGTGCATTCACATAACTTAAGTCGATTACTCTTGGAATGGGTTTATGGGCAAATTAACTACCCTAAAATAGCAGTCCCCCATTTCACTGGGCGATCGTACCGCCAAGGTGATCGTAACTCTCTTACTCTAACGCAGACTTGCTAAAATCGTAGCGCTAAGGTGACTGTAACTCCCGTACCATGACAAAGACTTGCGACAATCGTAGCGTTAAGGTGATCGTAACTCCCATACTGTAACCGAGACTTGTGACAATCGTAGCGCTAAAGTGATCGTAACTCTCATACCATAACACAGACTTGCGACAATCGTAGCGCTACGGTGATCGTAACTCCCATACTATAACATAGAATTGCGACAGTTGGGGAACGGGTTGACTGACAGTTCACTCTCTGTTCTTGCAATAGAGAGAGGAGAACTGACGAATCTCACGAGCTGGAAAGCAAGAGAAACTATAACTCTCGTTTTCAGTTAAAACATTTTAAGTTACCCATAAGACAACCATATACTGGCCAGAAGTAAACAATGAAAGACTGCCAAAACATGATAAAAAATTGTTTTGGCTTAAAAACTTTCAAGAAATGAATAATTATTGCATTATAGACAGCTACTGATGGATATCGCTGACACAAATATTTGAAAACCAATACATATTGATTCATTTATTCACATATTTACATTTTAAATACATTATAGTTTCGAATTAATTTCTTCACTCATTTATCACTGAACCTATTTATATTCACACAAAACTGCACCGTCGACGACAGTTGTTTTCAAAATTGTTTCATCAAGGAGTAATGTTCGGGCAATATTACTGGGGGAGGCACCATGTATATTGTATCCAGGTGAGGAAGCGAATCCGATCATTAGTGTGACGGGCGAACGCTTTAACCAAGAGGCCAGGTAAGTTTGTCCTTCGACCTGTAGAGCGACATACTAATATTCACGAAGATATGATTCGTCGCAATTCATCGACCATGAACAGCGTTCGAAAGACATCACATCGCCTTTAAACTTGAAACAAGTACAAAGCAACAGGTGTATCGTATTTCACATCATAACTTCAAACAAAAAACGCTAAGTACCCTATTCTAGGAATATTTGCTTAAGACGGGGGCTTCAAGTGTCGACCTACTTTCTGTGGCCATCTCCGAGGGTTTCCGGGTGAATATCTCATGGGGGGTATGGGTATATTTATCAGGACTATGTTCCATTTACTCGACGACCGGATGCAACTTTGCATTTATGGGCTTCGCAGGTCAAAGGTTTGGTTTTACGCCACAATTTCCAGTTGTACGAATTTATTTGTGCTCCAGGAGGCGTGAGAGTGATGCCGACAAAGAAAGTGAATGAGTGGTGTTTTACGCCGCTTTTAGAATGTTAATATCACTGCGGTGGTACCGGAAATGGGCCTCCGACATTATATCATCCGGGGCCCTCAGCGTGATGGGCGGACGTTTTTACCACCGGGCTGTCTCATCGTCTCGGATAAACCAAGGCTCACAATTGCTGACTCTGCCCTGTGCGCTGCCTTAACCTATAGGCAAAACAGGCACTGTCGATGCTCATGATAGAAATGATTGGATTTTTCTGTCTAGGCACGATTATTTACAAACTGCTGTTAAACAATCGAAAAAACTTACTAGGAAACTGTATTTGAAAAAAAATGCTATCTGCTCATTCTGTTATGTTTATAGCATAAGTCTTTGGGAAAAGAAGGTAGAAAGAAGGTAGAAATATCATGAAATGCACGTAGCATGATCAAGATTATGGTCTTCAGTTCTAAGAATCGTGGGCATCCGGGTGAGAATTGATCTAGTCGAGGCGACTAACGGGATTGAGTCGTCAGGCTCGCTCACTTGGCTGACGTGCGTTATCGTATCCCAACTGCGTGGATTGAAGCTCATGTCGTTGATCACTGGTTAGTCTGATCAAGCTCCATGACGTTACTGTTAAGTATAGCGGTACTTGTCCATAAAATCGTGTGTCACCACGCACGATCACACGACATTAATTATGATAATACAAGCTTAACCGCATAACCACTTCATACCAAGACGCACCTAATGTCCCTTATCAGCAACATAGTGTTTACACGACTTCGCCATTGAGATATTAATGCTTTGTTGATATCCGAGTTTTGGAAACCCCAGGCTGTGAAACGACCGGAGGACACGCGTTGTATGAAAGTTGCATTGTACGGAAGTCAAGCAGCCATGCTGACAGGAGAACACCCAGGTGGAACTTGACACTCATGTTAACAATTAAAACTGCACAATGTCACGGACTGAAATCTTCTATGCGCATTCTCGACGTTAACCCCGTGAACAAGATCAACGAATGTATCAACGCGATTCTCTACCACCCAGTCTGGAAGCTAATTGCCAGCACACAAAGCCAGGCGCCTAACCCGTTCAACCACCGGGACTTCCACATTGGGTTTAAATCCCGGATGTGATCCGACAAACTACTAAAATGAGCACCTTACTAAGTGTAATCTGAGATATTATGCATTCTTGTGTAATTCAAAATAGCACACATGAAACATTCTTATTTTATTGATACATTTCTAATTCTACAAATCAGTCAGTGTGCGAAAAAGCCACTGGCCCACTAGCCCGTGGCTAGCAAAAATCCTGTCGGGTCGGCAAATCAGTCACTAGTGATTTGTCGAGGGGTCATTTTGTAAATGCATCACTCTGCCCCACTTGTTAAGTTATAATGCACTTTTAAATCGCGCAAGACCGGCTAGCAAAGTTTGGAAACTATTTCACATGCTGACCGCAAGGTCGCATTTAATGCCCAGTGGAATAGAATTTGACAGATTATCAAGACATATTTTTCATGGTGGATGACGACATAGATTTAATGTCAATGGAATTATCATATTTCAGTTTGGTATTCTAGACTAGGTTTGTTTGTATACTGCCGATAGTTAACATTCTAGCAGCATCATGGTGATATGCACATATTCAAAGTGGGCTAGGCACACCATGCGTAGAGGATTATACGTCGAGATAAGATGACATACAATCAACAATCACAGGGTTTGACCACCCAATCCACTTAGCGACCTATTACGGGAAGCGTTTCGAACATGGAACCCTCAATGTTTCTTATTACCATGAGTGAGATTTATATTATTTTTGAAGCATTTCATATAAACAGCTTTGTAGCCTTACGATAACATAACGCTTAAAGAAATGAATATACACAGGCTTGAGTGTAGATTGGAGTATGACGCATAGCCTCATTGAGAATCATAAGACGCTGAAGATCCCGTCTTAATGTCAATAGTACCATCAGCCACATGGGATTCTAACCTTCTCTGTTCCCGTGTATGGTTTCATACTCGGCCAATGTGGAATGATTAGCAAAAACATTTGTTAATTATATTTCTGAAAGACCAAAGTATGTATTTCTTTTGTTGACGGTCAGGGGAACAGGCCCCAAAGGATGCTGTTACATATTAATGGGATGCCGACATATTGCATTTCATTAATATGAAGAACCCAAATGTCATCTGACTTGCTCGCGGCATATTCTACTTGATAGGTACTCTTGTGAACAGCGTCGTCAACAAGTCATGACGTTGTGTTGGACGCAGCGTTGACTACTGCATCGCTTAGCATATTTCTTAACTGCAGTGGCGTTGAGTTTAACAGTATCAGACTGTAATTGGCTTTATCAAAAGAGTTGATGTTGTCATGCCGCAGTATTTTTTATGCAATGCTTTCAACTAATTTAGTCGTGACAATCGAGAAAGGGACGTGTTAGCTTAACCTTCTAATACAGTTTGTGCACGTTTAGAAAATATCCCAATTTTGACAGTATCATTAGAGATGAAAAGCGGGAGTAGAAGGTCTGATATGATTTCTAATACAATGTATTTGACTATCTAAGCACCGCATGGAAACGTATTTCCTAACTAAATACAGCCATTTGTAAGAATGACTTCAGGTGTCGGATAAAATAAATTCAAGTTGACTATGTTTGTTTTCAAAATCGAGTGGGCAAGTAATGCGTAGATCAACAAAAATTTGAGCCCCGTACATGGACGTACATACATTCATTGACCTATGAACACGTTAATGGCGAGCTTTGTAAACATCTTTTAACGACAGACCCTGAATGTAATATTAGAAGTTGCCGGCAGAAAGATGAAAGTCGTTAATTCACACAGTACGTACGTATGAAGTTATACGCACGTACACACCTGCTAATGAGCACCTGCTAACGCGATATGTGAATATAGCCTGAAAAGGTATATATCCGTATATATTCGTTCCTATTCGTTCGGTTCCTCGGTATAACCCGTTTTGATTCTTCCTACCTGACGGTAATCAGGCTCCAGACGCTAAATATGGTGGAAGATCATTTACAGCACATTCATGCTAATCGGTCAGGAAGGAAGTTTCTATGTTAAACACATCATAATTTAGAATGTGCTGATGTTTTATCAAACGCGTGTTGTTGCCTTGTAACAGCATTTTAAAAATATCTTTAGTGAAAAAATTGATAAGGGCGTACGAACCTTTTCAAAGCGAATGCATTACTTCCCTTTCCACGAAGTTAAAGGAACACGGAAAACGTCTCCACGAAACCGCAAAATGTCTTTGGCATCAATGGACATTTTTGAACTCGAACGAATGTTATTGAAAAGGTTGAACATCAACTGAATTTTAAAAGGTAACAGTAATTTTGTTCTCCCAGCCAAGCATTCAGTTTCGTAATTTGTAGATAAATAGTTGATGTAATTTCTTGCTCAGTTTTTAACAGTTTTTAAATCAGTTCTGATAAGACATCCATGAGAAAAACAACTCCGTTACTTGCACTTAAAGGTCTCAAAGAAACCTCCGGCAAGGCTGGGAACCGAAA
The DNA here is from genome assembly GCF_037392515.1 of Haliotis asinina. Classification (NCBI taxonomy): domain Eukaryota; kingdom Metazoa; phylum Mollusca; class Gastropoda; order Lepetellida; family Haliotidae; genus Haliotis; species Haliotis asinina. Next base: position 16,545,243 of record NC_090294.1, on the reverse strand, counting down.
CGTTTAATCCAGAAATTCAGAATCTAGACTTCAGCTACACCCAGCACACTTATAAACGAAATCTCGGGTATCTACGGTGCGTGATATGAACATTGTAAGATATGCACCTGTGAAGATGTGTCAAACGACAGGATATCATTAAACCTCATCTCAAACTCGGACAAGAAACTTACACAGAAATGTACCAACGGAATTAATTCTATCAAATTAAAAAATACCAACAACTGCGAGATCACTGACCAGACGGTTATGGAGGGGAAAGGAAGGAAAGATAGATGTAGCTTATCTCAAACCTACAAAGAAAAAAAATTAGCAAAGTGTACATTGGCCAAAAGGGTAAGAAGAAGAAGAAGGTGAAGATATATCAAGCTTATCTCAAACCCAGACAAGAAACTTAAAACCAAATTTAACAACAGAGTGTATTAATAAAATCCTCAAGTACCCAAATATCCTTGTGCAATAACCATAAAATTAAGTGAGTGAGCGAGTAAGTGAGTTGAGTTTTACGCCGCACTCAGCAATATTCCAGCTACATGGCAGCTGTCTGTATATAATCAAGTCTGGACCAGACATTCCAATGGATCAACAGCAGGAGCATTGATCCGCGCAATTGGGAACCGATGACATGTGTCAACCAAGTCAGCGAACCTAACTACCCGATTCCGTTAGTCGCTTCTTACGACAAGCAGACGCCTTTTTTGGAACATAAAATTAAGAAGAAGACGATGAAGATATATCGGATATCAGCAGGTTGTGATAAGACGCTGGGTAGAGGTATCTAAAGGGCAACGTTACTCACCTCCCGTGCGTTGTGTCCACTCATGTCTAGGCCTCGCTTACCGCCGGGTGGGCAGTTCCTGATAAAACAAGCCAAGGTTCCAGATATGACACAGCCAAATAATACAACGATGGCAGACACTTGCATTGCGCTGGCAGATACCATAGTGGGGTTGTTTTGAAGAAAGTTTTTGTCGGCCGCTGCTCTAAATCCCGCCGGCTCGTCAACGTGATCAATACAAGGTACAGCAAACCTGCTCCGTATTTGTACGGCGTCCAACGCCTGCAGTCACGTGATTTAGGGTTTGCTCCCTCAAGTGGTGAAATCCCTGCTCAATGACAACAATGGAAGGTTCCACCCCGCCCCCACCGTAGGGGTGACAGGGTGACAGTGCAAAAGATGGAGGAGTAGGTTGCTGATTTGGGGGATCTGTTTTCCATGGGGTTATTTGTCTGGATATTTCTTTTCATCATTTATGTTGCTTGGTCTCTGACACAAATGGAAACCGATCTGGATGAAACTGTAGAACATAACAGCTAATAGTAATATTATGAATTATGAAATAAAGTGGGTATGTTGATGGTTTGTTTAACTAATTTTTTATCGAAAAGTAATATCACTATGCGTTTGTACTGCAAGCAATGAAATAGTCACAATCATTGTGACAGTCATTGCATTCCACGTCGACGCACTTATATATATATATACCAAAACAACTGTTTCTATAAAAGAAAAACGTCACTTTACATTTTAAAGACATTATCCGTCCCAGAAGAAAAGCACAATAGCCTTAAAACATTTCACGACAAAAATACAGTGCCGTATTACCACGTCAAACTATCACTACAGGATTCCAGTAATTTCAATACAAAATACAATGTGCAGTGCTCTCCCACTTGTACGTACATCCATTATACAAATCAGTGTATGAATGCCAGGAATTATATGCGACAGTATGTGGATTACAGGACAATGATGCTGCCGCTGAAGCTTATTGGAAACCAGATCGGAGACATTTACACAATTCAATACAGTTGACGAAAATAGGCTCTTATTCATCACAGATAACAACTAAAGTCCCCCCGTTTCATAGTGGACTGGCCAGACCAAGTTATCTATGTTGACCGATCCCTCAGTTTGTGCGAAAAGTCCTAAACGGGATTGCGCAAGACCTCTGGCTTGTCTCCATACCGCAAGAAAAGTTCATTCATAAATTTAGCATAGTACAACTACGACAATGTTGATAGCTGTTTTGTGATAACAACGTTGTGGGTTTCATAGAAGGCATGGGAATTAGTAAGGCGATCCACGCGAGTGTGTGTTTACGTATTGCGAGGGATAGCTGGTTTCAACCTTGCACCGCCACGAGCATTAAAAAGTTTCGACTAACTTTGTTGACATTTTGGGGCGTGTGTTTCATTGATAGCTGGGTGTTGTTCATTTTTCTAAATTCCTTTGGTTTTGTTCAAACAGAGATATCACTTTCATTGTTGCGGAATAAGATGAAGGTGCTTTTTCAGTTGAGAAAAGGTTTTCGAAATTCATATGAATAAAACTCACAAAAATAGATGAAAAAAATATGTATAGATGAAATAAATAAATAAATAAATAATTAAATAATAAATAAATACACACTTTCCAAGACTTACAATCTGTACGGAACACTGGCTGATTTTAGAAAACTGGAAAACAAAAAAAATAACTCAAAGATAGGAGGAGACTCACGTAAAGTGATCGATCCGAATCGCTTAAGGGTTCCTTACCACAATGAACATGACACATAATGACATTACTGAACTATCGTATATAGCATCAAGCACGACTCTTTCACTTTTAAAAATAATCACCATCGTTCACGGTATTTTAAATATATTTGAATTTCTCTTAATGAATTGTGACATGTGATCAAAATAGCTCATAAATATATGAATACTTGTATAGAACCGATACTATCACATTTACACATTTATCTATAGTTATTTGTTTCTGAAAGGTCTGATTAAATTCTGATTAGAAACCTGACGTTTGTCGTGAATATAACGTTTTGGTTCATTACCGACATTGGAATCATCTTTCGTTCAAATATTTCTTAAAGGTGAAGAATGATCCCTAAAATCTTCTAAACCATGCTTTACTGTTTGCGAGGAGACTGTATATTCGTCACGAAAAACAAAAACAACAACATTGTTAGCAACGCGCCCCTTAAGATGATCCGCTGTTAAATCCCCTCAGTAAGTTCTACTATACCACAACGATTAAATTTAAACATGAGTGTTCAAGAACACATTACCTGCTGGCAATAAGGGCATTTTCTGAAAATGAAAGAATCCCCGTGTTATTTCTTATACAAACGATTCAGGTTCAGTGTCCCTAATATGCTTTCTTTTCTAGTGTACCTAATTTCTCTTCATGGTATCGAAGGTTCACAAAGGACTCTGTTGACTTAATATAGGAGCGGCTTTTGGGTGTATGGGCGAGGATTTGACTAAGCAGTTTTCGCTTTCGAGTAATTTCGCCTTCAAGTCTGCTCAAGTATGTGGATCGAGGCATGTGTATGAATATTGTTGTATTCCGGGATAAATTACATGTATTAAAGCATAGTTAAGAAGACAGAAGCACACCGAGGCACATAAACATGGAAGTTTACTTAAACGCTAAATAGTCACACTAGAACAGGCATACTGGAACACTGAATACTTAATAGTCATACTAAAGCTTAAAGCAAGATGCCATTCTGGAACACTTAATAGCTACATTAAGACAAGAGGACAACTAGAACACTAAATAGCAACGTTAAGAAACGAAGGCATAACGTAAAATTAAATTGGCACATTAATCCAAGAACACAAAGACAGCAAATAGTCACACTGAAATACGAAGGCACTCTGGTAAACTTATTAGTCATATTATAATCGAAGACATATTGGAATACTTAATAGCCTCATTAAAACACGAAAGTATACAGGAACACTAAATAGCTACATCAAACCCAAAGGCATTCGGGAACACTTTACAGCTGCATGAAAACAAGAAGACCAACTGGAACACTAAACAGTGATATAAAAACAAGAAGGCATAATGGAAGACTAAATAGGCAAGTTAAGTTATACCAAGACACATTAACGGGCAGTGAAGCTTCTTCAGTCATGTTTAGGGAACACATGGCTTCAGAGTTACATGGACATTTTCAGACATGATAATGCGTATTCTGGTTTGTGAATGTACCATGAAGCATATTGATGTATTATCTCATTATGTACTTGACATGAGAGGAAATGTGCAACAAGCATATCAGTTACATGCATTTATAAACAATAGTTCAAAAGACATCATTCTCCAGCACGATGATGTGTGTAAACTTTAAAAAAACCCGACTCTTCTCTACTACAGATTTGATAAACATGTATATCTCTTTTCAGGTTATGCTTTAAGAACACAGAAACATCGCACCACTGATCTTTTAATCATGCATTACAGAAACGTGTTTTACCTAAATTTGATTTTACGCTGATTTTAGCAAGATCAAAATGACGGACATTGGTATTGGGTTGCACACATGGTAACTTGGAGAGTCGAACCTGTAACGACAGAACGGCGTAACCAGTTCTTGTTGCTTTATATATTATTAAGGAATTTACATAAAACCGGAAGAATATATACATGCTGATTTATGTCTAAGTAATAATATGACACTTAGTTTTAACAATGAAATACACGAACCACCCTGAAACAACACGTGATGATGAAAACGATGACTTACAATATAACAATGGCAAGTATTTACTTGAATTACCTTTCAGTAGACATTTTCCTTTGTGACTTTTTATTATCAAGATGTGAATCAGCAAATATATTACTAACTTTAAAAAACTAAAGCAAAAATCTAAAAAAGCATTGATATATCACCATAATATTTCATAAGCAATTTGTTCATCAACTGTGAAGGGAACCTATGTACTGGACTATCTGACCTCAACTCCAACAAATGTCTTTTGTCTCTAAAACCGTACGATACATTGAGTACGTCGCGGAGCTCGAGTGTCTTGGAGTGCATGTTTTGGCACCAACATGGCATTAAGGCCTGTGATGTTTTTGTGCATCACTGACCTTGTCATAAAAGTAGAAGAAACGGTATTTGACTGCAAACATCGCGACAAATGAATAATTCACCTACCACTATAAAAGGCGTAAACACGTACTGTCATGCTAAATGCCACCAAGGCCATCTTCATAATGACCTCGAAGAACGTCACTAAATGATGCAAGGCAATAACACGATCTATGTACAATGTCATCCGCTGGGGTTACTGGAACCGGTGCTGGATGGACATGTCTTCTGAAACAAGACTCCGGATGTTGTATTCATGTCAAAGGTTGTATTCCCCGTGACGCGGTACAGCAACGTTGGATTGTCATGAGCGTTCACAAGTGGGACTACGCTCTTGTTGCGGCGACGTAAACGTACTCCTTCGGCATCGTTTCACATCGACGTGAACATCGTTTACTGTTTCTCCAGCAGTTATTTCAGTTTGTTGTGACAAATGTGAGACTCGGGTGATTTAGTGGTTACAGCTTTACTTGAATTTCAGTTGGAATACAATTTGTGAATGTGAGAATGGCTACAGTTCCACTTGTATACACGTTTCATACCGTTTATTCACCTTCTACATGCGCATTAATCTTAGGCCCTAATCACATCGATCATTCGATATAAATACCATTCTGATTATTAAACACTGATACCTACTGGCTAGAGACCAGTTATCGCCGCGGACCAGTTATGCCCACACCAGGCTGTAGCGCTTGAGAAGACAGCCAGTACAGTAAAATACGGTTACAACGAACACGATTCGGGCATTAGATTTACTTCGTTATAACCGGACCTCGTCATATTCATTTATAGAAAATATACAGAGACGGTCAGGGCGGAAACTGTTGCTCGTGATAGGTAAGTGTTCGTTACAAGCGTACTTGTTAACCGAGTTTGAAACCCATTTCTGGTGTCCCCCATCGTGACATTCGAGAATATTGTTAAATGCGGCGTAAAGCCACACTCACTCACTCAATACAATATTTTCTGTATGTTTGACAGAACATGTGTCAAACACAGATGTAACTATCACTGCTGTCATAAGGTGTACGCACATGCACCTAAAGTCTCGAGAAGTGGAAAGGGGATGGAATCCGTATCATAACTGTGTTCATTGATATCGCAACTCCAGAAAATGCGACTTAAAGATCTCGTCACTTCTTCCCTTCTTCCCTTGGAAGTAGCACATGTAATCACCCAGTGTTCATATAAACTCATCCAGTATATATATTATAATATTATCAAATAAATAGTTCAAATAAAATCCCTATAAGTGTTTTCTCGATAAGAACATCGTGTCCCGTTTGTGATGAACTCACAATACAATCTCCGACATCCCGAGTGTCTTCGCGAAGATGTTTTGCAATCATGTTGAGACGTTTGAGGAGAGGCATTAAAACTGCCCCAAAGAATTTATTTCTTAAACCTTTCTCTTCGCATTTAAGCGGCAGATTTTCTACACAAACAAAATAATTCAAAATAATTCAAAAGGGGACTGGATGGTGAAACTAATCGCCAATGCAACATCTCCTTGACTATCTAGCTGAGACATCTGAGAGACTCGTCCACCAGATTTGCAACAGTGTTTTTTTTGTTTTGTTTTTCCATTTTGAGAATCTGTTGTGACCCGTAAGACTTCCAGGGTGGTAGAGCGTTACGGACTGTAACTGAATTTGCTTTTACCCTCAGTGAACTTGATCAGTTGTGTGTTAAGCTCTGAATTGAAAGATTTTTCTACTATATATCGTTTTCAGTTTCATCAAAAACTAAGGAAGCTATCGTTTCACTGGGTTGCCTTGTACGTCTCTCGATCAGCTGGTCACGACTTGACAGTCGATGAACATCTAGTGTCTTCGTTCACCTCCTTTCAGCGATTCATTCACACATCCACTTCAGCATTGCCTCTGTTTGGGTAGATAATCGAGACTCGTGACTTTCTGGCGGTGGCGTTAATCATTTGTCGAATTTAGTCATCAGGCGTGCCTACCAAGACTGAAGTTGTATGGTGCCAGCTCTCAAAGACACCATGCTTCAATTTTACGCGGATATCCTCCGTGTAAAGTCTCTAGGCGACCTGTCCGAGCATATTTCCCCAATGCCGAAACAGGCAGGGTAACAACAAGTATAATTAGCGGATTTGGGGTGGTGAAGTAGCCTAGTAGTTAAGGCGTTCGCCCATTCCTACATATGCACAATGTGTGAAGCCCATTTCTGGTGTCCTCGCTGCGTGGTATTGCAGGAATATTGCTATAAGCGGCGTAAAACTAATCTCACTCACTTAACGAATTTTGGTTTGACAGGTCCGATGTAATGTGTTGTATCAACTACACCTTGGTTTCTGTCGAGCCCACTCAAGCGACCACTTCTTTCTGTACGGAACGTGTACCCACTCTTTTGATTATGAATACACAATACCATTTAGAAAATCAGCACGTCAGCCATCTAGCCCGCTAAGCCACCGCTGAATAACAGCGGTGTGCTGGCGATTAAGTAACTGACACTGAGGGTGTGGGTTCAAATCCCGGATGTGACTCAAGCATTAGAATCTGTACTTTACTGAGAAAGTGTAATCCCAAAAAATATCATATGATAAACGCTTATGACAGTTAAATAATTGTCTCCAAGGCTATATAGCTTCTGTTGTATCAGTGCATGGTGCAAGACAATGCTCAATCACATGTCATTAAGCCGAGGAAATAACATAATAACATTTTACGTATTCAACCTAAGTTACGAGAAAGAAACAGACTGATTTGAAATTAATCATGTTTTACAATTATAAAACTGAATATTTAAAACGTAGTTTTGGCCACGATGTGAATTTGGTTGATATGTCCGTTTACCTAGTCTCCCCTGTAACGGCCATTTTCCGCATGTTTTGTGATAACGAGTATTCCTGTTAACTGAATCTTGTTAAAACACCATCATCAAGCCGGTAGGCTGATCCTGTCCCCCTGGGTACTATCTTCCTATCGACTACTACAAGTCTGATAGAACCTCCATTGTCTCTCTCGGATAACACGACTATTGATGATACTCAATTTGTTCGTATAATGAGAATGAAAACATATCGTTGGAAAATGTTATTCCAATTCCAAGCTCGTCTTTGACATTTGGACGAATAGATGATCAGTCTAATGAAGAAAATCCATCAAAAGGTGTCGAGTGTGACGGTTACATTTGATCATTTGTCCCAAGAAACCTATCATGTGTACACTGGTGACGTGTGCGAGATATTTACCTGGGATGAGTGTACTAGACATAGCGGTGACGGTGGAGGTAACGATGAACACGTCAGCGTACTGAAATTATGGTTCTTAGTGCGAAAGACGTGTGTTGTTTCATATACAGCTGAGTGAGTGCTAACGTAGCTTGGAAAATGTTTCAGCTACATTGCGGTTTATCAATATAAGAGGTAAAAACCAACAAATACAAACGCTGTATGGCGGCGATTTGTAAATAATCGAGTCTGGACCAGACAATCCAGTGATTAACAGCATGAGCATCGACCTGCGCAATTGGGAACCGGTGATGTGTCAACCAAGTCAGCGAGCCTGACCACCCGATCCCCTTAGTCGCCTCTTACGAGAAGCATATTCGTCTTTTATGGCAAGCATCGGTTGCTGGAGAAACATATTGGTTACGTCTTACCTGAAAGACAAAAATATATAATACCAAATTAAAGCTGCAATTATCTGCCATAACTATGTATTACGAAGCTGACGGTATGAAACAGTTGGTGACACAACTTTGAGAAGACTGACCCAGTGAAAAGCAGAGTTAGACATTGTTTTCAGCAGTCTATGCTTCTCTTAAAGAGCGACCATCAAATCGGTGGACGGACGCAATTTTATCATAATTACTTAGACAAATGCTTGTCGTGTCAATCACTAGGCTGTCTGGTCCATATTAATTTATTGAGAAAACATATAGCTGGTATGTTGCTGATTGCGGCGCAAACACGTATATGTTTACATTGAGCAAGTATTGCAGGTATGATCCAGATGTTGAAGAGCATTTACAGTATGGCTGTAACGATGCATCGAACTATCGATTGATTGCAAGTGTTGAGTTTCTAATAGCAATTCATCGATAGTAGAAGTGAAAAACTGTCGATGCCTCGAGCATGTGTGTGACTTAAACGCAACGTAAAATACCAAATATCTGGGTGCACACGTGCAGCTTCATTGAGTCTATGCTTTATGGTTTACTTGATCTATGTTTCAAGTGTCTTGCCATAAACCAAAAGACTGAAACTACTTCAACTTGTAAACTATATTTTCATTTGGGAAATGACTTCAAATGAAACATAGCAGGGGAACAACCAGTTTCAATAGTACTGTAATAGTTGGTTGCCATAGACAATCGCTATCGCAATAGTTGTTTTCTCCTTAATAGGCACCCCTACCTTACATAGTCATTAGTGCGTGAGTGAGTTAATATTTAACGTCACATCGGCAATACCTCAGCATATCGTGACGAGTACATAGTCATGGCATACTATATCATTATCTTTGCTTACATCTATCTTAGGATATGTTGCTACATTGGCAGATACAGATGTGTACGATCACTTAACGTGAACAGAATGATGAAGGACACGGACACAATTACTGGAGTATACATAATCAAAACCGTCAACGCTTGATATATGGCCGCTGTCTGACCGCTCGCTGTGTTACATGCTGCATAACTGTTTCTCTCTGGCACTATGACTTTGGTGAGTTTGCTATACATTTTGTGACCCATTGCCTTAGATTTTGTCTCATCTGTATTGTATTTGAATTCAGAATTGTAAAATTGTCTTGTGCCTTTGTATAACTTGCTCTCTGTGCTTAATAATACATATTTGAATGTTTTAGACTTGTCTTTGTTCTGTTTTTCTGGTTCACAGGGGATTTCCTACACCTTTTGTCACGTTCGTAACAATGACCATTTCCTTCAAAACCTTACGTAACACTTTGAGATTTCTCAGTGCTTCAATTTATCATCGATACGATAACATAAAAAAATACAATTTCGAAATATCAAATAGAATTGTCACAAATGAGTCATACTCATTCCACAAGTATTAATTGATTTATCGTCAGTGTAACTATTTAATGTGTACTCAAAGGCTACAAATTAGAAACTATAATGATCAGGGGATTCGTTCTGATTAAACGCCGACACGATCCCACACTCTGATGATTTCTCGTCACAGGGTGTCGAATTAGAGACGAAACACTATCAAGAGGAGACCAAATATAATCGTAATTTGCCACCACGATCAGCTCTAAATTTGATCAACGCTGATAACACCAAAACGCTGTGTTTATTAGTTCAACATGTAACGACCACAAGTGCCTATTTCACAATGCGTTTAACATGTGTGCACTCTGATCCTTAAAGCATTATGGGTATTTTTTACTGTTAATGAGAGAACAATATTTGTGAAGGTGGATTGATAATATCTGTTTGAAATTTGGGGACTGAAGATTTAAGCAGGAGTAGGCGACCCATTACATTTCAATTCGTCGCTGCGTATATGCTCGTCAAAAAAACATAGGGAACATGGGTCTTTCGGCGACTTGTTATTCGTCTCTCTTCAACTGATTCAACAAAACCTTATTAGGATCACTGAGCATTCAGGACACTGTGAGAGCTTCAAAGATGACCGTTGATGCTAGTGGTTATCACAACTGTGGCTGTCAGTGAATGGGTGGCATGAAATGTATTAGTATTAATCGTCGCCTGAAAGTAGCCTGAAAGGATCAGTTAAATGTCTGCATACGCGTCATGTGCATCTGGAGAAGTTCCTGCTAAAATATATTTATATCTATGTTCATAAGGTGATGAAACTAATCGCCAATGGAACATCTCCTTGATTATCTAGTTGAGACATCTGAGAGACTCATCCACAAATTTGCAACTGTGTTTTTTTTTCATTTCTTGTCCCCTGGGTGGCGCGATATTCCACAGCCAGCACGACGGATGTTGGTTAATGAGAAGCCGTTGTGAACGTTAACTGTACAACTTCCATGGTGGTAGCGCGTCACTGACTGCAGCTAGAACTTGATCACTTGTGCGTTAAGCCCTGAATTGAAAGACTTATTTCTACAAATCTACATTTTGTTTACCCATAGTGCAATGATGATTATACATAAGTTGCGTTGGTCTTTCTTCCTGTACGTTATCCGAAAAGTTTCCAGAATTGCTCTGGACAGTATATAAAGGCACCGGAATTCATGTACTTTACTGTTGAGTCCGTGAGCAAACATGAAGTGGACATCCATAAAATGGATATTAATAACAAATATGCAATGTGTTGGCATTATGATAAGTGCGCTTCTCTTTTTAATTATCAGTACATCTGTTCGTTACTTTGAGCAAACAGACGACATCTGAAGCTTCCTGAATATCAGTGCTATGATATTGTTGTCATAATGGCACAACAGACAATTCCCTTCTATGATTTACCAACCTGACCCGCAAATGAAAACACCAGTCTGTTTGGTATTTGGATGTAGACATTAATAATTCGGACACGAAACAATCCAGAAGACTGTAGATACTGTTATACTTCGTGTACAACTATTTGCACCATTATTCAATGCAAAGCGCGTGTGTCATATGTAAATTTCCTCCATATTTAGACAGATGCTCAAGACGTTTCTATCGTGTTCTGACCCAGAGAATACTTTGGGAAGAGTTACTATGTACTTTAATAAGGAATTTTCTAGCAACAAATTTCTGTATCTATAAGGATGTGGGTTTTGGGAAGGGGATTGCTTCTGTCTCACATCCCAGGTTACAAGACAAACGTCGTAGCGCTGCGAACGGTTTGTGAATCGGGACCTAAACATTGTATGTGATGATCATTTTACTCTGAACACTTTCTGACTAGTCCTTTCTTCCAATCTTATTGCTGTTGGGACATCATTTTGTTATGTTTTTTCATGTAGCCACCAAATTTAGAAACGGTAGAAGGAGAATGGTAGGTGTCTTGTAAAACTATTTAATTTTATTATATAGTTATCGGTGGGTCGGTCGGAAAGAAAACGTCTTAAAGACAATATGAATAATGCTCTTGATTCTCATTTATTGTCATTTTTGTTACAACATCTCGCGTTGAGGCCGCAGGTTATTTACAGATAAACATTATATATGACAAGGGGGTACGTCTTAAGTTGATGGTGATTCATGAGGACTTGTCCGTGATACAGAGGCAACGATTTTGACGTCAGCAGAGAATTCCCATAAAAATGGAAATGTTTCCATTTACATTAATATTTCACACTTATGTAGTGGACGTTGAGATAATGACCAACAGTTTAGACAACTGTCATAGTTGGTAAATTACGAATCTTTGCATCTTCTGTAGAACAGTTATTGCTAGCAATAAATCTTCATCTTAATCTTCTACGTCAGAAAAGTAAATATTCCAATACATCTCTGCTTAGAATAAAATGACACAATCATTATTAAAATGGCCATATTTTAATCCTATAAATAATTAAAAAAATCCGATTTTAGCTCTATTTCTATCAAAATGGATGGAGAAATATGTTTTATATTTTGGTGGCTCTGGTGGGAGTATGCAAAGGTAACACGAACCTTATATTGAGAGTGTATAAACGAGAGAATGACACAGGGGATAAAAATAACGAAATAATGGGACGCTGGCTTTATGAATGCGATGCTAAGGAAGTTCGAAAATGTCATTGCCTTGGGGTTATTAATATTCGTGAATCTGTCATAAGTAGCCGAACAAACAAACACAAGTTCAAGAATCATTTACGTCTCACTGTAGGAGTGCTTGTAAATCTGGACACCTTGTCATGACATATTGGTCGCATCCGTTACGCGTGTCTCTGGGAATATGTCAACTGTCCTCAAAGACGTGGGAAACTCTGAATTTGACAAACATTTAAATATTATTTGGCAGAAATACCTGAAGCAGTTATCATTTAGAAGTGAAATGCTAAGAAAAGCGAGTTTTACTGATGTCAAGTCTTTTATTGTAAATAACATGACGTTAACTAGCGCAGGCTTGTTCCTTCTTCATCCAGCAAAATAAGTACACTCAAGGATGGACTATTTTATATATAACTGATAGAATTTTGGTTTCGTAAGATTTTGGAAACAGTCAATTCCCCTTTGCACATTCAAGGGGGAATATCCCCTGTATGCACGTGAGACTTGGAATCTAAAACACCAATATCGACCAATCACATTGTTATTCAACTTTTCTACTTCCGCCCATTATTCTTCGATGTTGAAGATGACAGGTACAGATCACAACTGCTTCCATTTTCACTTCTTTCTTTTTTGTTTTTGGTCCATTTTACCTTCAAAGAATTAAGGATTTGATTGAGAACATTTCATTGGCCGTCCTGTGTATTGTTAATCTTACGTTCCAAACTGAGTTTTGCGTTTTTTATTAACTGGCCTGAGGAGCAATATTTCAAGCAAATTCCTGTGAAGAGGTTATCTGTCCTTGTCTCAGTTTGGAACTGTTTTTCTTGATGATTTCAAGACAAAGCAACTGCTTTGTTGTTTTCGACTATGGAAACTTTATGGAATTGCTTTTGCGTTCGAGTAGAAGGTAACACGCAACGGCTGATGTCAGCCAGTCCGCATCGAGAGTCACTGATCTGTGCAAATGTATTTTTGTGGATGGCCTCCTTTTCTCAATCAAATCCTTGGTTGTATTATGACATTATACACAAAGGATTATCAGAAAGATTTCTGTCAGAAGGGGTGTCAAACGACAATGAGGTTGTAGTCATAATCGTCGAGGTCAACATCGATTATATTATTTTGTAAGCTGAGATATGGGTTTTTAGTGACATCCTCATTAGAAAATTAATGGAAGAATATTCTGAATCGTCATTCCTTGACTGATGCTGCTGTTACAACCAGGATTGATACTAAATGTGCCTATCGAGTGTTACCTTACCAGGTTCACGCAGCACTGGTCACGGATCAGTCTGGAAAACTGCGCTCTGTCGTGTATGTCATGTACATAACCTCTGGCCTTCCTCTTGCTTTTGCATACTCAATTCTAATGGTTGGTTCAAGGGAATAAATAATCCCAATTTATGTCCACCACGGAGAGGTGAACCCCGACAGGCATGATAATTACAGATTAAAGTAAACATGCAGCAGAGAGGGACTGGGTGGTCCTGATGGTCAGTCGGGTTAAGTTCGCCATCAACTCAAAAATCCATGCATGCAACCCAGACAGCAAACTGGACTTCTCCCAAGCTGTGCTGCCTTGTGGAACCGACCTAGAACCTGCCGGAGAAGATTCAGACTCCCTAACTTCACTACTGATTTGCTTCCGGAGACCAGGGGACAACAAACCAGGAGCACCAAGAGCAATGAAAGTGGGATGCAAGGGAGTTCCGCGAAAATATTATGCTTTTCTTGAATCTAGCCAATTCCGTTGCTGTCTGTAGGGACAGAAAATTCAATTACATTGATAAACACATAGGCTTCATAAAAAAGGACAATGATTTTCGGGTTTTTTCTCAGGTTATTTATTGGCCAATTGCAAAGACTTTTAAAAGCATGACATGATGTAACCATATGTATGGAGAAGATCATCAAGCTAAGAATTACATCCACTGGCCAGGTGTTGAACAGTCTTCGTTATTATTATTGCTATTATTATTACTTACTCTCATGTAAACTATTTATAAACAAGCATCCGCCGCTTGTACATTAAACGTAATACTGTCCGACCTCAAGGTATCTGACACGTGGCTCGTGCCAGAGTTGACATTATCACAGAGGTGATAGAGACGATATGTCAGACGAAGAAGCCAGAGATAATGGCTGTCACCTTTACAGTTTGCGTACATTATTAAGGGATGAATTTGCAACTGATTGAATTGATTTCATTACAGCGAGTAGTTTACACTGATTTTAAACAAGGGAAAATTCATCCAAGAAGATGGTGCTGTTGGTGACGGGTCCAAATGATACTTAAACTTAGGACAATATAACCGTTGCTGATTCAGGCTAGAACTGATCTTAAGCAGGTTTTTTCGTAAGAGGCGAGTGAAGGAATCGAGTGGTCAGGTTCGATTATTAGTTTGATCAACATCATCGTATCCCGATTGTGTAGAACTAGCCTGTGGCTCATGACGTCAATCACTGGGTTGTCTGGTCCATAATAATTGACTATTATTTTTTATATTCCGGGAACGTTGCTCAGTGCGAGAGTCAAACAACAACAACGGTAACAACAATAACAACCCCAACTAACAACCCCCCAACCCCCCTTAACCCCTACTCCCCCCAAAAAACAAAACAAAAACAAACCAAACCAAAAAAAACCAAAAAACAAAAAAACAAAAGCAAAAACAAAAAAAAACCAAAAAAAAAAACCAAAACAAAACAAAAAATAAAAAAACAACAATAACAACCAACAACGAAAACCTCCCAAACAAACATAATTGTATACAGACATTCTACTGTAACGACCACATATGTTTCATGTGTCTCTAATTAATCTGTCATGATCCTTTCCTTCTTAATATAGTATGGTATTGCTCGTGATGGAATGGTGCGTCATACGAAAGTCTGAGGTAAATTCATGTAGATTTACATTTGTAAGGGGTTGACTATGATATTCCAGAGCTTTCACTGATGTTTCTTCAGTATCAAGGCACTGGAGGAGGACACCCAGTACAATGGACTTCATGTACAGTTGAATGAAGTTCCTGAAAGGCATTTAGATGTTGATGTCCCTTGGACAATTTTTATATTTATTTTTAACTTCTTTTTTAATTTTCTATACAACGTTTCTGACATAAGTATTCACGTGTTGAAGGCGCAGTAATATAAGCTCTGAAACGTATCAAGAATAAAAAGAAGTCGTTATGCATAACAACATGTCACGTATTCAAACACAGTTGAAGTTGAAAGGATCTACGAAAGGGCTTCGACTCATACGTCGGTCGACACAACCGCACAAAGATTGAATAAAGAGTACTCAAGCACCAACTTATACCAAGGTTAGGAGTTGAACCAGAGTTGCCCACCACGGTCAAATGGTATGGATAGAGCGCGTCGTAGTTGTTGGTGTAAAGAGAAATATGTATTTTCCATACATTATAGTAAACGTGTGGGTAATGGTCACGCTAATTGCTTGCTAACGTTAACGAATGGTCATGCTAATTTCTTGCTAACGTTAATTTCTTGATAAGCAAAAATGTGTTGACTGTAGGTTCGGAAGTCAGAGACTGTGGGTTAGCTTAGTGGTTATCACGCCGAAGATTCAGGTTCGATTCCTCATATGGGTACAATGCGGAAAAACACATTTCTGATGTTCCGCGCCGTTATATTGATGGAATATTGCTGTAAAAAAGGCGTAAACATTAACTCACTCGCATACTGTATTGCGGTATACAGCTATTTATCCAGTCGAGGCTAGAAATCGCCTCAATAATTTGTTTATCAGCAGCAGCGTTCCACCAAATTCGAAACTTAAAACACTTGTTTTCGATGGGTTTTCCTGTCACTTGAATCTGACACACAGCCATCTGACAGAAATACTGCCGCAAGTGACGTCACATGTCCGATCACCAATTCACCCTGACATAGAAAAATGTAAATAAACTCTCAGGTTCTATTCTATTTAACACACATTTATTTGAAACGAAAATATATTGACCGAATCAACCCATTCACTCACCGAGAATAATCAGTGAAAACAAAATAAACTGATAGAACAAATGCAAGGAAGTTTTAAAATAGATGCTGTCCAAATACACCCCGCCTGGCACTCAGACTATCCAGCGGTACCATTTGTTCCCCGCCACCTGTCCGATAAAAACCGATGTTTTATAGATTACAGCAAGACCACTCAGCGGTAGTAGTAATTGCATTTGTAGACGACCAGAGATTCGGTGATGCCAGCGTCACGTCATTAGTTGAAAAGACTAATTTATTACTTAGATTGCTGTGTCAATAGCACAGAGAGTATATGCAATATTCATTCGTTTATACCGGATTTGTATTTAAATGTTTTCATCACCCCAAATACTATTTGCATTGCATCATTATTTTTAAAGTACAACAGGATGTGAATCAACGGACCAAAATAGTCCACGAACAGTTGATGCAAGAGCGTGCAACACGCTGGGAATAGCATGCGACGTGTAAAGGAAGGAAGTGTCTTTCAGGTCAATATGATAAGAGTAAGCCTGTGGTCGGTCTGCTAGAAGACGCCAGACATGCGATCCATGTGATGTATCCACACCCCTGATGTGTGATCCGCTCCATTCATATATTTATTTATTCACAAAAACTAACTGACCGTGTTCTGATTTTCGTTACCAACCTCAGTCCAGTCCATGTATGTCATTAAATTTTGTAAATCACGAACCGAAACCGCAAAATCATGAAAAAACACTTTATTCCTTGAACTATGGGGTATTTGTTATATACAAGTTTTATTTTTGGGTTTGTTTGGTTGTTGTTTCTTTAACATTTAAGCTATATAGCGGGGGTCCGTAAATAATCGAACCTGGGGCAGACTGCAGGTTGGCTAAGTCCAATTTTAGTTAAAGATTAAACGAGACTTACCTGTAAGGTGATTTTTTTTCTAAATTCCACTGACCTACGAGGTACTGTGGGATTATGTGACATGTGCGCATGTGGTGTATCACCAGTCTTCAACTCAGAAATATGACTTTTTACAGAATTAAGCCTCACGTGTTGGCGAGGTGGGCACGTACGTATACAATCCCTGCATAGGTCAGCGGAATTTAGATCAAATTTCTGCTTACAGGTAGGTCTCGTTTAATATTTAAATTCCACTCACCTATTTGGTACTATCAGTATCACGTGAGAGTTTTAGAAAAAAAGATGCTATTTCTGAACAATCTGAATCATAACCATAAATAGAAACAAAACAATTACTGGTTACAATCTTTAATTACTTAACTAAGACAACTGCATTGAAATCGCATCAAAATCATTTCAGTGAAACAGAACAGTTACCATGAAAACAACAACAACAATAACAACAATAACAACACTGGTTACAACAATAACACTAACAACAAAACCACGAACACACACGTGTTCAGATAACATATGAAATGTCTCTCAAACAAGGGTTTTACAGCCTTTGTTTTACTACACAAACAAAAAGCATCTTCAAGTGTAGCTAAAGGTTGCTACAATTGCTTTCTAAGAGCTATAACAAAGAATAGGTTCACTATATAGTCCAAATATCACCGGTTTGTTGCAGAATTTGCCAAACACACAATCACTGCACCAACCAGCTGTGTTCAGAGTTGTCTTTAATGGCACTTTCAAGAGGAAAGTCCCACCGGTGGAAGCAGTTCTACTGTTGTAAGGGTTAAGGATTGACATGCCAACACCTGCCTCACACAGCACTGTCCTCACCCATCGGTTAATAGAGCCCTTGGAGACCCGTCCATGGGGTTTCTGAGTACTCATAACTAAAGTGTTCTCAGTTCCTCGGGGAGGATTCCATATCTTATATTACGACGTAAGGTTATCCACTACACACAACGTCTTGTCTGAGTAGCCCATCAGTGTTATTTTGTTCTGATGAAAACCTGGTTGCGGTGATTTTAATTTAACACTAAATCTTCACATGATCATCATTATTGTCAATATTCCTGCAGTCAACAAGATGCATTGACTGAATTCTTTGTCTGGACAACAGGTGAAGAAGACTACACAGATTCATTGACAAAACTTTAAGTGATTCACTGACTTCCCGACCTTTGAGAGGTTGCCCGACATTCCAAGTTACAGTATATCGAGGCAAGCTGGGCGTAGATTGTAAAATGCCTTCATAAATCTGACAACTGTTGGATGTTGTCCAAACTGCACCCTGACATCTTAACAACAGCATATTTGCTGACCTGGCTGAATTTATGGCGGGGTACCCCATTCCGCCTTTGTACAGTTTAGTTCGAATATTAAGTGCTTCCCCCAAAAGTGGTGACAAGAGATCAGAGTTCCTAGTACGGAAAAACAGCATCCACTTTTTGAGATACGTCCCATATTGTTTGTGGGTTGAATCTCCTCATGAGTGCATGTTTGTAGCCTCTGCAGACAGGCCTTAACTTTCCACTGCTTTCCGGATAACCTTGCGGCTACAAGTCTCGGATTGTGATGCAGAGGATGAATATAATTTTGACGATTCCGAAGTGACAGTAGGTTCTGTGACCTTGGAAGTAGTCTCGAACAGTCTGCTAACAAATGCAGTAGCTTTCTAAACCAATGGTATGCCATCCACAGGGGCACCACGATGAGGACTTCCGCCCGTCCCTGTTTAATTTTCTGCAGTACTCTGGCAATTAGGCTGAATGGACAGAAATATGTTCATACACCTCTCCACAATACACAGTAAAGGCATCAAAGGCCTCGGGATCTGGGTGCCAAAGACATGACCTTCAAGCTGATGATTTAATGATGAAGCAAAGAAATCTTTAAATGGAGTGTTAAATATACACACAAGTCTTTGAAACACAACACAGTTTAATAGCCATTCCTTGTCATCTGAAACATCACAGGGGTGCCACCCTGCCTCTACATTACACACACCTGGCATGTGAGCTGCTGAAGGCCATTGGTGCACATCACTTAATGCCTCCCATTTCATTTATATATGTCACTGCTTTAGTGTTGTCCAATAACAATCTTATGTGAATGTTATCTCTATCTGAACAAAGTGACGTCAACACAAGCCGGAAGTCATAAAGTTCAAGGTAATTACTGTGCATTTCACTCTCCTCTAACGTCCACAGTCCCGAAGCACTAACACCAGTGGTGCACCTTACCAGCCTGACTTTGAAGCATCGCAAGTGACTATGAGTTCAGGTTGGAATAGTTCTTAAGTAGTTTGTGGCATAGAACCAATATTTTTAAACCACGAATGCAAATGATCACAACACACACTGTCTAACTTACAGATATATATCTGCTATCAATGACAACCTTAGGATATGTAATGCACTGAGTGGGCTACAGCACTGATTTCTCTGGGTGAACAGTAAAGTAAAGGCTGATCAACAGTTTGAACTGTTCGCCCCACATCATTCTGGCAACTTATCTCCAGTATCCCGACAAGTAGAGTCGTCAGTATATCCAGTGTCAGCATGTCCTTGATTACGCAAGGATGAAAACACTGGCTTCAACACTTTTGTAAAAAGTCTATGTGCTGAGGAAAGGTCATTTGGGAGACAGGTACATTGCTACAAATGGCCTTCCCAAGCAAATTGCATATACTTCCTGTCCTTTTGAGCAGCTTGAGTGGAAAAAATAAGCTTCGTTAAGATCTACTGAAGCAAAAAAGCAATCCCTTTGAACCCAAAGTAGGGCAGATCTCAATGTATACATTTTAGGAAGGAATCTCAAGATAGTCCCCCAGACAATGAATGTTCATAATCCGTATTTTGGTCGCCAAAAACCTAATTAGAGAAACGTCTTGAAAATGCGGCGAAGACTAGGAGAACACGCTAACGAACTGGTGATAATGCGCATGGGCACGTCACGTGATTCTGATATGACGGAATAGGGACGTGGAACTTGATAGTCACGATTATGTAGTGACGACGGATGGCGTACCATGAAAGTCAGCTCGTATGAAATAAAATTTATAATACACTGTCTACTTTGGATCTCATTTTTGCAGAAGGGAAATCGTTGATATTTGATAAGGTTAACGATGATCTGCTTGGAGATCGGAAACATTTTGATAGAGTACTGCGAAAACCAATTATCGGCTACATCGACAAACTGAATTACATGTAATAGCGCCAGAGCCATGTTCTGGCTTGAACTGATGAGAGTTGATTGTGAGGATGCCACAACTGATCGATGGCGTTGTGACTTGTCTTGCTATCAGTCACTCGTCCATCTAGTCCAAACTTGTACAGTAAAAGCTCGTCATGACACAGGTGACCACCTCCTTGGTGTTGTAGGTAGAGAGCCCGGAGAGGGTCGCGGGTTCGATCCCCGGCATAATCATACCAAGAGACTTTAAAGTATGGTACCTGTTAGTCCCTGTCTGGCGCTCAACATGAATGGTACAAGGACTGGTCTGCTCGGATTCAGTGTAATGTGTCGATAATGAGTCGATGTCTGCGCGAAGAAATGGAGTGCGACGTTAAACCTCATTTCACCTCACTTCAAAACACAGGTAATAAATTTCTGTCTGAAGCGGAGGTCACAGTTCACTCATTGTTTTATCGCTTCAAGGTTTCGTTATTGTATCTGAACACCAGGTGTCCCAACTGCCAGAAGATCCGGATTAGAACTGATCCTCGGTAACCTATGCTTGTCGTAAGAGGCAGCCAACGGGATCGTGTGGTCATGTTCGCTGACCTGGTTGACACTTGTCATTGTATCCCAGCTGCATACTGTAGATCGATGATCATGTTGTTTGTCACTGGATTGTTTTGTCACGGTTCGAGTATTTACAGACATGTACCATAAAGGTGGAATATTGCTCAGAGCGGTGTTAAACTAAAAAATCAAACTAACAAAATCATGTTGGCCACTAGTTTGCTCTCTTTGTCCCAGTAGAATCTGCGTCAGGAGACCTTGTGACATACTGTATTTAAAAAGCAACTTTCTGTCAACATGATTAAGGTATCCGAATCGAATTCACCATTAACATATATTCTGAAAAGCAAAAGAAACGCGAAAACGAAAGAAAAGTTTCGAAAAAATGATATTTCACAAAAGTAAGCTTTTATGTGTATGTCTTCTATTTACAAACCTGACAAAAGGTCAGAGTTGCGTTTCTTTTTCTCTTCAGTATACTATACAGCGTTGTACTATTACATCGTTAGCAGCCAGAGTACGATATTTCCAAAGTGGCTATACTACTTTGTGAGTGGAGAAGGGGGCGTTTGGTCGAGTGGCTGAGCTGAGTAATGGTCAACTAACGTTAATCCCAAAAGGCAGCTGGATGCTCACAAAACTTTTCATGGATACAAGCGTGGGTGATTGACATTTTCGAACGGCAATCACACGGCATATAGGCATAGGATTCAGTCAAGGTTTGACCATCTCTGTGTGGAATCACTGAGAGACTCAAGTGTGGCTGGAAATGTCATCGGATATCTGGAGGTAACACCAGGTAATACCAGTCTCGATTATTCGAGACAACAGAAAAAAGGCGTAAGGATTCTGGTGAGGTGAGGTGAGGTGAGGTGAGGTGAGGTGAGGTGAGGTGAGGTGAGGTGAAATGGGGTTTGAACTCGATAACGTCGAACTTGAGAATATTTCGCTCATGCGTTTATATGTGTGGCTGCATGTACTAGCCCAGACTTACACTGGCTTGATAGTGCTAGCTCAGTGAGAGACCATGGCCCAGTTAAGTATGGACAACCCCCACAGACACTTCCGGACGGACGCCCTAACCACTCAAAGGAAGTGTAATTTCGAATAGCAAATATGAACGTACTAGTATACCATTAATGAATTATTTGATTTAATGGTTTGCCACAACAATCGTTATGCATCCATGTTGTGCCCATTACAGCCTCGCGCCAGGCAGGGAACAACAGCTACTATATTATAACGACGTTTGGTGTGACTCTGTCAGGGATCGAATCCGCAACCTTTCGCTGTCTCTTTAATTGATTAAATGGTTTGCCACAACAGTAAATGGGTATGGTGGTACGTCGCCTTAAGCAGTATACCATCAATATCACGGCAGTAGACACCAGAAATGGGCTTCACACATTGCACGCATGTGGGGAATCGAACCTGGGACACAGGCATGAGGAGTCAACGCTTTAACCGCAAGGCTACCCCACTGTCCACTGTCACTACGGAGACAATTTCTGTATTCCAACGATACAATTAACACCCGTCTTAAATATGTAGATTTATGCATATATAATGCATGATTTTATGGTATCATTTTACGATATCATGTCCCTGATCAACTAGTATTTTAACCAGTATTTCCAAGCGTAGAATGAACATGGTCTCCAGCCCCATGGAGATGGCTTATCACCCAGATGACAATTTAAACAACAATATTGGTATTTCCCATGTAGGAACCGTGACTGTCCAATAGAGTTTTCAATTAACCTCAACTCTGGATATTGGGGATTACTTTCTCTGTGGAACCATCCGGTTATTGTCTCCCTGGTTTACGCTATTCAAAAGTCCATTATCCCATGTAACGACTTCAGAGCCATGCAAGTTTGTCCAGCTTGTACATGTCCACCTACCTAAACACAGCAAACTCACTAGAGAAAACACTGGACTATAGAAACAGATTTTTCAATGAGCAGTGTGCGGCTTCACTGATGTTATCCACATTCGTATTAACAAATAGAACTAGTCATGTGGTGACGTTTGTGAAAGCTTAATTCAACTAAAGGATTGAAAAGTATTTAATTTAAACACATTTGACAACCATTTTGGTATATACAGAATTGACATGTTTATGATGTTAACATAGCACATAAAAATGCATGTTTAGAGCGTCAGTGCAATAGAATACCCAGTCTTGACTATCCTCAGAAATATATTCCGTGTGGTGTAAAGGATAACTAGCTGTGAAAACACATACCGCAATACAGTGAGTGAGTTAAGTTTTACGCCGCTTTTAGCATTATTCCAGCAATATCACGGCGAGGGACACTAGAAACGGGCTTCACACATTGTACCCATGTGGGGAATCGAACTCGAATTATCGGCGTTATGAGCGATCACTTTAACCGCTAGGCTACCCCACCGCCTCTGATGCGTCGGAAGCTGGTGGAACGTTAGTAATGAGGCTCTCAAATATAAACACAGTTATCTAATAACTATTATGTGGGGTTTCACTCAGAAACATTTCGCAATCTGTACCGTATTCACTGACAAGGGTAATCGCGCATTTGTATTTATAACCATTGGAGAGATTCTGCTTGTTCTATTGGTTGTCTTAAATGCATTTTAGTCTGATTAACAACTTATTGCGTAACCAACAGCCTTCCTTGAGTTCCACTTCGATTGTATCCTAGCATGCGATACAGAAAGATTAGCACTTGTCCAGCCGTGATCCGTGTTTCCAAGCGAATGCAGCATTCATAATAGATACCGTAACTGATTTAATAATTGCACTTGTTAACCATGCCAAGGCTAAAGAGATGGAAACGTTAGATATTGAATGTATTGTATCCCAATGGAATCGTTTATGTATTCTTTTACAAATGTGCAACACCGAGGAAGGACATCATATTTTGAACACTTGTCTCGAGTAAACTCCCGTCGTTATATCTTCCGGAACTGATCGCGTCCGGTGTTTGAGGGATTTACGGTATTAGAGATGACGCGTCACATGGGTGCAACCGGATATGGCGCATGAATGTCACTTGACAGAAAACGAAAAGAAAATTGCTTTGTAGGCTGTACGTGTTAATAATGTGTTCATAGCAACATTTCTTGTGTGCAACAATTACATAAATTCCTATGCTCATAAGGTACCGACATATTTATATATTGGGGGTGGGTTTGGCGTTGGTCGGGAGACGCTAGGAGATGTCATTGACGAAACTAACTTGCTCCTGAATGATATGAAAAATATGCTATTTCCAGGCTTCGTGAAAACGAAATAAATCATTTACTGAAGATGTATCCTGATACAATATAAGTCCACCAAAATTGTTTCTCCTGATTTCGCAGTAAGCGAATTGTTTGTCTTGACAGCGTTGACTGCATACAAGTGCCATCCTTGTGTTGGTCATGTTCAAAACCAATAGAATGGACATGCAGATCTGGATATGTAGTCTGGAACACAACTCCCAACATTACAGGGCCATGCAGTAAACACATTGTATTATTAGGTTACAAAATGCTGTACCGATGTTTTATGAGAGGAGGTGAATAAGTTTAGGTTCACGAAGTTGGGGACGCCAAAATTGTGGTCCATGTGGGGTATCGGACTCCGTTTATGTAAATATCACCAAGGTTGTGTCAAGTCATGATGGATACAAGAGTAGGTTTCCATGACGATATTCTAGCTTGAATTATTAACGTGCTAGCACTAAATATGGAGTGCTCACATAACGACCATTCATATATATATTTAGGAAATTAATCTTGACTATTCATAAAGGTGAATAAAGACACGATATTGTTCATGATAAACCATCGTCTTCCTCTACATCGACATAGAGGTGAGGTAGCCTAGTAGATAAAGCGTCCACTCGTCACACCGACGAGCCTGGTTCGACTCCCCACATGGGTACAATGTTTAGAGCCACTTTCTGGTGTCCACCCACAGTGACAATGCTGGAACATTGCAAATTGTGTTGTAAAACCCAACTAATTAACTAACTCACTAATTCACTCATTGGTACAAAAAGTATTCTCCCTGTATTCCAAATTAGAACACAACTAAACATTTCCAATTTGGAGCGACGTTACTGTTTATTCAGGTAATTTGTGATAACAGAAATTAACATAAAATTCGCAAGGCTGAATTATCAAAGCAAACGTCATAAACGGTTATCAAAAACTAAATTTTCAAAACACGATCGAAATTCATACTTGTGATAGTTGATATTTTCTTTGGGTTGCGTGGGACATCATCAAAGGGGCGCCCTGCGGTCATAGAGGCACGATCCTTCCACACACCACTGTAACAGACAATGTCAGTGAATGAAGTGTATTAAATACTGCCCACAAAATCACAGCCAGTAGCAGAGTAAATCGCACTACACTATTTATATATGAATCACCATCATAAAGTTACGACACAAGAATATCCATTTCCTACGGTTCGTATTCACTCACTCACTCACTCACTCACTCACAAGCTCACCTGCATCAATAACGTGATATGTAAGACTAGGACAATACTATGATCTGCACGCATACTGACATGCAGGACGAAAACAATAAGATGATGTGCAAGCATATCTAAGACCAAGACAATACGATCACATCGCAGCTTCAGTTTATCTGCATCAATAAAATGGTTTGCAAGGCTAAGACAGTATGGTGATGTGCAAGCTTATGATGCAAGCAAGATGTTGGCTTATCTCCATCAATGACATGATACGCAAGACTATGACAATACGATCACATCGAAGCATCAGTTTACCTGCATCAATAAAATGGTTTGCAAGCATAGGTTTATCTTCATCAATAACAGGGTATGGAGGAGTAAGACAATACGATACTATTCAAGCATAGGCTTATTTGCACCAATAACATGATATGCGAGAATAAGACAATACGATGATGTGCATGCATAGACGTAGCTGCATTAATAACGTGATATGAAAGACTAAGACAATACGATGATGTCCATGCATAGACTTAGCTGCATTAATAACGTGATATGAAAGACTAAGACAATACGATGATGTCCATGCATAGATTTAGCTGCATTAATAACGTGATATGAAAGACTAAGACAATACGATGATGTCCATGCATAGACTTAGCTGCATTAATAACGTGATATGCAAGACTAAGACAATACGATGATGTGCATGCATAGACTTAGCTGCATTAATAACGTGATATGAAAGACTAAGACAATACGCAGGTTGTCCATGCATAGACTTAGCTGCATTAATAACGTGATAAGCAAAACTAAGACAATACGCAGGTTGAGATCTGTACAAATACGAGTGAACGAATGTTAGTGTGGACATGCTGAAATAAGACCTTTGCAAATGTAGCAAGCTGAATATAAGACAAAGAAATGTCTTATATTCAGCTTGCTACATTTGCAAGTGAAATAATGAAGTAAATGACAATGTTCAAGTGAACTGAGGGACTACAGAAAAATATGCATTCAAGCAATTTGAAACACATTTAAGTCACCGTGTATATGTACAGTACTTTTGAAACAGCACGCAATAACCTCAGTTATACAAACGTGCAATGCTCCTCCTCCCAGCCCCAAAACAAACAAGGATTATTTAAACGCTCGTATGAAATATAAGTCAATTTCCTGCTGAAGATAGTGTCGGCATTTTTCAGTCTGCAGCGGAATTTGTTATTCGACTCCACTGACTATAATGTAGAGGGGGATAACTGTCATTTAGACAGGGTGCGAGAGGTGAAATGAGATTTAAAGTCGCGCAGAAAATTGTACAACGAGCGCGCGTGTGTGAGTGTTTGTGTGTGTGTGTGTGTGAGAGAGAGAGAGAGAGAGGGGGGGGGGGGGAGGCACAGAGAGAGAAATGATCCAGAGTGGGTGTGTGGGTATGTGTGTACGTATGTGCGTGCATGTGCATGTGCATACACGAGTGTTGGCATGCACTCGCCTTAATTTAGGACGTTTTGTTTTTCTGACCGCCACCAACGGAGTTACAGCGCTACAGTATAACATGGATACTTTCCGCTGTCCGGGCCGACGCTGCATCCACTAGACTTTTCACGTGGTCCATTCCCATACTGGATCCATTTTGCCCTACGACATTTGCCTTATATATTATTGCACGGTGTAAATTGCTTCACGCTGTTTTAAGGTGCTGTTCAGGGGCGAATTGATGGCGTTAGATATTAGTAGGTGATCTCACTAGACAGACATCAGTGTCATACAGCACCACACGGTTGTGAGGTCTTGAATATAAACTGACGTACATAAGTAACTACGACCCGGTTCAGATATTTTACAATGGTCTTGATTGTGACGTATAAGTAAAAAATTCTGTACGTGGAATGAATTGTACCTGTTGATGGATGTAACTGCACCATCTCCATGTTGATGTCGTATCAAGTCTTTGAAGGACATTTAGAAGTGAAATGCATAAGAATGAAGATTTTATGGATATCAACTTCTTTATATGAGAACACAACGTTTCGGAGTTAATGCTTACTCCTTCATCAGCTGTACGTATTGGAAAAACGCCAAATATATTCTTTACAGCATAATTTGGTTGGTAGGTTTGATGTTTAACGTCGCACTTGCCAATATTCCAACTATATGGCGGCTGTTAGTATGTCAGTAATCGGGAAGCAATCCTACAAAAAGTACTTGAAGCCATGTTGCGATGCTAATAAAGAGCGCTGCCAGCATCACCTTATGTACAGTAGAAGTGAGTGTTAAAGGTTGTTTGCTGTTCAATGCCAAACACAGCTATCCCATCTATATGGCGGCGGTCTGTAAATAGTTGAGTCTGAACCAGACAACCCAGTGATCAACATCATGGGCATCCATCTACGCAACTTGAATACAATGACATGTGTCAACCTAGTAAGCGATCCTGACAACCAGATTCAGTTTATCGCCTCTTACGACAAACATGAGTTACTGAAGATCAAT
Source organism: Haliotis asinina (assembly GCF_037392515.1). NCBI lineage: Eukaryota > Metazoa > Mollusca > Gastropoda > Lepetellida > Haliotidae > Haliotis > Haliotis asinina. The sequence continues at coordinate 16,517,106 of NC_090294.1, read as the reverse complement.
TCAATCCGGATCTTCACGGGTAGTGGTGAGCATGAGATAAGCATGAATATGACACATTAGACTCAGAATGTCAATCGTATACCTGGCGATGGCGTTAGATATGAAATCCCTTAAACGAACCTTATTTTCGCGACAATGCGACATAGCGACAATTATTAAGGTCTAAATATGTCGCGTTGTCGCCGAAAACCAGAAAACTTTGGTCTGCTATTTTCATACAAATATTCAAAATAAAGAATAGATGCTAGACTCTAACTTCGACAATTTCACTACAGGGGCTCCGCGTTGGGCATCTATGCCCCCATATACTGAACTGTCATGAAATAGGTGAGTGAGTATTATTTCATGTCTTTTTTTATTAGTATTACAGCAATATAACTCAAGGGACACAAAAACTGAGCTACAAACATTGTTCCCTTGTCGGCAATCAACATGACAAGCGTATGCTTTATTCACTCGGGTATCGGCGAAATGGCGTTAAAAGGGGCGTTATTCCGACATAAAAGTGGACAGTGTCCTCGAACTAACGTCCACACTTTATGATCATATCACTTTGTATTTTCATATATGGACTGTGTAAACGAAAGAGATTCCAATTATCCCTATCTTAAGGTGGTTTGCGCCAAAACAACGAGACGCACAAAAAGGCTACTTACAGCCCGCACGCCCATTGAACTCTTAAATGTATGTGATATATTTATGGAGCATGTAATTTACTAAAAAAGTAGATCAGTGTACAGCTAGTTGTGAGTTGAGAGCATTTGCTCATTAAGACGGGTAATGCATTCTCTAAAATCCCAACCTAGGTACATGGCCTCTGCTACAGGACCCAAAGGTCTATAATTGTTGGCATACAATCGATAGCTCCTAATCCACAATCGCAAAGTAGGCATTTGTTCAGTTCTCTTTCATGTTAAGTAAGCAAGTGTTGTTGGGTGCAATACAGTCAGTTTCAAACATTCAAGACTGATGGATATCCCTGATCCGACTTATGCAAATCTGGAATGTACGAAAGCCTTTTAGGGTCAAATCCGTGTCTGAATTTTGCGTTTTGAAAAGTAATCACGAGATTTTCATAAATGTAATTTCGAGAGTTTTTGTTAAAAAAGTCGTAATCACGAAATTTAAAAGTCGTAATTAAGACATTCTTTTTAAATATCGTAATTACGACTTTTTTAAAAAAAATCTCGTAATTACGACTTTTCAAAACACAAATTTCAGATAAGGATGTGACCCTAACAGGCTTTCGTAGGAAGGGACATTGTCGCATTGTCGCAAAGTAACCAAAGCGCGACCATGCGACTGCGCGACAACTCCACATTTCGGCCATAGGTCGCATTGTCGCGTTTCTAATAATCGTTTTCTATTCATTCAAATTTCGACAATGCGGCAACGCGACAATGTTAAAGGTCAAGATATGTCGCGTTGTCGCATTGCTGGCACATTTAAGATGCGTGAAAAAAGCCTAAAAATGGTCGATTCCATATCGACCAGATTGATGGCCCAAAACAGCATCAATGAAGTAAAAAAATAATAAAAACAATTTGAACCATTAAAGAAATAATATTAACGACAAAACATTTTCCATATTCAAGGAGACATACGAACATGACTGACAACTGGAAGAGAGAAACCAACGCGTTTACAATACGAAGACTTTACGTAGAGTACGTATTCATTCGGGGGCGTGCAGGATGTTGGGGAAGATGGAAATGCTCCAAAGGGGCGGCCCCAGAGGTAATTTATTCTGGGAAGAAGGGGGCTGTGGGCGTTAATATTGTAACGACAAACAAATACTGATCAGAATAGTATGGAGGTCTGTTGAAGTCTATGTGATACGATACCAGTCAAATATACCTTGAGTGTGACACAAAGATCTTGAATACTGAGCTAAGATCAGACGTGCTGTGTTACATTGTTAAACTACTGATAGTCTGCATCGTGGAACAGACTGACTTGTTAAGTGGCAACAACATATTGTATTCCGCCAGACTATCCTCACAATATAGCACGCCACATTCGACTTTAAAGTGAAGTCTATACACGAAACAAAACGCAAATTTTGAATTGATTAATATCAAGGTTTTTATGACTTATTGATCAAAATATATGATTTATGATTTCAACCCTGGAGGAAGGTTGTACCCGTCAAAATGTGAAGCCGTTATTAGCACGGTCTAAATAGGAAAGAGTTATCTCCCTTAGATTATGATGCAAATGGTTTCCATTTTGACAGAACTTAATTTGGAAAAGCAGTATGTTCTATAACCACTTACAATATGAGTCAACACAGTGATGATGACTTTCAGATGATGACTTTCAGATGATGACGGATGGAAACGAGGAACACGAGGCGGAAACAGGAGAAGTCCGAAATACTCATAATATTCAGACACTAGTTGATTTGATTACATGGGTCTGTTATATTTCCGTCTAATGATTTGCAGAAATGAAATATTTGCCCGAAAACCGATATGTGAGGTTGCAATATGAAAAAGGTGTCATCGTGTTCTAATTATTATTTCTGTTTGAAGGAGTGGTATACCACATCAGAGGATAGATCTAGAGAAAGTGACTCCGAGTTTATTTTTACATCGCACTCAGCAATATTCCAGCTATATGGCGGTGGTCTGTAAATAATCGAGTCTGGACCAGACAATCCAGTGATCAGCAACATGAGCATCGATGTGCGCAATTTGGAACCGATGACATATTCAGCCAAGTCAGCGTGCCTTACCACCCGATCCCGTTAGTCGCCTCTTACGACCAGCATGAGTTACTGAAGGCCAATATTCTAACCCGGATTTTCACGCGTGTTCACTGGATAGAGTGAGTGATTGAGTGAGTGAGTTAACGCTGCTTTAGCAATACTGGGGCAATATCACGACAGGGGGGACTTGAAATTGGTTTAACTCGTTTCCACATAGGGTTTGTTCCCACCTAGGATTTAGAACCCGGGTTTTCAGCGTGACGAGCGGACGTTTTAACTATCAGGCTACCCTGCCGCCCACAATGATCAGAGGACAATGGGTTCAACGCCGCTGGAACCTTATCGAAACCAAGTGAAACACAAGAGATAGGGCAAGGTGTTCGTGATGCAAATCAACACTATAAAGCATACCCCAAGCACTATATTAACACCCCACCAGAGAACAGCATTCCACGGATTTCGATTCTCCTCTCCTTGGGGATCATACAACTCAAACGTCCGAGAGGCGTTAGAAGCAGTCAGTCCAACCCAGCTCTACCAGACAAACTTGGGAGTATGCAAAGAAAATGACAAATGAATGGCTAATCAAGAAGCCAGTGTAAGAATAAAGGAAACAGGTAAACAATGATCGACCTACATGCAACCATGTCAAGACAAACAAATAAATAAATTAATACGCTGAATACGTTGTAGCTGCCTTGAACACAACAAATCACAAACTCTTACAGGACCTGACGTGTATACTAACCTACGAGCACAATATTTTCTCTAGCGATTGCTAAATCAGAGACTGTAATCCTCAAATATTCATAGGTTCAATTTATCTGCGGTCGATCACTTCATTGTCAATGTCCCGGATCCACAAAATTTGGTAGAGCTACGTCATCCTTAAGCTGATGATAAACTAGATTTACGACAATTCGTAACGTTACGAACACTTTGTGGGTCGAGACACAGGGCCAATATTTTCGAAACTCTCTTAGTGCTATGATAGTCGTAAGTGCCATACATTAACATTATCGTACGACTTTCGTAGCTCTTAAAGAGCTTCGAAAATCTAGGCCCTAGGCCCATATTTGCTAAGACAGTCGTAAGTTAATGTTAACGCATGGCACTTACGACTATCTTAGCGCTAAGAAAACTTCAAGGCCTGGTTGGTATCCAGGGACGGTTTCGAATGGCAGGAGTCCTGCTTTTGCGTTGATGGGGCATATATACTCCCATTTTAGGCCAATTATGTGAATAGCGTGGACATGCTCACATGCTCGTATACACCGTATTTCAGTGACCCCTTGCATATGTTTTGTCCCGAGTATCAGGTGGAATCTTCTTCTGAGAAAACTCAAGAACGTGTATTCTTTGACACTTGTGGCGGTGGGATAGTTTAGTGGTTGGAGTGTTGGAAATTTCCCCAATGTGTGAATCCCATTTTCCTTGCGTAATGGTGCTGGGATATATGGGTAAATGCAGCCTCACACACTCACTCACACGCAGTCTCACTCACTCACTTAATCACTTTTTGCTTGTACCTTGTTTGGGCCACAGGAAGTTCCGAGAGCCGCTGCTGACTTGGTAGAGCACACGTTGCTCAGTAAAGGGTCCCAACACCACATCTTGTAACATATGTCCTCTAGTGTTGTGCCGACACTCTAGAGGGAAATAGAAGAATTCACTGGGTCGTAATATGTTCTGTGAAGCGTTTGCTGAAACTGAGTGACTGAATGAGCTCGTTATGTCAACTTTATGTGCAAGGAAAGCCTGATATGGTACAGATCCTACCACTTAGATGTTTACCACCTCCATGAAGCCGTGATCACGTATGGGGCATGGAATCCCCTGGAGGAACAGAATCAAAGCGACTCTAGGTTTCACAGGGCTGATGATATTTTGGCGGAGCCTTAACGACCCCGGGGATCCATCCAAATAGAAATCAGGCCAATGTATTGGTCTGTACTGTTGTCACACATTGTGGGGCGGTGGGGTAGCCTAGTGGTTAAATCGTTCGATCGTCACGCCGAAGAACCGGGTTCGATTCCCCACATGGGTACAATGTGTGAAGCCCATTTTCTGGTGTCCCCCATCGTGATATTGCTGAAATATTGCTAAAAACCAGCGTAAGACTAAAATCACTCACTCACACATTGTATACACATACTGTCCCAGTGATGACACTAAATAATAGTTTGCTATCTCACCAGACGGAAATCAGTCCCATATTTTGGTCTATATTGCTGTCAGATATTGTATATACATACTGTCCTAGTGATGACACTAGATAATAGTTATGTAACCACACAGATAGCAGTCCCATATTTTGGTCAAAACTGCTGTCAGGGATCGTATATAGATACTGTCGCAGTGAAGACACTAGATAATAGTTTGTTTTCTCACAAGACAAATCAGTCCCATATTGTTGTATACTGCTATCAGATATTGTGCATACATACTGTCCCAGTGATGACCACTAGATGATAGTTTGTAATCTCACCAGACAGAAGTCAGTCCCATATATTGCTTCACATTGCTGCGACGCGTTGTACACCTGGCCTGGCATGGTTGTCGACACAGATTCATACAGGTGATTCACCGGCGCCTTGTTGTGGATACAGTAGGATGATTGTTTTCTGTAGAACGAACGCAGGCTTTGTTAGATGTCCGAACTGATGGCGTCCACAGACCAGACAACGTTGTACAATGAGAGGAGGAAGTGGACGGAGAAGTTGTGTTGCTAGAGGAAATGGTAGGAGAGATTGCGTTGGTGGAGGAAGTGGATGGAGAGTTTATGGATGCTAGAGCAAACGGCAAATGAATAATGTCACAGGAGAGGTTTTATCGCAGGAGGAAGTAATGGGAGAGGTTACGTTGATGGAGGACGCGTTAGGAGAGGTTGCGTTACATAAGGACGTGATATGAGAGGTTGTGGTGTTACGGGAAGTGGTTGGTGAGGTTGTGGTGTTGGGGGAAGTGGTTGGTGAGGTTGTGGTGTTGAGGGAAGTGGTTGGTGAGGTTGTGGTGTTGGGGGGAGTGGTTGGTGGATGAATTGGAAGGAGAAGTTGCGTGGTTGAAGGACGTGGTAGGAGAGGTTGTGCTGTTGGAGGAAGTGGTAGAAGAGGACGTAGTATGGGAGGTTGTGTCGTTTGAGAAAGTTGTAGGAGAGGTTGTGCTGTTGTAGAAAGTTGTAGGAGAGGTTGTGTTGATATAGTAAGTGGTTGCAGAGTTTGTGTTGATGGAACAAGTGGTTGGAGGGGTCGTGTTGATGGAGGAAGTGTTTGGAGAGGTTGTGTTGTAGAAGGAAATGATTGGAAAGGTTGCGTAATTCAGGAAGCGGTTTGAGAAAGTGGTTGGATGTGTTGTTGGAAGTTGTGACAGAGAGTGGTAGGAGAGGTTGTGTTGTTAAGGAGGTAGTAGAAGAAGTTGTGATGTTGGAAGAAGTAGCAGGCCCGTTGCATTGCTGTAGGAAGTGGTAGGTGAAATTGTTTGTTTGTATGTTATTCAACGGCTTACTCAGCAATAATGCCGCCATGTTGCGGCGGTCTGCACAAACTCGAGTCTGGACGCAAGCATCCTCGTGCTTTAACTATAATAGTTCAGGGCGAATGTGTGCTTTATTACACTATACATGGTGGTAGAAGGAACTGTATTTCTTTTCTAAGATGCCGTATTCAATAACTTCTAAGCCTAATTTCGATTAATCTATGGCAGAGAAAAAACGACGGTGTCTGTGACCTAAATTACGAATCCTCGCACAGGGCTAACCGACGCGTCAGCCCCCTACTTTAAGACAACGGTTATACTAGAAAAACAAATGATGAACAGTTTGGTGATGGTTTGTGTGCGGGTTAAATAACTTCTTCAGATCATTTTAATTACATCCATGATTCTCTTAAACCATGCATACAAGGCAATATGACCGCCTAATTTCTACTACCAACGAAAGTTTAGATCAGTACATTCAGAGGAAGTTGACAAGTCAAGCGACATTCCACGATTGCATTGTGGGAATGTAAACATCGTCAACATTACCGTGTGTCTGTAAGATTTTGAGTCGAACTATGAGACATTTTATTCGTCGGAAAACATAAACGTAATGTTTCCACAGTGATGTTGGCTGTGTGGTGCTACTGCAAACCAAGAAACGGGATGCGACGAAGCACTTTACTATGGAAGGCTGTAGGAGGCGATGGCAGCTGACATCCATCGTGACGTCGGTTACATTATGACGTAATGCAAAAAAGTTCAGTTACGAGGGGGCAGACTGGAATGGCGCAGCAACGTCAACACATTGTGACGTAATGCAAAAAGCGCACATTGTCGTCTGATAAAGTATTGTCGGCGCCTTTGATCTTTCGCCGAAGCATCTTAGAAAAGACAATCGAGTGATCAACATCATGAGCATCGATCTACGAAACTGAGATAGCATAACACTTGTCCACCAAGTCACTGGGTCTGACCAGGCGATCTCGTTAGTCGCCGCCTACAACACGCATGGGTTGCTTAAGACCAACTCTAACCGGTATCTTTACGTGTTCGCAATTTGACGGGTTAGGAGAGATTGCGTTGGCGGAGGAAGTGGCAAGAGTGACTGCGCTATCGGAAGACGTTACGTTTCGAAGGAAAATATGTCTTGAGGAAGTATCATAAGACGAAGTGACAGGTGCGGCTGTGAGGAATTGAAGTGACAGTGTGTGCTGTGTTGATGAAGGAAATAACCGGGGGGTATCTGATGTTGAAGGAGGTGGCAGGATGCCCATATATCTGCGCAACAGCGATGGTTAACTTCCGGTATACAGAAATATGAATGTGAGTGGAATCGATATATCAGGCCTTCGTTTAGTTACTGTTAATTTTTATCAAGTCTAGCCATGGACTGTTTCCAAGAGTCTCGGTGATTCAATCATCAATGTGCATGCAGTAGCAGGACCATTTCAGTTTATACGCATCACGTTATAAATCAATTAATAAGATACGGGGACGTGTTTTCCAATGTAAACCCTGCTAAAATGTACTTTGCTTAAGAAGTAAAAGCTTCATCCAAATCGAAGTACCACAAATGATCTTTGGTCTTTGTCACGAAAAGGTCATTTTAGGATTGCGGATGTTCATTTAAAAACATCGAGACCTCTAATGACCTCCATCGCTTGTTTTGCTGACAGTCCAGGTGAATCAGTCCCCGGAAGTGCATCATGGGAGTTAATGACCTCGTTTTGAGTGACGTCTCGTCTTCGTCATACGTAGTGAAAAGTGATCGCCAGTGTATAGTTGGTACGTTTAAAATAATGACGCACAGTTGGACATGAATAACCAGGGTGTCTGTAAATATCACGATGACTTCAATGTTGTGAGATTGAGTACCAATGTTTGGAAATGGTTTCCAGGAACCATGCTTATGGTAAGACACGACTATTGGGATCGCTGGCCTAGATTGCTGTTTTGATTGACCCATGACGGAGTAAGGACAGCAGAATTAAAACACCAAGGATTGCATCTCTCTCACATTTCAAATACTGATTTCCTGCATATATCTTTTAACGAGGATACCGAAACCCTTGAATTTTAATGAGTGAAAGTGCGATGTTTGGTTGTTGAGTGTATATGATAAGCGATACAGAAGATAGACTGCTTTCGAACTAACACCATGAGATCGGTAGATATAAAACCGCATGTATGGATACGAAACGTTACCCATTTATGATATCTTTACTTCATTTCCATATCAAATTTTGTGCTGCTAATGATTTCTGTGCGTTCAGGAAAACACTAAAACTGTAATTAAGCAATTATCATAATATTTGTATCAAGCTAGTTTGTTAAGACAGTCTTAATTATAATCCCCTAGTTCAAGATGATGTTGTTTTGGACAACATGGTCTTTGGTCTTTATTACGTGAAGAAAAAAAACCCAAACTATCGTTTCTTTAGAGTATTTCCGTTGTAAAATATTATTGCCCTCGAGAAGTAATTGGTAATCTTTATGGAACTAAAATGCCTTTATGTTTTCAAATTCTAATAAAGCCAACATCCATTAACTTACAACAGGTTTTTCTTCATGGAATCAATCGAACACTGTGAGAAAACAAATCCATTTTTGACAAGCGGTGATAAAGGTGACATTATGTATCCATCCGCGGCGGAACACGCTTTGCCGCGGTACACCCCGTCATGATCACTACCAAGCCTGCGAGAGAAAATAGTACAATGAATCAGTCATCATTGGCATATGCCTTACGTCTCCATAGTATGAAACTACACACAAGTATACAAGTTTTGAAAGACATTTCAATTTACACTTTGTGGTGGTTAAGATCATGTAATGACCAAATCGGATAATGACATTTGAAGGGCGGTCGACATTAGCTGCATCAACAAGATGTTATGAGTGTTGATTAATGCTACAAATGAACACACAACACTGGTTTATATTCGTATATGTTGCAGTAATATTAGTTTTTCGTATGTATTAACTGTGCCCATTCGCCTATAATATAGGAAACGCATTTGTGGAGTTCCCCGGGGGGATACTGAAATGTAGATAAAACAACAGTAAAACAACACTGTCACACATATTCAGATGAAGGATTGTGTTTCAGACTTACAGTGGAATATGAACTATACCACTGTAATGTGATACGATTTGGGGATGGCTGGTTGTTAATTTAACGCCGTGCTCAACACCATACCAGCTACATGGCGAAGATCTATAAATAATCCCGTCTAGACCATTCAGTCCAGTGATCAACATCATGAGCACCTGTCTACGCACTTGGGATATGCCAGCGAGCCTGACCATTTCGGGAGTGAGCACGGTGTCGGATAGGGGTCACTATTGACGGGGAAACAACTATTGCGAGAGCGATAGTCTATTGCGAGTAACTATTACAATAGTTTTTTTTCTCCTTGAACTGTCGATTTTTTTCCAATGAATCCATAGTTTACATGAAATAAAAACAAGCTGAAATAGAGTCTCTTTTTTATAACTGACAGGAAACTTGAAAGCAGACTCAAAACTGTTTCAGAGATAACAATGGGAATAACGAATGTGGTACTTCCTGTATTTTGCAGGGAGCGCATTTATCAACGGAGTCAATTACTAAACTGTCGATAGTCACACATCGATACTTTTTCGTTTCTTCTTCGTCTCAATAATTGCAATCCATCGATATAATATTTATATACTCCATCGATGTATTATTACAGCCCAAGTGTCTAATGTATTGAATTCGTAGCCAGTCCATACCAAAATCGAGCTGGTGTGATTCACCAAAAGTCATACCGTGTAGAGATTTGATGCCCGTGAAGACCCGGGTTAGAACTGGGCTCGCGCAGCCTATGCTTGTCCCAAGAAAGAACTAATGGGACCTGGTGGTCAGGCTAGCTGACTTTATTGACACAAGTCATTGTATCCCATCTGGGTATAAGAATGCTCATGATGTTGATCACTGGTTTGATAGTAAAAAAAGATGTAGAGAATCGACCTCGCCTGCTCCTTCGGCGTAAGGTTACTCCACATGCTGTCCTGCTGACATGATATCACTGGTTAAAACAGCGGAGAACCTACTCACTAACTCACCATCTTTTCGGGATCACACGAAATAAACTCAACTCACACGTGCGCCAGTTCGTGGGCCACTGTTCCCACACAACTGAAGGCACCTTGGTCTTCTACCAGTGAGGAGGACTTGCCATCGTAGAGTGAGCATATTTTGTCCGTGAAGGATACACCTCGGTTACGAAAAGGAAACAAGACAATTGAGATGTACAGTGAAAAGGCGTCAGAATCTGTGCAGAGCTGCATCCCTTACTGACCTTCACCGTGCCCTAATCATATGACATTGGTTTGAAATCCTAAACTCGCGCTGATTATGTTAGTCTGTCCACAGCCGTGGTCGTGCCTCATATGCCCACTACAGATGTGGACTTAGATTTTCGAAGCTTTCTTGGCGTTATGATTGCCGAGAGTGCCATTCATTAACATTAAATATCTTAGCGTAAACATAGCCTCGGAAATCTAGGCACTGGAAACTCCAACTCCTCTGCACCTGTGTTAAACTGAAATTCTACTATACATGGTATTAAACCCCTAAAAATCCGGGTTAGAATTTATCTTCAGTACCCATGCTCGCCTGTAAAATGCGAGTAACCGGATCGGGTGGTCAGGCTCGCTGATTTGGTTGATACATGTCATCGTATCTCAGTTGCGTAGATCGATGTTCATGATGCTGATCACTGTATTGTCTGGTCCACAATCATTTATCTACAGACCGCGCCATATAGCTGGATTGTTGCTAAGTGCGGCGTAAAGGAAACTCATTTACTCACGCTAAGATAAATAACGACAATTTGTTGCCTCCTGATTATGCATATGTATTCATAAACATATTATTATTATGCAAATGCAAACTTTAACTAAATCAATAAAACGTTTTAAAATGTGTAAAAACTTATACCTGCTCAGCACGTTTAAATAAAAGAAGCAGGTTTACGAGAGTTCTCAGGACAAATTTAATCATCATCTTCCTAACTTTATTGCTTAAAGTTATTGTTGACATGTCATCATGAAAATTAGGATACAATTAAAATGTTCTCTTCACCATTTCACACCAGACTGTACAAGACAGATGAGGAAAACACTGTTCTAGAGATGGATGAACTGTTAATTATGTTTCATTGTTGCGGTTTAATTGTTTCTCAGTTACATCAGTTTTCGTGACAAAAACACAAAACAAACACTTACCTATCGGCGTCCCATTTGGATCCACAAGATCAAGTCTGAAGTTTAAACGAAATGTGTGAACTACTGCCAAACTTGGTTTTGTCGGTCACTGATGTGTTGAGCTTGCTATTGTCTCGAACTGAAACCTTGGCCCTGTCTCGGGATTTCTTTATTTGAGTCGAACGTCAGGTAACTCGAAGTGTCTCCTTAGGTCTTCAGCTGGGCGGTGTTTTAGTGTATTTAGGTGGGTGAGTTTAGTTTAAAGCGGTTTTTAGCAATATTCCAGCAATATCACACTGGGGACACCAGAAATGGGCTTAAAATATTGTACGTATGAGGGGAGTCGAAACCGGGTCTTCAACGCGAAGAGCGAAAGCCTGTACTTACGTGATACCGTTAACGCGTCCAGTCTTTACACATTCTTTCAAAGCTTCATTTTTCTGGGAGGATGATTGTAGGTAACACTAATACGAGGTAACGTATAATGTGAGCCCTCAAGGCTATATAAGAAACAGCAGGGCAACAATGTGTATTCACTTTTGTCCTTGCTGTTTAAACAATCAAGTAATGTTTTGTCATTCTCTGGATAAAAGATTAGTTGGTTTAGATATATCACTTGGTATACACTCACTCACTCACTCACTCACTCACTCACTCACTCACTCACTCACTCACTCACTCACTCACTCACTCACTCACTCACTCACTCACTCACTCACTCACTCACTCACTCACTCACTCACTCACTCACTCACTCAAATACCTGGTCAAAGCAGTAGCTTGATCAAACCGAAAGTGAATTCTGGCCTCCTTGTAGGCCTCACTGAGTTGACCGGCGAAGTCGTCAAGGGCGATGTGGTTGTTGACAGTGTCGTTGATTCTGTGATCCTCGGTGAAGCGGGAACACGCCGGAGTCTGGCGATGTACTGCATCGTTAATCGTTTCGTTACTCAGATGGCTTACTATACGTACCAACGAAAAAAGGTAATCACGATGTTATAATATCCTCATTTCACCGGTACCTCATTCATCAACATTCAATATTTAAGGAAAATATAATACGGTATATAAGTATGTGTTCCACGTTCACTGAGTCAGCAGTTTTCCAGTCATGTGGCGGTGATCTGTAAATTATCGAATCTGGACCAAACAATCCGGTGATTGGCATCATGAGCATCGAGCGTCATGGCACTGCGTAAGGTATATTTACCACAGTATTGTAAACTGATGAAAACACTGATGTTTAGAAATGTTTTTGTAAATGAAGATGCTGAGAAATGAATGTTAGCAAAAAGTGATTGAATGTTCGACACCTTTACAGTTTATAATCAAATAACAACAAAACTATTTCAGAAAAACATACATTACAAAAAACACAATTCGTTCCAATTTCTGCTTAGATGATATATTTCTTTGCAGAAATATTCCACTATAATCACATATGTGATCATATAAATATAAATATAAATATAAATATAAATATAAATATAAATATAAATATAGATATAAATATAAACATAGATATAAATATAAATATAAATATAAATATAAATATAAATATAAATATAAATATAAATATAAATATAAAGGATCAAGGCCAAAATAGCGACATGCCACAAATAAAATGCTACGAAAACTAGTTAGTATTTGTCCTTTGTTTGTTGTTTAGTCTATTAGTCCGTGTATTAGTATATTTATGTTTAATATTCCTATATACATGCATCGTTTATGTCATCAACAAGTCTCTATGACTATTAGTGATGGAACCCGTCAACCTTGAAGAGTGTATGTAAAATGAATACGTCAAATTTGGAGCTAACTTACGTAAATACCCAAACCTTAAAACGCACACGTGACGTCAATACGTCAACCTTAAAGCCTCTATGCTAAAGCCTCTATTGACGTAAATACGTCAATCTTTAGGTCTATACGTGAACTAAATACGTCATACTTAAAGTATGACGCCTGTATCAGAGGTACGGGATGTAAGTCAGTCAATTCTAAACCGTACATGCGACTCAAATACATCAATCTTAAAACATGTACGTGACGTAAGGAAGTCAACCTTAAACACGTACGTGACTTAGAACGTCAAGATCAAAACATGTACGTAAAGTCAGAACGCCACGATGAAAGCCTTTACGGGACGCCACCAAAGGTGTGAGTCAGGTCGGTAACCTTCAGCCGTGTTAATATATTAACCCATTAATTGCAGGTGAGATTTCCAACTCCCACGTGTCATACAGTACAGCGTTACGCTGTAATGCAGCCTGACGGCTATGGTAAATATAGCAACTTACAGAGCACACAACAGTTCCAGCCAGGGTAAGGGAGATGTCGAGGGTAGGGTCACGTATACCATCCTTGTATATCCTGTCTGCCTGGGAAAAACAGAGTTTACTGTTACACGAAATATCGTATTACATCACTGATCACCGCCAACGAATTAAAGATATTTTTACGTCGCCTTAAGCCATTTGGGATCACCATCTGTTTCAAGGCAATGGAGGGGCGGTCGGGGTTGCCTAGTGCTTAAAACGTTCGTTCGTCACCCGAGTTCAATTCCCCACATGGCTTGAAGCCAAAATGTGAAGCCAATTTCTGGTGTCCCCCGCCGGGATATTGCTGGAATTTTGATAATGGCAGCGGTAAATTAAACATCACTCACTCACACACTCAATGCAATGGAATGATAAACCATTCCGGGAATCGAGGGTACCAGATATATGCTTCACATATACTAACTGAAGAATCAAAACCGGATCTTTGGCGTGACGAACCAACGCTTCAAGCACCAGGATGCTGCAGCGCCCTCAAAGCCAAGAATGACCAATCTCTGTAATCCGCCGAAACAGACGGTACTGTTTGTGAAAGGCAGAACAAGGGTAGTATTATATACATGGATCTCATATGATCATCAATGACACCAGGTAAAGTCCATGGCTTCAAACCCAATGCAGATGTATACTCAGAGATACCCTTGGGATGAGTGTGTTTGTTTGTTTATTGTTTAACGCCCCATTTAGCTACACTCCAGCTTTGTGACGGTCTGTAATAAATCGCGGCTGCACCAGACAATCCGGTGACTGCCATAATGAACATTGCTCTTCGCAATTTGGACAAGATGATATTCATTAATCAAGACAAAGATCTTGACCAGCCGATCCCCTAACCAAGGTCAATTGGGCCATGGATAAATCGCGGCTGCACCAGACAATCCGGTGACTACCATAATGAGCCTTGCTCTTCGCAACTGGGACAGGGTGGTATTTTTCATCAAGACAACGGCCTTGACTACCCGATCCCCCAACGAAGACCAGAAATGAGCCATGAATGCAAGGATGAATTAGTTCATCTTGAACATCGATTCGAGTGTCTCTCCAAACATAGCTAAACATCGATGTGTCGAGATTGACGGAAAAAGTGTAGAAAAACATTACTTTTATTTCGGGACAGTCATAGTTTCGAGACATCGAAGTTCATGATAACGGTGTCTAAATGTGTATAAACTCAGGACCTCTACCCGTGTCAGGCAAACGCATGCTTTCTTTCGCTACAGGAAATTGAAAATAGCCTCTGGTAGTCTCGCTGTCATAATTCAAAATTCATTTCAACAATTTAAATCCACCGTAAAATATTTCATTTCACAGTGCCACGGCTATAAGTTAAAGATTGCTATCTAACGTGGGTTTCTGGTCAACTGTTGATCAAAATACAATGTCTGCTGAAGGGAAACGGTTGTGTGAAAGCGTCCCAATATCTGCTGTTGAAATGGAGTTTCGAATATGACAATACGGGAAATCCAGACACAATTTACACAAGGGCTGGAACACCATGTAAACATGTTATACGATGATTAAAAAGGCCGTTAACATTTCCCCATTTTCATTAGCGAGTAATGTGATATGAGCGAATCAGGAAAGGTCTTACTGCGTTCAGCACCACCGCGACGTACCACGTGATCTCCATGTCTATGTTGCCATAACTACCGACTTGTTTGAGGAACGATTGGTACATGGAGAAGTCTGTCCATACGAGAACCTCCACAGTGCCTGAGACCGAGCCCGTGGGTGAGGTAGTGGTTGTGTGCGTGTCCCGGGGGTCAAGGTGGGACGGGGGGATCTGGAACATAGACCACAATTCCACTGGACAATATTGATCACATCCTGGCTCCGTGGTATCGCATAGGGTTGTTTAAATGTATTATGAAAATAGTTGTCAAAATGAAAAAAAATATAGTTGGAAATAAATAAATAAATAAATAAATAAATAAATAAATAAATAAATAAATAAATAAATAAATAAATAAATAAATAAATAAATAAATAATCGAGTCTGGACCAGACAAGCCAGTGATCAACAGCATGAGCATCGATTTAAACAACTAAGATACGATGACATGTGTCAACCAAGTCAGCGAACCTAACCACCCGATCCCGTTATCATCTCTTACGAGTTGCTGATGACCATTTCTATTCTGGATCTTCACGGGTCTGTATAAATAACTCATATTTTAAAAAATATATGGGGTCCTAAAAAAATGGTTCACAAACAAATGTCTTCTCATCCAGCTGAGTGACATGACTTGGCATTTTCACGATTGACCTTCGAAAACACCCAATAATTTTATGAAAAAGCAATAAAAACAGTATATATACTCGTATAAGATATTTAATGATAGCTGACATCGTTATTTTGATATTTTCCCCGGTAGTGTTTCCACTCTACATATCCCGATTATCACAAGGCAGATTATTCGTTTGTGTTGTGTCGTATAACCCACTCAAAACACACGAGTATGTCGTCACGTTGCATCAACTGGGATCTGTCCCTGCTTGATTAATCTCACCACTATACGACAAAATACATGAACAGTAATGGCTGGATTGGGAAAATAACTCCATTGAGAATAAATTAACTCCACCCACCACTCCATATATTTGGGAGATGGCCATGATTAAATGGACATTTTACAATATAATCTACAGCAAACAGTGGCTATAAAGAACTTAAAGGGACCACTAATCTTAATTGGTTGTTACGAATGTTCGTTATACACATTTCGTAGGAAATATACAGCCAGTGGCTATGACCTAAAACTTATAAACGTGTTTGTAACACACGTTCTTTAGTCTGTTTACAGTGACATCGTGTAGATGAATTTCACTTTAAACAAAAATGTATATCAGATAAAGTGAAATTAAGATTGCGAATCTTCATAATTTTACCTTGCTAAATAAACATTTGAATCAGAGACTTCTATTCGGCTGGAGATAAAAGTTATTTAACATACGATCATAGTTTCAAATAGTTATTATCGGTTTGTATTACAAGGGGGTATGCACATAAAATGAAACACCGAGCCCAAGAAGGGTTGTCAAGGTAATCATATACAGCATATCATATTCGTGCATTTGTTTCACTGTTCCAACTACTGTGCTTACACCCTTGTAATACACACCAATAATACCGATTTGAATATATGGTCGTTTGTTATACAACGTTTATCCTAACTTGAACAAAATTCTAATTATAAATGTTCAATTGGCAAGTTATAAATTATGACGATTCGCAATCTTAATTTCACTTCATTTTATTCACTGAGAAGATGGAATACTGTTAACCTCAAATAGAAAGGCTTGAAGGTATCTGCCAATCCAAATATTGTACTGTATTCGCAACTGCTTCAACCAATGACAAATCTATTGGGGATATTCAATTAACGATTTTGTCGTGCTAAGCAGGTTTCTAACGGAAGTGTCTGGGCATGGCTGGACGTGTTGCGAAACGCTGCAATTGTTGCTAAAGATAGATATGATGAAACTGTAAAAAGCATAAGTGTTAAATAAAATTCATCACTAGGCATTAAAATAGTATTCCCATCAACTATTTTTAAACAGAGCAATATGTTTCAATATTTCACATACTCTTGGAGTAACATTTTTTAGCAGGTGTTTTGTTTCATGCGCCACTCAGTCCTATCCCAACTAAATGGAGACCTGAAAATGATCGACACTCAATGAGAACATTCAGCCATGAACTTCACGAGTATCGATGTACGTACGTACAGTTGAAGCTGTCAAAACCGGCATCTCTCCAATCCGGCAAGTTGTCAACACCAGCGTAAACTCTCAGTCCTACTCCTGACTTGTACATTTATCATCAGCTCTACAATCCAGCACGCTGTCTCAACCGGACTAGTTCTTCAGTCCCGATGAGTGCCGGTTTCGACAGCTTCCACTGTAGTTCTGATACGATTATGGGAGTCAACTTAGTCAGCGAGACAAACCACCTGATGCCGTTAACATTAGTCTCGTCTCTGTCTCTGTCTGTCTCTCTCTCTCTTTCTCACACACACACACACTCACTCCAAGACACATATTCTCTCTCTCTCTCTCTCTCTCTCTCTCTCTCTCACACACACACACACACACTCACTCACGCACACACATACTCATACAGATGGAGAGAGAAAAAGAGAGGGAGGGGTGCAACGGGGAGATAAACAGAGAGATAAACATGGAGATAAACAGAGAGATATTTCAATCCTTGTCTCTTCTACACGGTGGCATTTGCCATATCAATAACTTTGAGGACCGAATATGTGCAAATGTGTATGGATAATTTTGGATGTTGCAGCCATGTTGGCACGCTCAGACAGTTGCTTAACTATGTTCACCGAAATATGATGAAATCGCCCGTTTTACATTGATAAATGTTCACTTTTCATCAAAATATCTTAATCGATTCTTAGTAACTATTATGGACTTGCTTAAAAGGATACCTGCCTATAGAAGTATAAATTATACATTCAAAATATGACTTGATGATGATAAGCACACGCTCATGATGTTATTCTTTTAGTTTCTTCTGGAATGAATCAGTGTATTTTCCCGTCGCTTTTAGCAGTATTCCAGCAACATCACGGTGGTTGACTCCAGATAAGGACTTAACATATTGAAACCAGTAGGGTACACCACTTCATCAGCTTCACATCAAGGTGATACACATTGGAGAGGTGCGGTGGAGTAGCCTAGTGATTAAAGCGTTCGCTCGTCACGCAGAAGGCCCGGGTTCTATTTCCACATGGGTACAATGTGTGAAGCCCATTTCTGGTGTCCCCCGCCATGATATTGTGGGAATATTGCTAAAACCGGCATAAAACCCAACTTACTCACTCATGATTATTTAGGGAGCGGAAGAATGAGGGGAAGAAACCATAATATTCTCCAAACACGTCCTTTTGTCTGTGATACGTATATGACTCTGCTTTTCGGACCGATATACTGATCTATTCATTTACTGACATATTCTATATATTCTATGCATATGCAACAAAGGGCAGGTGCTGTTGAGGGCGGCAATCCGATATTTTACAGGCGCATCTAACACTTACAGTTTGTGAGGCCTTGTCGACAATTCTCTTTAAGATTCTGTGCCGGGATGTCACGCCGCCATCTTGTGTCCATCTGGAACCGGAAGTCCGGACAGGACTGACAACAACGTCGTAGTCAGTGCCGGGTAAGATGCCGTCCTAAATATACAAATATCCTAAAATTACACATTGCCTCCAACAATCTACTTGTGTTATAAAAATATCCATATCACATGAAGGTTTTCATCCCACGTGTTGATGAAACATCATCTGATGAAAGATATTACTTTTTGCAATGACCCGTGAAGGTCCCGGGGTAGAATAGGCCTTCAGCAACCCATGCTTGCCATAAAAGGTGACTATGCTTGTCGTAAGAGGCGACTAACGGGATCGGGTGGTCAGACTAGCTGACTTGGTTGACACATGTCATCGGTTCCCCATTGCGCAGATCGATGCTCATGTTGTTGATCACTGGATTGTCTGGTCCAGACTCGATTATTTACAGACCGTCGCCATATAGCTGGAATATTGCTAAGTGCGACGTAAAACTAAACTCACTCACTCACTCACTTTTTGCAAGACTTGGACCTTGCTTAACTATTTGTATAGTTTTGATAGGGATAGTTTTCTCTTTCCATAGTACATAAGAATTCACAAGATTCTCACAACATTTAAAGCTTTTATTACAGATTAATTGTAAAATCGATTTCTTCTGAAAACGTGTTTGTGGCATGTAGTAGAATGGAATGACATATCTGATAAACATTCTCAAAAATGTGTACTGTACAGTATTGATGAGTTTGTTTCTATATCTTAACGTGACCTATTATGAACAAAGGACCATTTTTCTCCCAACCCACGTTTTTGTTGTCTATAAGAATACCAGTTCGATGAATTAAGTTTAACTCCTGTCTTACCAGAGATATGAATTGAGTTCCATTAGTAGACACGTGGAACTGCACTGCAAAAGCGCCGAGGCTGTGTTGATCATGGTAGAAGTGAATGTTGTGCTACAGGAAACATAAAGCCAAGTTGACAGCGTTTCTTGACAACGCTTATACATATACATAAGTCTATGTTAAGGTATGGGAGTTACGACTGTCGCTTTCAGGAACGGGGTCCCTTGCTCAGTGCGGTCATAACAAATTTAACAACGGATATGGACTCAGTGTTTGGAAGATTTGATTTCTAAATTAATCAGTGTTGTTGATCACTCACACAGACCTAGTCTCGCACCCACAGACACATACGCACACGTGTGCATCCACGTAATACATTCATACATTAATACTGGACAACCCAGTATGGGTAACACTACATGTTTGTATATCGATTATTGTGTATAATTATGTAAATACATTAAATGTATTCGTCACAATTTTCTCAGAGTAATTAATTCTCACTACCTCAAACATTGACTGGACACTCCACTTTCAACATATTATACCCATGAAGATCCGGGTTAGAATTGGTCTCTCATCAACCCATGCTTGTCGTAAAACACGACTAACGGGATAAGATGGTCAGACTGACTGACTTGGTTGAAACATGACATCGTATCCCAATTGTATAGATTGATGTCCGTGCAGTTGATCACTTGATTGTCTGGTCGAGATTCGATCACATATAGACCGCCGCCATAAAAGTTGAATATTGCTGATGGTGGCGGAAAAGAAAAACCAAACCAAACCCAAACCACAGTCAGTGTGACTGACGGTTCCTTCATGACGACTTTATTCTTACATCTATATACGTAGCTACAAAAAAAACCCCAAAAACAAAAAACAAAACAACGGCAAAATAATAAAAAACAGCACCCCACAAAACAACATCAACCCCATACCCCCCCACCCCCACCCCACCCCACCCCCACCCCCCAAAAACCAAAACCAAAACAAAAAAACAACAAAAAAAAACAAATACAAAAACCAAAAACAACCAAGCACAACGTCAACAACTACCGCTTCTCGTCACTAACACTAACTGAATTGGAAACACGAAGTCCTCAGTATATTCTGACCTCTTGAAATTTCATCATCTTGACCTTCTTCCTCTCCTTTCCCCAGACCATGACTGGTATCCCATAATCACCGTAGACGGAAGTAAGAGGCTGGCTTGGAACAAGGTGAAGGTTGAAGGCCTTACCAAGGGCAGAGAACTCTATCTTGAGGTTGCCTCGGTCATTCAGCGAGCAGGTGCTGGACGACGATCTGCAGACAAGCACTTCTTCACTGTCGGCCTGGACTGCAGGGAGTAGGGGGCAGTTATGCTTACTGACAATGAAATAACTTCACATTAAGCCACTCGCTACCTCCTTGAATAGGCGTTCTACTGCCATATGTAGTGTTATAAAGTGCAGTTTGGCCCTGAACTTTTATAGTTAAAGCAGATGCTTGAGCTATAATAGTTGGGGGCAATTAATACCTAACACACAGCATAAATCGATGCTGTCGATGACCTAAAACAACAATCCCCGTTCAGGGCTAACTGAGGTACTGTTCTACTGACTTGTCTGCCCCATAGGTTATAACAGAAGCAGATACAGATTTTGCTTAGAAAGGCGTGGGGTACAACCTTGCATCCCACATCCGCAATCCACTCCCTCCCCGTCTGGATCCGCCTATGTGAAACATACATTATCAGTGAAACAAATTATACACGGTTACTTTGATATCTTCTGTATAGTCTGGTTCATAATTATTGAGAATTTTTCTTCTTACTTTGAGCTATCCTAACACCTCAACTGATTCACTGATACTTAAAACTAAGTAATGGTATAAGGGAGGTAACTCATCTTGGCCTACTGAGTATAGTACAATTAGAGTTACCTCCCCTGAATTTGTAGCAGACGTCATTTTCCTCAGCACTGTCAACAATGTCTGCTGAAGATAAAAGAAGGTTGATTTTTGAGTTGTGTAATCAAGGAATTGATGATGTAAATACATTGGCAGAGAGAACAGGAACTCTTCTTTCTACTGTGTATAGGATTAGGAAGAATTTTGAAGAGGGAAAGGATTTTGGGCACCAGAAAGGAGCAGGGAGACCCAGAAAATTGGACTTCTCAGATCGCGTCCGGCTGGGAATTTTAGCGTCTAAAAAGCAAAGGGCAAGCATCTCCAACATCAGGTGTGAAATGATAGAAAGGGGATCAACAGTTGTATCAAAATCTACAGTTAGAAGAAATTTGATTGATATTGGATGGGAGAAAAAGACTGGAATTCCTTCTCCTCTCATGTAACAAGAACATAAAGACAGGCGTGTTGAGTGGTGTTTGGCACATGAAAACTTTGACTGCGAAAATGTGATTTTTACTGATGAAAGCTCAATGTGGGTATATCCCAATAATGTGAAAATATGGACTAAGTCTGCGTCAGCACCGTTGTATCGATGACCTAAATACAGCCCAAAGTTTCATGTATGGGGAGGGATATCCTTATTAGGAACGACCCCGCTCTGTGTGTTTGAGGGAAATCTAACAAGTCAACGCTACACTAACATATTAGATAATTTTCTCCTTCCAAGTGCACATGTGTTTTATGGAAATGACTGGATTTTGCAGCAAGATAATGATCCTGAACACACCGCAAAACATGCCAAGCAGTGGTTTCAGGAGAAAAATGTGACTGCATTACCATTTCCTGCATATAGTCCTGACTTAAATCCCATTGAGAACATTTGGGGGATGATGAAGGAATGTGTGAATCACAAAAATTGACAAAAATTGAAGACATTAAGAGAGAAGTGGTCCGATACTGGGACAGCATAACTCACGAGACACTAACCTCTCTGATAGGAAGTATGCCTACCCGTCTTAGACTGTGCCGTGAAGCTCAAGGAGACTTGATAAAATATTAAATTGTTACCTACACAACATGAAAAGGTCAGTTCACTTTCACAATACATTCAATTTTATCTGATTTGTTCTCGTTTAATAATATGAAATGCTTTAGCTATTCTCAATAATTTTGAACCATACTGTATATAAATTTTAGCATAAGCCATATACTGGGCAATTTCATTGTCGCATTTCTACTACAAGCATGATTTCAGATTGTTACACCCAGATGAAGGTCATAGGTGGATCCAGAAAGAGTGGATCCATCAAAATCCCCTATCCGCCCCTGCAGCTGACTAGTTACGCGAGGTTCCACGGGTGGAGTATCGGACTGTGGATGCAGGACGAGGTAGTGTACCTTGTCGTGTCGCTGTTTAATTTTGAGTGGAGACAGTTCTTTAGTCGACAAGTTTGGACGTAATGTTCCCACCTGTTTTGTTAGTCGAGTAAATAGCCCCAAACCAGAAAAACATGGGTGTTACGAAGGTATTGTATTGCAGGACCAAGATTTTGGCAGCTCTCTTAGCGCTAAGACAGTCGTGTGTTAATGTCAATGTACTTACGACCATCATAATCCTAGAAGAGTTTCGAAGATCTAGGTCCAGGGCCTAGATTTTTCGAAGTTTACCTAGCACTGAGATAGGGGACTAGGATTACATGTATTACCCTCTCACTCACAGAGACGTGCAGATGGTGTAGTGACCTCAATGCAGTGCGAAGAAAGCAAAAGATTTTCTTTATCGTCTGATAAAGTACTATCGGTGCTTTTGTTCTTTTAGCAAAGCACCTTGGAAGAGAATTCAGAAGCATGATCAAAGTGGTTCAACAAGGTTGGGACTGTGACGGCAATGAACATATTTGCAGGTGCGCGGTTTTATCGGGAGTGGCTCTGTCACCTACACACAGGATGTCTGGCCGCCAGAATGTGCCCTAGATATAAACTCCCTGTCAGATATACTGGGACACAAGACCCCTTGCGCAGACATTAATGAACTTGTTTGTAAGGTTTGCTGTGTATTTTTATCTTCTTTTTTCGTGTGTGTGTGTGTGTTTGTGAATCATTGTGTTGTGTAACCCCACAGTAATATTGCAGCTATCGCATGGCAACGAGGCCTCAGTCAACAAGTCTCGTCAAGACAATTCAGTGATTGCTATTGTAAGCAGTGATTGCTATTGTAAGCAGTGATTGCTATTGTAAGCATCGTTCAATGTACGAGGACCCTGTATCAATCGACTCAGTTTATCTGACCACCCGATCCCTTTCACGCATATAAATTGTTTGGTATACGCAGGTCGGTAATTTTCAGGGTTAGGGTTAGGGTTTGATTCACAATAAACAAACAAACAAATAAATAAATAATGCATATCTTTCGACAGAACGCTCGGCTAAGAATGAAGAATAATTAGACCGAAGTGAACAGTTGGTCTAAAAGCTTACATGGGTTAGTGGAAAATGTGTAAGAAGTTTTTTACGCCCCTTTTAATAATATGCAAGTAAATCCCCTCGGCGAAGAACAGACATTGGTTTCACACACTAAAACCAATAGTGAATGTAACACTGATCTTCGGCGTGACAAGCGAACGCTTTAACAACTTCACCACTCCCTGTGTTTAATATTCGCGCGTTGTCATTTTTTATTGACCGTTGGCGAACATAGACTTAGGTTGAATCGCCACAAACTGGACACTGCATGGCTACAACCTGCAGATATACACCATGGGAGTATAAATAGTTTATAAACTATTTGTGCATATATACATTTATAAATAGTTTATAAACTATTTATACTCTCCATAGCGTATATCTGCCGGTTGTATATAAACTATTTATAATCCACACGAAGCGATACACATATTACCACTGCTCGGTACATTAATATTCCAGGCACTGTGATAAAATTAACCTCCGAATTATTTTCTCGTAACATACTTTCCACACACGTTCCTTTTCTTTGTGTATGATTCAAATTAACATAGAGACAATCTCTTCTTACCGAAGTTCCTAAATTGCCTAGCTGACAAGACTACGCCTAGAAACACCGTTGTAACGGCTTTCACAAATGGCAAGTGTTAACCCGTATGGGAAAAGGTTGTCGGTGCATCAGAGACAATCATAAACATTGGGATGGTCACTTACCGTGATGCTCAGTGACGTCATCAGGTAATGGAGGGAGGGCAGTGAATATCCCTATTGTCTGAAAAATGCAATTAATATTATTTCAGGTACAAAGACGGGAAGTTGTTTGTTGTTTGACGCCGCACTCAGCAATATCCCGTAGGACGGCTGTATGTGAGTAATCGTGTCTGGACTATACAATCCAGTGATTGATACAGCGACGTTTAACAGGAGGAATAACAACAGAATGATCACCCGACACGTTATTCATCGTGAAGTCGCACTATTAATCTGAGTAATTTTGCATTTCAGTAACATTTTAGATTTACGCCCAGTACCTCAATACTCGATCGTGCTTACTCAGTCACTCACTCACTCACTCGCCCACACACCCATTCACTCACCCAAACTCCCACCCACATGCCCACTCACTCACTCAAAAACCCACTCACTCACGTACCCACCCACAGACCTACTCACTCACTCACGCAGTCACCAGCCAAGAAAAAGTAAATAATTTAAATCTGACTCAGCTGTCACCTTTGGTTCGAAAAATGTTAACTTGAATTCTCATCATTAGAATGGTGACAGTTTCTTGACCCTATCGTGTTCTGTTCCAGGCATATGACGTTGAACACACCTCTATCACCACAGCGTCTGAGAGTGCATCTCCCGATGACATATACAACTCCAGTACAACCGACTAATAATGATCACCTCACGATCTTACATATGAAGTAACACGTGCATGTTCTTACCTTCAGTAAAATTAGTATGGTAAGTAATTCACGCATGTTTATCGGTGAGTGTGTGAGACATTATCTGGGGTCAGCCTTTATCTCAGAGACAGCAAAATTGCCGACCAAGATAGTACACGTCCTTGATCATGCCATTTCCAAAAAGCGTTTCTTCAAAATGTGAAGAAATCTGAAATCTAACACTTGTATATAGTGCAACTGTTTCAAAATTTGAATTTTTATAATAATAAACTATCTAAAAAACTATTTATGTATTCAAAGGTCGCATCACAGTGCAGTGTGTGCCCCCATGAATGCCGTGTTGACAAACATATGTTTCTGCACATTTTTTGAGTGAGGGATTGCTTACACCCGTCGATAAATCTGACGTCAACTGTTTTCACTGAGCCAAAGATGCATCATTCAAAAACCTATCCTACCAAAACATTTGTATGTCTGCTGACACTTCGGGATTATCTGTACTGAGGTGATCAAATGTGTTGACTTAGATGAGTACGCGCTTTGCGTTACAGAAAGTGAGGCAATTTAGTTTTACGTCGCGATTAGCTATACTCAGTCAATATCACGGCTGGGAAATGGGCCTCGCACCCTGTGCCCGTTGGAGGAATCGAACCTGAGTCTTTGGAGTGACGAGCGAACGCTCTAACCACTGGGGGAGGGGAGTGGGGAGGGTATTCCACCGCCCCTTGACGACTTCAGCAGAACAGTCTTTCGCTTTTCAGGAGAAGGTACAGTGATTGATTCGCTGTATATGTGAAGCTAACTTCTTGTGCCTGTCGTTCAATGATGGTACTGGAATATTGGAAAATTGGGGCGGTGGGATAGCCTAGTACTAATAGCGTCAGCTCGTTACGCCGAAGATCCGAGTTCCGTTTCTGGTGATATTGATGGAATATTGCTACTCACTCACTCACTCACTCACTCACTCACAACTGGAATACTGCTAAATGATGTCTTGGGCAACATTCACTCGCTTATATATACCACAAGAACCTGATTATTTCCCCCAAATCAGAGAAGCAGTCGTAAAATCCTACTTGCCACCAACCTTTGTCCAGCTGAAGGAACATTAGTCAGTTCAATGTATTTGATTTTGTTTGAATTGCTGTTAATCGTAAACACTATGACGGTAACGGGTGTTATTTGTACCGTTAGAGGTTTCTGCTGAGACCAGCAGTGACGTGACGTTATGTCGGGGTGAAATCATGACTCGTCACGCCCACCTACAGGGTGGTGACGTGACGTCCATCGTAAATGGCGGATGATCAAGAAGTGGGAAAGCGTACACTTGATCACTCAATATCCTTTTAGTAGAATAGCAGGGCTACAATCTTTGGCAAAGGTCTGGGTTAGCATCGGCCCTCAGTAACTCATGCTTGACGGAAGAGGCGACTAAGGGGGTCGGATGGTCAGCTTCGCTGACTTGGTTGACACACGTCATCGTATCCCAAATGCTTAGATCGATGCTCATGATTTTGATCACTGGATTGAGTGGTCCAGTCTCGATTATTTTCAGATCGCCACCAAATGCCTACAATACCGCCGAGTGTGGCGTTAAACAACAAACAAAGAAAAAGGCCAAACTTTATTTACATGAGCTTCATATACAATAAAACATCAAGGCAACAAGAACCGTATATAAAGTATACATGTCAGCACAAGGGGACACATTAAACACCTGCCTAAACACATTCCATGGGGCGTCAGCGGCAAATCGTGATGAATATTTTGTGATTTTTTTCAAGATTTGTCATGTCTGATTTAATATATGTGTTTTAGGGCGATGTGTTTGGTAAACAGACAGAATACACCCATTTTTGATGATAATTTAACATGAAAGTTTAACAGAAAAAAATACTTGTTCAAGGTTTACACTATTATAATCTTTATTAAGCACCCCCTTTTTAACAATGGTATGTTTTCAACACGTACAAAAAAACTTCTCTTAGTAATCAGGATGAAAAAAACCCAACTTTTCTTACCTTTCTCCGGATCCTTTCACTCACAGAAAAACGACAAAAACTAATTGGAATCCATGTTGATTTTATAATGATAATTGCTCATATTAAAACACCCACTGATGTCTGCACCATGTCTGTACTAGTATGACCCTGGAATGTTGTTATGTTAGCAAATGTGAACAATCAAGATGTTATCTTGCGTGTCTTACACGATTCAAGGTCACTGTCACTGTCAGCGTCCTGATGCTCTGAAGGGGCAGTCCACTCCATTCCAAGAGTAGAACCGCTTCGAATTGGGCCAGGTCTGTATAGGAGCATCCCTTTGTTGTACACGACGACCAGTCATGTCCAAGATACATGTATGCCCTAAAGGGTTAAGATCGGGGCTCATTCCACTCTGTGGTATGTCATGGGGTGCTTAATTAAGTTCTTTGTGTATATTTACGAGTGTTGCGTTTCGGACGTTTGCAGTGTTTCGGCGACTGGTTTTAAGCTAAAGTTTAAAGTGTGTAATGTTCTGGTCAAATGTCCAAGTGCGTGCTTTTTGTCCAACATTCTAGGTTCCTAAAATGCGCGAATCCTTTCAGTATATATACGCTACTATATTCATAATCGTAATGGGTTGGGAAAATGTTCCAAATTTCTGGCACGCATAATTTCCGTACCTCTTGCGTGAAGTAGTCGTGAACATTGTACTCGCAAACGCTGCGTATTAAAGCGTGTCAATTTCCTACCCTACGCGCATTAACACGCAGTGTCACGCATTGGCCCG
Source organism: Haliotis asinina (assembly GCF_037392515.1). NCBI lineage: Eukaryota > Metazoa > Mollusca > Gastropoda > Lepetellida > Haliotidae > Haliotis > Haliotis asinina. The sequence continues at coordinate 16,488,870 of NC_090294.1, read as the reverse complement.
CTTTGATTACGAACTGCGTGAGCGGCAGATTGCGCAAAATTCATTCCTTCTAACTTGTCCTGAAGTAGGCGTCCCGACTCGTTCACATGGTCATGGCACTACGGGTTACCGCATAGTTTGCGCACTTTACGAATAGTTTGCGCATGTCATAAACTTGACACGCATTGAGTACACCCCCGGCCCTTCTCGCATTCTCACCTTCATCTCTTGTGTTCAGCATCTTGTAGGACCACAACAAAGTATTAAGCTGGGGTGATGCATGCTATTTTTATACCGGGACAAAGCGGGACCATAAAATACCACGACTGCTTCATGCATACGCGAAGTGGATGTGGCAATGCATGGAACGTGCGGGAACAGTGCGCGTAGTGCGAACCGTGCCGTACACCAGACGTAAACAATCTCCAACAATACTTGACCTAGACGTAAATAAATCGTGCGATAGCGTACCATTGCGTGACAATGCGCAGTATTTTCGGTGAGTGCGTAACTTATGCGTAAACAGGACGCGAACAATGCACAGATTAGACTTCACGCTTTCATGCGTACCATCTAAATTACAGGCTTGGCCACCCCAACTGCGCGTCAGTGCGAGGCATAATTCGGGCAAGTGTCAGGGCGGCATTACATTATTTTCTCGAGAAACATGAATCAGGTTTACATAACTGTTTTAGCAAGCTATTGTTAGACGCTGACATAAGTGTTTTAACCAGCTATTGTTAAGAGATAATAATTACTTTTGTTCAGGTTAATCATTAATCATTCTGTCATCATTGTTAAATAAATTGTCAGAAATTAGTATTTAAGCAGAACTGATATGTGCACTTTGCAGCAATGAAATTTGGGAGATGAATGATTTGTTACAAAAGGGAGCTGTGAAAAGACACTTTAAAGTTAAGGATGAACAGGAACAATGGGGATGTTTATGGAAATATACTATATGCACATTTAATATGACCCGAGGTTTTTGTTATATCAAATTTGACAGAATGTGAACAGGGCGCATATTGATCTGTCACACAAACCCCCAACATATATACCCAATGCAGCCCCCGCAAGTATAGATGAATATTTGGCAAGTCTAGTTGTGAATAATGGAAATCTCTTGGCTTCTTTTATTCTATGTTATGAACACATTTTATTAACATTTTCCCGGTAAAATATGCTCTTTTCAAAGACGGGATTTTAGTCTAAGTGGAGTGAGTGAGTTTAGTTTAAGCCGCACTCAACAACATTCCAGCTATATGGCGACTGTCTGTAAATAAACGAGTCTTATCCTGACAATCCACTGATCAACAGCATCGATCCTCGCAATTGGGAACCGATGACGTGTGTCAGGCAAGTCAGCGAGCCTGATCCCCCGATCACCGAAGAGCAATATTCTAACCCGGACATCCACGGGCAATGTAGGTGGGAGGCATCTATGCCAGTGTGCGTTAGTTCTCTAGGGTAACATGACATTTATACACGGCTATCGGTGACTCAATTATTTCAGAGTATAACTTTGATAACCTCTATCAGGAGAGACGGACTACACAAATGTAGGTACACAAAACATGCAGTGCTGGCTTAGTTTTGTTTATTGAAGATAACGTACATGCTCTATGTGTATTGAAAAGAGACAGGTTTAATTTGCTGTGCGTGCTCTTTAAAGTATTGCTGTAAGTTGTACGCTCTGATTTGGTAATAGAAATACATTGCTTTTCGGGACAATACAATTTTTGTGCCCATCTAGTCATCAACAGCAGGAGAGCACTGGGGCCTTGCCTTGAGTCTCGTCCATGTTTGACTGTTGGTGTATGGACGGAATAAATACCAATCAAATCGTATTAACAAGTGGGGAAATTCATGAATTCCTGAATTTAGCAAATGTATTACTGTAGTGCTGGTTAAGGGAGCATAACATCCAAAGCGACGTCAAGCGACAGGCCCAATCTTGCGAAGGTCACGCCTCCCTTCGTCTCATCTAGTTTGGTTTAGACAGCGTCTGATGTTCAGGAGACAAGATTCAGAGATGAGCACTGGTTTCCCCGAGACAACACTGGTGGTCTGCAGGCGTCCAGGATGAGGCCCTTATACGCAAGGGTCGCCAGTTGGGGTACGGAAGGGTAATGGTACGATGCAGCATCACAATGCATGGGAGAATAGAACACCACAGTTCGAATGGTGTACGCTTCCATGACATCTTTTGAGATGATCTGCGCTTTTTGTCTATGCATATCATATGTTGCCACATACGTCTTGCCCACGTTGCCCACGTAACATTGATGCACTGTTGCGGCCGGAAGAGAGAAGTCTGGGATGAAATGGATCGACACCTACGATAGGACCAGAACCAGCCGCTGCGTTCGGCTCATCAAGTACATGTTATAGATTTAAATTTTATGAAACATAGCTGATTCTTCTATATGATATTAGGCTATATTATGTTAGATTACATTGTATTACATTACATTTCATATACTGAGTTGAAATTTGGTTTCATAATATATTTAAAAGAAGTACAGCTACATCACTGCACATGGATGGGGAGAAAAGTAATTAGGGCGACTAGTGATTGCAATCGTGGAATTGTGAACTAGTCATTGGAATGACATGTTTCTTGTAGTCATAAAGGATGCCGGGCAAAACAGTGGTTTGTGATGTAAAGATTACCATGCTCTGGTCACACGCTGGAAGTATGTAACATAATTGTGGACAGTGACCATCATGTGTTGAAGTAATACCATGGCCTTATTGCCATGTCTGACTATGACTGAAAGAACAAATAAGTCTCTGTCTTGAGAGATGAGAGATTGCTGCACCAACGATAGAGAAACCTCTGTCCCGATTATCTCCAAAAGCAGACCCTACTTGGCTGTAACAGTGAGAGAGTGAGCGAGCATGGTCTTGCGTCAAGTCCATAAGACCTACACCTAAAGACACCTCCACCGCCACCCCCTAGTAAAATGACAAACAGGGGGAAATATATGAAGGGTGTTTGGACATGATTTCGTCTTGGACCGAAGTGACGGTACATAAATCAAATCATACTTTCTGACCAGATGTCAACTGTACCGTTATCTGTCAATCACACGTCCATTTCTCTGGTGGGGAAAATTCCTGCTTGTACTTTTTATGAGAGGTGTGTTCCTGACAAATCAGTAACTCAGTACCTCCCAATGCTGGCATTTGGGACAATCTGTCATCCTATGTTCATATACTTTATATAGATATTTCACATTCATTTGTAAAGAAAACACCGGTTATTACAAATACAGTCCAATATAAAAATGATTACGGTAAAACTAACTTTGTTGGATAGAAATGTTTTGTCTGGTGTCATTCCTTTGTCGACATTGTTAAAGAATGGTTCTCTTTCCGCTTGTAAAGCCAGTCATCTTAATTTGTTTCATATTCTATGTTTCAACCCGTGGCGAAACGGCAAAATGCGTGTCTTCTGCAAAAATTAAGTCACATTACACCACATCTGAATGGAACAAAATGTTGAAAGCAACTCACCGCAGATGAACTCACCTCACCTTATAGCGAGGTGTTTCACCTAACCTTGTGGTCAGTGCGCATGACACAAGGTCCACACCCAGAGGGCAACTCTTATTGTAGTTTATGCCTGTTGTTTTACTGACATACACAAGCCACATAACCTCCGGGAGAACATGGAACATATGCACTCACCAACTTATGCTTAAGTAAACCAGTGGGAAAACTCCGAAACAGCTACATGTACACTTCGTGGAACGGCCACGCAAAGTGTGCTGCACTGATGAAACGTTAAAGTTCGAGTCAGTCTTGGAGAGTGAAGCTGTGTTCAGCAGAAAAGCAGTATTCAGCAGAGAAGCGGTGTTCAGCAGGGAAGCAGTGTTCAGTACCGCTTATGACCATCATGAGCCCGAATGCAAGATTCTCCACGTCTGCGCATTTACAAAATGAGCCTTTAACGTTCTTGTTGTGAAATATTCTGCCATTCTCTGCGTAACATCTGTTCAAAATCATCCAGAGTCGTTGGAACGTGGAGACTTCCAAGCATGTTCAGTAGCATTAATATCAGATACCACTGCAGGCTAGTCCCTATGTATGATGTTGTTTCTCTGGCATTGTCATCCATTGACGGGCATGAAGGTCCATGAAAATATCAGATACCACTGCAGGCTAGTCCCTATGTATGATGTTGTTTCTCTGGCATTGTTATCCATTGACGGGCATGAAGGTCCATGAACATGAAGTTATGACCCGCATGTTGTACCAGACGAATAATTACAGGTAGGCTGTAACCGCCCAGACTGCATGTGTGACATGTGGAGAATACCCATACCACACATATTGCACGTTGTTTCTGTGGGTGGTTGTCTTCGGTGATGTTATCAATGTTATCAGATAAATCAATTTGACAGTAATTAAAGGTTATGTATTTCTTTGAATATTCACCTGTCAGGAACATGCCGAGAAAAATTAAGTGAACTTGTTGCGTAGATTTTTGCGAGGAGTATATAATGTCTTTTATCGCAACCAAGCACATGCACTGACTTGAGCCCATGTGTAAATGACGTTGTTGTGGGAGAGAGAGAGAGAGAGAGAGAGAGAGATAGAGAGATAGAGAGATAGAGAGATAGAGAGAGAGAGAGAGGCGCACACACATTCCTTCTGGAATCTTGTGGGGATACTGATCCTGTATCAAAGCACTATTAGCGATGTTTCAGCACGACAACAAGAATGGAACGCATTCCATGTGGAAAATCGAACCCTCGTTTCCTGTAGGGGGAGCGCTTTAACTACTTGGCCACCCATCGTTGTTGAACGTTGACAAGGGGGTTCAGAAAACCACAACCCTGTCACCTTTGATGAAGTATGACCCATTCGCGTGTTATCAGATCAGTGACGATCCCCGCCATGTTGTTGCAGTAAAGATTTGACAGAAACTCCCGTTTGAATGTCAAGCTATTACAATGCCCGGTCGGCAAGACAGCTAAATAATTCAAGCTATGTTACGGTGCTATTGCCACGGGCAATATTCATATCATCTTATAATAAAAAAGCATATTTTTATTCAGCCTAAAGACAGTAAAACGGCGTGATGTGCCAACTCCGCCCCCAAAATGTCAATGAATGACAAGCCCTTGGCCTAAGGCAAAGAACAAGATCTTGTAATGTATTGTAGCCTAACCTTAGAGTGTGTCTACATAGCTGAAGACAAGCCTGCCTTGTGGGAGCGTGGCGCCTATGGTCTATAGAATTGTGCGGATACTGATGTTCATAATTGGATAATGTGTTGCCTAGGAACCAGGCAGAAACCGTTCCTATTGTCTCCAAACAGAGGAGAATTTTAGAAATCACTCTAAGGTAGGTAGCTCATGATATGTTGCAGATAGCTTTCCTGGTTAGTAGGATTGGCAGTCATTAGTCTTGTTGACGACGACTAGACAATACCTACTTATAATGTAATACAATTTACATTAATTATTTTCAAAGATACGTGTAGGAAGAAATGTTATCAATTTTAATGTAATTTCTTTAAACGTTCCTTAACTATTTTGTTTCTTACTCTTAGTGGAATCAATTGTGACCGATGGATGTCAGGCGATACCATTTACATTTAATGAAACGTGTGAACAAATATGAGTATTCGTCAATCAGTAGACACGTTGATCCTCAAACACGATATCTTCCTGGGAACAAGTTTTACCTTTCCTATTTTCGGATCTCATTTCAAGCGCCTACGGGGTCTTATCCAACAAAGATCTTATCGATCACGTTGTGGTTCATTTTTAGTGCACAGAAAGGACAGATTATAGCAACAGAAATAGCAATAGTAGGAGTTACAGCAGTAGCGGCAGTAGCAACAGTGGTAACAATTGTAGTAGTAGTAGCAGTAGTAGCAGCAGCAGCAGTAGTAGTAGCAGTAGCTGAAATAGACGCAGTTGCGTCTAAAGTAGGAGTAACACTAGCAGCAGCACTAGAAGTAGCGACAGTAGCAAAAGTTGAAGAGACAGAAGCAGTAGTAGCAATGGCCCCGCAGACGGACTACCACCAGTAGCAGTATCAGTGGAGGAAGGTAGTAGTAGTAGTAGCAAAAGCTGAAGAGGCAGAAACAACAATAGCAATGGTACCAACAGAAGGAGTACGAGCAGTAGCAGTAGTGGGTGGTAGTAGTGGTAGTTGCAACAGCAGTAGTTGCAGAAGTAGAAGCAACAGCAGAAGCAGTAGTAGTAGCAGCAGCAGCAACAGCAGAAGCAGTAGTAGCATAAGTTGAAGAGGCAGAAAATAGTAGCAAATAGCACCAACAGAACAAATACCAGTAGCAGCAGCAGCAGCAGCAGCAGCAGTAGTAGTAGTAGTAGTAGTTGCGGCAGTAGAAGTAATTGGAACAGTAGCAGCAGCAATGGTTTACGTTGTTGTATGGATACACTAAGCATTAATGAGACTGATATTCCATCAGTACAATCTGCACTCACAATGGAGTTCATGTCAACATGGTGAACAGACGGGTTCCGGCTTCGTTTTATTGTGAACATAAATATTAATAGACTCATTTCATCTTTTGCCAAGGGTAATATATCAATGACAGCGGATCAGATGAACTGTTGGCGATATAATGAGGTTTAAATGTTAGAAAGGAGATTCAGTATAAGTCTTAATATCCAAAATGGTTCTGGAGCGATCATTCCGAATTATGTTTTCTGTATCCTTAAAGCAATGGAGCATTCAAGTCGATGTTTGACAGAATCCTTAAATGCATACGAACGCCCAAGAAGTTGTATGATTATTGTAAGACAACAAACGCTTACGTTACAAACAGATTATGGCGGGTTCTACTTCTGAAACGAGATACCTTTTCACGTACATCCGTTGACACCACTGATTGTCAATGATTCATACTTAAACTGACATAAGAATAATCACTACGATGCTTTGTACGCCCTACGGAAGTTGTTGCGGTAGACAACAAGGCATATAACTCATCCGACTCCTTCTGTATTCATAATGATAATTAAACGACAGTTGAAACAAATGTTTGACAGTACCTGGAACGAGGCGCCCTGTATTAACGTGGGTGGGTGTCGCCTAAGTATGAATCACCGTCGGACGGTGTCGGTATTGCCGAAGGGATGTCACCTTCTCGGTATGTTAACACTCATTTTATGGGCCCTTGTTTGAGATGCAGCTAAACATTAACCATACGGCTCTATACATGTTCACTCGGGTCAAGTTCATTCTTGGATAGATGCCCCGTATCTTGAAAGAGTTCATTGTGGGAATTTACACCGTGTGTCGTAATCTTTGGGAAAATGTCATGTTGGTTCTTGATGGTACCACTTCAGACGTAAGAATCTAATGTGTTGTACGTTATGATAATATATCTCACAGAGCTGCACTCTATTATTATGTCACGGTTGGAGAAGAGACCAGTACAACATTGTAGAGCATCAAGGATGTTGTATGTTGTGTCAAGAGAACATACATCTCGTTTGGTTTACACATACAACAGACCAATGAATATTTAGCGTACTTTAGCGCACTTTCTGTGTACGATAAGTAAAGGTGCTGTGTGCTTCATAAAGTGCGACAGGACACTTGAATGCAAACATGTTAAAACTATCAATGCAAAGATTTGCATATATATGTTCAACTTCAGGGGCATTATAAATCACTTGTATATATACTATACTATATTTGTAATAACATACTTTAGAGGTGGGAGGCCTGTTGCAAGTGGTGTTTAGGGCACATGCAAAAACATGGAGTTAAAACAGGCTTGAGCTATTTTATCATTCGTGTAAAATTCAGTGGCTTTATATCAAAATAACTGCCTTGATGGTTAGCATAATGTGCATTGAATCGTAAGGATGAATAGGAAATGCATAAACTAGATCGGAAGATAGATTATATGTCATAACTTACACAAGGTCAAGTCCTGTAAGGGTTAAGGTGGCAAGGTACGTTTTTAACCCAACTTTTTGTTACTGTTACACTGACTGACAAACAGAAAAACAAAATATATTGTACGGGTGTTTCATAACTATCACACGGGGCGGCGGGTAGCCTGGTGGGTAAAGCGTTTGCTCGTCACGACAACAATCCGGGTTCGGTTCCTCACATAAGTACAATGTGTCAAGTCCATTACTGGTGCCGCTGTCATGATATTGTTGGAATATTGCTAAAAAAAACTCATGCATTATCCAACATTTATACATTTCATATTAGAGAAATCTTGTGTCGGAATAACAATGATTAACATTTCCTAGTTAAATTATGACAGTGTTCTGTATGACACATTTGGACAAACCATCTACTTTGCAATATTCACTTGATCTACATGATTACATTTTTCAAGGTTCGTATAGTGACATCAGTTATCACGAAAATACAATATCACGTGAAAAGAATATTAACATGATCAATGCACATGAAGACCTTCTAAAGGGTAACTGTGTAGAAATGACTTAGCTAGTTCATCCTTAATGATATCAGATAATCGATATTCACCAATCGTAAGTTAAACGTCTCTGCCTAATTCCTGTATTCAAGCTGAGTAAATATCCCCGTATTCATAAACAAACTAGTCATTAAGGAGACACGATGTTTACAGGAATAAATCCTTCTTGCCTAAATATCCTACCATTAAATTTCACAAAATCAACTGTACCTGAAAATGTTGAAAGAATTTAATAGGCGTCGTCAAAGGGCAACAGAAATCACCTTCCAGTTTAAATTGAGCAGCAAAGAGCATGCACTGTCTGGCAATAAAAATTCAGATTACTTTCGGAAATTGGTATTCGTGTGAAGGAGTATCAAGGTTCAGTCACTACGATGTGTCTTGGCGCTGCAACATCGAATATGGCCATTGAAAGAATGCTCGCTGGAGATTACAAATCTTCTTTTGCCAGCCCCGTGTATGTTCGTTTGAGCACGATATCACGGCTGGCAGCTCGTGACAAGTATACACGCTTACCAAATGACCGTCCAGTGCAGGCAGACCTCGAGTCACCTTTGTAAGCCCAAGGTCGGTACACAAGGCTCCTATATTGGCATGATCGCACTATCATGGGTGAGAGCACAGCAGCCAAAAACCATGGGCTTAGGAGGATATCCGGTCAACGTGTACGGAGGAGGTTGAGAGTAATTGGACTGACAGCCAGGCAATCCAACGTCGGGCTCGTGCGACGTCGTCACCATGACGCTCAACTTCTCCGTTGTCTAAAATAATGCATTTGGTTGTATACTATTATGCATTTTCTTTTTCTAAACTGATGAACAGAATTCATGCAATGAAGTCTTTTTATGGATCAGTAATGTATCTTTGAAAATACACCATTTTCGCAAGAGATTTCTGGGTTATACGTTTCTAGATTTAACAGAACATTTTCACATAATCGATCTTGGGTCTTGCATACATTCAAATGATATCAAAAGATAGTGTTAAGGTGTTTAGAGATTCAGCAAGTGACCGAGGCGCTGATGAAAGATCGAGTACTGCAGTGGCGAGTCTACACCAAATGTATCATTTAGATTTACTTCTCCTAGTTACGAACAAAACGCAACAATCTTTATCGTTTTAGGAGTTCCATGATATGTCTAGAAGTTGTAAGAGGTGAGTCCAGGTCCCATACAACATTGCTTCCGCTGTATGGATGGCCATAAAACAACATACAAACTACGACATGTATCCCTTTAAGCCTTTGTTACGATTCTGATTTCAAGAATGGAACAGGCTCTTTCGTGACATTTGACTGTGACAAAATCTGGAAATTCGTGAGTGCTGTGATGACGGTGGGCCTGTTACTTGCGTGATAGAAACACCTTATTGTACTGACACTGGACCTTGAACTGTGCGTTTCAATACACTTTGTTTTTCATTCATTGTCTGGCTATGTACGCGTCGATTCTGTTCTTCTGGGTTCGCTTTTTCATTTTCAATTTGGAATTCATCATAAAATTATTTATTCCTTGGTTGTATCAACGATTGTGTTTTATATTTGGAACAAGTATTTTGGGGTACATTTGCTGGGCCCAGCATCATAACAGTCTCTTTACAGATGTAATAGAGCCTTGGAAATCCTGTAGAAATTAGGACATATAATCAGGTTTTAAAGTCAAACCAAAAGCTAAAAATAAACAGAGATAAAACTGAATGGTTTTTAGTGGAAGTAACTGAATAGTGTGAATGTCGGCTGGCAGAGTCTTTTATAGTTTGTGCATTCTACCATTGACATCAGTCGCCGTCCTAATCATCTGATACACTGTCAAAGCAATATCCGGAATGCATTCTTTAATCAATACTTTGAGTCCATCCATTGGTAGAACTTGCTAGAGTCACAGGATTCTAGGATTCTGTGAACCACACAGACAATAGTCTTGTTCTTACTTTGTGCAAGAGCAAGACATATTCTCAATCAGCGGTAACATTTGACCTTCGCCCTTTCTTGTAACCATGGCGGCCACGGGGTCCTCGGAATGGATAACACAATACAGAAACACTGACAACGCATATCATCTACTTCGTGAGCATACCACTAGCCAATGGCAGTGCTTATGACAATAAGTAATATATATCCATACAGAGGAAACATTTCCAAAGGAAAGGAATACATTGTTACATTTCTCTCAATTTCTCTCTATAATCTGTTTCCTCCTTGGCTTCATTATTTGCATTTTATCGACCTTGTAAATCCAATATCAGACAATATAGACATCCTTAAAGATCAACAGTTTTCTGCACTTTAGGAAACTATGTATATGGTACATTTTGCCAACTTCCATTCATAGCCTGGGATGCCTACAGATTTGATATATACATTGATATCTGATATATGCTTGATGAGTCATGCCAATACTTACTGTTATATCCCTCAAGCGGAAATCAACTCACAGAGGTATTAAGCAATGTTTAGTTGAATATGATTCTTTCAGGTTTTTGTGCAGCATGTTACAGTCGGTACCCGTGCTTGATTTTAGAATATGTAAAAAATTATCACGTGGACAATGTTTGCAATTTCTTGTGCTACATGAAAAAGAATACTAGGCAATGAACATATTTTTGGAAAATGGCTTGAACACCCACCGCCTTCTCTCAAACATTTTGATGATGTTAGTAAATCCTACATCACGTGTTGCAACAGAACCTTCTTGGCGCTAAGGTGACAGTAGCATTGGCATATGGTAGTCTTAACGCTAAGGTGACAGTAACATTGGCATATGGTAGTCTTAACGCTAAGGTGACAGTAACATAGGCATATGGTAGTCTTGGCGCTAAGGTGACAGTAACATTGGCATATGGTAGTCTTGGCACTAAGGTGAGAGTAACATAGGCATATGGTAGTCTTATCGCTAAGGTGACAGTAACATAGGCATATGGTAGTCTTAGCGCTAAGGTGACAGTACCATTGGCATATGGTAGTCTTAAACGCTAAGGTGACAGTAACATTGGCATATGGTAGTCTTAGCGCTAAGGTGACAGTAACATTGGCATATGGTAGTCTTAAACGCTAAGGTGACAGTAACATTGGCATATGGTAGTCTTAACGCTAAGGTGACAGTACCATTGGCATATGGTAGTCTTAAACGCTAAGGTGACAGTAACATTGGCATATGGTAGTCTTAGCGCTAAGGTGACAGTACCATTGGCATATGGTAGTCTTAAACGCTAAGGTGACAGTAACATTGGCATATGGTAGTCTTAGCACTAAGGTGACAGTAACATTGGCATATGGTAGTCTTAAACGCTAAGGTGACAGTAACATTGGCATATGGTAGTCTTAGCGCTAAGGTGACAGTAACATTGGCATATGGTAGTCTTAAACGCTAAGGTGACAGTAACATTGGCATATGGTAGTCTTAGCGCTAAGGTGACAGTAACATTGGCATATGGTAGTCTTAAACGCTAAGGTGACAGTAACATTGGCATATGGTAGTCTTAAACGCTAAGGTGACAGTAACATAGGCATATGGTAGTCTTAAACGCTAAGGTGACAGTAACATTGGCATATGGTAGTCTTAGCGCTAAGGTGACAGTACCATTGGCATATGGTAGTCTTAAACGCTAAGGTGACAGTAACATAGGCATATGGTAGTCTTAGCGCTAAGGTGACAGTAACATTGGCATATGGTAGTCTTAAACGCTAAGGTGACAGTAACATTGGCATATGGTAGTCTTAGCGCTAAGGTGACAGTACCATTGGCATATGGTAGTCTTAAACGCTAAGGTGACAGTAACATTGGCATATGGTAGTCTTAAACGCTAAGGTGACAGTAACATAGGCATATGGTAGTCTTAGCGCTAAGGTGACAGTAACATTGGCATATGGTAGTCTTAAACGCTAAGGTGACAGTAACATTGGCATATGGTAGTCTTAGCGCTAAGGTGACAGTAACATTGGCATATGGTAGTCTTAACGCTAAGGTGACAGTAACATTGGCATATGGTAGTCTTAAACGCTAAGGTGACAGTAACATAGGCATATGGTAGTCTTAAACGCTAAGGTGACAGTAACATAGGCATATGGTAGTCTTAGCGCTAAGGTGACAGTAACATTGGCATATGGTAGTCTTAAACGCTAAGGTGACAGTAACATAGGCATATGGTAGTCTTAGTGCTAGGGTTGTTTTGTACAACAGCACACAGGGCAGTATTAACAAAATGTCCGTACGTTACGACCTGTCGTAAGCCTATGGTTTGGCACAGGCTTGCGAATGTCGTAGCTCTTTTGTGGATCGTGACCACGGCTTATACGTAAGTCTGATAAAAGCAACACAACTAACAAATTGCCTCCTTCTATCTTGTATTCTGGACAGGCTGGAATTACCATAGCTTAACTACACTGACCCAAAAAAGAAACGCATAGCTGAAATCTCATTTTTAAAGTAGATTTTTTCGGAAAATATGGAATGGGATGACAATTAATGTAAATATTAAGTGTTTTTATAGTCAATACAACCAAAACAGACAAACAAACACAACCTCTGGTGATTATTCGCCACACCACAGCACCTTGAAAACGCTTTGTATAATCTGCACGTGGGAAAATCTGAAAGCATTATGCACGTGCAAATGCAGGATCTCAATCTTGATTATGATGGCTATAAAAGGGGACAGGTCCTGTTGCGATTCATTCTTCGAATTTCTTTCTATGCGACGCGAAAAATGCCAAGGTTAAATGAAGAAAACAGAAATAGAGCCATTGGACGTCTGGAAGCTGGGGAAAGTCAGTCATCAGTTGCCAGACGTCTGAATGTGAGGCAGAGCACGATTTCCCGTCTCTGGCAACGATACATGCAACACAACTCGACCAGAGACCGTCCAAGGAGTGGGAGACCAAGGGTGACAACTCCAGCACAAGACCGCTACATCCGGGTGCTTCATCTGCGTAATCGGGCCGTCACTGCTACGTATACCGCTGATCACGTTCCTGGGCTGCGTAGAGTCTCTCCACAAACCATCAGGAATCGCCTAAGAGAGCATGGAATTCGACCTATGCGACCTCATGCAGGACCTGTTCTGCATCCCCATCACCGTCGTGCACGTCTTCAGTGGTGCAGGAACGTTCGGGCATGGAACCTCTTGAATTGGAGGAGGATCTGGTTCAGCGATGAGTCACGTTTTCTGCTGTACAGACATGATGGAAGGATGCGTGTTTACAGACGTCGAAATGAGAGATATGCTCGACAGTGCGTTCGTGAGGTCAACAGACACGGTGGTGGAGGTGTAATGATGTGGGGAGGCATATCTATGAACGGCAGGACACAGTTGGTGCATGTGCAAGGGAATCTCAATGCTGTACGCTACCGGGATGAAATTCTGAACCGTCATGTTGTTCCTACAATTGACGCTAGAAGGGAAATTTTCCAGCACGACAATGCAAGACCGCACACAGCACGCATTACCACGGATTTCCTTGTCAACAACAACATTACAGTTCTTCCATGGCCCTCAAAATCGCCGGATTTGAACCCAATTGAACATTTATGGGACCAATTGGGTAAACGGTTACGACGTCGACAGCCGCAGCCACAGACACGTCTACAGTTGGTGAATGCGTTGCGAGATGAGTGGAGAAGAATCCCACAAAGGCGGATACGACGTCGTATACAGTCAATGCCCAGGCGATGCAGAGCAGTGATTGATGCCCGTGGTGGTCACACCAGATACTGACTTTCTCACTATGCCATGGAAAATAGAGACGCTTAATACCACTGTGAATGATTGTATATGTCTTGACACACATTTGTTAATACCCGTGTGAATTATCATTGCTCAAGTTCCATTACTTTTTGTGCAATTTAAGTTAATAAATCATCTCTCATAACATTGGATTTTCACCTATGCGTTTCTTTTTTGGGCCAGTGTATATCTTCACAAATTTTAATGTTTTTTTTTTTGCTTATTTCATGAAAATATTCTTGAAACAGAATTTGTTGCGGAGGAAGTTTTCTTAACGCTTATATTCATAAAATCACGTACCATGACAGACTGAGTCGCAACTCTGCATGAAGATAAGCCAGATTAGGCGAATTCATCTGTGACTTTTAATACAAGGAAGGCTTATATGTGCCACATACTCAAAGCTCATTACACTTTCCATCACGGAGTGCTTGCTAATGCTTGTTTGTTTAGACGATTAATACTGTAATAACAAAGCCTAAACACAGAGGTAAGATTACTTCGTGAACCCGTCTCTGTGAGAAGGTATTCGGTGCGAAAAACAGCTGATTGACGGCCTGTCAAAACGTCAATCTTTTATCAACCCACTTTATTGCCGGATTAGCGTCACGTTGAGGCTCAAAGCAGGGAATCGTTTCCACATGCTAAAAATATGTCGGCTATTTGTCCGACTGTGACATGTGCCTACCTTAGTCGTGATGTGAGAGGAGATACCATGTTTAAGACAATGAGTAATAAGTTCGCTAAAGGCTGGTGATAATTTTTCTCGTGGCGTTTCTAAAGATGAAATATTTTGTGCAGGAAAAGTATGCCCAGAAATATGCTAACTAAAATTTGAGTTTATAAATATATTTAATTGTATTTAAAAGTTTCGGTGAATCAAGCAGTAATAGACCAGATACAATTATTTTATCTAGTATGAAAAGCCGTCCAGGCATATCAATGTAATACAGTTAGTTTTACTCCGTTTTTAACAATATTCCAGCAATGTCACAGCAGGGGACACCAGTGACGGCCTTCTCACATTGTACACATGTTGGGAATCGAACCAGGGTTTGTTAGCGTGACTGGCGAACACTTTGACCATTGGGCTAACACAATTATTGATAGAGATCATAACGAGTCAGAGAGAAGTATAGTTTTACGCCGCTTTTAACAATATTCCATCAGTATCACAGCTGGAGACACCAGTGACGGGCTTCACACATTGTGCGAATGTATGTTATAAACACAGATTGAAAAGATTTGTTTTCCTGTGGTGTCCCCTTTAACACTTGATGGAAAAGAATGGGATTTTTGTTTTAAAATCAAGTAATAGTGATACATAGTTGGCTCCATTTGGAATGAATTGCTGGCATAAGGAGCTGAAACAAAATGAAAATAAACCCAAAGTTATGGCGAAAATTGCGGCACGTTTGTCAGATAATGTTCAGACACATAAAATATTGACTAATACTAATAATACATGTATGCTACACAGTGTATAAGCCTCAGATTGTTGTTGTGTGTCTGCCAACTAAGGACACCTATGACCTGACATCAGTTAAACAAGGCAACGACCACTGACCACCTGCAGCAACTGATTTACCCGATGTCCGATGTCGCGTCAGGACTCCGATTGCAATCTGGTTTCAATACCCTTGTCAGATGATCACTCGTAACTGTATATCAGTTGACCTCAATAATTCACTGACCGAGCTATGCATCTAGAGTCACAGGCTCTGAACAGCATTATTTTCCATAGAGACTTTCTTTGGTCCGTGACGTCGTAATCATCAGAAATTATTCATGTGTAAATAATACCTCATTCTTTGAAATCGCACCTGTCATGTTAACACTGCTGCCATACAGTCCATCAACACGGCTGCACTACTTATCCAATGAATGTCACACAGCAGTGTGTCAAGTGCCGAGAATGAGAGATAACGTTACTACAAATGCGATTCTGTATCCCATTCTAAATTCCAATATGAATTATGATTGCTAACACTAGTTTTATTTCCTGCACATACCGACGCATACCTCCAACATAACATAGGCATTCCCCTCTCCACGCCCAGTTTGAAAGATAATGTATGCCTCCTTGAACAATTCTTACTTCCGTGTAGTTGAGGAAGTACCCACGTGAATAAGTAACACGGCAGCCAGCTGACCCTCTGTCACGCTTCACGAAGGACGACGTAGGCTTCTGGGTAGGACCTACTGTTGATGAATGGTAGGATTAACAAACAAATTGTTGGACTGTTTACTTGAAACAAAAAAACTAATCTCAGTGAGGACGACAGCAGTGAACCATACTTTACTTACTTGATGAAAACGTGATAAAAAAATGCGACTGTTTGTTGTGTGCTTGTTGACTCATAACGCGGAACAGGATTTATTAAAAAAAAGAATGGGGAAACAATTCTCTGACGTCTTCTGGGTCGTCAAGGAGGGGTTTGAGGTATTTGAACTAATAACGTGTTTGTTATTTCGTTTAAGACCCAAAGTTTGTGTCCTTATCGCCAAAAAGCTAGGTGAGGTTGCCCTCATCACTTACAGAGTTGGTGTTGTACAGGGATGAATTTGTCCTTAACACTGATAGAGTTGATGTCCCGTCACTTAAAGAGTTGATTTTGTTAGCACTCATAGAGTTGATTTTGCCCTTATCAGTTATTGAGTAGATCATACCGTGACTGCTTATGTAGCTGTTATTGCCTTATCATATAAAGATCTGATATTCCTCTTATATATTAAAATAGAGTTGATGTTGTGATGATCACTTAAAGAGCTGAGCGTAAAACACTTATAAATTTGAATTTGAATTTGAATGAGGTTAAATTTGAACTGGTTACATTTTTATAAAATCCAACTTTGACATAAAGACATAAAGAATACCTAAGACTTTAATGTTGAAGGTAGAGATTTGATATGTATACTACATTACATTTTAGCTTTAAGTTTGACCACCAAACATGATATTTTATTCAGCTTATTAATAAGCCCATAAATTATATTCCAGCAGTCACGAATATATTTTTATACATTAACGTGAAATATGTAAGGGTTTATTACATATCACTATATCTACAAGATTTAAGAGCACTTATTTGTTCTATCCATTATCATGTTCTCTACGACTCACTTGAAACAGAATACATTACTGTAACCGTATGCACGAATGTTCACTTTCTACGAGACTGTGTGACAAGAGGGATACTTTCAACTCTCCAACAGCTTTCACGTTTTGTCAAGCCATTAGACTCGAGTATTCTGTGTCCGTATTTTTAAACATGTGAAGTGGAGCTCTGTCTGCATTTTCTGCCCAGATTTTAAAGGGCGTCATCCTCTCTTGCTCTGATATAGTCTGATAAAGGATGCTAATATAGTCTGATTAAGGACACAGTAATGCTCTCAGAAAGGTTTATGGTAGACATGTGGATGACCTTTCCCGACGTGCCCCATCAGTGATGACCATTATGTCCGAAGCAGTTACCGATACAGGGTTGTGTCACATGTCTCCGTGTTGTTGTCTTTACATTTTGAATAATTGCCTGGCTTTGCATGTGTTTATAACAAATGCCACTTACCTGCGCTCACCTTTTCGCAATGACTTGGTATCATCACTATTTGCTAGAGATACATCAACATATGGTTTTGTTGTACCACCATGCAATACCTTGGGCAAAGATTTCTTGCAAACATGAACGGGATTTTTGTATCGACTATTTAAAAAATACTAAGGATTATTAGAAAAGCTCGTAATTCTTGCGAGAGATGTGTGTAGAAGAAACTCGTTTGTCAGCTGTAAGACATAAAATGACATTTACTTCAAAACTACTCATTACCACCTGCCACGGGCCCTGTGGCGAGAACAGATGAAGGCGCAGAGGATAATGTATGTTTAAATGTCTAGACATGTGTCATACTACTACGCTGTACTTATACTGC
Source organism: Haliotis asinina (assembly GCF_037392515.1). Classification (NCBI taxonomy): domain Eukaryota; kingdom Metazoa; phylum Mollusca; class Gastropoda; order Lepetellida; family Haliotidae; genus Haliotis; species Haliotis asinina. The sequence continues at coordinate 16,470,788 of NC_090294.1, read as the reverse complement.
TGTCACACCAACATACCATTGTCATCCCATGTGGTATACTTACAATGCACTGTTGTTAAAGTCAGGAAACCTGCCATACCAGATGATATATACATCTGTAAATGTCTACTCTCTGGCCCAAATATCATTGTCGTATTAGATGGTGTATGTGCTACCGTAAATATCTGTTCCCTATATTCTATACCATTGTCATACCAGAAGGTACATGTTATACTGTAAAAATCTACGCTCTGGTCTATATGGAACTGTCACATCAGATGGTGTATGTACGTATGTAAATGTCAACACTATGGTTCAAACATCATTGTCATACCAGAAGATAGAGCTTATACTGTAAATCTCTGCACTATGTTTCAAATATCAGTCCCACACCAGATGATGCAGGCACTACAGTAAATGTCTACACAGTAGCTCAAATAAGAAAAGAGTACACTTGTCCACATAATTAAAGTCTTGAAAGCTTAAGTCAACTAAACATGGTACAGTAAACGCTTCGTCAGAATATATACCAGAATTACAAAGATCCATGTATGCAAACGCACCAAAATCACTCTAAATGAGCCAAATTAAGTCAAAATGAGTTTAACTTTGAGTCAGGATACTTATAAACATGCTATTTCCCATTTACAACCTCCAAAACACGGAAAAGCGTGTATTTTGAGCAAACGTAAATATTATCGCCCATGGACCAAATGTTTCTTCGCCCATGGGCCAGCTCATCGGCCATTATTCGCCAATGGGTGAGCGAGTTGAAGTGTTGTGGTTTTGAAACAAAATCATTTTTTCATCATCAACATATATTCGTAACAACTGCATGTTTATTTTTGTCAAATCCCTTGTCGAAAAGGTGTGGTGAGTTTCTGGACTTGTGTGAGCCCCCAATTAAATTGTGACGTGTTTTATTTCTCTCTCGACGTATATTTACCCATAGTATGACCATTGATTCATATTGATACCTCAACATGTAGTTATGATATTGTCGGAGTCGAACAACAGAGATTCATTATGTTTATGGAAAAGGTTTTGCCCTTTTCCATTGTAATTATGTCAAATCAAAGAAAAAAAACTTTATAGCTAACGCTGCCGCTTTCGGAAATCAATATCATGTTACTAGCTCTTACACGGATGGGGTGTCTAGTAATTTGCCTGTAAATAGCGATCATGGTGTACTTAACGACAATTATGTCTCACTTTCAAACCAAAAAGACAAATATTGGCATTTGAAAACACGATTTAAACCAGTTAAATCTCACCCGGAAAAACGCGACAAAGCGATCATGCGACTATATATACAAACGATATATGCACAATTTAGTACCGTTAAGTTTTCCAACATCATTCCATAAAGAGGTATGCCAACAATCAACATCCTGTCTTTTTAAGAATTCTTTTATAATATCAATGCCTAACATGCTGAGTTCCAGGAAGGGCAACAAGTACCACCACCTAACTTCTGTATACAGGACCACTAATCTCTGACAGTCCTCTCCCCGAGCATACCCTCTACCCACTCCACCTAGCAGATTGTCTTATTCAGTTTTAAAAATCACATTCGTACTTCACATTCAACATAATCTAAACCTATCCTCTACGGTTGAGTGCAGTAACGTTTAAGATCGACATGGTGCTTAATTGCTGCCATAAATGCTCTCAGCCAAAGGAGTGTCTCCACATGACGTTTCAATATTGCACTTATAACCGTTCACATAGGTAACTACAAAGATCAGTTTGAGCGCATTTTCTAAGAAAAACATTTATTGGAGTGTTTTACAGTGTTACTAAACATTTTATGGACCTTAGCCTTATCCTTTTTTCTAAGCATTGAATAGGATCGGCTACGAAACACCAGGGTTTGATTCATGAATGAACAGGTATGAATGGATTTCTTTAAATGATCATCTCGTCTTTATAGATGTCTTTGTCGTGTCTGAGTTTCCCATGGACCACACCCGGATGTAGAGATACGTCTTTGTTGAATTGATTTGATTGGTTAGTCAAATATCCGTGAATTACATCGTGATATTGAGAAAAATTCATGTTATTTGTCATCGATTGACAGTGTGCCTCAAACGTTAGATAAGCATCTCTGTACAACAACTATTTATATTTTAATTATTTTATAATGACGACATATAGAAGCATCCATACTAATCTTGATTTACCTTCTAGCACATGTTGCTACTTGTGTTCAACAAACTTAAAGAAATCTCTCCACCAAAACTAAATGTACATTCTGAAAGGTTTTTAAGTTGACATACATCTTATCTTGAGTCTGTCAATCATTCATGTAGCTGGTGACGATACTCTTCCTTTAACCTTAACGGTAAAATATCTGCAAGTGTTCAATCACTCCTTTGATGATGTAGTTTTTATTTAGCGGCTTACTATGAGAGAAACCCCAACAATCGTTCAGCATTAGGTCAACAATTTATTACAATATTTATTTTAGAGCACAGTGCAAGTGTTAAAAAAAAACATCCTTTACTATAATTATTTATTTCCTAGCTTCAATGTCAGTCTTTCATATCAGCATATGGTAACGCGGAGGTATACAGCTGAACTAAATCATGTACATGGAAGGGCCTCGGGGAAGAACGGAGTTGTTGTTCGCCTAAGAATGTCTAATGTAAAAGGTTGTAGCTGAAGTAGATTCTCGTTAGTGTATCATATATTTAAAAAAAACCCGAATATTAAAGTCCATTTCCAAGCTCTAATATGAATAACGTGTGTATTCACTCGCTGTGTGAGCTCTCGCATTGTGACTTGATAGCATCAGGACTACGTGAGTGTTTTAATATCATGTTCTTGATAATTAATAAACCCGAGAAGACCTGTATGAGAATTGATCTTCAGTAACCCATGCTTGTTGTACGAGGTGACTAACGGGATCGGGTGGTCAAACTCGCTGACTTGGTTGACACATATCTTCGTATCCCGGTTGTGTAGATCGAAGATCATGCTATTGATCACTGGATTGACTGGTTCCCAAATCGTTATTTACTGCCTACTGTTATACAGATTGAATATTGCGCAGCGTTAAACAATGATAATTAATATATATATAGTGGATGTTCGCGTACAAGTTTATTGGGTTGTTGTAAACTATGAAAATCTGCGCGTTTGATACATTTGGACATGCAATTCTTTGCATGCACGTATGAGTAATATATATGACCATTCACGTATTTGCGTGTGCATGGTAGCTTATGTGTTTGTGCATATGCTGGAAGTGCTTGTTGCACCAGAGAGTACATTCACATTAATGCAGATGTCAGTACGTACTTAACATGTTTGAAGCAAATGAACCCAACACCGCTCGTGTAAATCTAGAGTATGTGGCGAAAAAAAGACGAAATTTATATTATTAGCAGTACTATTATATTTTATAAATTTAATTTAGGAACGGTTTGTAAAATATGATCATTTTCAGAGAGGGTTAGTCAAGGAAACTGAAATTTTGAGAGAATAAACTTTATAATAATTCATCTTATTACTCACCCGTTGAAACTAGTACTAATTAATAATTTTACAAGGTTATTCCACATCGCGTGATGCCGTATGTATGACGTCAAAGTGTTTTACATGTGTGACGTCACAATGCTATTGCCTGTCACAATAGTATTAGACCTTGATTGACTCGCGGAAAGCTGAGTGTCACCACACTCGTTGAATTCTTAGGAAAGAAGTGAGTGAGTTTAGTTTTACACCACACTCAGCAATATTCCAGCTATATGGCGGCAGTCTGTAAATAATGGAGTCTGGACCAGACAATCCAGTGATCAACAACATGAGCATCGATCTGCGCAATTGTGAACAGATGACATGTGTCAACCAAGTCAGCGAGCCTGACCATCCGATCCTGTTAGTCGCCTCTTACGACATAGGAAAGATGTACTTTGCTCGACATTATTTTGCTTATGTTGGATGAGTAATAAATGAAATGCTAAACTATGTCCCGTGTAACAGCATATTTATGAAACTCGTGAATGGTATCAGTATTTGAATTTAAAGATTGTCAAGAAAGGCAATTGAAGGTGTTATTATTGAGGTCACTGGAACAAGAACTGACACGGGAAAGGCGCTATAACGTTGTGTTATCTCATGGGGAAATTCTAGGACTTGAAATGTGAAATATGACATACAACGACATCGCCACAGGAGTAAAACTGTCAACCACGTCAACACAAGGAAGTGTGTAAGGAGTAGTGTATGGGGACAGGCATTGCACGCATACCTATAGTAGGCAGAGGTGAATGAAGGATGACACAGAGGATTTCAGTTTTCCTCATAATTTCAGAAATTATTCCAATTCAATAATATATTTTATAGAATGTTCCCCGCCCATTCCGAAATGGGAATGTGATGAGTAGAGACTGTTAGACCTTAAGATGGGATGGATTAAGTCGACTAGGCCTGAGGATGGGGCCAGTGTAGCTTACTAGAGTTGAGAATGGAAGGTGTATAAACTGCTAGAGCAGATAATGGAATGAGTATTGACTGGTAGGGCCGGTAACTAGTGGAATAGAGGAGGCTGTGAGAGATCAGAATAGAAGGGGTACATGCTGCTGGAATAGGTTGAGAATAGGATGAGCACAGACTTCTAGTGCTGACAGTGGGATGGGTATAGACGCCTACAGCTGACATTGGGATGGGTACAGGCTTCTCGAGCTCACAATGGGATGCCTACAGGCTTATAGAGCTGACAATGGGATGTGTACAGACTGCCAGAGCTGACAGTAGGCTTAGTATATACTGCTGGAGCTGATTATGTGATGTGTATGGGCTGCATGAGCTGAGAATAAACTGAGTAGAGAGTTTCCAATGTGATATGTATGGACTGTTGGAGTTGATAGTGGGATGGGTATAGGCTGACAGAGTTGCCAATGGGATGTTTATGGACTGTTAGAGCGATGAGTATAAAGTACTATAGCTGACAATAGGATGATTATGGAGTGTTAGAGCTGACAGTGCGATGAGTATAGACTGCTAGAGGTGACAATGGGTTGCTGATAGAGTTGATGATGGGATGAGTATAGACTGCTAGAGGTGACAATGGGTTGCTGATAGAGTTGATGATGGGATGAGTATAGACTGCTAGAGGTGACAATGGGTTGCTGATAGAGTTGATGATGGGATGAGTATAGACTGCTAGAGGTGACAATGGGTTGCTGATAGAGTTGATGATGGGATGAGTATAGACTGCTAGAGGTGACAATGGGTTGCTGATAGAGTTGATGATGGGATGAGTATAGACTGCTAGAGGTGACAATGGGTTGCTGATAGAGTTGATGATGGGATGAGTATAGACTGCTAGAGGTGACAATGGGTTGCTGATAGAGTTGATGATGGGATGAGTATAGACTGCTAGAGGTGACAATGGGTTGCTGATAGAGTTGATGATGGGATGAGTATAGACTGCTAGAGGTGACAATGGGTTGCTGATAGAGTTGATGATGGGATGAGTATAGACTGCTAGAGGTGACAATGGGTTGAGTATAGGCTGATAGAGGTGGTGATGTGTTGAATGAGGAGTAAGTTATATCGGACACTCCAAGGCCTTTTAGGGATGTAGACAGCATGTACGACTCTTTATCCCGCGATCCCTTCATGTTAAAATCAGAGGTCAGTGGGGACTTATTCTTTTGTGGGATCCCTACGTGCTGGGGCAATGACGACACTGAATGACGATCTACCCTGGGAGAACACGCCCCACCCCCACCGCACCTCTTGTGTGAAGCATGTACACGAGTACAGCTGTGTGTCGTGAGCAGTTGCAATTGAGTGTATGGGAGCGGTGACCCAGGTCCAAACGACTCGTGTGTAATGTCTGCTAAATGGGGGTTCGGGGAGGGGACTTGAATGAATTGTAATGCCTTGCAATGTAAATGTCTGATAAGGAAAGTTGTCACAATGGCTGGCGTGAAGTGAGACGCATCATGCTTGACATCAGATGAAAGGAGCCACACTCATGTTAAATTGATCGATTTAACTCCTATCATTGTAGTATTCATATCATTGATACAAAGAACATGCTTTTCTGTATGGATTAACCCTGACTTTGCTTTGTAGAAACACGTTCTTTCACCTTCGTTTTAAATTAAATTGGTGACAGCTACAGCGAAATGTGATGAGAGTTTGCAGGAAGCGTTTGTGAAGACTTTGGTTTGGGTGTGTTTGTGACGGAGGCAGCATCCGCTCGCCTTTTTACGAACACCTGACTGATTGGTAGTAGGTCTATCTGGGATTAACGCTTATGAAGCTGATTTTGAAGCTATATTTTCCCAAAGATGGTGTACTGTCAGATATTGATACTGTGGCAGGCTTTAGATCGATATTAAAGATATCTTAGACCGACGTCACGCTGAAGACCCGGACTCGATTTCCTTCTTCGGTACAATGTGTAAAGTCCATTTGTGGTGTCACCCGCCGTGATATTGGTGGAATATTGCTAAAAGCGACGTAAAACTCACTCATTCACTCACTCACTCACTCAGTATTACGATCGTCACCGTCTAAACAATAGAAGACCTAGATCTGTTCCGGGGAAGTACCAGGATCGATACTTGTGAAGTTCTTTGATCTGAAATTCGTATAACTTTTGTCCTTTCCCATCTATTGTAACAATTTGTATCAGTTTATTTAATGCAGGAATATTCCATATTGACTTAATATTCCATACAATATTTATTAATGATTTACCATTATATTTTAATGTTATATTTTCTCTTACATGTGCTACATCGTCTAAACAGGCAAACAAATCGGATCAACGAAGCTAGAATTAACGCGATTTCATAGATAAAAATGAAGAAATTTTAAATTGAACCAATTTTAATCATAAAGTTTTTAAATCCTCTTAATTAAAGCAACATTGTAGCTTTTTAGACGACGAAACGCTCGAATATTTGTCAAAGAAGATAACGCCAGAGTAATTATTGTATTCTTGTTCTCTAAGTTTGTCGCTCCTTGAACATGACAAATAGCAACACAATCTTTGTGTCACCTCAAAGCGTAATACACATGTACTATTTGTGAAGGCGAAGGCCGACACGCCCAGTGGCTTTCACTACACAATACGGGATCATTTTAAATGGTAAATACATATTTACACGCCTTAAGAATTCTTACGTGATAGCGATTATTTGCACGTTTTGATGTTATAGACGTGTATATTCTGAAAAAATCGTCATTGAACATACGCCAAATGACATATGTAAACCATATTTTTCTGTGTAGTTGTTTATGTAAACATTCATCAAGGTGAACGATTGCAAAAGGTTTAGACTAACCGGTGTCAGTGCAAATAGTCCACCTTTGAGATGAATGAATGATTGAGTGAGTGAGTGAGTGAGTGAGTGAGTGAGTGAGTGAGTGAGTGAGTGAGTGAGTGAGTGAGTGAGTGAGTGAGTTTATATTGCACTCAGCAATATTCCAGTTATATGGCAGCGGTCTGTGAATAATCGCGTCTGGACCAGACAATCCATTGATCAACAGGATGAGCATCGATCTGCTCAATCGGGAACTGATAACATGTGTTAACCAAGTCAGCGAGCCTGACCACCTGATCCCGTTAGTCGCCTCTTACGACAAGCAGAGTCGCCTTTTATGGCAAGCATGGGTTGCTGAAGGCCTATTCTAACGAATCGATTCATTATGTGTGGTAATGTTCAGGTTTTCATGGGAACAGTTCAGTGTAGACTAACAAAAAATATGTCTTACAGAAAAAATGTTCATAGTTAAAAACAAATAAAAATAGAATGAAAAGAAGCCCTGGCCTTTTTTCATTTTCTAGACCTGCATGGGCTTTCTTGTTATATTGGCTTCAGGGTTCTGTATGACAGACTAGGTACATTAATGTGTTCAATGACGAGGAATCGATGTATTCAGCTGAAGGCACATGGTAGATGTGGATTCAAGACATCTATTATGTTCAGTGTGTAGTAGAATTTCAGGTATAATTTGAGTTGTATAGTGTAATCGATATTGGTTATCGACATGTTGTCGACTTCAGGTATTTCACGAATGAGTTTAATCGTCGAGCTAAAAGCCAAGGTTCGATACCCGATATGTTTCAAGTTACGTCATGTGTGAAGTCTGTTTCTGGTGACCAACGTTGTGACAGAACTTACTGCTGAACGCCGCGTAGAACAAACCTTTGTTGATTTAACTTTTACTTTCAGAATAGTGAGTGAATGAGGACGTTTTACGCCGCCTTTTGCAATATTCCAGCAATATCACCAAATATAGGCTTCACATGTAGGAAATCGAACCCGGTTCTTCGACGTGACAAGCGGACGCGTTACCCAGTAGGCTACCCCGCTGCCTCTGTGCTTGCGGTCTGTCAGAAAAATCGAACTTTAAACTTTATATTTAAATTTGCATCAGAGACATGTCTTACTCATAACTTAATCTTTCTTCACGTACAAAAGATTCATTTACACACAGTAAAACATAAATTTAGAACAGAATCCATGAAACAGTTGACATTATTTCCTTCTATGCAAAGTTCGTGATTTGCAGGGTAATGTCATGGAACTGTTTTCTAAATTATACGAAACAAGATGGAATACCTTGAAATTCCGCATTAAATAACCACGCCCATTAGCATCTGATTGTTCAGTTTAACCTGTGTATATCACTAGATCCATAGTGGTTCATGATTTTCTAACTGTGCCACTGTTCTGTGTTAATTAGAGGACCCGTGAAGGTACAGGGGTAGAACAGGCCTTCAGCAACCTATGCCTGCCATAAAAGGCGATTATGCTTGTCTGATCGCGTGGTCAGGTTCGCTGACTTGGTTGACACATGTCATCGGTTACCATTTGCGCAGATCGACGCTCATGTTGTTGATCACTGGATTGTCTGGTCCAGACTCGATTATTTACAGACCGCCGCCATATAGCTGGAATATTGCTTAGTGCGGCGTAAAGCTAACCTCACTCACTCACTGTTAATTAGAATCAAAGCAAGCTGAGTACCGTATCCATGAGATGAAGAAAAGTAGGGGGTCCTGTGCCTTATGGTCGATAAGGAAGTCACAGACGAACTGAATGCGCTGAATGCATGCACAACCAGCATATAATGCATACTGTATGTCGACACACCAGTGTATACACGTATATTGATTATCAACATACATTCATGATGAACCGTTTTTGTTGAGAGACGTAACAGACTGTTCTACAACGAAGGGCTTTGCAAATATTATCATACACGCTTTATTTACTGTATTTTTAAATTGCTAATATTTTAGTTCGTCAATTCAACCGCATTTAAACATAAGCTGTACAGAAATTGTTGCTGTGTGCTCTCGGTGCAAAAGACTTGGACTATAAGTAGGTATTAATTGGTCAGAATGAGGTACGAATGTACACACATTAGTATGTAGACAAAATGCCTGTAGTTCGGGTAAGCATGCATGTCAGTTCTTTCATGTATTTCAAGAGCCACTTCAAAAAGTCAACTTTATTGCAATAAACCTTTAATTGTGTATGGTCTGTGTTTAGTCCATGTTACGAGGTGTGCGGGGCTGAGAAGAGTTCAAGATTTAGAGGTTGTGTTTTGAATTGGTTGTCATGACCATGGCATAGACTTGAGTGAGCGAGTGTGGTTTTACGCCGCTTTTAGGAATATTCCACCAAAATCATAGTGGGGGCTGACACATCGGAGGGATGATTGGACGCGCTAACCATTAGGCTACCCCACCGAACTTAAAGGCCTGTTCTCATATGAATAGGTCCTGTGTGGGACTTGACATTGGGATTAATGTACCTCTGCCTGGGATAAGACATATATGTGGTTCGACATTTGGCATGACATTGTATGTTACATGACCTGCGTTACAAGTGACGTACTCTCAGGACAAATTAGCTGACACTGGACACGACGTGACTATGAACGTTACATGACATACTTTGCACTGACGGTCCTTCGAAAGGAATCCTGTCTAGGCTAAATAAAAAAGTGAAGTTTTACCGCCCTCGAAACTTTTGGGGAAAAATGTGCACGAGAGACATTTAATTTATTCATACGCAGCATTAGGACTTGACTTTGGGCAAGACTGGATTACATGACGCACCATGGATACGACATATATTGCGTTGAGGACTTGAGACTGGGTATGACCACGTATTTAATCGTTTCAGACCTGAGCTGGACCCATTCTTTAATATGTATTCTAGGTTCTGTGAGACAGTAGGTGACTTTATTTTTACGTCTCAGTTGTTCCACAAACACCGTACCTATGTGGGAAATTGAACCCGGGTTAACAGTGTGATAAATGAACGCTTTAGCCACTACCCCACTTATAGAAAGACCCAGGTGTACACACCTGAATAAGGAAAATGCGGATCCGGGATTCGAACCCACGACATCTTGCACGGTTAAGCCAACTGTACACGATACCGTATCAAGTGGGTCATTTATCAATTCTTCAGACACAATATAGTTGGGACATGACACGCCATGGATAGGCCATGCGTACACGTTTCATGATGTGTTTGGCATGTGACATGATGCTGTCGACATGATGCAGTGGCTATGTGGTAGTGTTACGGCTATAAACTGAACCAGCATCGCACAGATGGACCAATTCTCTTACGCCAAACTGAGTGAGTTTGCTTTTCTCCGCTTTTAGTAATATTCCAGCAATATCACGACGGGGGACACAAGAAATTGGCTCCACACATTGAAAACCATGTGGGGAATCGAACCCGGGTCTTTCGCCCTGTGTGAACGAACGCTTAACCAATAGACTACCCCACCGCCCCTTTGAACAATTGAAAATGAGAGGTCTAACCACAAAAGGAGTCGGTTTATCACTAGGTGTCACTCAAAACATGTTTGTTTGTTTGTTTGTTCAACACATAAAGATTAGATCTTCAGATCGGGAGTCAGGCTTAAATGATCCATGTCATCGTGTGCAAACTGCGTTCATCGATGTTCATGATGTCAATCACTGGACTGCCTGAACAGACCATCGTCATATAACAGGAATAACATGTAAACAAACAAACAACAAATAAACAAACTTACGATTTGTTTGAGTTGCTGGCATAGAGATGACACACCTTTATGGATGATTAACTTTTGTACGTTAACAATGACGACGTTTCGGTATGGGTGTTTGTACAGTTTTCAAGCATAGTCAAAATAAAGAAGCTGATCATATGCTTGAAGACGGTATAAAAACATACACAGAAACAAGTTGTACCATAAAGGTGTGTCACGTCTAAACAAGCTTACGACATAACCTTACTCGATATCCAGATGGGAACATTAAGAGTTCATAAATATTTATAAAAATCTTTGGAGCGAGTTACAGTCCCTTAAGACAATATCTGTCACAAATAGCATCGTTAAATTAGTTTGAGGAATCCATTCAACATGTGTTTTAAGAATTTCACTTACATAAACACACATGTCAACTGCTGTTGACGGACGTCTGTTATGTACTTAACCGAAGTTTTTATCACTTTGTTCAGGGAAAAGTTCACAATATTCAAGTCTCCTTAAAAACAATTTCTTCTATGGAATCATCACTGAAAAAAAAACATGAAGGATTTTTAGACGAAAACTCCAAACATCATCAATTGTAAAACGTATTGTAAATGGAAAGAAAATGAACAGAAATTTGCTGTCCTTTCATGCTGGAAATTTTAAACAGGAAAAAAGATATAAACCCGGTGAGAAGGACCCCGCAATTTAGAAGTTCACGTATGAATATATAACATGCTTGAGGAAACACAGACAGGCGTTGAAGTGGCCGGCCCAAGGAAAACATCTCTTTAGTACACATGCAAGGATGTCTGAAAAGGCACAACGTTTTTTTAAACTTTAAAAGTGGATTTTAACATCTTCCTGATAAGCACGATGGCCTTCAGTGCGTGAGGATTGTAACAAACGGGAATTGTTTAAGGGAAAGATTTCCCAACAGTTATATGATTAGAATTGTAGATGAGAGAGTAAATATTAGAAACATTTTTCTGATAGTTTATAAGGTTATAGTTTCTTATATCGTAATTTTTATTTTAAAGAAATTACCTTACCATCACGGTGATCTTGCTTATCTGACAATCGCTTTTTTTTGTTTACTGTTGTCTGACGCTCTGTAAATAAATCTGGACCAGATAATCCAGTGATCAATGGCATGAGAAACAATCTTATTAACCGTCGCTGTTACCCCCGCGTTGTACAGCGAAGCCGTTTGCTATATGTGGGTTTAACGGGTGGTACAGTTCCGAGAATAAGAATTACACTAGACATTTACTGATGCGACAACGATGTGATTACTGAGGTCCATGTTGACGGTGTTCAGAAGTCGGGTACAGCATACTGGAGGATGTCAGCAATGCAAAACACACAAAGCATCATTACTATAACAAGAAATATGTCCAGTTTAACATTTGACATCTAAAAATGTCTTCATGAATAATATAATGTCTTCCAAATAATATTTAGCAAGATGTCAGGTGTTTGTGAGAAGGTGAGTAACATTCTGCCACACCATATGCATTCGTTACAAACGCATATAATCGGTACAGAATGTGGTACTTTACACAATTAAACTGTGTGATAATCAGTATATATCGTGCTTCTTTACACCATTAAACTTGCAATAATCGGCACATATTGGGGTACTTTACACAATTAAACTGTGTGATAATCAGTATATATCGTGCTTCTTTACACCATTAAACTTGCAATAATCGGCACATATTGGGGTACTTTACACAATTAAACTGTGTGATAATCAGTATATATCGTGCTTCTTTACACCATTAAACTTGCAATAATCGGCACATATTGGGGTACTTTACACAATTAAACTGTGTGATAATCAGTATATATCGTGCTTCTTTACACCATTAAACTTTGCAATAATCGGCACATATTGGGGTACTTTACACTAATAAACTGTGTGATAATCAGAACACATTGTGTTTCTTTACACTATTAAACTGTGTGATAATAAGAACATATTGTGTTTCTTTACACTTTTAAACTGTGCGATAATCAGTACTTATTGCGGCACTTTGTATTATTAAAATGTATGATAATCAAAACATATGTCGTACTTTACACAATTAAACTGTATGGTAATCAGTACATATTGCCATACTTTAGACAATTAAACCGTGTGATAATCAGTACACATTGTATAATTTTACACTTCATAAACCATGTTATAATCAGAACATATTGTCGTACTTTACACCATTAAACTTCGTAATAATCAGTACATGCTGGGCTTCTACAAAAATGATGGATAAGAGCTTCATAATTCTCTTCATCAGATAATTTAAACAGTTTTATAAAATTTCTGCTTTTTCGTCTTTTCTCTAGCGTTAATGCGACACATCATCAACAAAGCACTATAAGTGCCGAAAGTGCCCGGAAAGATTCCAGTGGGTGTAAATATGAAAACATGAATAATAATTAATCTGAAAATCAATGATGACACCAGGTGTCCGCTCCAGGGGATGAGCATGTGCTGTCCTAGAGGTAGCTCCGTCACCTACACGCTACTGACACACACTTGACACACCTTAACACAGTCTGGATATATTTTGTTATCACTATGAACGCGTTCAGAAGTGGTTTGTTAACGTACCTTAAACCATTTAACACATCCGACTGTATTTAAACACCGAAAGAGCTAACATATCAGAGTGACGCTAAATTTTATTCAGGTGGATAAGTATCTATGTTATTTTGCACACTCATTCTCTAGCGTCTACTTTCACCATCGTCGTTGATGCTTATTCTCCAGCAAGATGAAAAACTCTCAGCTGTTCAAATCCAGCGACTCCATAGACCAAGGAAATTAAATCTAAAGAATTTTAAAAGAGTTAATCCACTTGAACTTATACACATGCTGACAATTTAAGGAGTTTTAACTCAATTGAAGTTCTTGGTTTTTCCGTGTTAACTATTTCAGGAGTTTTAATTCAATTGATTTTGTGCACTTCGTAGCAATTTTAAAGGGTCTTAACTCATGTTTACGTTGCACACAAACCAAATCTTCTAAAAGAATAAAACATTGAAAGAATGGGAGACATTTAACTTCCAGGCATATGTAATATTTATCCTGTGACACCGTAGCGCCGAGATTCCGAGCCCATGGCCGTCATTCAATACACACCCCCACATCTGCACACATCCGTTCGCATCTAGGCTAATGAAAACATACAATGAATGTGGGCAAGGTTAAGCGCTCTTTAGCACATGTATACGTTTGTAGTTCCAACACAGCGAAGGGCTTTACCATTTGTCCTTGTGGTCGGCTAACATAATAGTATGTCATCAACGCCTGTTTATGAGTTACAATCAAAAATTCCACAAACAACGCTGAATGATTCAGTGTGGTTAACATTGCTGTGAGAATGTAATTGTTACTCATAAGATCTAACAATTTTCTCTGGAAGAGTTGATTCTACTTATCATATGTATTTGTTGTTATTGTGTTCACATGTTCCGCCTATATGACGTCAGAATGACGTCACAATAATGTAAGAACATGTGCACTGATCAGTCTTGACATTCGCCTTCAGAGCTATGTTTCTTTTAACGTTAAATGCAATTTGTTTCTGAGGATGTCAATTCATTGGCACTGTCGACTTATATTTAACAGGCACATTAATTTCTCTACATATACTGAGGGAAAGAAATAGGGGATCATATGAAAAAGACACATGTTCCTTTATTTATTTTTTTCTGTTTTTCTGTACAAGCTTTGCATCGCAAGGCTTGTGAAAAATAAATTGGAAAAATAAGGAAACATATGTGCTTTCATGTGATCTCTTGTTTTTTTCCTTCAGTATATTTTAGCACACTGTCTTACGCCTAAGTGAATGGGTGGGCAATATTCAGATGGAGTTAATTAACTTTACTGGTCGTTGCTCATGTTGTTGGTCATTGGATTGTCTGATCCAGATTCGGTTATTTACAGGCGGATGAACTGGAATATTGTGGCGTTAAACAACAAAGAAAGACAAAGGCAAAACATTTACTGATGGTTGATGACACCACATCACGTTTTCCCATGTATTGACAGAGAAACAGACAGTATAAGATCCCAAAGTCCTCTTTGGTACACTCGACGCTTGATCATTTTCACTTTTTAATGAATAATGGAGGGCAAAAGTAGATTTAAAGCTTTGCCCGTGTTTTGGAACTTGATCATACCTTAATACGTAAGTAAGTCAGCTACATGACAACAGTATGTAATAATCGAGTCTGGACCGGAAACTCCAGTGATTTATATCTTGAGCCTCGATCTACACAAATGAGATATGTTGACATCTGTCAGTCTAGTCAGCGAACCTAACCACTCCACCCCTTTGGTGGCCTTTAAAGACAAGCGTGGGTATTAGAAGGTCCAATTCTTACCCGTATCTTAAGTCGAACCGGAGCGGTTACTCACAGAGGTGTGGTATTCTCACGATCATGATAGAAACAGAAATCACAGAAATCATAGAAATCATAGAAATTCGTAGAAATTCGTAGAAATTCACAGAAATCGCCTTGCTGTTTGATTCGGAATGAACGACATCAATCCAATTTATATCTGAAAGATAGTTTGGCGGTCAACGTTGCAGGGGAAATATTTTTTCTTCTAAGAGAGGTGACACGGAATCATATCTTACATGCATGTGAAATACTTAATTTCATTAGTCAATGACGCTTTAACAAATTCCCGTGTCAGCCTATGACCGCTCTACTGAAGAGACAATTGATTGATTAAGTAATGATGCTGTATTTACATAACGATGACTTGTATGATGATGCAGCTGCTATCGCAACATAAAAGGCTACAGTGATTGCGAAGGATTTGATGAATGCTTCCATCCAAGACTACCTAAGCCCTCTGTGTACCTGTCAGTCATTACAGATTAGTGTCTGACACGACCAAACTGTTTGTATAACGACTGATGATAGTCGATCTAGAATATTTACCTATGCTTGCCATTTATGCCCAAAGGTTTCGCCTACTGTTCTTTGGTGTAGACATTTAAAATTTCAAGCCAGCTGCCATTTTGTGGAATTGTTTCCATTGTTAAATGATTTTTCTGCAAAGATTTCTTATGCATGTGGAAAGGGTTTGTCGCATTTTAACGAATTTCAAAAAGAATAGTAACTGTTTGATATTTTGAATCTCAGTTGTTAGATTGGACTACGGAGGAAATGGTACCAGGATTTAATTACGATGTCCGTGACTTCCTGACGTAATCCCCTTTGTGTGCACGAGAAGCCGGGGGAAGGGGGACCGTGCAACCTCATGGGTGGGAAACTTTCGCTTTCGGATACAGGTGATAGGAATCTGGGACGCTGGTGCACACGGTGGTATGCAAATTCCTCCTCTGTCATCAAACAGCCGTGCACTACTTAAAATAACGGCACTTACAACAAATGTCAAGTTTAGAATTGAAATGGAAATACCACCCTGAGTTAGTTTGCAAGCCCGTGTGATACAATGGCGACAGGCCCATCTGTAAACAGTACATCAAGTGAACGCAAGTAGGGTTATGGTAGGAATGGGAGAAGCGTTTTCGGGTTCGACATTATGTCAATTGGGGACCAGGGAAGTTTAGAGTAGATTAGGACGAACAAAACTGCCGGTTGCAGGTGTAAATTGTGTTTATACGTTTTAACGGTTGCGGGTAGCTGACGAAGAAGTTACGGACCGATCCGCTTTGATGTCACACGGTAGGCAAAGGTGTTTGCGTCTACACGTTACATATATTTCATATACATTTAAAAGTTGTAAAGGACAGTTAAAAACGGTAAACGGAGCCCGGTGGTTATGTACACAATGTAGAGTTGGGAGGGGGAGGACTTGACTTGCCTATGCATGTGTCTGTGACGGATACCACCTGTGGACACGGTACGTAGCTCACCTTTTCAAGAACAGCTCGTGTCATCACTGTTTCATACTGATTCATAAAACATATTTATTATATAGTCAGAAATGTATAACCGACTCGACCCGACTCGGGGAGATATTTCTTCAGAATATGAATAGATTATATTGTTCGGTTATATTAATTATGAATAAGAAAATTAAGGGTATTGTCAGGTATAGTTAAGAAATTAAGGACATTGTCAGGTAGAGTTAAGAGAATAGTGAACATATTTTGAAGAGAATAGCACATCGGTAAATTCGCCTTGAATGATACCTTTGAACGAATAACTATCCAGTGCGAATTACTTCATGCCTTTCAAAGTAAATCCTGTTTTTCGGAATGTTGTAAATTTGAATTCAATTTAAAAGGATTATATATGATATCGACATTTGTTTTTACATACATAATTGATAGAAATTACTTTGAGTTATTATATTTATAAACCGGTTTGTTTCGATTTAGCTGTCAATAAGTTTGAATTATTTTTCGACAATTTATTTATTAGACAAAATAATATACTAATGAATAGATGTGGGTGAATTTTACCCTAACTAGTTTCCCATGACCACTGTTGGGCAGTAAATAAACCGGATAAGTTATTACTTTTCAGCTGTCTTGACGTCTAATTTGGGCACTTGGTATCATTCTATCATTATGATACAATTCACCTCTGTTCTGTCTGGCGCAGTATAGAATCGGTTTCAGCTGTGTATCAAGTGTGGTCACTCTTTGGCATTTGTGTTTCAAATATTCAGGACGTAGCAATTGATAAACATCATATTTCCCTGGTTACCAGTTCTCCTACCGATCTCCTTGGACTGATAGCAAATATAGGAATGCCTGACATTACATATGAGGATATATCTATATTACTATTATAATAGTTAATTAATAACATTGTAATATTTAAAAGAAACCAATACTATATGAGAAATTGTATAAAAGCATAGTTTCATTGTTGTTGCGTTGTCATGCCAAAACAAGGACAGATCCAAGGATTCGGTATTGAGGGGATGGCGTTTCATTATGAGGTATACATACCACAATGTGTTTATTTATTTGTAACACGCGGACCGCCTTGTCCTCATTGTTTTCTCAGTGAGACAAGTCGAATGACGTCACAAGAGGACGGGCGGGGAATAAGGAACCCGAAGAGGAACTGACTCCTATGAGTAATGCTGTTTCATATTGTTACATCCCAGAATCCGGGAAGGTCACTTAACACTGACTCGCTCCTTATAGTATATAGGTGACGAATCACTTATGCGGCGTCGATGAAGATGAGGTGGACATGACATTGTAATTCTGAGTGAGTGAGTGAGTGAGTGAAATTTGAACGTCACCTTGGCTTCTAATTCATTACACATTCATAATTCACACTGATATTTTAGAAATGAGGGTTAAGTCAAACTGCCTCTCCACCCTAAGCAGTTTTAGAAAAACGAGACTGTGCAGTCTGATTTAACCTGAAAATTTGCGCTCCCCTACAAAGAAGGAATCGATTTACAAATACATGCCTACACACGTGTGTGATGATATTGTGACAGTTCTTATATATATACGGTCTAATTAAATGTGGGATTAACAAATGATTAATTGATCTTAAATAAGAATTTTTTGCGTTTGTGTAACGTTTGTGATAAATGTCACACGTTTCTTAGTTACCAGGGGGCAGTGGGGTAGCCTTGCATTTAAAGCGTTCGCTCGTCAAGCCGAAAACCCAGGTTCGATTCCCTACATTGTCCATTGCTGATGTCCTCCGCCGAGGATAAACTCACTTATGTACTATCCTTTATTGCATAAGTTGTGATGTGTCTCTTCACTGTCTAATGACTGCTGTGCATGCACTTTTACAGACATTTAAACTTTTTAACAATAGATTGCACACCCCCGTTCACAGCCATTGAAATTTGTTATACCTGAAGGCCCCGAATCAGCAAAACAGGATACAGTCAGCACAAGATCTTAAAGGGGGAGCTGGTAACTGTCATATAACTTCTATTTCCCAATAAATGGTTGACATTCTTGAATGGGTGTTAAATGGGTGTAGTCCCGGCTGGGTATGGTCATGTCAGTAGGTCAAAGACTGCCCAGCCTAAATCGCAATCTGTCCACGCCCGTATGAAAGCTCATCACATCATTATGCATATTCATTGTAATGCTTGCCGCAACTATTTGTAGGACAGTGTAAGGAGTATCCGGGCCGGGCTGTCACGCTTTCACGTCTTCTTGGAATCTATTTTGAGAGTTGAGTACGGGTAGACGAAGAATAAGAATAACACATTTCTAACAGCCATTGATTCGTATCCGTTTCGTAAAGATACAGTCTTGGAATGAAATCTGAAACTAGTTTCACAGATGACTACCGTAAAACGGTTTACGGATTACTCATAAAGGGGGTTGTTGATGAAATATAGCTACTCGAGTTGCATCAGGGGTCCGACTGAAAATGTCGACGACCGTCGGTCACGCAGTTCCGGCTCGATTACAGGATTGCAAATATGTCCTAAATCCATCTCCCCTTTCGGACAGTCTCGCTGCTATTTTCGTACCACGTCCGAAATATACCATGACCACATCGTGACGCGTCCCTGAGTTGAATTTATTGCCATCTGTCACCTCCAAACCCCTAACCGACTACAAAACAGATTAACGAAAGGCGTAGGTTGTTTGAGACAGACATGTATGAACACCTGCCCAACTATCATGATCATAAATTTGAATACACTAACATTTTAAGGGTGATGTTAAAATGATAAAGATATCCACGTGAGCAAATTTGAAATTTGTTAAGCTTAATTAAAAAAACACGAAAACTGGAACCCCTTAATTACATCGTTTGAGAAGGTTCATTTGTACGTCTGGTTTAATCCTTATCGAAGTGAGAGAATGGTTTTACAAAGACACCAGAAATGGACTTCACAACTCTTACCCATGTGAGGAATCAACCAGCCCACTGCCTTCAGCGTGGCGAGCGAACGTTTTAACCACTAGCCTACTCCACCGCCTTAAACCTGAAAGGAACTGTGGTCTAGTGGACAATTTACTACAAATAAATACATGTCATATTTTCTGATGTCTAGTGGAGATGCAATTTATTACGAATGAATATTTTCCGATGTTAGAAATAGCTTAAATTTGGCACCGTTTACTGGAGTAAATACGAATTAATATGGGCCTATCTGTTTTCCATTAATGCAGTCACAGGATGACTATGATATTTTTAAATCTTTAAAATTTGTAAGGTTTAGGTAGGGATTAAATGCCACAAGAATAATTAAAGAAATGCTATTTTGGCAGTAGTGCATCGGTGAAGCTAGCGTTTCACAAGGCTGCCGTTTCTTGACCCCATACAAACACAACTGCGTGCTCCCATACTAAAGGGAGCAATTACATAACATTTGGGCGGAGGTAAAGAGAATATTTGATTTTCTAATGGACTTGCTAATGACTTTATATTTGCTTTAAGCGCAGGTATGTTTGGTGTGGTTATGCAAATAAATTATTTTAAAATTTGAAAAGAAAGTTATTGTAAGTTATGACAACATTAGAGGTAGATCATAGTTAATGCTGTTTATTATATTGATTGTGTTGAAATGAGTCACGGTTGAAATTGTTACGCTTTCTCTTTGATGCTCCTCTGGAATTTATTACCAGGAAACTGTAGTTTCCCTCACGTTTAAATACGTATTGTTCACGCATGAGAGACTTTCACCGAATTCTATATCGCTTACTGTCCACCAATCCTAACTTTCGTAAAAATGACAGAACGCATAAAACAAAAACGTGTTCATCCTTTCAACACATGTTATTGTGTTAGCATAACATGCATATGGTTTATCGTGCCTGGTCCTGTCAAATGTTCACTTCTCTGTTTACAGACAACGAGATTTCGAACACAGACTACAGGACTGGCTACTCGGACTGTGACAATGTGTAAGCATGAGG
This sequence comes from Haliotis asinina, assembly GCF_037392515.1. Taxonomy (NCBI): domain Eukaryota; kingdom Metazoa; phylum Mollusca; class Gastropoda; order Lepetellida; family Haliotidae; genus Haliotis; species Haliotis asinina. The sequence continues at coordinate 16,449,936 of NC_090294.1, read as the reverse complement.
TGATTAACAACGAGCCACGCACAGGAGGGTGGAACTCTGATTGACGTTTACAGCAATGCGTGCCTACGTAAACTGGGACAGGAGACACCCATTGGCTGGGCTGGCTCGGTCTTCACAGTGGGCGTGCCCTGACTCGATGAATTTAACTAATAATTTTGAAAACTTACACCACGACTACAAATAACATCATACCATCTAGCGGTCAATCCCTTTGCCGGACCTATAAAGGGAAAACTGGCTAAATTTATGTCTCATTTAAACTCAAAATATAAAGGAGTGAGGACGTCAATGTTTGTCATATGATCGAACACTCTCCTGAAACCACGATGGACTTGTGACATTTCGAATATTTGTGTTCTTTAAGCAGACACAGAATGAATAGGACTAAACGTGTTTTCCTCTATTTCACCTTCTGGGTGATATTGGCTCTTGGTGCAGTTTTGCTGAACATATTCAACATAGACTGGTCAAAGACAAACATATTCCAAGGAATAATCCTCACCGTGGTGTTAGGCGTACTGCAAGGTTCCGTGCTGGAGTTTCCCGTTATGACAGTGGCAACACTGCTTGTTGGAGGGGATAGACGAGAGAATGACAGGGTTTCGGGAGATCAGTTCACCATCGTCCTCAACTACAACCTCCTCGCCGTCAGCAAAGACGACATCGACGAGTGTCTTCAGACCATGTACGACGCTTACATGGGAAACCTATCTGAGAATGTATGTGCTGTGTTAGTAAGCGCTACGAATTCAGAGGAACTTAAGGCTTATGAATTGGAGGTGAGAGATAATTTCAGAGCAATGGTGTATGATGAACTCTTCAGAGAAGGTTTGAATTATGCCAGTGGGGATAGAGACCTTGTAGACTCTCTTCGGTTAAAACATATCTGGTCGAAGTTTGACGATATGGATCGTAATATTTTCGTAAGGACGTATTTAGATGAAATATGTGATCGTTTTGCTCGTGATTTCATGGTTGTTCACAGAGTGAGTAGGGTCCTGAGGAAATGTGGACAGTACCAAGACTTAATGCTTCTATCTCATGGTGATGATGAGGCATATGCATATACAGATAAAGACTACTATGGAAGGCAAGCCAGGCCATATGGGCAACCTTTGTTTCACGACTCTGAAGATGTGGAGAATATTTTCGGACGTCAGTTTGACTATACCTTGGTCCTTGACGGCGATACGGGTGTTGTAAGGGGATCAGTGTTTCAGTTGCTGGAAATTGCTGCTGCCAACCCCGACAGGGGAATCATACAACCAGCCATAAAACTACATTGTACAAGTACAGACACTATCTTCATGCATTTGGAACGAATGAGACAGGCTATATATGAACCCATGACAAACGCTATTACTGCACTACTGGGCCAGTCGTCCTATTTCGGTAAGGCTTTGATCAGGAACTCTGTTTATATTGAAAACGTCATCGGAACCAGAGACAATCTCATAGAGCGGGTTCCTGTTGATGTTCTCAGCCATGACACCTTTGAGGCAGCCCTTCTCAAACCTCTGTACGCCGGGTCCGTTTACCTTCTGGAGGCGCCTTCCTACAACTACGTGGCTTGGAACATTCGGGAAAGACGGTGGAACAGGGGCGAGGTTCTCTTGTCCATGTACTTTTGGAAAAACGCCATCGGGAAACCAATGCGATGGATCCAGAGGAAACTGCAAGGAGAGAAGTTCAACGCCACCAAACTGAGAACCGAATCTAAACTGGACTTTGTAACGTCGTACATTGCTCACTCCGCCCTGCGGCAGATGTTCATGAAGCCGCTGTTGCTGGCATACATCATCGTTCACTATCAGACGCATCTCCGTTACAGGTACGCCTCAATCATAATCGTCATGTTCCTCGTCCTCGTCTTCCCAAAGTTTGCCACCTGCACCCGAGAAAACTACAAGTTTGTGTTCCTCGAGACCGTCGCCTCCATTCTCCAGTTCACCCCGGAAGCCATGGTGGGATGCGTGCGCATCGTGCGGGCCATTCAGGCCAATATTAGTGCGTCAGTCAAATGGGTTCCTCAAAGAGCCGTGGAGGAAGAATTCAAAAACTCAAACCCATTTATTTCAAGTTTTAAACATTTATGGGGCTATTGTTTATTCGCAGTGGTGTGTGCTGTGCTTGTAGGCTTTTTCGCAAGAGAAGCATTATTGATCCTAGTAATGCTTGTGACTTTGTTCTTTTTACCATTTTACACGGGGTTTACCTCACTTACTCCAGACTTTAAATCATCCAGGAGTGTTATGGAGAAATATAAGGCAAATGTGGAGACAGAAATCAGCACCATTGCACAACCCGACAGCAGGGCGGGTCCTGAAAAATACGTATTTACAAACATTGCTACTACCCTCTCTACTCATCCGGACGCAAATACGCGGTACAAACCTTTCGCATTCCGTGGCCAGTATAACGTTGTGTAAAGACAGAAATCCGTAACCAAACACTGGCCATTTGCAAATAGCATTGACATGGATTCTTTAGAATCCCTATCCATCGGTTCTACGTGTTCACTCTGCTCATCATCGGAACAATTCTGATTTTCGAGGCAACCAAGATCGATTGAGGATGTTCCGTTTGCTCATATTTCTATACAGTCAGTATCATGCTCATTTCATGTTTCCAACGCTGTAAGATTGGACGCTGCAGCTGGTCAAAGTGATATAATGCCATATGCAATAGTCTTGTCTCGAATTATTGTGTCTACGATGTGGTATGCCTGATGTTACTACCTGCTCATGTGGTCAGTGTTTTTTTGTTCATTTGCGCAATGTTCGGTGTTATCGGTGCTTTGTTACTGAAGGTTAAGTACTAAAATATACATGTACATTAGTTTTTAAAACTGGCCATTGGCAGGTGGGTTGATAGGAACATCCGTCCTAAACAACGGTAATATGTTCTTTGAGGACAAGAAAAGAAAACAACATGAATCAAATAAGAAATGAGGTGCCCTAACATTAATGCAAGTGCTTTAGATTAAATGATGGAGAACTCACTGATATATACCACGACAATATGAGGCACTCAGAATTGCAATTCATGTTTTAAAAGTACAAAGGACTTTGGGTCATTTCAACTTCTTTAGCTGTCGTGTAGTACTTACAAATTTGATGGTTTTCTTAACTTTAGAATATCAATTTTATGTGTTGTGTAAATATCTTCCCTAAGGTAAAACTAGTGCAATGTAATACATTGGTATTTTGGCTCCCACGAGCTCAGAATCAAAACTTCAAAACACGATAGACAAGTTACAAATTTAGATTTCACTGTTGCAATAAAGCAAGTTTTATGCGTGACTCCCATGTAAATATGTGATTTATTTATTTTTGAATGTTTTATACATAAGATATTTTTATATTAAACTCATTCAATATATATGTGGGTTGTGTCATTTTATTTCGCCTGGTTATTGTGAGTGTGCAAAAGGTTTAGAGTTTCGTGTAATGTAGAGCGAAGCATAATTGCACATGTTGATATTCAGAACTAGACTTTGACCCAGAATAATATTCTATAAAATATGCTAAATGCGAAGAATTTTTGACATCGACTGCAAATTTGAGAATTCTTGTGACCTTGACCTTATTCCACATTGAAGTCAGCTTTGAACTATCACACCGTACAAGTCACCTTTGTTACATGGTATTCATAATACGTCGGTCACAGTGACCTGATGCTCCGACCTTCACTTTCATAAAGTATCAGCTTTGCCATTAGAATAAGATTTCCACCAGGGTGACACTTATAGAGGTTCGGGATGGTGTGTGTTTGCGTGCGTGCGTGCGTGCGTGCGTGCGTGCGTGTGTGCGTGCGTTGTGTGCGTTGTGTGCGAGCGCGCGCACAAGGCCAGCTATTTCGACATGTGCTTGTTTGATTTAAACATATTTTATTCATTAAGAAAAGGATAGGGCAGAAGTTATCCAGCTTAGAAAAGCCCTCTCCTGATAATTACAAATTTATCTTACAACACACACAAGAGACAGACAAAGGATGGGATATGTACAACAGATGTTAACTAAGAAAGCGATGGTTTGTGGTCAGGACCACACAATCCAGTGACTGACATCATGAATGTCAATCTACGCAGTTGCGATAAGATGCATCATGTTTTCTTTTGTTCGTGTCAACTCGACAGGACTCCAGCTATACGTGGGCGATTTGCAAATAATCAGACCACACAATCCAGTGACTGACATCAGGAACGTAGATCTATAACCGTTTGGATGCGATGCATCATGCATTTTTGTTCGTGTCAAGTCGACAATTCTCCAGCAATATGTAGGCACTCTGAATATATGTAAATAACCAAACCAGGCAGTCCAGTGACTGACATCCTGAGCATGGACCTCCGAACCTGGGGTACAATGACAGGCATAGATCAAGTCAGCACAAATGAACGCCCGGATGCCCTTGGTCGCCACTTTCTACAAGTATGGGTTGCGAAAGACCAGCTCTACGGACCCATCATACCGCAATGGGGACGGCGGGGTAGCCTCGTGGTTGAATCGTTCGCCTGTCACACCGAAGACCAGGCTTTTATTCCCCACATGGATGCAATGTGTATAACATTTATGGCGAATCCTAGTGATATTGCTGGAAAATTGCTAAAATCGGCGTAAACCTATACTCATTCACTCTCTTACTTATTCCACAATGCATTTCAAAATGGTATCTTTTCTCACTCTGCAAACATGGCGTCTCAATAGGCTAGCACTGATCCACTGAACCATCAGCAATATGTCGGACTAAAACACACACACGCGCGCGCACACGCACTGGCAGGCACCGAATGAACTCGGATGTAAATACTTACAGTAACAATTACATCAACAAAGATTATTTTAATATCCTTTTAAGAATCTTTAAGAGAGAAGTTATACTCTGTCATTTGAATGCTGCCCTGTCTGGTACCCATTAACACCAGATGTATTTTCTGACTGTGTAGTTTTTCGGAACAAAATGTATAATATGTAACAAGTAAACCGAAATGGGCAGCATACGTCGTCTCAATTCCCTGCAATTAAAAAGGAGTCAGTTGTATTTTACGTCAGCACGATTAAAGCCATTTTGCCTCGGTTCCCCCATAAAGTGACTCGACGCCCATGTGGCGAGCATCGCCACCTTAACAACAAACGTTTTGTTGTGAAGATCCGGGTTAGAACTGATCTTCAGCAGCCTATTCTTGTCGTAAGAGGCGACTAACGGGTTCAGGTGGTCAGACTTGCTGGCTACCTTAACAACAAACGTTCACATTTAGCATCCATGCGGGGAAACGAAACCGGGGCTTCATCATGAAGAGTGAACGCTGTAGCCACGAGGCTACTCCCACCACACCACTAAATGAATTCGCGAATGGACACCCGGTGCTCGTGAATCGAATATGAATGTGTCATCGTGTCGACTGACATACAGAAAATCAGTGAGTAAAGAGAATTAGAGGTATATCTATCTATCTATCTCTCTCTCTCTCTCTCTCTCTCTCTCTCTCTCTATATATATATATATATATATATATATGTATATATATATATATATATATATATATATATATATATATATATATATAATTTTAACTTTGAATAGAATGTTAAAAATCTGAGCTCGTTCCTTGAGTGATACAACTGAATGAGCAAGTTCAGCAATAGTCCAGCAACATCACAGCGGGGGAAACCAGAAAAGGGCTTCACACTTTGTACCAGTATGGGGAATCTGACCTTGGTCTTCGGCGCGACGAGCGAACGCTTTAACCACTAGGCTATGCCAACTGCTCAGCGAGACAATTGTTCAAGGTCGATGACTAACGCAGAGTTAAAATATATTCATTCGGTTTATAAAGATGCCAGAGATAGCTTGACGGTTCTGCCTTGCCCTGCGGGGGAGGCGCTCTATTCTTGTGTGGTTATTTCTACAGTAATGTCATCGTATAAACTGTCATGTCAAAAGAAGGCTAAAGTGCATCCGTAAAAGTATGGCGCAGTTTATCATTGATATTTTGATTAATAAGCATTTTGACAGGCTGTTGGAAGATGGAATTTAACAATGAAAATGAACCACATGGGCATGTTTGTATAACATGTATTTCGACAAATTGCTATATTCTCCACCAAAAGTGTAAAAACATTGACAAAAAGTATATCGTCTACGTTTAGACTTTTTATGTAATGTGACTTCAAACGGGTTGATTATATAAGAATCAATTCCGATTATTTGTTCCTTGGTGTTGAGATCTGTGTCTTTGTGAATAAATCGTTCTGTAATCACGCCAAAAACACGGGTTCGATTTCCCAAATTGGTACAATTAGAGTGAGTGAATTTAGCTTTACGCCGCACTAAGCAATATTCCAGCTATACAGCGGCGGTCGGTAAATAATCGAGTCTGGACCAGACAATCCATTGATCAACAACATGAACATCGATCTGCGAAACTGGGAACCGATGACATGTGTCAAACAAGTCAGCGAATCTGACCACCCGATCTCGTTAGTCGCCTCTTACGACAAGCATAGTCGCCTTTTATGGTAAGCATGGGTGTTGTACAAGTAGACTGCCCTTAGTTTCTGGATATACATAATTTTGATTGTAACAATGTGAAACTCAAAAAAAGCCCCTGGAGGAACAGGGATTCAGAAAATCTAGACTTAAGTTGTTTCAAAGGCATTTAGAAGTTGGAGGAATCAAACTAAAAATGCTTTATGGATCAACTTCTATATGATACAAGGTCACAACGTTGAAGTTGAACCATAAAGCATTTTTAGTTTAAATCTAGACTTGCTTCATTTACGGCTTAGCATTGCACAGAAGGGAAGGCTAAAGGGAAAACAATATGGTTCAGGGATTGTGAAACTGACTATTGTACAATATGTGAAGCCCATTTCTGATGCTATGGCTTGAATGTTGCTGAAAGCGCTCACCCAGTCGTAACTGAGAATTTATTTCAAGCTAAGAGGTAACATATAGTTATTGAATCAGAGTCAATGTCGTGATATTCATCTCCTTTGCATGGTTAGTGTTGTGTAACGCCGGTCTCATCAATATTCCAGCTATATGACTGCGGTCTCACTTCCTTTCTATGGACGGTGGGGTAGCCTAGTGGTTAAAGCGTTCACTCGCCACGCCGAGGACCCGGGTTCGATTCCCCAGTTGGGTGTAATGAGTGAAGCTCATTTCTGGTGTCCCCCGTCGTGATATTGCTGGAATATTGCTTTTAAAGAGTGGCTTGAAACCATACTCACTCACTAATTTTTGTGGAATCCGGGGTGGCTGGGTGAGTTAAACGACCACTGACGTGTGTGTAGGCGATTGTGTGAGGGCGTGGCTTCGAATCCCGGATTGGATTTAACCCAATTAAAGTACAATAATCTGTACTTTACAAAGAAAGTATAATCCCAAATATGAAATAAGTTACATCTAATCACTTTCTAATTGGCATTGTGTATTCATATTACTGTGGCTAGTCTAATGGTTAAAGCGTCTGCATGTTACGCTGAAGACCCGGGTTCGATTCCTCACATGGATAGAAAGCGTGAAGTCTATTTCCGGCGTTCCCTGCCATGATATTGCGGGAATGTTGTTAAAAGCGGCGTAAAATCACACTCACAGATACTCACGTTACTGTGTTGTTTTCGCACCTGGCCTATTTCTCTGTGTGGCGTGTTACAGTAGAGACTTATTCAATAACACTTCAACCGAACTTCTGTGGAAAAGCAGAATGTTAGTTGCTCAATTCTCAAACAAACAAACGACACTGCCATTACTGTTCTGCTGATGGATTGAGTCGTCTGCGACAGTCTAGGGGAGGTAACTCTTATTGACCGCTCATGTAAGTTTAAGGCTTCTGAAGAAAGCAGGACAGAGGAGTTTATCTTTATCAAGAACCCAACAACAGCACTGTGGGGAACACCAGAATAGGCTTCATACATGGCAATCATGTGGGGAATTGTACCTTGGTCTTCGATGTGACGAGCGAAAGCCACTATAGGCTACTCCACCGCACTCTTGACACAGAAATAAAATAAACAGTTCATAAAAACAATCCAGGATATTTCGAGAAAAGTCTTTGTTTTATACATTCACTGTGTATTATTTATTTAACACTATTGCATTGTTAAATCAGTTGTTTACAAGTAGGATCTTCTGGCGAGAACAGGTTAGTGTAGGATTTTAAAATCGTATAACTGTTTATATTTTAATATCTGTGAATTATTTTTGATTTGATCAGGTCGAAACATTTCGGGGTTTTGTTGTGTTTGGTTCTCAGTATTTCTTTGAGTTAAATTTCAAATAAGCCAAAACAGTTCAACTAAATCGGGGTTAGAACTGATCTTTGACAAAAGACGACTGCGCAAACGATAAGGGGCGAGTGACTTTAGTTTTACGCCGCACAATGAAGTGATCGAAAGAATGTCGATACGATGCTGCTCATGCTGTTTATCACTGGATTGTCTGGTCCAGACTCGATTATTTACAGACCGCCGCCATATAGCTGGAATATTGCTGAGTGCGGCGTAAAACTAAAGTCACTCACTCAAGGTCAATTCCAGAAATACTCACATTTATCTCAAAACTAACGATATCGAATCAGTGATAAAATTCCACAAAGGGACAATCCGTTTTCCCAGTCGATATGGAGATTGGCTTAACAGGATTCTATAGGCTTCCTTATTGTATGGCATGCTCGTGACACGGATCCAGAGATTCCTCCGACAGTGGAATGCTATAATGCTACTATCTTGACACCAATTTCGTTGACTTTCTGTTAAGAACAGAGTGAGTTTGTGAATCTAGTTTTCCGCCGCTATTAAGCAATATTCCAGCAATATCACGGCCATGTATGCAGCGTGCGAAACAGCCACTGGCCTGCCTGTCAGTGTCTAGTAAATTTCCAGTCGAACCGGCAAACCACAGTCACTGGCCCGACTGGTTAGTGAATGTTTATGTATGTACGTATGTACGTATGTACGTACGTATGTATGTACGTATGTACGTATGTACGTACGTATGTATGTATGTGTATGTGTTTATATGTACATGTGTATATATATATATATATATATATATATATGTGTGTGTGTGTGTGTGTGTGTGTGTGTGTGTGTGTGTGTGTCTGTCTGTCTGTCTGTCTGTGTGTGTCTGTCTGTGTGTGTGTCTGTGTGTGTGTAGCACTTCTTCCCATGTTCTCGTTTTAGCCGCACTTCCGCACTCGTTAACATTCCAGGTAAAGCATGACGTCGCTCTGTAATTTAATGCCGGAACCGGGAAACCAGGTGAGAAGTATTAATTCTGTTTGTTGTCAGGCGTATCTCTCAGCATTTCCCCAGCTAAATGACGGCAGTCTGAAAATAGTGGAGTCTCCACCAGACAGTCCCCTGATGACATCATAATAACTGATTGGGATACGATGACATGGGTCAGCCAAATCGGCAAGCTCGACCACCCACTCTCGTTAGTCGCCTCTCACGACGACCATTGGTTACTGAAGATCACTTCTAACCCGTATCTATCGGGTGCTGCGAATTTACATCTTTTACCCGTGTGTGTGCGCTCATTACGAAGTTATGTTTGTTACCGTCAAACTGTGCCTTGCTGTTTCGAACATCAAATTACACAAGCCATTACGATTCAATTTCAAGGCATGTATGATTGTTTGTTTACTGATGCCATGCCTAACAATGTCTGTAAGACTGCGATCTGAATCAGACAATCAAGTGTGTCATTCTACGCCGTTTGGATAACATGAGAGCAAACCTGACCACCCGATCCCATAAACCGCCGTTTACAGAGAGCGTGGTTCGCTGAATGTCAATTCTAACCAGGATTTACAGGGGTTCAGATTCAGTCTGGACCAGATAATCCAGTGATAGACATTATCGATATCAGTCTACGAAAATGAGATACGATGACATGCATCAGCCAAGTCAGCCGTCCTGACCACCTGTCACCATAGTCGCATATTTGCTGATTATTGCAATTCTAACCATGGGCTTCTTTCACGAAGCAACCTTTTACTAAGGTTAACCTTAACTCCCATTCTTTAACATGGCACTAGGATCACCTTAGTGACGTACGATCAACTTAGTGTTTCGTGAAAGAAGGCCCAGATCTTCAGGGGTATAATTATCGAAACAACGTAGTAATAGGAATATGTTCTAAAGGTGTACCTTTACTCTATCATGAAGTCAATCTGCCGTGTATAATTAGAACAGAATGGTAATATGTGTGCGGACATAGTCACCATAATATTTAGAGAATATTAACATAAACAATGAGACTGGAAAATGGTTTCATTAAACAGTTACAATGGACACTGTTTAGTAAATTTGGTTTTGTTTTATTGTTGTATTTTATGTTTGTTGTTAAACGCCATGCTCATTTGGATTGTCTGGTCCAGGCTCGATTATTCATACCGCAGCGCTGCAACGTTGCTGGATGCGGCGTTAAGCAGCCAACCATATAACTGGAACATACAAATGGAACATTGCTGAGTACGGCGTGTAGCAACCAAATAACCAACCAAACTACTATATAATGACGATTTGTAAATAACAGAGATTGGACAAGACAATCTAGTGATTGACATCATGGTCATCGGCCGAAACAATGCCAGGCTTTAACCAATCAGCTAAGATGACGACATGGATAGTACAGGGTGTGGAGATTACTTCTAACTCGGATCTTCATGCGTCATCACGTTGATATCAAATCCGGTTTAAGTAATACTGGTCATCCATGAGGAAACACACACCAAACATATGGAAACACTTAAATATGCTTTTCCGTTTAGTTGCCGGTTTCACATGGTCATTGTTTGCAGGCGGAGTTTTACCGGTTCCGATGAGCGATTCTTCATCTTCAGAAATGATTGTACGTCTTGTGGGCGTCATGTTTGGAGTCAAGCACGTGATTCCCGTGTAAAATGGCAGCACAAACAGGGAACAAAGCATAAATAACATGAACATTCCGTCCGTGAAATATATCACTACCAAAGCAACAAGAATTAACGACACCAATGAATACCCCCATAAGTGCTTCCATGCTGACAAAAATGGGTTGGAGGATTTAAATTCTTCTTCCACGGCCCTTTGAGGTATCCAATGTACGTTGGCGGTAATATTGGCCTGAATGGCCCGCACGATGCGCACGCATCCCACCATGGCTTCCGGGGTGAACTGGAGAATGGAGGCGACGGTCTCGAGGAACACAAACTTGTAGTTTTCTCGGGTGCAGGTGGCAAACTTTGGGAAGACGAGGACGAGGAACATGACGATGATGATTGAGGCGTACCTGTAACGGAGATGTGTTTGATAGTGAATGACAATGAATGCCAGCAACAACGGCTTCATGAACATCTGCCGCAGGGCGGAGTGAGCAATATACGACGTTACAAAGTCCAGTTTAGATTCGGTTCTCAGTTTAGTGGCGTTGAACTTCTCTCCTTGCAGTTTCCTCTGGATCCATCGCATTGGTTTCCCGATGGTGTTTTTCCAAAAGTACATGGACAAGAGAACCTCGCCCCTGTTCCACCGTCTTTCCCGAATGTTCCAAGCCACGTAGTTGTAGGAAGGCGCCTCCAGCAGGTAAACGGACCCGGCGTACAGAGGTTTGAGAAGGGCTGCCTCAAAGGTGTCATGGCTGAGAACATCAACAGGAACCCGCTCTATGAGATTGTCCCTGGTTCCGATGACGTTTTCAATATAAATAGAGTTCCTGATCAAAGCTTTACCGAAATAAGATGACTGGCCCAACAAATCCGTCACGGCGTTTGTCATAGGTTCATATATATCTTGTCTTGTTTGTTCTAGATTCATAAACAATGTGTCCGTGAGTGAACAATGTAGTTTTATGGCTGGTTGTATGATCCCCCGTTCAGGATGTGCAGCTGCTATTTGTAGCAATCTTAAAGCAAATCCAGGCTCTATCATTGTGTCGCTGTCCAACACGAATGTGTAATCAAAATGACGATCGTATATATTCTTCGTATCCTCAGAGTCATGAAATAATGGCTCACGAGGTGGTCTTGCGCATGTGCCATAATACTCAACATCGGTGTACGTATATGCCTCGTTATCCCCATTCGATAGAAGCATTAAGTCCTGATATTGACCACATTTCTTCAGAACTCTGTTAACCCTATGTATCACCATAAAATTACGCGCAAAGTGGTGGCAAATATCCTCCAAATACGTTCGTCTAAAATCACCTGTGTCTATATCGTCATATTTCGACCAGATGTGCTGCAAGCGCTGGGAATCTATCAAGTCTCTACTACCACTTGCATATTTTATACCTTCCCAGAAAAGTTTACTGTACACCAAAGCCCTGAAATTATCTCTCACCTCCAGCTCGTAAGCTTTAAGTTCCTCCGAACTGGTGGCGCTCACTAACACAGCACATACATTCTCAGACAAGTTTCCCATGTAGGCATCGTACATGGTCTGAAGACACTCGTCGATGTCGTCTTTGCTGACTGCGAGGAGGTTGTAGTTGAGGACTAAGGAGAGGTGGTCTGCGGAGGCACAGTTATTTTCCCGTCGGTTGCCTCCAAGAATGAGCGTGGCTAACGTCATCACTGGGAACTCCATCACGGAACCTTGCAGTACACCTACCACCAATATAATGAATATTCCTCGTGGGGTAGAGGTTTTTGCCCAGTCGATGTTTAAAATGTTTAAGACTACACCACACAATGCAAGCAATATCCACGATCCAAAGAATCCATATATTCGTAAGCGTGTAGTCATTTTCGCTCATTTCATTCAACCAAATGAATTCCTTTCCATTTACATAACTTTGACACAGGCGTCATTGCACGGAGGTATTTTGAGTAGCCTTTTCCTGATGTTCAACGACGTCCTGAGATAAAGGTTGTATCGCCCCGACCTGTAGAAACTACTGTATCGCCATCCTGAGGTAGTACAACAGCAGATTTCCTCGGTGAATTTCTTCTGAATAGTTGAAAGCATTGCAATCCTGACCGGGAAATAAACAAATAAAAACACCATACACATGTTATTTAACAATACTTTTACGAATATTATATAACTAGTAATGAGAATGATTACTGAGGCTAATATTGAAAGGATGAGCATAATATCAGTAACAGAAACCATTGTGAAAAAAAGATAAATAAAATATTCCAACACCGTTTCGAAGCAAATTAGATTACATGAAATGCTACCTTTGAGATAAACATACACATGCGAATCTGCAAGACACGGCTGCTCAGATGTGATAAAAATTGCAATTGCTTTTTGAATCAGAAAATTTTAGAAATAACGGATTGAACTTACTGTGCATTGCATATCTGTAAGTGCAGACTCAACATGTATGAATGATAAGGTGGAGTTCCAGTTTTCTATTATCACAGAAATATGCACTTTCACATTCACGTACTTCAGGGTAAGTGGTGTAAAGTACAGTTTACATGACAGTGTGATATTATTAAGTGTAGCAGGCACGTCAGTCAAGGACAACTAAGACAGTACAACACTCTGTGATGGAATTATCACTGAACTATTTTGATGTTTAACAATGTTCATGTGGATAATAGACGCAATCAAGGGGAAATTAGGAGGACGTACAGGCTCGTGTTTCTGAACATAAACAGTACGAGTCTGCAACGTTCGGATACAACCGCCCATGACTATATATAGAATGAATCTTGTGAGAGGGGAATATTTTTTTTCTAAATACCCGTAAAGAGAGAGAGAGAAGGGGGCGGGGCAGAGAGAGAGGGAAGGTAGCGTGCGTGTGCGTGTATGAGAGCGAGAGAGAGACAGAGAGAGAGAGAGAGACAGACAGACAGACAGACAGAGACAGAGAGAGAAATACAACAAATACATTATGTTCAATGAGTTTCGGTATTTTAATGTATTTATGTATGCCACAGTTGGCAATCACACAACTGATATATCTCCAATTCCTCAGATGACGATTCATAAGGTTCTCAAGCATCATTTTACAATGTTTTTAAAAAATAATTATGAATTATGTTAAGTAATGTAAATAAAAACATTGTGCCGATTACGATTAGGAATCAATATTGTTCCAATTAGGAGCATTAGAGCGTGTTTTCGACAAGACTTCTTCAAAGATCTGCAATGTATGCGTTGTGTTTCATAGCACAACATGAATGAATAGCTAACTAGTACAGCAGTTAATGCTGTTCTTGTATTGTTTATGGACAATTAATCCTGTGAGGTTAAATTACAATTGAATCTTTCAAGAATTATTTAGTCCACCCAGGACGATCCAGGTTAAAATTGGTCTTCAGCAACCCATGCACGTCTTAAGAGGAGACTAGTGTCAATCGGGTGGTGAGACTCGCTGCCTTGGTTGACACATGTCATCGTATCCCAGTTGTGTACAACGATGTTCATGTTCTTAGTCACTGGATTGTCTGGCCCATTATTTACAAAGCTTCGTCATACAGCAGGAGTGGGTTAAACAACAGTATAGCCCAAAACCTACGCAATGAAAATATTTAGACCGCATGATATCACTGGATTGTGTGGAAGCGATGTTTTCGGTGATTCAGACCAATAAAAAGAACTACCTATTCAAAAGTCCGATGTTTCATCTCTTCAAGGTATAAATCAAAATAGTGTGCCAGTTATACTTCCCATCACTATTGGCGATTTTCAAATAGAACAATGTCTTCATGTTTTTGCATCTCCAGTGCTTTTTTGGCTTTGATTTCATGAGACTGTCGTGAATTTTCAATCTTATAATTTGGCTATTTATAAAGGTTACCACGTCTTGCTGGTAAACCCAACCCCAACCCCCACCGCACCCCACCCCACAATATCCCCAGGGAGTCCTGCTCCATAATTCCTTCAATTCCTTCCCAACCAAATATAGAAAAGTACCAAACTTTCACAGATTAGTATCGACTGGTCAAAAATTGGAATACTACCAAATCTCCGTTATGCTATCAGTCCGCTGAGTGAGTGAGTGAGTGAGTGAGTGAGTGAGTGAGTGAGTGAGTGAGTGAGTGAGTTTCAGCAATATTCCAGATATATAACGGCAATCTGTCAATAAATTAATCGATCGTCAACATGTGTCAACTAGTTCAATGAACCTGACCATCCGATCCCGTTAGTCGCCTCTTACTACAAGCATGGATTACTGAAGACCAATTGCAAACCGGATTTTGCAAACCGGATTTTGCACAGGACCTGTACGGAGAATGCGCATCGAATTCAGATATGATTAGAGACATTACAGCTCCCACTGCTCAACTATTCACTCCAACATTAAATGTCACCATGGATTTACCGGAATTCTTTTTCAGAGTGAAACGAATTCGAGCGTTTACAATACTCAGTGAAAAACGAAATGTTATCTGATTCATTGGAGAAATGCACTGTACAAGTGGTACAGATGATTACGATCACAAATGGCAGTGGTAGACTATTCATGAAAGTTCCACATGCACTGCTGAAACTCTAAAGAAAATCCTCTAGCCTTATCCAAATCATGTTTTCGAACATGACACCAAAATTCTCCGAAGTGCACAAACAATATTCCATATCATGATGCTAAAGCGTTACTTCTTTTACAATCCTCATCTTCTTTGGCAACGTATTCAGCTGCTGTATCAACTAAACCGACAACTCCAGCTCCGGTAAATGCATCCACAGCATGTAAGCTCAAATAGGAAGTTACACCGGAAGCATTTGCTTCTGTTCCTCAAAATGAACTTGGAAAATCGACATCAGCCTCTTGATGTTATCCAAGAGCAGCAATTGCCTGAACATGCATCTGAGATTAAATCGCGCTCAGCTGTGGAAAAGCAAAAATGCAACTGAGAAGAAAAGTCAGCTCCTTCCAGCACTTGGATGTACCTTCTTCATTTTAAACTGTTGTTGAGGTTCACAGTTCGTTTGAACCTCTTGACATGGAGGTCACTCCTTTGCTGTTTGTGGAAGGTAGTGGACTCCATCCCGATCTCCAAATGAGTCCGCATGAGGAGCTCACAAGGTATCATACTGTGAACTTGCGTAGGACCACGCCTGCAGCCTTTTAATCACGGTGAATTTGTCTCTCAGGTGATACTTCTCTCTACAGTCTACACTTGGATAATTCAAACTTTCAGCCAACGATAATAAGTCTCCTCATAATTTGGCAATTCCAAAAGACCACTGAACATAGCTGCAGCAAATTATGCCCCACGTGACCAATCGGAAGCAATTGTCCCGCGTTACTTCATAGTAAATTCGGAAATCGAGCCAAACACACACAAAGAGGCAGGGATCCATACGAACTCTACATTTTTGTCGTTAAATCAATCCTGAGTGTTATTTTTTTGCTATTTCGTTTAGGCTGGTGGTGTTTTTTTTTGTGTGTTTCGTTTTTGTTTGGTATTTTTTTAGATATGTGTGTGTGTTTGTGTGTGTTTGTGTGTGTTTGTGTGTGTGTGTGTGTGTGTGTGTGTTTGTGTGTTTGTGTGTGTGTGTGTGTGTGTGTGGATATGGATATGGATTATGTCTGTGGTGACGGGTGGTGACGGGAGGTGACGGGGAAAGCTATTCCACAACATGAGAGCACCACATCTCACCTGTCATAGTAGGAACTTGGAAGAACTGCTTTCAGTTGGAATGCTTTTGACACGCATCCTCCTCGAAACATTTCGCCCGCAAGCATTATCTCTACAGAAAATTAATACAATCCTGTCGTAAGAATGAGACTTAGGATATGACTGAAGTGTCTTTTTGTGACTAGGTTATAAAGGAGTAAGAAAAATGACGATATCTAATGTGAAGAAATAATTACAATAAGGATAGGGGTATTTATCGGAAACTAACACCTCTGAAACTCGAATTTAGTCTCCACTATTCAAAAGTCCGACTGACAAGGGTAGTATTGCTCATATACTTCATACTGACAGTCTCTGTGATTCATTACAACAGTGGTGTTGGCGTAGTACAAGTGGTTAAGGCGTTTGGTCGTCACCCCGAAAACCGGGGTTCGATTCCCAACGTGCACAATGTTTGAAGCCCATTTCTGGTGACCCCTACTCGCGACATTGCTGGAATGTTGGTAAAAGCGGCGGAAAACTATAATCAGTCACTCACTCATTACAACATAAAAATATATGAATTCCTTGTAATATCGCCATCTTTGTGTCGTTGATCTCCCGAACACTGGCTTGATAAATAATGATTTTAGTTTGAGTCAAAACCAAAATGATGAGTAGTCTGTCATGAAATGCTTAAAGTGAACTGGACGCTTTGAAATCATAATTGTGTTCAAGAGGGGGTCTTATTGCTCCCTCCCTGTATCCCGATCATCTGACTACCATCCCTTTGTGCAACCAAATCTTGTTAGCCGGATCCAAGGAGCATGGATTATTATTGAGGACCAATGTAAACGCAATCTTCATGAAGCTATCAATAACTTGGTTGATTTCTTGATTAATGCAGCACTCGGCAATATTCCAGTTATATGGCGGCACGTTTTAAATAATCGAGTCTTGTCCAGACAATCCAGTGATCAACAGCATGAGCATCAATACTCGCAGTTGGGATACGATGACATGAGTCAACCAAGTCAACCCGATTCCAACAGTGCCCTCTTACAAGCACAGGTTACTGAAGACCTGTCCTACCTGAATCATCAAGAGAATGACTAAATGTATAATTATGATGAAGGAAAGATCATAAACAAAGGCAAATCATTAAAACATGAATGCAACAGTTTTATTAATTCTCTCCATTAACATACAGTCTTAAACAATAGCATCCAATATATTCCTTAACAAAGTATCAAGCCACTTTTAACAATTGCCAAGAAACCCTCGCCTACTTCTGAGAATACACATTGGACAATTGCAACATCTTCCACACTGTCATAATAATTGACATATAATCACGTTCACATGTTTACATGAAATATTCAGTGTTTTGTTATTGTACATAGCACACAAAAACAATGACATGAATCAAAATCTGGTCTTTTAAGATGGCACGGACTGAAAAAAAGAGCTTGGCAATTACTTAAAACGTCAGTGTATAGAGATCATGTATTACATTTCTAAACCAAATAGGAAGTGACTGACGTTTAAAGACATTTATTGAGACTTCCGTGGCTACATAAAGAGAGGCGCTCATGGTCATATACCTGAGGAGCTAACGTTTGTTTGTTTGCCTGCCAGTCTGTTTGATGTTTAACGCCACACTCAGCAATATTTCAGCTATATTGCCGCGTTTGTGAGTATGAAGTGTGAGCCAGACAATCTAGTGACTGACATGAACGTTCATCTTGTAATTTGAATGTGGCGATCATGGTCCGAGTCTGACAATCTGACCACATGATCTTATTATTCGTTTCTCACGACAAGCATGAGTTACGGAACACCAACTGTATCATGGCATTGAGGAGAACACAATATAAGCTTATGAAAAGTTTTTACACGCTTTGCATTTTCTGAGAATACATAACTGATACACTGCACCAGAAATCGCCTGGACCTTCAGTGAGTTTTACATTCAGCAATATTCCAGCTATAAGGAGGCGGTCTGTAAATAATAGAGTCTGGACTAGACAATCCAGTGATCAACAGCATCAATATATGCAACAGGGTGTAACCCAAGTCAGCTTGTCTGAAACTAACCACCGTTTGTCACTTCTTCCGACAAGCATTGGTTGCTGGAGGTGATTTTTAGGGTTAGGACTTGTATCTTCACGGAATCAGTGTTTTAACATTTTTAGTGGAGGATTAGTCTTGGCTACCCAGCCACCATACAGCTATAAACATACCTCCATTGAGAACATCTTCATGTATTAATAATGAACACTGTATACATGGTTTGGTCTTACAAAGTTAGATATGGCTGCCAGACAGTGCTGTGTGAGAAGGTGTATCTCCTCCTCCGACATTCAAGCTATATTAGAGTAGCCTGTAAGTAATCAGTGGACCAGACGATCCTGTGACTGATATCATGAACACACAGTCGGGATTGGATCATGTACCATTAACCAACCCACGAGGTCTTACCATAGTATCCATTATGTCACTCACTGCAAGGTGTAACCTGTCCAAGGGACCTTTTCTAACTCTCATTTCCATCAGAGTGAGTATAATTTTATGCCACACTCAGCAATATTCTGGCTATATGGCCGTGCTCTGAGTCAGAGAAAGGTAATCCAGTGATTAATAAATTGACCATCACTCTATGCTAATGGGATATGATGACATGTGTTAACCAAGTCAGTCAGCCTGTCCAACCTCCTTTTACATCCAACATCCAATGTCCTTTTACATAGGACAATCATGGGTTGCTGAAGATCATTTCTAGCCTGGACCTTCATGGGTCCAGTCCCAACAGGGGCCATCAGAGAGTGGTATTTCACTCAAATCTTGCAAGTTACCACTGGCAACATCTTTGGCATACATAACAACAAGATTCTAAAAATATACTTATCACCAACTTGAATATCACACAAACAACCTTCTATTTCAGGCAAATATCTCAAAACACAATGCTTTAATGACTAGATTCTGCAGACATGCAAGGTATATTTTTACAATTCTTTCCTATTTCCGTGAGACACTAAAAACTTTATCCTCATTGGACATGTAATGAAACGATTGTTTTTGACTTTCCATGACATTATACATTGTATTAAAATACGCAAGAAATGTTGAATCAATGACTGACACTGAAACTGTTGTCAGGGATGGTTGGTTGATGAAAGAAATATCATTATTACTTTGGTTACATAAATACACAATAATAAACAAAACAGACCTTGTAACCATGTTCTGTGTTTGATTGGAAGTTTCCACACACACAATTACATAAATATATCAAAAATCATAATATTTTTAATTTGCTTGCAGAAGGCTCTTTGATTAACAGAACTATTTTAAATATTCTTCAATACACACTAAAATGTTTTCCTCTGAACTGAACTAAAACTGTTTTTATCATATACTATTAACAAAAAAGTAGGGGATATTGGATTTACAAGATTGATAACATGTAAACAATGAATCCAAGGAGGAAACAGATGATGAAGAGAAATTAAGGGAAAATGTGACAATAAACAGCAGAAGCTGTCAAACCCGGCATCTGTCTAATTCAGCAAGTTGTCAACACTGGCATAAAATCCAAATACCTTTCGTGGCTTGTCCATTTATCATCACATTGTCTAAAGCAGATTATTTCCTCAGTCCCAACGAGTGCCGGATTAG
This sequence comes from Haliotis asinina, assembly GCF_037392515.1. Classification (NCBI taxonomy): domain Eukaryota; kingdom Metazoa; phylum Mollusca; class Gastropoda; order Lepetellida; family Haliotidae; genus Haliotis; species Haliotis asinina. The sequence goes on along the minus strand of NC_090294.1, from coordinate 16,429,739 downwards.
ACATCTTCCACTGTATTCCATGTCTGTTGAAATGTTTCAACTGTATTGATATATATTGCTTTTTCTCATACGCATTGACAGTGGCGAGTGGAACATGGAATATCCCCAACTTTTTTGGAATGGTCTATAATGTCTCTTTAAGTCATCCAGCATATGCAGCCAGCATCAGTTTCCATCACATTCAAGTAATTTAATTTTTTTTTAAAAGTAGACACATGGATTCCAAACTCCTCTCAGGAGATGGAAGTAAATAGGATTGTTTTACCAGAGACAAAGGGTGTGTTTTGAAAAATAATGTTACCCACCGGGACTAAAACAATGTTGCAGATAAGATTACTCCACTGACCCTTGAATTCTGGTGCCCACTATATTCTTTTTAAGTGGTGTGAATAAAATAAGCTTTCAGGCACCATAGTTTTTTTTTGGCACTGATGGACAGATGACATCCATCATTCTGATGACCACAAGTTTGATTGTATAAACAATTACACATTGACAAAGGTGTCATTAGTTTGTGCTTTACTTACACCAATTTTAGAGAGATGTAATTAGGACCACAACATTTTTTTCATACTCAGTGTTAAAATATACAAATGATATATATTTTCAAACTACCTGTGTCAAATGAGGACAAATTATACTGACAAGATGTCTAAGCTCTACATTAATGACTTCATCACAATATGCCTGAAAAATGCCTGTGAGGTACAATTGTAATTCATTCACTCTTTGACTTTAGGTGTATGTGTTGTTATTCTTGGTTGGAAAATAATTATTTTAATCCTTAATCAGCAACATGTTTCAAAAACATAATAATGTCCAAACTCCTGCTTCAGTTTGCAAAAACAATAAATATGTTCCACAACAAATTATTCTTTTTCATGCAACTTGAGACCAGTTGTTTAAGAGCCAGTACATTTTATTTGAACTAGTAGCAAATATAGTGAAGGAACAGGAAAGAGGCAGTTTTTCTGCTCTTTACAGATTCTAATAAGGCAACAAATAACTAAAACGAAAGGTCATGGGGTTATTCATTGCACACACCTCTATTTAAAGTATAAGAAAAAAGTATATATTGAAAAATAGTTATAACTGGTTTTAGTCAAATATGATGCACTGATGGTCCTATGGTCAGAATGGCTAATGTACATACATAAGCTAACTGGAGTTATCTCCCTTCAACTAGTTGGTTTCCTATTACTAAATGGCAAGAAACACATTATTGTTTGGATGTTTGTGTTGGTATGGACGGATATTTGGTAATAAACATGGACAAAGCTAAGTGACATACAAAATCTAGTCAAACAGATAATTCTGATATGGAAATATTTTAATTTCCCTCAGCAACTAAAGTATCTGGAGCATAAGCATTACCAAAATCAAATACAGGAAGTACCTCCATGTTTTATCAAAAGTCATACAGTTTCTCATGATGAAATATTATGTTAATAAGTGATAAAATATAATTTTTTGCACATATATAAAATGACAGGTATGAGGAGAATATGATACACAACTCAGTCATTAACAGGAAAGAGAAACACTATTGGAATAAATATAATTTCTGTTCCCGTAAGCAATATTCTGACCAGTGTTACAGAAATACACAACAAAACAATTCCGATGGAAATCATCTGGAGTGTTCTCAATAAAACATGTGTACACTTTCCAACCACCGACCATGGTATTAATCATATTGATATATAAGGAAGGATAACAATATATGGATAAACAACGTCTAGATTACAGTGGGGATGATTTTTCGGTGAAGGTTCATATCAAGCAGACGATGAGTGAGTGAGTGTATTTAGTTTTGCATCACTTTTTGCAATATTCCAGCAATGTCATTGTGGGGCACCAGAAATGGGCTTCCTACATTGTACTCATGTTTGGAATCGAACACGGGTCTTCAGAGTGCAAGTGATAAACTTAGGCAATGTCTGGCTATTGTTGCTGGATTCCCTAAGCCATTGTAGTCCTAATCCCCGACTGAAGTGTACAAATATCTCACATTTGCATATATGCTTCTTCATTATCATGCTTCTTTATCCCTCCTTTGCTTGATAACGGTCTTCGAGCCTACACCAAAATGTCACAAAGTTGTTTGTCCATATAGTTATCCTTCCTACCTCTTCCAAGTTCTTAAAGAAGATTAAAATATAAATTGAATTTTACCACAATAAAAACAAACATTTCTTAATATCAGGTACAGAATACAGGATTACATTCGATTAATGATTCTACAAAACAAATAATATCTTTTTCATGACCTATGATAAGTCGTAATATTGTTTCGAACATGTAAATGAACTGTACCATGTTGTAACACATACAGAGTTATCATGTGTTCCTGTAGATATCTCAACCGAAACCCACATAAAATTAAAAAAAGGGATCACATGAATGTACGAGTGTTCCTTTATTTTTTTTCCCAGGTTTCTTCACAAACTTTGTCTCACGCAATGAAGAAACCTGACAAAAATTAGGAACACTTGTGCTTACATGTGATTCTTTACTTTTTTCTCCTCAGTATATATTCATGTATTTATTGATGAATACAAACTGGCTGAAATCAGTGACGTATCACTGTATTTATGTATATTTCAAGCTATTATGACGTACCCTGATGAAAGACTAATGACACCTGATATTCATTCACATCTTATGCAACATGCATGTATATGAACTGTCAATGTACATATGACACAGCTAGACTGACAACAGCCTTCATTTCACCATAATAAATGATGCGAAGAAAATAACAAAAAAGTGACTTCTAAAATCTTGCATTATCACACACATTTGACTATGTTTTTATCTTTAGGTGCAACATCAGATTTCAGTTAAAAATGTCTGTCCTATTTTTATCAAAACTATAACACTATCTCTATACCAATCACTATTTGACAATGTCAGGCATTTATAAAAAATGACATCATAATCAAATGACATCACTAATCTCTGTCATAAAAAGTTTCTGCCACCTGTACTGTTAACACTTAAGTCACCGTGTCTACAAACTACAATTGGAAGACTGATTTGAGATGACTTTTAAAATCTCTGTCTGGTGTAAATATTAATTCTCATCATTTTGTATTTTTATAAAAAAGCAACCTATTTATATTTCTTTCTACACATTATATTTCAGGAGAATTCATTGGATATTTGTACACATCTCAACACAAGAGACTGATCCTTCTGACATCTGACTTGCATAACTCTTGATACTTAAAAGACTTCAGGAAAACTGTATAAAACTCTAAAAGATGAAAAACATTCCTAAAATAAGAAATACACTGTACATCCAAATATAACAACAGATTATAATATGTTGAATATTTTCTTTTAATAATATACCATTGATGTATTTTTATCATGATCTCAAAGTTTTCAAGAAAAATCTGAACACAAATATTAACAGAAAGTATTGGGCATACAACCAAGCTATTATGCCTGTATCAAAGTGTGAGTTACTGAGAGACTTCAACCAGAGTATTAAAAAAACATAATTACATTTCACATCTAACATACTATTCAATGTTTGCTAAGGATGAAAATTGTCACTAAAGGTGTGATCCTTAACAAATGTTGAGTACTTTAGACATGAGTCCATACACTTCATTTTGACCACAAGGGTAGGTTTTAATAAAAACATCTGTGGAAAACACCACATGTGCCAAACACCAATGCCCCTACCAGTATATTATTTTTTATATTTTTTGCACAAAATCATTCTTTGTTTCATATAGAAATAAGCCTCCCTGATTTTTAGGAGCCATTAGTGTCATAAAAGACTATATTCCAAGGAACTGTCTTTAATCATTGTTTTCTCCTCATTTTCAGTTCAAGAGTTTTCTTCAAATATATCAACCATGTAAACACTATGAGAGTCCAAACTGGCACCAAAGATCTGCATAATTAACAAAGTATGTATATAATCTATATAACTAATCCCTCTAGTTTCATATGACTATTTCTTACTGTAAAAGAAATGTTTATATTTGTTATTGTTAAATTCTGCCCTCAACTTAATGGTGGAAGTCTGTATATTATCAAACCTGGACCAGATAATCCAGTGATTGACATTACCCTCTCATTTTATTGTGAGACCTGCAGTCCTTTTGTGAAACAACAATGTTGACAGTTTGATTATTATTGAAACAGTATCTGAAAATAATTCCATATGTGTTACTTATAAATTCAGACACATCGCTATGCATTGATGGGCATTTTTAAATAATCTTATTTATTTAGAATAGTAAAATATACTACTGTGCTTTGGTTGGTTGTTTTATGCCGCACTCAACAATATTCCAGCTTTATAGCGGTGGTCTGCACATGATCAATTCTGGACTAGGCAATCCAGTGATCATCAGCACGAGCATCAATCTACGCTACTGAGATACGATGACAGGTGTCAACAGAGTCAGTGAGTCTGACCAACCGCTCCCGTTAGTCACCTCTCACAACAAGCATTGTCGACTTTTGTAGCATAATTGGGATACGATGTGTCAACCAAGTCAGGGAGCCTGACCACCCGATCATTCTGTTGCTGGCAAAGCAAGTAATAATCCTATCTCAGCCTGTGGCTGTTGACAAAAGAAAAGATTAACTGAGCAGAATATTCTCACAACTCCCTCAGATCCCCACTACCACTAGTACCAGTACTGCCACCACCCTGTGACCTAACATGGGCACTCAATCAATGATTGATTCTTCATTCTGTGACCATACATTAGGAGCTAAACCAAGGACTGACTCTCACACCCAGCACCTCTGGCCACATGGTAGCCTCATCATTGAATGAACAGTGTAATAATCTAAGCATGCTACAAAACAGTCTTCTTTCATCTTTTCAGTCTCTCTGCTTCATCCTGATTGGGATCCTCATCAGCATACGAGAGTCACAATACACATGGTGACCACGCCTCCTATTAGACATAATACCTGCTTCAGTGACTCCCTGAAACAGAATTATAGGGTTCAGAAACATCTGAATCTCTGAATATTATAACAACAATTACATACAACATTAGGTGAGTTGAAATGGGGTTTAACGTCACACTTGAGAATATTTCACTCATGAAATGTATTTCGCACATGATGAGATACTTGAATGTATATATGTGGATGCTTGTGTGTGTGTATGTGTGGCTACTTGTACTAGCCCAGTCTTAAGCTGGATTTATAGTGCTAGTTCACTATTCACTGAGATACCATGCTGCAATTCATCATGAATACCCACTCAGACATATATACTGACTCCAAGTCAACATGTCCCATTAATGCCGAACATCAGGCAGGGACCAATAAGTACCATGTTTGAATGTGTTTTGGTATGACTAAACTACACCATAGTAGAGGTTCATATACAGGATTAATGTTCAAGGGGATATCTGGCCAAAAAGAAAACAATTTCGCTTCTTATCTGTTGTGTACATTTGTTACAATGTGATAGTGTAAACTACAACATCTGATGTTATGTGTGTGCATGTATGTGTGTATGTGCCCTCACATCTAGTCCGTGTGTATCGCCATGCCATCACGGCACATGACGACATGCAGTCATCCATGTTGTAACCTTGACAACATGACAACAAGAAGTCATTTTGTATGACCAGCATCTACTTGCTGGGGACAAGTTCCATCTCTCGAATCCCCATAGGTATAAACAATAATGTTTTATGTGACCTACTGCCATTTTCTCCTCATTTTGTATTTCTCTTAGTCCCAGAGGGCTACAAGAAACTGTGGCCACAAGATACAAATGATTCAATGCATTACCATCCATGCTTTTCCTGTAGCAAATCAGGTACGACAGTTACCAAGGCGATGTATAGAAATCCTCCAGATGTAAAAGGAAGAATCCATGCAGTTCTCTCCCCTGTTCAACAAAGAAGAATGAATACATGAAGATTCAGGTATTTAACTATCAGAGTAAATATTGACGAAAGTTTATTCACACTCTCTATTGTAAAGATACAATGTTGATAGTTAATGTTGTAATGACCCAAAGTTGATATTTTCTGTTGCAATGACACACTGTTTACTCTGTTGTAATGACACTAAGCTGATACTCTGTTGTAATGATACAATATTTACAACTGATGTACTGACACAATGTTTATACTTATGTAATAAACAATGGTTATACTCTCTGTTGTAATGACATTAAGTTGATACTCTGTTGTAATGATACAATATTTACAACTGATGTACTGACACAATGTTTATACTAATGTAATGACACAATGGTTATACTCTCTGTTGTAATGACATTAAGTTGACACTATGTTGTGACGATACAATATTTACAACTGATGTACTGACGCAATGTTTATACTAATGTAATGACACAATGGTTATACTCTCTGTTGTAATGACATTAAGTTGACACTATGTTGTAACGATACAATATTTACAACTGATGTACTGACACAATGTTTATACTAATGTAATAAACAATGGTTATACTCTCTGTTGTAATGACTTTAAGTTGACACTATGTTGTGACGATACAATATTTACAACTGATGTACTGACACAATGTTTATACTAATGTAATGACACAATGGTTAAACTCTCTGTTGTAATGACATTAAGATGACACTATGTTATTATGACACAATATTTACACTTGATATACTGACAGAATGTTTACACTAATGTAATGACACACTGTTTCCTCTGTTGTAATGCCTCTAAGCTGATACTCTGTGGTAATGACACAATGTTTACAAATGATGTACTGACACAATGTTTATACTAATGAAATGACACAATGGTTATACTCTCTGTTGTAATGACACACTGTTTACCCTGTTGTAATGGCACAATGTTTACCCTCTCTTACCCTGACACAATGTGTACTCTCTGTTGTAATGACACAACGTACCTGCTGCCTGGGCGGAGTCGGACAGCAGAGCAGTAACAGCTCCTATGACGCCACCTGTGGCTGTAAGGAGCTGCAAAGACATATGAAACTATCTGAACGTGAACCTACTTCCTGTATGTTTTTACAAATGCTAAAGTCGGTGAATATATGATAGCAGGCAGCCTCATATTCCAGCCCAAAATTCAATCAATAGACTAGAGCTCAGCCTCAAACCCTGTGTCCATGAAACCCGGCCTTCAGCAACCCATGCTTGCCATAAAAGGCCACTATGCTTGTCGTAAGAGGTGTTCAACAGGATCGGGTGGTCAGGCTTGCTGCTGACTTGGTTGACACATATCATCGTTCCCCAATTGTGCAGATTGATGCTCATGCTGTTGATCATAAGACTGCCTGGTCCAGATTTGATTATATACAGACTGCCGCCTTATAGCTGGAATATTGCTCTGTGTGGTGGTAAACTAAATTCACTAACTCACTCACTCACTCCAGCCAAATATTCAATCAATAGACCAGAGCTCAGCCTCACACCTTGTGTCCAGGAAACCTGTGAAGATCAGGTCAGAATCTTCAGTATCCCATGCTTGTTGTAAGAGGCAGCTAACAAGTTTGGGTGGTCAGATTGCTGACTCAGCAGCATGCCAATATATCAATGCTCATGCTGCAGATCACTGGATTGTCTGGTCCAGACGGGATAATTTTCAGACCGATGCCATATAGCTGGAATAATGCTGACATAAAACTAAACTAACTCACTCACTCAATGATCCATTATCAGTGACAAGCAATGAGGACTGTGGAAATATTTTATCCAAAGTTGACATGGTGTAGGTGGACATGATTTAGTAGTTTTGTTTGTTTACCGTGCATTGGTTTCGTTTGTTTCTTGTTTCACGCAACACTCAGTAATATTCTAGCTTTCAGATGTTGACAAACTTTGTAAATGAAACTAGAAAACCTGCAATCACACATCACTAGACAGAATAATTCAACTGTAGTTCCAGTTATGCAACGTTACATAACTAGAATATTGATTAGTTTAGATTTCACCACCAAACAAACAAATCAGAGTCTCTCAATACCAGATCAATTTCGGTAATGTGACACAATGACATTAAATCATATATCAATAGATACTGTTTGAAAACATATTAAAAATGCAAGTTCTGGCTAAAAATCAATCAGCTTCCATGTTTATTAACCTTTTCTATCAAGCTGTCAATAAGTCATTCGAGCATATAAATATTAGTGACACACATGTTCCTCATAATTACCATCTGAAACAGACAACCAACACCCACAGATTTAACAGCTGGCCATAGTGAGGGTTCAACAGGTGGTCCTTGCATCAGATATATCTGTTTCAATGTCACCCTCAGGTGCAAAGTAAAAACAGTCTGCTCACTTGCTACTGTACAAGAATTCAATAACATACTGAAACACCGTAATGACTGATCAGTCTGATTGCTGTTGTATTGAGTGAGTGAGTGAGTGAGTGAGTGAACATTACCCTCTTCATTAACACTGGAAGGAGGTCATATTGAGTGAATGACATCATGAGTGAGTGGTTGGTTGAGTGAGTGAGTGAGTGAGTGAGTGGTTGACACCATCAAAGACATCATGAGTGAGTGAATAAATTTACCCCCTAAATCAAACCATGACATATAATGAGGCAACTGAATGCCTCTTGATGCCACTGACAAGACACTTAGAGAATTGCATGAAGAATGCATAAACTGAACAGATAGGTTTCAAATCCTCAGTCCAGATAATGACATAAATAGTCATTTGTTTTAAAAAAAAACAACAACAAAACCCAAAAACCCAAACAGCTGTGTCTGTCAGAGCATGACCCAAGTTACTTTGGCTATAATTCTATTTACAGAAACATATACCTGAAAAGCTGACTGTCAGGGTCCCCCCTTTACATCCTCACTGGTCAATATCCTATTAGGTGATATGCTACACAGATACAGTACCAGCCCTGCTTGTCTTTGTTAATGTATAGATTGCCCAGAAGGAATCAATTGGATTGTCCCATCAACAAAACCACGGAAACTCCTGGACAATACATAGCTACATTTTTCACATACGGAAAGTGCTGAAATTGCATGATGAGGAGAAAGATTTATTATGACTGGCAACCCAAGATAACTAACAACAGAGGATTCAGATTTCTGATAAGTGAAATTACACAAAAGTTTCAGTGCGTGGGAGGATTGTCCTCTGTATCATTTGTTAGGGTTGAGGAACGTGAAGAAATATTTTCAGAATCAAAGTACATTTAACTGCAGGGCAACTGGTGCCCGTCACTGAGTTGACACCAACTGACAAATAGCATGACCAGTGTTTTAGGACGGAAGTTGATAGATTAACAAATCCAACTTTGTGTGCTGTTAAATGCTGCACTCAGTAATTTCCAAGCTGCATGGCAGCTATACATAGATAATTATGTCTGGATAAGCCAATCCAGTGATCACCATCATGAGCATTGATCAACACAACTGGGAAACATGTGTCAACCAAGTCAGCAAGCCTGACCTGGATCCTGACAGCTCTAACTCAGATCTTCATGGGTAGAAGATTCCAAGCAAACGTGATCCCAATAGTATTGTGACAGTATCATTACTAGGATTTACTGCTCGCCTGTGGAAGATACTGCAGTGTAATTTTTTCATGGCAATAGTACACTAATGTAATACTGCTATATGTATGACGTCATAATGCTTCACAGTTATGATGTCATAATGCTAATGCTGCTATCGCAATGGCACTAGACCTTCCTTCACTTGCGGAAAGCTGAGAAAATCACACTGTGGGCCATTTCACCGCAGCTTCTATCAATCTGTGTGGCATAGTAATAAACAGACTACAACTACAACAAACACTAAACGTGCTTCTGTGAAATGCCATTTTTATTAAACTTGTGAAAGATATAGAATCAAACTCATTTTCACACGTTTGATACCAAATCATTAACTCATTTAATATATACGGTATTATAATACATATCATATTACATGGAAGGTTGCTTAGAATCTTCTATGAGATTTCTGATTGCCTTGGCTACTTACTTGTGCTTTTGCAGCTTTCCATCGATCAAATCCTGACCGTAGTAGTATTGCAAAGTCTCCAATTTCATGGGGAATTTCATGTAAGAGTATTGCTATAGTAGTCATGAGGCCAACCTGGGAAAACACAGAAAACACAAGAGACTTGAAACTTGTGCAATATTTGTCTTTTTCTTACAATTTCTTCAAAATATATTTGAATGAGCCATAGTTCTATATATTGTGGACTGCACACTCAGCAATATTCCAGCTATAGGATGGCAGACTGGACCAGATCATCCAGTGATCAATATTCATCCAGTGATCAATATTCTGAGCAACAAACAAATGTGATTACATAAACTGATGCATTGATTAAATTAGGAATCTGAACATGTCAGACATTTGTTTGCCTCTTCAGTCTAGCACAGGTTGCTGGGGACCTGATTTGAACCCAGAATCTCTGTGAGGATATTTCTGCTTTTAATGGCCATAGCATTCAGCAGCATTTCCTGATTAATTTACGAACATGGGTGCAACAACTGATGAAAGTATTGACACATTTCAAATGCCTATGGGCCATCAGACCATAAGTAATAAATATGAAATATCTATCAGTCTTTCAGCCAGAATTTAACATATTCATAAGAATACACCTCCAGAAGAGGCGAGGGCTTTCTCAGTTGAATCTGTAATATGTTCAGCAAGGGCAAAGTCAGAAGGCAAAGATGCTAAGAATACCATTGTCATAAGTAAAGGCTCTGACTTCAAGATACACGTGTATTCTAGCATGTGCACTCAATGACTATAGGGACAACCAGGCAGGCATTTCTGCCCTGACCTCAAGATACACCTTTTTTCTAGCATGTACACTCAATGACTACAGGGACAACCAGTCAGGCAGTTCTGCCCTGACCTCAAGACGTGCCGATCTCCTACGCCAGTCTCTGAACATGCACACCCAATGACCGTAAGGTCAACCAGCCAGGCAGTTCTGCTCTGACCTCAAGACGTGCCGATCTCCTACGCCAGTCTCTGAACATGCACACCCAATGACCATAGGGACAACCAGCCAGGCAGTTCTGCCCTGACCTCAAGACACGCCATCTCCAAGCATGTACATCCAATGACAATAAGGTCAATCAGCTAGGCAGTTCTGCTCTGACCTCAAGACATGCCAGTCTCCTACGCCAGTCTCCTACGCCTATCTACGAGCAAGTAGACTCACCTTTGTGCTGACAATGAAGCTACCTGCCACAGCCAGTCCGTGGGTAAAGTTGTCTATACAGTTGGCCATCAGGTTCAGATAACCGCTGACCTGAAACATGTTGAGATGAAGGATACGGTGAAACTTGGTCTGCATACTCATTTTGTGTCTTACAATGTCTTGTGTGTCATCATCAACAGTTTCAAACTGACGAACCAATGTTGCTAATAGGCTAAATAAACACTTATATTTGTATGACATCATCATCATCATCATCATCATCATCATCATCATCATCATCATCATCATCATCCCCAACAGATTATCAATTCTTCTTTGACTGGTATTCTGAAAGTTCGGTCGATAAAGAATGGGGGAATATTTTCATGGGTATACAACTTCTTTGCCCATAGAGTGTAATGAAGATGTATATCCATAGTATAATATTCAATCTTCTTAAGATTATCATTAAAAAATACTTGCAAGGTACATAATGATTCCTTGAAAATTTTGTGCTGATGGCAAAGATGCGAAACACTGAAAATCATAGGCCCAGTCAAAGTCAGTAGATATGCCTCACCTTTATATGCTCTTTGCTTGAACTACTTTGGGGAGTATTTTTCTGCGGAGTATTTGCTAAAGAGTCTCTATTTACAACTTTTTTATTATTCACAGCCTCGACAGTTTTCTTGTGATTTTTGTGTCTCCTCTTTTTATGGCTATTTTCACTTTCTTGTTTCATGGGGGCATTGACAGGGGTAGGCTCGACGTCACAGGTATCCTTGATCTGAAACATATGACAGCTGTTAATTTGAGCATACAATTCTTGTTCAACATTACACTCAGCAATATTGCTGCAAATCTGTGAGTAAGTATGGTTTTACAAAGCTCTTAGCAATATTTCAGCAGTATTATGGCAGAGGACACAAGAAATGGGCTTCGCACAATGTACACATGTGGGGAATCGAACCTGGGTCTTCTGTGTGACAAAGAATTGAACAAACCATTGGTTGATATCATGAGCATCAATTCATTAATTGCCTCGTATGACCTGCAAAGCTAATCAGCTGGATAAGCATGATAAGTCTTACACGTGCAGCCATGGGTAAAGTTTCAATTGCAAAGTGCCCAGCCTGTTTTTAATTTTGGCATGGAAATCTCCATTTTCGACAAGCACATAATTTTTATATTGTCACTGTAAATAATTGGATCAGAAAATCCAGTGACAGACATGATGAGCATATGTCCATGAACCATGACAACAAACCTGACAAGCATTTGAAAAACAAATAAATAACCTGGATTTGTGCAAGTCTTATCAATTATATTTTTCTATATATTGGGAAAATAAAAACTGTAATTTTGATTTGAAGTATTTTAAGCTCTGGCATCGACAACAGAAATCACCCTACTTGGTCTCACACCTTCAAAAGATAAGTATGACTGGGAGTATAACAACAGACTAATGGCCATCTCAGGAAAGTTATACAAGGCATGGCAGAAATAGATAGCACAGGATCAGAGATTACTTGCAAATCTACTCTAGATAATGTTTGTTCTTTTCAGTGACTATCACACTCTCGTATCAGATGTCCCCAAGGTTACTGGGGGTATGAGCAATGATGTGCCAAGGCGTAGCATGGGAATATGCCATGCATTTGTCAGTCGAGATTAGGATTATCTGGTTCTGTGATAGGGTTTGCATCTGCTGTTTCAGTGAAATTGGAAGCAGAAATTCTTTTTATTTCAATAGGTTCAGAGAAGAAATATTAAATTTGTTACAAAGGCTCCAGGATATCCCTTTCATATAGCACTTATTCCCTATGTATATTAGGGGCAGTGGATAGCCTAATGGTTAAATTCTATCATGACATTAAGTTTGTTTCTGATTGGCTGTTACTAAAAAATTAAAAGTGAAAATATTTTAGGGTAGCCTAATGATTAAAGCATCTGCTAGTCATGTTGATGACCCGGGTTCAATTCCCTACATGAAATACAAATCAACAATAGCAGTTTGAAACTGTGATCATTTGTTCAACAACTTTTATCCTCAGTTGAATAAAATTCAGAGAATTAAATGTTGAACTGGCAAGGTAAAATTATGAAGCTTCGCACTCTTAATTTCACTTTATTTGATATACATTTTTGTTTGAAGTGAAATTCATTGGTATGTTTTCACTTTAAACAGATTATAATAACATTGAGATTGACACTAAAATCTAAACATAAACTCAACAAACAAGTGTTATGTAGACTGGGATTTGATTCTCAATGTTGCTGCAAAGACAGGAATGTGGGGTGCCTGAAGTCATCTAATTCATGAGGCAGAACTGTACCCCATGCTGATGGGTTCCAGCACAGCAGTAAATATCTGGGAACAGCATCCAGGGCTTAATTTAACGCTTTGTTTCTTGCGTGAGTGCAACCTAATAGTAATATTACAAAAGTGCGACCTAGTTATTAGACTCAGTTGCACAAGGTGCAAGTAATATTTTGAGTAGGTTAACTTCTGAATGAGACATCTAAATAATTCAATAGCATATTTCTTTATTACATATTGCAATAAAAGGATTGCAGCTGGAATTTGTCTGGTGCAACTGGGGTTTTATCATATGTTGCACCAGGTGCAAGTAGGTTATCATCTCTTAAATCGAGCCTTGGCATCCCAGCATAAAACTGCCGTATACATTGACATGCCATGAGTGCACTCACTCACACACCCAGTCTGCCACCCACCATGTCACTAAGTCCACTCACTCACTCACTCACTTGATCACACACTCACTCACTCAGCCATTCAACTTCGGTTATGTGTCCCTCCACACACTGATCCACTCACTCACTCACTCATATACTCGATCGTAACACCGAAGACCCGGGTTCGATTCCCCACATGGGTGCAATGTTTTCTGGTGTCCCCCGCCATGATATTGCTGGAATATTGCTAAAAGCGGCGTAAAACCAAATTCACTCACTCATAAACTCGATCATCGCACACCCAATAATTAGCCATCCATCCACTCACCCACCAACCCAACAACTGAAACAAGAACAACACATCGCACTCATTATTTAAGGGGACATAACTCTTGTATGAGAACTGAGCTAAAGTCAACTTTACTTTTTTCCCCCAATGAATGAAAACTATATTGTCTCTTATTCTGAAGTAGCACATTATTTACTCACCTCATTTGAGGAATAAGTGTAATAGTTCAGTCCATTATTTTCATATTAATCAGTTGCTAATAACTTACTAGGGTAAAACCAGACTGTCTGGAGACATAATGCGTTGACCAACATTTCCCTGCGGGTTTTACTTACTGGAGTATATTCATTTTCATCGCCAAATGTCTTCTCTAAAATTAAGAACAGTAGCAGGCCGTTGATGATCCAAAGGCCAATTCTTGAATGGCTATTGTGCAGGTCATCTGAAAATCAAAGATTATATTTGCAATGAATTTGATTTATCAATTTTGAATATAATGTTTACATATGTCCATAACCTATGCAGGTCTACACCATTCAACGACTGCTAATGTACCCGGTGTCAAAAGCAGTGGTCAACAGTATGAGCATCTGTACATGTCAATGTGGTACAAAGAAACAAAATTTGTCGTCTGTCCAAACGTCCCTGAACCGCATTATTTTCACTTTCGCCCAGACTGTTTGGTTTAGTAATGCATGGATGTTTTTTTTAAAAATGTTACAAAAAATGTAGTCAGATTTATGCAAATAATTCTCGTCATAAGCGACAGTAATGAAACAATCATAAAGAACAAAACTTACCTGCCCACAAATAATTTAGGTTTGACAATTATCATCCAATTGGCATTCATCGCTTATTTTTAAAATAGCATGTAATAATGATTATTGTCCTGAAATATGATAAATATCTCCATATGCATGTCTAAATTTTAACCCGACCATTGGACAGGTGAATTTGTCCGAGAATCTGGCAGTCCGTGTTGAAATTAGTTCGTCCCTGCGGTCAGGCACGCATTTATTTTGAACACTGATAAAAAAACAGTTACACAATTTATTCAGATTTAACAAATAGAACAGCAAACAACAGAAATGATTAATCATAAAGACTTAACGATTTATTTTTTATAAATCAATACTACAACCCCCAATCAGCAGCAGCTGGCAGTTACATTATCCCACGTTGAAACTGCCACAGCCTTCATCTTTCAGCAGTTTCTGTTAATTTAGAGTTGCACATACACATCACAACTGTCAGGAGATAATGATCTACCTTTATCGAGATACGCCCACGCCTCTGGTAAAAGATGAAGGAAGACGTCTCCCAGTAACCCCCCAACTGCGAAGCTCAACATCAACTTGAGACGAGATGCAGCAGCTGAGAAAAATAAACAGACAAGTTAAAATGGTGTAAACATCATAAATATGAGGCTAAGAGCAGTCAGGAACAGTTTGTTGCAAGGTACAACAGATTATCATATAGATTGTAGTTCACTCAATGTCAAGGTTGAATAATTAATACAAGGTGCGACATAAAAAAAAAAAAATACATGGTCTGCAAATTTATCTGAGGCAGTTGAAATTATACGCAGGACTGGTTGAGTGAAGATGGTTTTACAGTTTCTCCCCGCAGGTTCATGGGACGCCAGAAATGGGCTTCACTTGAGCACATGTGGTGAATCGAACCTGATTTTTTGTATGATGAGCGAACATGGCTATCTTGTACGATGTTTTAGCAAATGCAGTACCACCATATACTTTGTGTAATGACAACCTGTAGCCCTATATCAAGAAGCAAAGCTTATTTATTTAGTCTGTCAACAAAGTGAATAGAAATGCAAAACTGCAAAAAATAAGAAACCACCCACATCAAATGAATTTGTTAATGCACGTAAAGGGAGAGCTCAAAATCACTACACTTGCATGATGATAAGCATTATTCTGAGACTGGAAAACAGAGACCAGTGATTTGGTGTGAGTGAGTGAGTGAGTGAGTGAGTGAGTGAGTGAGTGAGCGAGCGAGCGAGTGAATAAACGTTACCCTCTTCATTAACACTGGAAGGAGGCCATATTGAAACTAGATTTGTCATGAGACCGCCATGTGAATACAAGCAAAAAACTTTGACTGTATTATATCATGTTAAAAGTAATTTGTGAGAGCTTTGGGTACCAATCAGATGTATTCCTCATGCACAAAAACCCTATCTGACCCATCACACAGAAAAAAGATGGAGAAAAAAGAAGAGATTTAGTTATTTGGAAAAGAAACTTTTTGGATAACTTCTTTATTGCTTGCAATGACAATACCACCCACTTGAGACAACATTATGCTAATAATGAGGTGGTCACATACTCAGCTGCATACAAACATACACATGCACACTTCCCTCAAACACAGGGAATAGATTAAAAAATGAATTCTGTTATGTCAAAAGGTAAATACATGACTAAAATTCTGAGCATAATAAATGGTATGTACATTTTGAGCAGACAAACAGTGTCTCTCAAGTGATCAAGATGAAATATTTCATAGGCTGCCAAAGCAACCAGATTTGTGACAGATTATAATCAAATCCATGATTAACTAAGGCTGACTGAGGCATTAGGTAGGAAGTATAATTTGCTGACTGCACCAACAACATTTATGACTAAAGAGGCATGAGCGATGCCAAGCTGAACAAACATGTTTGAGATGACCTGCCCTTGTCACAGCTGGAAGGTTTATTTGATGGTGAGGTCTTGCAGGGGCACACCTTACACATCTCAGACAGACCAAATGCCAACAGCTGGCTCTCCATCCTTTCTCTAGCATATGTTACATGGAGATGAGCACTGGGTGACATGTAACCTTGTTAAGCAGATCTGCGGGTCTCCCGTTACACTGGGACCTGTCTCTTGGGCTGGTTACTTGTAATATCATGATTCACCAATGCATTGGTGCATCTCATCAAGTTTTGCACCAAGATTCCTATTTGGTCATATTGATAATCATCTTGATGTTGCACTGATACTTCATATGAAATTTTTTTGGTTAAATATAAACTGGACTTTATTGAAAGTAAACCTAGCACATTTTTCTCTTGTAATTTTGTTATATAGAAAATCAAATGTGACTAGACTTGGAGAGTTTGACTGATGGATACTTGGATGATACTGAATCTATAGACCATGTATGTTACACAGTTCCTCGCAATACAAGCCTTCATCTACACTTCTCAACATGCAAGTCTTGGCACCTTGGCACAATAAGACAGATCCACTCAAGATCCCCAGACACGTTTCTGCTGGTAGTTTTCCTGTATTCAGTGGATACATGGCAATGGTTAGACTGGTGCTTAGTATCTGAATATAGACTGTCAAAAAACACTTTAAAATGGAAATTAAAAAGAAAAACAGGTAGAGTGGAAATCCAGACTTGCTTCACTTAAGGTTTTAACACTGCATGGATGGTTAGGTTGAAGTGAAAATAATATAGGACAGACATTAGGGTCTTCAGATGACATGCTGATAAACCTACAGACTAATCACCTTCAGAACTGCAGGAAACACATTACTTCTGGCTTACAACTGCTGCTATAGGAGCATCTTAGGCTGAAGCTCATCATGTTTAGTGTCCTGTAAAAACTGTTTATGGGGAGGGTTCTTAAACACACTAATGGACTATTCAAGTAGATACACTTATGAAAGGACATCAAACATTGACTGCTTGGAAATTACTGGACATAGTGCTCTTCCGTATCAGTCCTCTTTGGCACAGTTCATGTTCAGCTGTTATGGCTTTTTAAATTTCTTGTTGTAATGGAAGGTTGTTGGGTAGCTCAGTGGCCAAAGCACACTGAAGGGTCTGGTTTGATTCCTTCCTTGTGGTGCCACCTGTTTATGTATTGCTGGAATATTCTTCCAACTTGTAACCACTCTGAGGCTCCTCACTCTTGTGTCTGTTCCAGAAAATATGATTAAAGTCATTCATATACCATCTCTTGTTATAAATTTAGCTTTCTAAGTGGTTGTTTGTTTTCATAACAGCGGTTCACTAATTCACAGCTTGTTTTTTTCACAACACATCTTAGAAAAAAAGTTATGCTCTTTTGAAACCATAAGTTGTAAGGTAAATGGTATCTGGCAGGCACTAGTGCAATAACATGTATGTCATGCATCTTGAATTCACCCCTTTTTAGGGTTGACTCATATGTGTACTTTGTCTATGCTCATGATTAAAGTGGTGTCTTATTAAGCAAGTGTCTTTAGTGATGTCACCAAGCTTGCTTCTCAGGCCTCACACAAACATCATTCACATCTGTGTATTCTAAAGGCAACGATGATGATAATGCAAAAGGACAGTTCTAAAATCCTCTGAAACCATCAAGTTACGTAACAGACATAAGTCCATTCAGAAGGTGTGGAAATAACCAAGTCTAGTGTTCTTTTCGGTCATACAAGCTAATTTGTATATCATGCTGTACCAGTGTCCAGTGGACTTTCCATTGTTAATAATATTTTTCATTCAAAAATTCAACAATAGCAATAATAGTGGGTACATGTCATCTTGTTAATAAATGGGACTTTTGACAAGCATGGGTTATTGAAAATCAATTCTAATCCAGATCTTTATGGGCCTGGTGTGTAAGAATGAAAAGGCTTTGATTCTATGAATACATGCTCATACTATCAACCACGAGGTTACCATAACATCAGTGTGATTATGAAGATGCTGGACTGATTGTGCTCATCTATAAAAGCAATATAGTTGACCACTATAAGCTCACTAATGCACCAGGTAAATATGGTTCAAGTAATCAAAAATAAGCTTGCTGTTTTAAACATTAAACAAATGTTAATACTCTGTTCATGCGTAAGGTAATTGCATTTTTAACATGATTAACTTGTGAAGGGTGTGGTGATCTTATCTAATAACTGCCTGCTGTATAATTTAGGCCACACCAATTTTATTTCTTGTTTTATGGATTCCTGTTCTCAGAAAACCTAAAGACAGGAAGGGGAAAAAAATAAAAATAAAATCACCAATAGAAGTAATATTCCTTCTCAATACTCAAAATATGTTACTTTTCGCAATTTATGAAGTGTATATCGGAAACAAAAGAAACATTTCTTGTAAGTTTGCATTTTTGGTAAAAAAAAACCCATAAGGATTTTAGTTGTTGAGTGGGAAAAATTCATTTTTATTTTTTTTTCTTATTCATGAAAAAGTACGACAGACAGACCTGTAAAACCCCCCAAAATTGGTCTGGCCTTGTACCTTTTCCTAAGTTAACTAATAAGAGTCAGGTGCATAAGAAAACTTTAATGTGTGTTCTTAGGACTGGGGATAACAATGAAAATCCATTGGGTAATTGAGACATTCATAAATGCTTCTCCACCACAATTCCTAAATATTCATAAATATGGATATAGTAGATCAAAGTAAAACCCTCAGTTGGTACCTTGTTGATTTGGAAATCCTGTCTTTCTGATGACTGCATTGTTGAACTTTCATAACTTTCAAAATTGTAGTCTTTCTAAGATAGAATGGATCTCCACCAACCCATGTCTCTTGTGAGGAATGATTGAAAAGATCAGGGGGTCAGGTTTTGTATAAGTAAGGTTAAGGGGCACTGATATATCACAGGTCTCAACCCAGCAGTCTAACACTCTCACCTTAGTCTCATTAGGAAGTGTGAGGCCATTTGCTGGTGTCTACGAGTTGAAGTTTTGGCATACATTCTAATATCATTATCTTAAAGGGCACATGCAAACAAAAAATAAAACAAAATTAAAACATTTTTTACTACATTGCTGATTAAGAAAAATCATATAAATAAAATGATAAATGTATAATTTAAAATCAAATGTGCAATATTTTGTCCTTGGGTTTACCTACTTTGAAACGAGGCAGCCGCGATACTGAACCAACTCAGAGACGATACTGAACCCAGTCAGAGACGGTGAGTGTGCACTCAAGTGTAACAAAACCGGGTTCACTTGCTTAGCTGTCTCTTTGTTTAAGGCTTATAAACATGATGGGTGTTAATTTCAAACTGCATGTGGTCAATGATGGAATTTTCTATTACAATGAAATGTGAGTTGATTATATCCTGCATCCTACAATCTTATTTCCGCGCCTTTAAATTTTCATGAGTGATGGTCATTAAACCTTTTATAACCTTTCACAACACTTGAATCATATAGCAGCTCGGAGCTGGACATGGATCTTTATTTAAGGAATCAAGATGGTTATCAGTGAAAAATGCCTTCTTCATCAATTCATCAATCTCACAATGGACAGGCACTAAAGTTATCATGTCAGATATTTTTGTAAGATGATGCATAACACGTGTCACAAAATTACCAGTGTTGTACATTTTGAATGTTCAAAAGGAGTCTCAGTTGTTACGGTGATATTCATATTAATGTTCACACAGGTATCACTGACTGGCTAGGCATTCTGAATTAGTGAATCCTGCAGTAGAATTAATGCTAAATTTAATAAATATTTAAATAAAAGGGAATAGAAAATAAGTATATTCAATTGTTGTATTTATTCTAATTGTGTTTTATTGTAAAAATACTTGTTTATATAGCAATCGGGAAAATAACCGGTAGGTGTTAAGGTGTTTGGCACAAGTAACAGGTTGCTGTTTGATTGAAGTGCAGGTATTTGTCGATGAATTTTAATCATGAAAGTGGTCTGTCATAACCTGACCCTAGGTCATCACCGTGGAGTAGCCAATTACAGGATTAGAAATTGATCTCAGACATAAGTGTGATACTAGGTTTTCTCATGTGGGTTACTCACCCATGGGTGTATAAGAAACCATACGATGATAGAGTATGTAAATGATCTGTATTGTGCAAAATGAATTATAGTTTATAACATATGTAGATGGGTACATTGAGACAGATTCTACTCCAACACAAAAAAGAACCCAAGAATAATATATTTATCATTGCTGAAAAATATATACATAAGGACTTCGATAGAACTATCTAACTCCTTTTAAACAGAAAAGGAGCCCCTTATAAGATGACAGAGTCAGACCTTGAGTGGTGAAAAATCTAGACTTGCTTGAGTTGTGGATTTTTCACATCAAAGAATGAGTGACTTATGTGGGGTTTATGCCAATGCTAGCGATATTCCAGCAATATTAAGGTATTAAGGGACACCTAGAAATGGGATTCACACATTGCAGCCATGTGGGAATTGAACCTGTGTCTTCAGCTTGATGAGCGAACACTTTAACCACAAGACTACCCCACCGCTCCTTTACACAACAACAATAATAGTGGGTATTTGTAACAGCGCCTGTATTCGTGCATTCAATGTTCGCTCAAGGCGCTACAAAAATGGAGTGTTGTGTTGATGGGGAAATAATCTGTTCAGGGACTGTAAGGAAGAATAATTTGAAATCTTGAGTAGTCAATATCCCTGTTTTAACTCTACAGTTTTAGATCATATGTTATCTTTTCTTTGGCAGCTACAGACTGTAATGTCAGTACAGTTGTATTCACACAAGTGCATGGTAAGTGCCAAAACAAAACCATTAAACCTTGACATTTCATTCTGCTGAAGACTTCTTTCAGCAATGACATGCAACTTCCACATAAATCAAGTGCAGTACAGATAGCAAGGCTGGTTTAGACCTTCTAAATCAACCCATGACCACATGGCGATACATATGGCTTCAGAAAAGCAATTAATGTCTTATTTCAGGAACAGTGATTAACTTGTGCCAAGTATTGTCCCAGAAATATTCCTGCACTCTTAGAACTTTGGCAAAATTTCTAAAACAAGTTACTAAAGACTGTGAAGAGATTCAAGGAAATGTACTGCTACTTGTTGCATATTAAATATGGATTCCGATTCTGATAAGATTGTGGAAAAGCTGAAGCTGAATAGACCGGTAAGATTCTTTTATGCAAGTTTACATTTGCGAAAAAATCCTTGGTGTTTTCTCATACACTAATTATAACATGGCTCTTCATCAAGGATGATGGTCATATTGTATCACTTGGATGCCTATGTAATACCAAGAATGTATTGGTGCTCATGCTCTCAAACATTAGTACCTTTCATACTACAGGACTCATAATCAACCAATAACCCCTCTGACTCTCATAGTTTTCCGGGATAAAATTGATCTGCAGCAACCATGATTGTCACAAGATTTGACTAAGAGGACTGGGTGCTCAAGATGTCTGTTTTGGTTGACAAATGTCACTGTATCCCAACAGATGCTCATGATGTTGATCACTGGATTGTCGGGCCAGCATACAAATATTTACAGACTGTCATCATATAGCTGGAATGTTGCCAAGTGGAGTGTTAAACTTCATACAAACATTGTTCGATAAATATGACCCATATATGAGAAATGACTGAGGCTGTCTTCACATGCTGGCTGACAATGAAAGTGATGACAATGAAAGTGATGACAATGAAAGTGATGACATCTGGCTTACTCCGGGGTTTCTATTACACAACATGGCAGTTTTATTCATGTCAGCGCTCACCTGAAGCATACACATATCATTCATGAACTAACTCAAAACACATGGATAAAGGCAGAAACAATTTCTTAAACGTGTTCACTTCACCTCTGGCTCAACCACTTTTTCACCTAACAAAGCTAATGTAAGTGGGTTAAAACATGGCACCTGAATTATATATGTTTTCGTGCATAAGGTCAGAGTGCTTGGTGCAGGTGTTCATGTCAAGCTACACTGAATTTTATCTGTTGGTTTAGGATCAAAAGCAATCATTATAATGAAAAAAATTTCCACCACATATACTTAAATTGAAAATGAAACATGGACTCAGTGACTGAGTTGGATTAAAGGAACACTTTTAGCATTACGTCAGTAAAGACCAGACCAATTTCATTTCTTGTTTAACAGATTTTTGTCCTCAGAAAACCTAAAAGCAGGAGGGGGAAAAAATGAAATGAGCAGTCAAAGTAATATTACTTTTACACACTTAAAGTATTATACTTTTAGCAATTTATGATATTTATTTGGGGAAAAATATAATCTAAAGAAATTCTTGTAAGTGCACATTTGTGGCCGATATAAAAATTAAGATTCTATTTTTGGAAAAAGGAAATTTGTTTCTTCACTCTTGAAAAAAATACAACCTGCCGATTATGTTTATAACAAAATTGGTCTAACCTAGAGCACAAAAAAATATTTCAAATAAAGTGGCTGAATCGAGTTTTAGTGATGCTATGAACATAATTGCTTTTCATGAATTAAAAAGTGCCCTGGAGATGAATTTATCATCATACTGAGCTCAGCTTAACTAAATTTACATCAGAACTATTACAGCTTTACATCTTGTGCCCATATCTGGAATGAAACCCAGGTCTTTGGAGGGACAGGCCAACACTTAAACCACTAGGCTTCATTTCACTCTAGGAAGTCTATAAAATATGTGTTACACCAACCACATGGGACATGCTCAAGAACTGCTTCAAAACAAGCCAGCCTTGAACGAGCCTAACAACACAATTAAATGGCCACCTTCACTAATTGCCCTAAACAGACATCAATACATTACTCCTAATGATAAAGTCAGGTGCTTATCACATCTAAGTCAATTAATGGCTGGTTGGTTTCTTGTGCCACCCCTAACCTACACACTCCTCCGCCACAGAGCATGCAGCCAGCTGCAGCATACATAACACTGCCCACTGTATCCCAAGACGTCAGAATCCTGCAGCCAAATTTGGCACGGCACATGGGCAGAATTAGTGGCCAGAGAAGCAGAAAGTAATCATCTGGCTGACTGGACATCTCTTGGAGTGACCAACAAAGCCAGGAATAACACCCGGTGATAAAAGAGTTTATACCCTGTGTGTGGAATACAAGAATGCCAGGAGAAGTGATGGATGACAATAGGCGGCATGATGCTAGCATCGGCATGATGGTAAGTGCACACAGGTTATGATAACTAGGGTGTTTGTATGTGTGTGTGTCTGTGTGTGTGTGTGTATCTATGTGTGTGTAGGTGGGTGGGTGTTCTTTGTGTTTGTCATAGTGGTATCATCATCAGTGATGGTGCACATGCGTAACTATTTTGGCATCATGTTTGTATTCAGACCTAAAACTTTCCTCTCTATTTCTATTGCGTTTGTCATATGGTTAATCTTTATATATGTAACTATACATTTGAATACTATCAACACATATTCTTATGACTCAAGAAATGAAACATATTATTGATGAATCAGCGGTTTGTTCTGTGGGACTGAGTCTCTGTATCAACGCCAACACTTACCAAAACAAACCTTGACAGTTTTGTTTTTTGTCAGTAATGCATAACAACCTGTAAGATATCACAAATTCACAATCTAAATTAACCGTATACCATGATTATGTACGCCATAAAAAAGAAATTACATTATTTGTACATCGACAATTATTACAACAAAGAAATGATACTAGATATCTCGGGATAGTTCAAGACTTCTTTTAACATACACCTCCTTGATGTAAGTGTCTATGTCATTGGCATGTTTCTTCACCGGTGGTTTATTTATATATGTCAGTCTATCTGTATGGGAACGCTAAGCTTGCTAAGCTTGGGTACTATTCAATGCCCAATTGTCTGACATGGTGAAAGAATAAATAAACATACTGTGATGCAACAACAAATACAGGCGATTTCTCTCACAAATATATAGAAAAGGAGTTTAATATTTGTGGCAATGTCTGGTATGCTCATTGATCCTAATAGGTGAACATTTTGTAAGAAGAATATTTGTGTAATTAACCAGTCTGTGAATTTCAAGCAATCTACCCATTCAAATTTTCTCAAAGAGCCATAATTGTATGATTGTACACTACAGCACCATTGTGTCAAACTCTGGTAATGATATGCCGGATATCTCGACATAACATCTCGTTCCCAGCAATATCCTTCATAATTTACCATTATTCATGTTCTTTTACCTCTCTTCACCCTAGTCAGATCTCTTGAAGTTCGGATAATATGATATTAATTTTCTTGGTCCGCTGGATATCAAGGCAACGGTGCAGTACTGTATTATCATCAACATTTCTATTGGAACTGTTTATCCTGGAACAAAATTGTAATGAACATGATGACCAGGGCCCTTATTCTTGAAACGCTCGTAGCCTTAAGAATTCTTAACTTTGATTGTAGACAATGTGATAAGAATGGGTTTAAGAACTTCGCAGAGCTACGAACGTTTCGAGAATAGCTAGCCAGTTTGTTTGATACAAATATACTATGCCAGGGCTGTGAATGTAACCCAGTGTAAGTAACTGAATCTGGACCTGTCATTCCAGTGATTGATATCATGAACACTGACTTGACAGTAGGTATTAAAGATAGCATGCATCATCCAAGTCAATGAGCATAGCAATTTCATCTCGTTTAAATCTCTCTTCACAATACATGGAATTCTGGGTGCTGTTTCACAAAGTTCTCATAAGCCAAAGATCTCCTCACTTTTCTCGTTGCAATTTTGTACCTACTCTGTTGTAACATAAGTATGAATGTTACGAGAAAAGTTATGAGATCTTAAGCTTACAAGACCTTTGTGAAATGGGGCTGTGGACATCTTATTTGAGTAACATTTTAGAAGTTGGGACGTACAATACTGAAGAAACATCATGGACATCAACTTGAGAGCATCTTCATGAGTGCAACACTTCCAAACAGATTTGATATCACTTGACAATGCTTTCATTCTTGCTTGATAATGGCTCAAGAATCTCTATCGAAACATCGCACTCAGGAAATAAAGAAGTTGTCATCCATAAAGTTTGTTTCTAACCTGGGCCTAGATTTTCACAGCTCTCTTAGTGCTATGACAGTCGTAAGCACCATACATTAACTTATGACTATCTTAGAGCTGAGAGAGCTTTGAAAATCTAGGCTCTAGACTTAATAATTCCCAGGGTCTGACTGTGTCTGAAACTGACACGAGGCCCAGAGGCACGTGTGTCTGAAACTGACACGAGGCCCAGAGGCACGTGTCCAACGGGGCTGATATATGCTACACTGTAAAAGACTTTCTGTGTTAACATATTTGACAAAACAGATACTGGTGTCATTCAAATAACATTGGCCTACTTCTTTACTTAAAAACAAAAATATGGCACTTTCCATTTAACTGAGTATGTTTTTTCTCTATCCTACTCTATATGTGTTGAATCACAGATGCACCAACTAAAGTCATACATACAGAACCCATTTTTATGAAAATTTTGACATTTCCCTGATAGATAGACACAGAAAAAAATATTTGGAAGTCTCGGTGTTTCTAGGTCAACTATCAACCAACAAACCTAACTTTCATCCTGACTTTGTATTTAGCTAAATCGATCTGTCTTACATCAATGCATAATACATAGTTATATGTATTGGGAATTTCTCCTGGGAACTGGTACATCAGTATTGGGTGAAATATATCTAAATTATTTTCAATGTATTTTCTGATCAAGGTCTTTGGCTCTGGTTGATCAAACCAGTAATGATGAAGAACATGAGCTCACTGAGGAAAACTCTAGCAGGATACAGCTATTGCTGTAAGTACTTTGGTTGTTGTTGAACGCCACTCTTAGCAATATTCCAGCTATAAGGTGGCGGTCTGTAAATAATGATCCAGTGATCAACATCATGAGCATCGATCTTCACAAATAGGATACAATGTGTCAACCAAGTCAGCATGCCTAACCATCCGATCCCTGGGGCCACTAGTTGCGTCTCACAGCAAGCATGGGATACTGAAGATCAATTCTCATTCGGATCTTCAGGGGTTGTTCTGTTGAAACCTTCTTTGCCATTCAACCATTCTTCCAGTATGTTTCACTTTACCATTACCAAGTCGTTACCTAGAAGCAATTTAGATTAAGAGCAGTGTCCTGCTTTCCATACTTTGTTTGTTGTTCCAGATTTCTGTCAACAATAATACAACAATATCATGGTGGCTTGTAAGTCAAATCTTGCCCAGACCATGGGGACATTGTCTGATCTCACACAAGCGATATCTCCCGTGGTACATAGTTTTGGATGATAAGCAAATCTGGGCCATAGAATCTAGTGATTGATATAAGGTGCACTGATCTATGAAATCGGGATATGGTCACCCGATCCCGTTAGTCCCCCAGAAGTTGCTGACAAACAATTCTGAACTGGATCATCTTCACTGATTGACAATGACTCCGGCACTGCCAAACCACCATCTGACAAACCTTTGAATGTAACCATATAGGAGCCCTGTAGCAAAAATGGGGTAAAATCTGGAGTCTGCAATCCAGGCATACATTCTGTTGTCCTGTAGTTCTGTGAATATGGAGGTAGACAAAACAAGATGCTTGCTTTGTTGAAACCTGCATATCAAGCCAACCAGTAAACTTCATATTTAATCCCGAAATGTTTAATATATCAGTTTGATGATGTTATGTCAGTGACTCCAAATAAATGTCAGTTGCAATTTAGATTACACTCAGCTTCCTGACTGTGAGATGTTTGGGATAAATGCCAGTGAAGACATAGCGCCTCAGTCTCCAAGGTCTTCACTTAAGCTGCTATCAGCAACACACATGTACAAACGGAGAATAAAAAGGTTCATACTTGTAACCACGCAACTAGAATCCTTCTTCCAATAAATCTGTGAGAAGAGAATATATTTCCTAAATTACATAGTTAATCTTGTTGATGTTGATTTTGTTTCCATATTATTCTGATGAATTAAGTAGCAGATTGTATTTTAGTTGCAAATTTGAACAAATTCAGAACACTTTGGGCAGTTCATAGTTTTGCATGATGTCAAGAGTTATCAAGTGGGTGAGAAACTGACATTAAACCGTAGTCTTGAGCATGTCATCTTGGAATGCATTAAACATAACGGAACACAAGGAACACTCAGACAAAGATTAAATGTGAACTGTTTTCTAGAGGAAGTGGTGTCACCATGTCACAATGTACAAAATCAATTCCTGCCTGGTTGAATGGGTGAACAAGTTGATGGTATATTTTATATGTTCCCTGACTTGACATCCAGATCTCCACAAGAACTGAAACTTATCATGGGCAAGATGTCACTAGACTAATACTTATTTCAGAAATATAGGATTTTGACAGAAAAATGATACACAAAGATATTTTAAAATCGAAATGAAGCCTTGGTGAGATGGGAGATTCCTATGTTATTGTAACTTACTTCACATTAGACAATTAGAAGTAGGACGAGTCATCGATACGCATCTATACACTGATTCAATATTGTGCCGCCGATACACTGAAATTGATACAAAGTTTTTCATTGTTGTATATCCCAATACCAGGCTTCAAATGGGCCACGATACATCAATGTCCAACTTTGAATATTGCTGCATCGCAATATCTGTCAAGAAAAAAAGAATTACTTTTGTCTGATGATTAAAATATATGTTTACTTATTTTCCCTTTATATGTAAATGTTTTCTCAGAAATAAATGTCAAAAACTGTGTCAGACAGAGCACTTGCATATTATTAACATTCCATGTATAATCCTAATTAACATGTTTCCGAATGAACATTGAACAATGCTGGTGGAATTTGACAAAATACTTTAAAATGGTTTGGTTTTGATCTTAAGGTGGTTTATAGTTGGTGTACGAATTAAAGGTTTTAGTATTGTGATATGTATCTTATCACCACCCTTATATTGGGATCCATATCATATCAAAGCTTCAGTGCACATTACACTTTGGAAATATATGGTCATGGCTAAAATTTGGGTATCATGAGGTATCATAATATGGATTGTATGCCAGTACTAGCATTTTTGACAATTGCAAAATAATATAGCTAGACAGAAGGCCAAATATGATTCAACATCTGTGAGACAGACAGGTCAATGTGTAAAAATACCACAATATGACTTTGACATATGAAACTATATTGCATCTCATACCATAACAGATCCCATCACATGTGCTGCAGCTGATAATCTGTCTGCTAGTAGAACAAATGGGTTATATTTGGTTCTAGGAACACATGCTTATCATAAGAAGGGATAAAGGGGAATGGGTAATCAGACTCCTTGTCTTGTTTGATTGTCAGTGTACCACAATAGTTTGCTCATTCTTGTCGTAAGAGGCAACTAACGGGATCGGGTGGTCAGGCTCGCTGACTTGGTTGACACATGTCATTGGTTCCCAATTGCGCAGATCGATGCTCATGTTGTTGATCACTGGATTGTCTGGTCCAGACTCCATTATTTACAGACCGCCGCCATATAGATGGTATATTGCTAAGTGCGGCGTAAAACTAAACTCACTCACTCACTAGTTTGCTCATCATATCAATCAGTGGTATGTTAATTATTAACAGGCTGTTTCCGTATAACTGAAATGTTGCTTGGTGCAGCATTAAGAAAGAAAGAAAGAAAGAAAGAAACAGACAAACAAATAAAGCTCTCTGTCTTGATTGATGTGCTAAAAATTGACTGTCACAGTTGTTAACTTGTTTTCCTCTTACAGATTTAAATAAAATGTGAAATTTTGAAATATTCCCATGCTTCAAATACTCAAAAGAATTGGCAAACACAAGAGTAAACCTAAACGCCCATATGTGTTTTACAATGAGTATGGGTACAGTGAAAGGTCATCAGCTGGTCGTTTCAGCTGGTAGCATCTGGAGCTGATCATTTGTGACGTCATTCTGACTTATGTCACAATACAGTTGTGTGCGATATTTCTATGTGCCAATACACAGAAAATAGTCTTGCAGTTTCTGGGAATCAAATACCGTTCGATCACATTCTCCAACCAGTCAGATTACAGAACACAGTGACTTTTGGGTTACAATGCTCATTAAACCATAGCATAATGTCTTGGAGAGTTCTCAGAATCACATTGCAAGGTTAAACCTTAATCCTTGTACCTCAAATCAGGAGCACTGACATAATAGTAACAAGAAAACATGCTGTCTCCCAAAGACAGAACAACACATATTAAATATGGCAGCTTGAAGTGCAGCAAGGCAATTAATGTGAAGATGGACATAATCTTTAATGACATTTTATAGTGGTAATTTCAATCTAAGCAAGCAAGTTGCAGCTGTGAAACCACAAGTACAAGTATGGCACCGACAAGCCTGGAAACATTGAATGGAACTAGGATTTGAACCCACAATTAATGGTTTGAAGCAAGCCAAAGGGAAGTAACTATGAATTGCGATGCCTAAGATGACACAGCCATGACCTGACAGATTAACTGCTAGTATAGGAAACAATCTTGTGTCGCTTTCAGCATTTTCTAAGCAGAATATGACTGCCCGTATGTTACACGAAGACAATGACCCTTGAAGACAAAGTTTAACCTGGGTCTTCAAGGGCCATTGTCTTGTGACCTAGGTTAAATGTTGTCTTCAGAAACCCATGTTTATTGTAAGAGACCACTAACAGTGGATCAGGTGTTTAGACTCGCTGCCTTGGTTGACAGATGCCATCATATCCCATTTGTATAGATCTGTTGAATGCTCATTCAGGTGATCACTGGATTGTCAGGCCCCGACTTGATTATTAACATACCACTGCCAGATAGCTAGAACTGACATTTGTCATTCCACTCTGAGAGTAAGGAACACCACTCAATGTATATATACAGCAGTGTGTTTGGCTTTGCTTAGTATTTTGAACTTGTTTTCCTTCTGTTAAATCATATTGATAATATTTAATGTGCTAAGAATCTCTTAAAGCATAGTGATAATATTTAAAAGTCAAATTTGTACAGTCAATTTATCATGAAACTTTATTCATTTATAGTACTGATATATTCTCAGTAGTAGTACAGAAATATATATAAGTTACTGGTCACGAAGGGGGCATGGGCTCAGGTATCCTTGATGTTTGTTACATAAGACCGCTCAGCCAATCAGAAAACAACATTTATGTGTGAGGTAAGATAATTCCTTATGCCAACATTAGGCAAACATCTCTTAAGTAAAGTATTAGAATTATCGAATTTTACAGAAAACCAACAAGAGAAAGTCACTTAATGGAGAACTCAAATTTCCAGTAGGAAGCTTTAAAATCAATTATTCGGGTCCAGTGGACTCAGTCCAGCCCAAAGTAAAACATTCCATGATAATTCCATATAATTAACAAAACATTAAAACCGATATTATAAAAAACATCTCTGAAACATGAAAAGAGACAGTTTTACATGAAAATATATATACTGCGTATGTTTAACATTATCATCAATGACAAATACCAAGATGATCCATTTGAGTCATTTCCTCGGGATTGTTGGAAAGCTCGACAAGGAATGAGTGGTGTGGAGCAGAATGGTGGCAATGATAGTTGTGTTGAATGAAGATTCCTCCTCGCTCAGATGACAGCAAGACTCAGCTTGCTCTAGCCAGTGTATTGGCGTGGGCCGCGGAATCCCTGCCTGTTTGAAGTTCACTATGATAGCAAACCTAACCTTCTAAACGCCAGGCGGGAATTTGGGGTACCTTTGGTGCTTATTGGAAGCAAGACCAGTTTCAAGTGCTACTTGGGTTGTGGTGAACATGTGAAGACTACTAGTATTTGCTACATGGTGCATGGATGTGAGTAGATGCGTGTTGGATTTTACCCCAAAAATTGGATACTATCTGTGAGATTATGGTAAGTAAATGTTATGTTTCATTGACGATTTGTCATTTAGATGAGTCATGTCACTGGTAATATTAACAGGTTCTTCTTAGCACTGATTCGTACAGTGAAATTGTCTATCTTACATAATGAATGGTGTATGTACAAACAGTTATTGATAATTATACGTGTGACATGCTGCTTTGAAAACAAATTTTGATATATATTTCACTTTCATTGGGCATATCAAAGCGGTTCATGCACAATTCTATATCATTTTCTGTTAACATTACATACATGTTATTTTTCAAACATTTTAAGCAAATTATATCATGATGACAAAATGTTCATTCATTTATTACTGAAGGTCAAACAGGTGGTAATAAAGATCACACAGCATGTGACGGTTTTATCTGAAGACAATAGAATGTCAGCAAAAGGCCATGCGTCAGGGCTTTATGTTGCTGTCATATTACAAAGTTCAAATGAATGTCAAGCAAATCCTTAGTGATGATAACATAGCAACAAACAAGTCGCTGGTTAAACAACACAAAATATTTTTTAAAACCCTGATATGAGAAGGATTTGTTTACCATAGACAGAAATGGATATATGCTTATATAATTAACTGTAATACTCTTACAGAGCTAAGTTGTTGTTTGTTTGTTGTTAAACGTTGCTTTCAGGATTATTCCTGCCATAAAGGTGGCAGTCTGCACACACGAAATAAATTCATCCATATATTGTTATTCTTCCTTACTGTTCCAACTCTACATGCTTCTCGATGAAGTGGTCTGTAAATAATCAAGTCTGGACCAGACAATCCAGTGATCAACAGCATGAACATCAACCCATGCAATTGGAATACAATGACATGACATTGTGTCAACTAAAACAGCACGCCTGACCACTTGATCCAAACTCTAGCCTCCTATGACAACCATGGGTTGAGAGAGATCACTTCTAACCTGGTATGGAGCACGGATAAAAACAATATTATTTGGTATAATCCTGTGGAAATTTCTTCAATTGTCTAGTTTAACATCTGAGTCATGAGACATGCATTATTGTGTAACAGAGAACACAAAATGATGTCCCATGTAATACCATAATTAATGTAATGTGTGAATGGTTTGGTATCTAATGGGCAAAAGCAAACGATCAGTTGAAACTTCTCTCCTAAGAATTCATTGAGAGCATTACATCTCCACAACTGGGTCACACATATACTTGGTCATGTGACCAAGTTCAAATAGTCTCAAGGGCATGCACTGTTATTACACAATGTGTAATCACATTGTAGATTTATTAAACAGTGATATGTTCAATGGGTGTTCCCTCAGTAATAAACTGCATTTATCAATTTTCCAGCAATAACACTATTGACAACCTTCACACCTTGTACTTGTGGGTAACTGAACCTGGACCTTCACTGTGACCAACAAACACCACATCCCCTAGGCTATCACTTTCCAGTGGAAATATATATGGTGGTATTCAGTGAGCTGTCATGTACACCTAGTCGACAATGTACAACATTGTAAGTAAGACAGTGTCAAGGAGAATCAACATCAATGTCTGAACAGCGGCAAAACAGGCGGATCACGAGACACATTAGGTTCTGTGAAGAATTCATATTCTTCTCTTTGAAATAGGAAGGCAGTCACTTAAAACTTTCACTTCCTGTTTGAGTGCAAATGATTAACAAAGTCAGTCAACTGATGCATATATCTATCAGAAGCTGATGAGGAAGTGAATATTCTGTATGATGTTTTCCTGTTCAGTTAATTGCTGGTTTGAGAAGATAAATTGACATATATTTTTAATTTTTGATATCAATCATAACATGTAGCCTTATAACTTTATGTATTAAAATATGACATTTAGAAAGCCCCCTTCACAAATGCATATCTGTTTTGAGACATTCGTTCAGGTCATTATCATGACCCCATTAGCATTTTGTGGCATGAATCATCCCATTTTATATTAGCCAGCAATCTTAGATGCTTGTCATAAGAGCTGCAACAAGATATTCTCTGACTCAGAAGATGTCAAGGACCACCTGATTCCTTAACATTAAAGAACTGAGTTTGGTATACTGAGAACTTTTTTGTGGCATAATGACCTTAATATTGAAAGAATATCATAAATGGGACATGGTGGGCCAAAAGAAAATAATAAACCTTGAATAAACTTATAGTTCTGAAATAAGCTTTACATACTTTAGCTATGAAACATATTCAAGTATGATGTAATAGTGAAACCTTGTTAACAAACTCGTTCCTGCATTTGATTGTACCTGGATTGTTTGGTCAAATCAAACCCAGGGATTTACCTTGAATCCTGTATTTGAGGGTCCCTGGGATGCATGCTTATAATTTTCAGGGGTACTGGATGACCAAATGGGGTCCTGGACACTTAAATATTATCACTAATACTGTTATTGTATTGTGTATCATGATCAACACATTAATTGTTATAGTAATGAAATCACAAATGATGCCATAACCCAGCTAGTACCAAACTCAGTGATAACTTACTGTTACTTGACTGGAATTTATACAGGAGTATTTGGACTTTTTCTGTCATCCCTCACACAGTGGATGCACTGATAAATTCCATTGTGTCCATCAATATGCCGGAATTTGCATCTTTTAAATCCCTGTAACACTGTATAACTGGAATATTGCTAAGTGCGGCATTAAATGATGAACAAACAATATTTGATGATGCCCTTCCATGCAAGACAACGACCATAAGGTTATTACCCATCAAGAGAAACTGGCCATCGCATAAGGACTTAAATGTAAAAACTAAAGTCACTGAACATTTTTTCAAAATGTTTGATATAAACAAAGCAAGACTTCTGTATGTACTGGACAGAAGAGGTCATTCTGATTTGCACTGGTGATATTCCAGAAGCACATGCTTGTCATGCTCATTGTTACAGCACATGGATTTTAGCCAGCTGGTGTAGTATCTCTGATAGCTGGTAGCCAAGTAGCCAGTAGCCTGAACCTTAGAACCAGGGCATAACCTTCATCTGGCATGTGTCATCCATACCCACCATTACATACTGCCTCCCACAAACACATTGCCTAAATACTGATGAGATTTCATGAGTGAGCAAGACTTGCAGGAGGTCATCTGACAGTGGTCAGAGTCAAGTAGCTTACAGCTGTACCTCTGTCAGGCATGTAGTCTCCATTACCAACCCTACGGTATATATTTCATGAAACAAACATCCCTCTCCATTGCATGCCTCCTGAAATTAATTGTGAGTGTCTGTGTGGGGAGTAAGTTTGGTTTTATGCTGCTTTCAAGAACATAAGATCAGAGATAAGATAAGATAATCTTAACTTTATTGTCCTGCAAGGGAAATTTGTCTTGCTTTCAAA
This sequence comes from Haliotis asinina, assembly GCF_037392515.1. Lineage (NCBI taxonomy): Eukaryota > Metazoa > Mollusca > Gastropoda > Lepetellida > Haliotidae > Haliotis > Haliotis asinina. The sequence goes on along the minus strand of NC_090294.1, from coordinate 16,394,618 downwards.
GAGCCAACACAAAGCAAATAACAACAGATAATTTAAAGAACATGTACACATACACAATGTCAAGCTAGTCAGAATATAATGATGAATCATAACATAATCAAAGTACATGACATACTAATCACTTGTGTCTCATCATAGATTTCTCTGTGACAGTTTTTGAGGAAGATTTTGAAGCTTAACACTGTATGGGGAAAATGATATTGAAGTTCTATTGGTTTTGTAATACAAGATTTTGAAATGGCAGCCAGAAGGAAGAACTTCATAATTCATATAAAAAGTGTGACAGATCCGTCTGAATGGCCAGAGCTTTCTTCTCAACCTTTGACTGATATTGAAAAGGTAAACGTACGAAATTGAAGCCACAAATTTTGCTGGATATGTTCACAATTTTGTCAAGTTTGTTTTCCTGAGAAACAGGAAGACTGCTATAGCAAGCATGAAAACGGAAAGTTAGAATTATTAATGAATGTTTGGTAGGATAATTTTAAGATGATAGTGTCTACATTAAATGATCGCAATTTTTTCAGAAAGAAAAGCCTCTGTTGTGCTTTGTACACATTGTGAATTTGATTTCAATGAAAGTTTATTATCAATGATAGTACCCAGATATTTATATTCTTCTACTGATTCTACTTCCTGTTCCTCAATACAAACAGGTTCCAGTTTGGTTTATCTGCTTCAGAAGTCAATTTTCATTTCTTTTGTTTTGTTTATGTTTAAGGAGAGGAAATTCTCTTTGCACCATGAAGTAAACGCATCAATATTTTTCCTATACTCTATCCCTGATTGACGAATAAACCCAACCAAAGCGGCACAATCAGAAGCTTTTGACCTTTTGGAAACAGGGATTATGATTATGTGATGTTTTCCAAATCGCTGGTATATGATGGGCATTGACAGACACTTGAAACATATATGCCACACAACTGTTTACAGTATTCTTGTAGGTTATTCCTGCTTGGCCAATTGATTTGCCAAATTTAATCTTCTCAAATGTTAGCATTGCATCAAGGTCGGTTATTACTAAATAACCATTTCCTGTCTGAGAGAAGTTATATACATCAAATCTTGAGTAGAATTGATTGAGATCTCTCACAAATAAGGCATTTACTGTCATTGCCAATCATGGTTTTAATTCTATTCCACGGTTTATTCACACGTTTGATATCTCGTATTTCTTTCACTCAAGTTCTATCTCCTGTGCAGTAAGCACGCTTCTTGTCACTGAGAAGTCCTTTCAGTTCAATGCTAATCCAAGGTTTGTTGTTAAGGAAATGTTTTATGGTTTATGATGGGACAATATCATCGATACAGAACTTGATATAATGTGTAACAACGTCAATCAGCTCATCCGGATCAGTCAATGCTTTGCGGAAGTTATCCCACTCTGTACATTCAAAGCAACCTCATTTCAGTTGATTAACAGATTCTTTTGTCCAGATTTTAACAGATTTTACTGTTGGCTTTTGTGATTTGAGAGTTTCTTTTTACTGGGGAAGAACGTTACGATCTGCCGGACCAAGTGGCAGATTCACAAAAGATTTATGAGCTTCTTATAAATCTGTATCTGTATCACAGATCTAGGGTTCTTTTATTCCTATGTCCATTGACATATTGTGATAATGAGGCAGTACTTTGTTTACCACACAGCTGTTGAAGTCCCCAAGAATAAGTTTTGGTGTATAAGGTGAAAGGGCATCGAGCTTACATTGCAGCAATGTCATGGCGGGGAGCACCACAAATGGGCTTCACACATTGTACACATGGAGAATCGAACACAGATCTTTGGCATGATCAGCAAATGCTTTAACCACTAGGCTACCCCAATGACCCTGAAGCTAAGAGCAGGTTGGAATAGTTGATGATTCTGCAGGAGAATGGAGACAGGTCCATTTCCTATCTGTGTCAGAAGATTCTGTTGCAGAGTGGTTAGACAAGACCCTTTGGTTTTTTGTGGATTCAGGATGAGAACGAGAATCGTTTGCTTGTCTTCCTATGAGGAGTCTGGGATGGAATAGGTTGTTTCCCATGGTGACCAATGGCAAATGTAGTTGCAGAAACCCTTCCTTGTCTCTCCAAAAAGATTCACAAAGGAGGATGAAAAGATTCCGTGCTAGTCATACTTGGTTTGCAATGCCTCCTGCATGACTTCCCTTGGGATTCTGTTACACTATAGGTTGACAATTCCATCTGAGTACCTCCCATCATTTACACTGCAATGCCTGTAGCTTGTTTTTCCTTGGGATTCTGTTACACTACAGGTTGACAATTCCATCTGAATGTCTCCCTTGGTTTGCAATGCCCGTGGCCTGTTTTCCCTTGGCATTTTGGGGCAGTACAGGTTGACAGTTTCATCTGGCTGCCTCCTCATGGGGATCCCAGGTCGCATGAAGCTAATCGAAACACCTGCCTGTCAGCCTGAGAGGGTTGTTGGGATTCTGGTACAGAATATGTACATAATGCTTGTTGAGATTCTGGAACAAAATGGAGAGTGGCTGATAGGATCTTGGGGTAAATGAGGCCAGCCATTGCTTGTCTTCCTCTTCAGGGATTCTTAGGCAGAATGGGTTGACACACACCCCAGATTTAATAAGCCAGATTGTAGAGCTGGTGATAAATGTACAAGCAACAATGGGATTGAGATTTCATGCCAGTGTTGACAACTTGCCGGTTTGAACAGATGCCTGTTTGGACAGAGTCTGCTGTACACTGAAAACATTTCATTCTTGTCTCCCCAAACAGACATACAAAGGATTAGCATCCCCATTGGGATTCTGAAGCATAAATTAAGTTAGCCATGCCACTTGCTTGTTTTTCCATGGGGAATCAGTGCCAGATTAGGTACCAGGCACCAGGTACTTGTCTCCCTTTGCCGATTCTGGATCAGAATATGTTGATAATGCCGCATAAATATACCAAGGATTAGCCTCACAAATGGGATATTCTTATGCAACAAGGATTACATGCCAGATAAGCTGTTTTTCTAACTTTGGGATTGGGATTATGAACCGAGTTGGTGTCCCTCGCTGTGATATTACTGAAATATTGATTAAAAATGTGTAGAAACTAAACTAAACTCATTAAATCACTCAGACTGAAGAAAGTAACAGGTCGGCAGTTTCATTTGCTTGCCTGAATAAAAGTGAGCGAGGGTGTTTAGTTTAGTTTTAAGGTGCTCTAGAAATATTCCAGCAATGTCATGGAAGGGGACACCAAAAATGGGCTTTGCACACTATCCCATTGCCGGGAATCAAACCCTGGTCTTCAGTGTGATAAGTGAATGCTTTAACCACTAGGATACCCCACTGCCCCTCCAAAAAAAGATGAGCAACACCCCTATCTTCAGTGACAGCAAACAAAGGGCTGGGTAACATCTTCAGTCCTGGCTCATCTCTATCAGCACATCCCGAAGGCTTGTATGATTGCTTATGGCTTATTTGATGAAACAAGGCTCACATTTCACTGTTCACAGGCTAGAAAAGGTGTTATATTGCAGACTGGCAAGATGACATGTACAGTTACAACTTTCTTCCTGACGCCATGACGATAATGTTTACCAGTTCCTCTAATAACAGAAACACTGTAATTACCTTTAATTAGCATGGTAGTAATGTCCAATTTGCTGTATTGGAAAAAGAACGTACACAAAAACGACAGAAATAGATGACAAGCATAACAAATACAGTCTGCTTTATCTTCTTTAGATATGTAACATTGAAAATATTTTTCACTTCTTTAAGCACTATTCAAGAGATATCATGGTTGAATCACCAAAATTTCATTTCATTTGTTGTACTTCTGTGGAGCATTGAAATCAGTGTGTTGATATGATGAGTAATTGCTTGTATGACTAGACTACTGTACCACTCAAACAGGTTGCAATACAAAACACAGAAATTGGTGGGAATTATACATAGCCTTTACCTTTTCAGAAAACAATTACATCTCAAGTAAAGACCTTGGTTAGTATTTGTCTTCACCACTGCATACACCCCTCGCTCCCACCATAATGCTTAAAGGTAGTCAAAAAACTGAAAAAATGCTTTAAACAAGCATTAAAAACAATTCCATCACTCACTACTACGAATTACAAAATACTGCATGAAAATGCATCTCCTTCCATGTCTTCACTGTCCAATATGACTATAGTAAGTATGTAACAAATGGTAACAAATGGTAACAAAGAAAACCAAAACACAAAAAACAAGTGTCAAGTTGGAAACAGAAGTAAATATATGATCATAATGTCCCTGTGGTCACTCCCAAATTTATTTATATTTACAACAAAAATATATTCCTTGTTTCAATTTTGTATATTTTCCAAGCATGTGCAGGGGTGGTGGGGTAAACCTGGTGATGAAAGTGTTCACTGCCCTCCCGAAGACCCAGGGGTGGTGGGGTAAACCTGGTGATGAAAGTGTTCACTGCCCTCCCGAAGACCCAGGGGTGGTGGGGTAAACCTGGTGATGAAAGTGTTCACTGTCCTCCCGAAGACCCAGGGGTGGTGGGGTAAACCTGGTGATGAAAGTGTTCACTGCCCTCCCGAAGACCCAGGGGTGGTGGGGTAAACCTGGTGATGAAAGTGTTCACTGTCCTCCCGAAGACCCACGTTCGATTCCCCATATGGGGATGTCTTCAGTGATATTGTTAGATTATTGCTAAATGAAATCTAACCCTTTCTGGATTCACACATTTGCACTAAACCATCAGCTGTTTATATTATTAATGAAATGACTGACATCACTGAATCCTAATTCAAACCTCATGCAAGCATGTTTCATTTAAATCCAACATACATTACACTGTATCACTTTTCATCATTCATCAGCATGACACGCTGAGCCACGTAAACTGCATTTCATGATAACTTGAGGAAAAAAGACAGCTGAAAGAAGTAGAGAAACAGAGTATGTGCCAGCAACTCAAATTACTCTCAAAGATCACCTTTCCCATGATTCATGACATCTGGAACAAAAGGAAAGGAATGTCAAGGACATTATTTTATTGAAGTTGACATCATTGAATGATAGTAACTACTTTCATGTCTATCATTCTGACAGAATCTGGCACATTTTCCAAAGAGGTTGTCTTCAAGAATGAAGGCATAGTCTGGTTTGTATGTCTTGAGGTACTTGAATCATACTATTTTTCTTTCCACCAAGACATGCAATAATTCTCATGCCAGTAATATATGAACTACACCAACTCCAATGGAAATGAAGCAAGTCTAGATTTTACCCTGGAGTCTCCCATCTCACCAGGGCTCTTTTCAATTTAAATGAGGTAGCTTATTTCCATCCAAACTGTATTCCTCCTGAGACTGCTGGTCAGATGTTCTGCCAAGCAATCCAGTGTCTTGACTTCTAAGCTAATGGAATAACATGACAAACTGCATACCTACCTTTCACAAAACACGCACTAGATAAGATAATAATAGCTTAATGGGTAAGGTATCTGGTCATCATGCTTAGGATCCAGGTTCGATTCCCTGCATGGATTTAATGTATGAAGCCCATTTCTGGTGTCGCTTCTCATGATATTGCTGGAATACTGCTAAAAGCAACGTAAAACTGAAACTAACTCACACACTCCATTCCTTAAATTCAATTCAATTTCTTAATTACACAAAAAAAGCTAAGAAAAGATTCACTTCTAACTCTGCTGAGCAATTAACTTATTCAACTTAATAAACTGGTGAGATGCTGGAATACCATCAAATGAAAAGACACAACATGGTAAATTTTCTAAGATCAAAGACATTCCATCTGATGTTATTCAATAGTGAGCCACTCTGTGCACCGAGACACAGAAGATGACATAAGTAGTTGTAAACATGTTAACATCTTTATCAGGGTAATGAAGGATGCAGTGACGCACCATTATGCAAGGTACAGTGACCTACATCAGCAACCTTGAGCTACAGCCCTTGCTCCTGTCACAGGTTGTTGATGGAGGCAGATCTCAAGAACTGTGAAACATTATATAAATGCTCCATTGGTAATTGTATACTTGATTATTTGATTAGCATTTTCATGCTTGTGAGTCACTACTGCAGCATATGACTTATGGAGATAATTGAAGGGGGAGGTGGAGGGCTAGGTGATGATGACAAACATTGTGCCCACATTATGTTGGAAATATCAAAACTTTAATAAATGAGGAAAAAAGATAAACAAATGATTGTTTTAATGAAAAATATGTTTCAGTCTGTTAGACAAAAGACAGCTGGATATTTTAATTCAAATTTGGAGCTCAGTGACAGTCAAAAGACAATTTGTTATCAAAAACAGTAAAATTAGAAAAACAAGGTCAGTATGTTGGAAATATCAAAACTTTAATAAATTAGAAAAAAGATAAACAAATGATTGATTTAATGAAAAATACGTTCCAGTCTGTTAGATAAAAGACAGCTGGATATTTTATTCAAATTTGGAGCTCAATGACAGTTAAAAAAAAATTTGTTATCAATAACAGTAAAATTAGAAAAACGAGGTCAGTCTGTTATAAATATTTATTATGTTCATCTTTCTATTACCAACGCATCATTGCTGTGACAAACAACTATATGTACAGCTATTTTCATGTGAATGAACACAATAACATTGTACAATGTTTCATGTGGTTCATTTCCATGACGACCATTGTCGTATATACCAGATGAACACCAGCTGATTACAGAAAGGAATACATTTCCCAGAATCCTCACTGTTTTTCATACCTCATTATGCTTATTCCTTCCTGACACAAAAACACATGTAATGTGACATGTGATAATAGATAATTAAGTTGTCAAGCTTTTTTTGCATTTAAGCAATTCTGCTTTTCATCCTCACTATTAATGAATATACCACTTGTCACAATGATGAAGATGACAGACAATTTGCAATGGAATGGTATTAAGCTGGATTTTATATTCATTTTGTCTTTGGTCCTAACCTTGCTGACTCTTAAACATCACTTTGAAACAGTTTGTAAACATAACATATGTACAGTATGTACACTATAAGTACACGAATGTGTGATTACATCCCTTAAGATGCATGCTTGTTCCCAATGCCCAAGACAACTAAATTGTGCTCAGAACAAAGAAAATGGATGGACAGCTTATTCCCTCTGTTTAGTTAGCATTTGAGGGCTATACCTCTCACTCATTTAACAATGGGATTCTTAGTGTAAACCTAGTTTTGTCAGGAACCAGATTAAATTATGTATGTGCATGGATCTAGGAAGCTGGTAGATGTTGACAGTGTACATGAGCTCCTCACATTACTTGGACAAGTAATTATAACCCCAGGCTAGCAGTGCATCCTATTTAAGGTCTCTGTTCAGAGATTTGAAAGGTTGGTGTCATGTATCATGATGCTGTGTTTGTGAAATGATGAGAGCATGGCAATAGACACAATGTGTAGGTCTTATGATGAGATTATTCCACAGTTAAAAATGCAAACACTACAATATGAAAAGCTTGTTTCTTAACGCACTCAGAAATATTTCACCTCCATGATGGTGGTCTGGATGATAATACACGAGTCTTGACCAGACATTCCAGTGATTAATATCATGACCTTCTCATCCTGGTCATTGTCTGTTATGATATAAAACTAGGCATGATTTGCAGAAGACCATTTCCAGAGAAATATTACCAACACCAAGATGAAAAGCACTCTGGCATTATATAAATGTGAAATAGCAAAAGATGAGACAGCACGACCAGCTTCAGTCACTGATGGCTACTGAAATTCTGTTTTTTCATTGTCCTCTGGACACTAGGACCTGTAAAGATCTGGATAAGAATTGATCTTCAGCAACCCACTCTTGTAATAAAGGGATTGGGTGGTCATCCCAACTGTGCAGATCGATGCTCATGCTGTTGATGACTGGATTATCAAATTATTTACAGACCTCCACCATATAGCTGCATTATTGCTGAGAACAACAAGCAAACACACCTCTGAACTAGTTTCTAGCAAACCTGTTTCATGGCTGGGTTTATACATCACTGAATGCCAATAAGAGACTGGGGCTTAGTGAAGGTCGAACATTTGAAATAACTGTTCTGTAGACTGTAACAATAGGTGTGCTACAAGTGTGATCATAAATTGGCAAACAATTCTATCACACAATATCAGCCAGCAGACAATGTAGTGTCTCAAGATCTGACAGAGCTCAATGTAAGTCTTTAGAACTTGCACTGGTGCAACCGGAAACTGCTAAATCCAACCCAGCTTTTATTTATTCCAATTCCACCCAGTTCCTGTTACTTGTTTGCAGTTCAGAATTCAGCTGGATGTTAAAGACTGTTACTACTGATGCCACGAAATTTTATGAAGTAAGATAAAATAATCATATCAGGAAGGAAATAATTTTATTTGTTATATGACGTTGTTCCTTATCATCAGTACCAAAATCTTAAGCATTACATATCACTTCATATGGAACAAAAGGTGTAACCTGTGTTTGTCTGGTACAAGAAAGTTATTACCAAACTTTCAACAGGTTGCACCAGGTGTAAGCAGGTTTCCATTCCTTAAAACAAACTTGACTGAATATGGCCAGCCATGATGGCCAATTGATCCAAGTCCGGACTCCCTTTAAACAGTGCCTTTAAGCTGAGGGCCCTGTCTCGCTAAACCTCTATAATGAAATGTTGTCAGAAACAGAGAATACCAAACCTTATTTCTGAGACACTGCACACAGGAAACCATTCTCTGTGTTCAAAGTCACATATTACAAACAACTATTAATCAGTAAGCGAAACTACCTTCTGCAAAACTCATCACGGTAGGAAGAGATACAAGCATCCGTTACCATATTTCCGTTTGTACGGCGCTCAATTTTTTCCCAAACATGCAGCTGTGTTCATGGTAGACACCATCAATTCTGTTCAACTAGTTGGCCGGTCTAGAGGTTACTAGTATATAATTATAGTAATATTGTTAGATAATTTGGGGCTAAAACAACATGTCAGCCAAGATCATTTCTAGTCTCTGACTAACAGACAAATAAGTGATGTTGTGCCTTGTGTTTAGCAGGGCAATGACATAATATGTGCATGAAATGGATTTAGAAGTATTTCTTGACAAATTCAAAGACATTCTCAGGGCACATTTCCTTTGATAAAGCCTGTCTATAATTATATGCTGATTATGTATGTAAATTCTGTTATATTAAATTCTGCTCAATGTGTATAAGTACAAAATTTCATCAAAGAGTTTTCTATGGGAACATAAATTTTGGCAAGATCATGTGTGTGTTGATTGCTGTTTTTTACAACAATAATAATTAGCTATACATTTGTTTCCAATGAATAAGTTGTCAGAGAATGTATACAAAATGGATTAGAAGCAGTTATTATGTATACAGAAAGAACAAGAAAACAGTCACTATTAGTGTGCAACATTGTCACCGGTGTATCTCTACACAATCTTTTATCGTCTGCTATTTTGAAAGCCCAACTGAAAGCCGTTTCTTCTAAATTGCTTTCAGTTCTAGCAATCTTTTGATAACGATACAACAACGGAGCACTATATAACACTACCTGTATTTTTAGATTTTTGATGGCTTAGATCAAGATGCTCCATGTTGTTTGTTGTGGAGAAAACACTACCACACAGTAGTCCCTTATGAATATTCAAAGTCAACAATAAACTTGTCAGCATCCATTATAAAATCACATGAATTTTAGTTTCAGTAAGAAGTTAAATGATGCATGTCCAGATCTCCCCACTCTCGCCACTCACTTGGGCGTATTTTCAATTTTAATGGAATTAATTGTTTCCATCAAAATTATGTATTAAGAGACTAAGCATAAGTCTAGCTACACTTTTGGAAGATCACTCAGTCTAAGTAAACTTAGCCTCAGTACTTTTCGTTACACTCCACTACTGAGTCTAACAAAACCTTATGGGAGGTTGCATTAGGTAACCTTTGAGATTGACCAATCAGAACACAGCTTACCAAATCCCAAAAGTGCACATTCGCACATACCTTTTGAACATTTTATCTCGAAAAGGTTCATACCCGAACGATTCCGGATGCAATTTAGCGTACGCTCGCATCCGGGTGATGCACACGGCGTACGTACAACCATGACAACGGTGAGCAAACAGTCACTAAAAATAGTGTTTTGGGCAGTATTCAAGGATGTTATCTTGCGGAAATATTAGCTAATGGTAACCTTGTCAACAGAAACCCCAAAGAGTATGCACTGCAGGTCAAACAACTGTGTTATATGCGGATTTTTGTTTGTGAGGAAATAATATTCAGTAACCTGAATATTTTGGAAGTCCCTCTGATCCCTAAAGAGTAGCCATTATCTGATTGGTTAAATCTGTTTAACTGTCTCACGTTTGATTGGACGGTCATTGGTCGCTCAAAGGTTACCAGACGCGACCTTCTACTAGGTTTTGTTAAGAATCTGGTGGAGTGTAATGAAATACACTGAGACTAAGTTTACTTAGACTGTAAGACCACCATGTTCCTTCACATAGTGACCTCTGATTGGTCCAGAAGGTGATCAGGATGCATAGGAGCTGGGCCTTTAATACAACTAACACAGAACATGCATGTAATGTACATTCAAGAACTGAAACTTTCCATCCCACTCATTAATGACAGGTACTTGGACTGTACATGTGGTCAGAGCATTGAAATCTACAGAAATAGATGGGACATTTGATAAAACAGACCCATTATAATGGTGTATAAGACAAGGAAGAGTCCTAAATCTTATCACCAAATGTAAACTATTGCCCCTTTTCTAAATCTGGAAGTTCTTGTGCATACAGTGTGCAGATGACCGATATCTCATCTAGATAATGCTTGAAATGTGTTTTCTTTTATTGCATGATAAATGTTAAATATGAAAATAGCTGACACTGGCATGCTGCACTGATACGCACTGATAATTATTCACAAATGCCATTGGGTGGTTTACTACTGGCAGTAGGACCTGCATGTTCAACATACACTCAGATGGTCGGGATGAGGAAATAGAAACGTCATTACCACCGACAAGATGTCTGGGTGAGTGAGTGAGTGCCTTGTTTAAGTGGCATTTCAGAAGTTGTGTACAAATAGGACAAATTTGTTATGGATAACAACTTCTTTATTGCATGCGTGGGACGTTTCGATACAGGTTCTTGTACTCCTGCTTGACAATGGTACAAGAACCTGTATCGAAACGGTGCACTCACGCAATAAAGAAGTTGTTATCCATAACAATTTGTCCTATTGGTGAGTGAGTGGACAGGATAAAGCAGTGGTAGATGGCATCAGTATTAATCATTACTCTCAGCATGGAATGACAAATGTGAGTTCCAAACATGACCATAATCACAAAACTGCAGTCTTGTCAGCTCTCATAGCCATGAAGTACCCAGGGCATGCACAGGAATAAAATTCTGTATCCTGTCTCACTGTTGTCGAATGGGCAATATTCCACAAATGTCACTGAGGGAACACCAGAAAGGCACAAAGCCTTCGACAAAGATGATGGAGAAGCAGATACATCTAACTTGGTTAGTTACTTCACCACAAATGACACTCAACCTTTTATGATAGCACCTCACCACGTTTCCGCCCTTAATAAGTCTGACATCTTTATACCTCCATTAAGAAAAGCGGTAGACTTGCTAAAGCGGTGTCTAACTGTCAGAGGCAATGATTATTAGATAACTAAAAAAAAAAAAAAAAACTCTTTCCCTAAAATAGGACATCCTTGCCAGACTTTTACAGATCTGTTCTACATAGACCACAGACCAGTAGCTGATAGTTCAGGGTGTCTGTAAGGTCTTGTTATTTAGTACAGTCATGAAGCAAGGCTATTGAAGCCTGTATTATCCACTAGGTGATGATTAATGACTAGGGGCACAGCCAGTGTTGTAGCCTATGCATGATTATGCCACTCTGTCTTACAGGAAACATGCCCACGTCATGACAGATGAATGTTTGTGTAAGGTTACTTCATGGGAAACAGACAGAATCAGTTGACTACTGTGTCAGCCATCACAAATTCCACAGTCATTATATGAAGTGCTATTGTTTAATGTAAAATTGTTCTCCATATTACACGCCTATGTTTGGACATGTGTTTCAGAAATGCATGATGTTTAATTGCAATACTATTTGGGTAAAAATGTGCAAGAGTATTCAGTGAGTGTGTATAGTTTTATATCGCTTTTAGCAAATATTCAAGCAATAACAGTCAGCTTGGACACCCAAAATGGGCTTCACACATGGTATCCATGTTGGGAGTCAAACCCAGGTCTTTGGCAGGACAAGCAGATATTTAAACCACTAGGCTACCCCACTGCCCCACAAGATGTCTCCTTACAATGCTGTATTTAGGTAGAAAAGTGCAAGAACGTTATGAATGATTACTGATAAAATATTATACATGACACTTTAAGACAAGTATGTTAATGTCAATAGAAACTTTCTATACACATGAACACATAATAAAACATCTACTCCCTTAGCTGTGCTTTGGGAAAAATGACTGAAGAAGCTAAACAATGTCTGAATTCCATTTCGAAAGACTTACACCATTTGACATTAAGCAGTGCATTGTCAGCATTATCTATGTTAACGCAGCCATATGCTTGTCTGCTGGGCTAATATTAGCCTGATGTCAACAGTAGTACGCAGCATATAAACCCCCTACCACTTTTCACATTTGCCATGCTAGCCTCTCTCACAGTCCCTGAACTGCATTATTTTCCACTACAAGTCCTGCAAACTGAGGGCCATGGGGTAGAATAGTGGTTAAAATGCTCACTCATTCACACCTAAGACCTGGGTTCGATTCTCAACGTAGATTTTAAACATAATGTGTGAAGCCTATTTCTTGTGATATTTATGGAACATTGCTGAAACTAAAGCAGCTTTGAACTAAATTCTCTCACTCATGTAAAAGACTGAAAGAAGCAAGTCTAGAGTTTACTAAGGTTCCTAATTTCCCACCTCACTGGACTTCATTTTCAATTTAAATGGAGTTTTTTTTTATTCAATCAAAATTACATTATTTGAGGTTGAGTGTTAGTTTATTGCCATGCTTGCAGTCTGATTTTTCCACTTTCTATGATGAGGGAGGTATTCTTGCAGGTCTGAATATGTCTCTCTGTAAGTAATCTGTAAACAATGCCATTTTTTGGTTCAATCAAAATACCATTTTCAGAGATCTTTCCTACTTTACATCAAAGCAAACTGTTTTCTTGCAGATCCAAACATGTCTGTCTGAAAGTAATCTGTAAACAAAGCCAACTTTTCTGTTGCTTGTATATAGGCAAGTATCAGACTTAACAAGAACTGACAGAGAGCGTTAGGAGCTATGAACATTGAAAGTAACTGCATAATTGCAAAATGTGGTAGGTAAACTGCAGTGATCGTGAACTGTTCATGTAGCTTGCTGGTATCTGGCCAATTCGGGGGTATAACACCATAGCAACACAACTGAAAACATGTGCCAGTATATCAATAGTTAGAGCAGTCTGACATCACAGTGAGATGACGGAGAGGAATACCTATATCCCTGTTGTGCTGTTGGTTGATAGCTTGTCTGTTACTAAGCCAGCTGCATCTACTTCAATATGAAGTTCCATTGAGAGCTGACCAATAGGCTTCAGGGCTGGTACAAGTAATATGAACCAATTCTGACACAAGAGCCATGATAAGAAGACCAATTAGTTAAACATGAACCAGTTCTAACACTATTGCCATGATTAGTCGACAAGCTTGTAATACAACCAATTCTGTCAGACACTATCGCCATGATTAGCAGACCAGCTTGTAAATACAACCAATTCTGATGCTATTGCCATGATTTGTCGACAAGCTTGTATTTCAACCAATTCTGATGCTATCGCCATGATTAGTAGACCAGTTTGAAACCCAAACAATTCTGATACTACTGCCATGATTAGAAGACCAGCTTGCAATACAACCAATTTTGACACTATCGCCATGATTAGTAGACCAGCTTGTAATACAATCAGTTCTGATGCTATTACCATGACTAGCAGACCAGTTCGTAATACAACCAATTCTGATACTAATGTCATGATTACTAGACCAGCTCGTAATACAACCAATTCTGACACTATCACCATAATTAGTAGACCAGCTCAATACAACCAATTCTGGTACTATTGCCATGACTAGCAGATCAGCTCACAATACATCCAATTCTGATGCTATTACCATGATTAAGACAAACTAATAATTTTAAATTCTATTTATTTGTTAAGTTACTGATCTATACTGGAAACCTGATTATAATGTACAACATGACTTCTGATACAAATGTGCAAAATGTCAGACCCTTCAAAGATTAGTTAAAGTTTTCATAATACAAAAATTGCTCTAAGTTCTCTCAGACATATAGGGGCAGGGCAAATTCTACTTTAATAGTAGCAGCTATATAACATGTTCAAAAGTAATAAATACAGTTGTTTACTTGCTCATACTTTAATTACAACTGCAGGACAAGAACACACAAGGACTCTGAGTCTGACCACCTTTAAGGCAAGCAATCTATATAGTTGTTGGAAATCTATTTTCACACAGAATTGCCATGGGGAGCAAAATTACTTTGACATGGATCACGCTGATAGTGTCTCAAGCAAACCCCTGAGCTCAGTCCATATATAACTATATCTTTCTCATCACCTTGTCAAGTCTGCCATCCCATTCTCATCTGCCTTTCCGCAAATGAATGTAGGAGACAATATTTCATTAGTGGCATCATATTAAACTTTATGCACAAATCAATTTCAGGAACAAAATTGTTTTCATCTGATCAGGGACTGCCAAAAGGGACTAACCATTAGATATTTGGAGGTAGGGGAAATATTCTTTGGAGATGGTATTCTCAATTACAGCTGTCAAACTCTATATTCTCTTTAATTAACATAACAAGCTTACATTACTATATTCTATGGCAGGTGGACAGTCTACCAGAAAACCAAGGCCATAGGTAACAAACAGTTTGATATGGTGTTGAAGGTGCAACACATTGGACTATATTATTAGAAAATTACTTTGTTGTTTAACACCACTATGTGGCAGTGGTTTCTAAATAATCAAGTCTGGACCTGACAATCAAGTGATCAACAGCATGATCTCTGACAGGTGTGTTTGAAATTGTCAAGAGTCAACAGAACTTTGAGTCAAATATCTTAGGGCTAAATTTGGCATTGGTGAGTCAGTGGGTGAGTTTAATGGCACTTTTACCAAGGCTGTCACTGTGTTTAGGTCAAACATTAATTGTACACCATAAAATCTGACGAGATAATATTGTTATTATTACAGTTAACATCTTTGAACAGCATTTCAGAAGGTGGAAGAGCAATAATCATGATAAAGACAAAATGTAGACAGAACAGCTTCTTTTAATTTGTCCATGTAAGATTTTGGTACAGATTCTTGACAATAGTACATGGATCTGTATGTTACACACACAAAATAAAAGAAGTTGGTATCAAACAATTTATCGTTATTGCATCGGTTCCTTATCCTTAATCCGAAGAAACACCTGAAAATTGATAAAACAAAAATTTTTTCAACATTATTATTAGAAGATTTTGGATTTGGTGTGGTTGCGGTGAAAGGAAAACACAATTTTGAATCAGTCTGATTACTGAGTGTATTCTCAAAGACCCATGGAGATTCAGGTAAGAATATGTCTTCAGCAACCCATGCTTGTCGCAAGAGGCGACTTACAGGATCCAGTGGTCAGGCTCGCTGAAATATCATCATACCCCAATTGCATAGATTGATGCTCATACTATTGATCACTGGATTGCCTGGCCTGGACTCAATTATTTGCAGACTGCCACCATACAGCTGGAATATTGCTGAGTGTGGCGTAAAACTAAACTCACTAACTCATATTCTCAAACAGAAAGCACCCTTTACTAAGCTTTAAAAACATCTGAAGTATCAAGTAAGGTTTAGAGTTTAAAGTGTGATGAAAAACTATATACCTCAGAATATCACATTTCATTGAATGTAGCATTCAACTGGAGTGATGTTCCATCGAACTGACATTTGCCAGCATGCCTACTTAGTAATTACATCAACTACATGATCTTAGTATATTAGAGGTTGACTGCACACGGGCAGAGACAATGACATTTTTATTGAAATTCCCAATACAGAATGCAAATAAGCAGTTTCCAGTGCAGACACTTTGTTCAAACAAGCGTTTAAAACAAGCAGTTATGACTGTCAATTGAGTCTCTTCTCATAGTGACATGGTGACATACAGTATGGTTCAAAATTATTGAGAATAGCTAAAGCATTTCATATTATTAAACGAGAACAAATCAGATAAAACTGAATGTATTGTGAAAGTGAACTGACCTTTTCATGTTGTGTAGGTAACAATTTAATATTTTATCAAGTCTCCTTGAGCTTCACGGCACAGTCTAAGACAGGTAGGCATACTTCCTATCAGAGAGGTTAGTGTCTCGTGAGTTATGCTGTCCCAGTATCGGACCACTTCTCTCTTCATGTCTTCAATTTTTGTCAACCCCTTTTGATTCACACATTCCTTCATCATCCCCCAAATGTTCTCAATGGGATATAAGTCAGGACTATATGCAGGAAATGGTAATGCAGTCACATTTTTCTCCTGAAACCACTGCTTGGCATGTTTTGCGGTGTGTTTAGGATCATTATCTTGCTGCAAAATCCAGTCATTTCCATAAAACACATGTGCACATGGAAGGAGAAAATTATCTAATATGTTAGTGTAGCGTTGACTTGTCAGGTTTCCGTCAAACACACACAGCGGGGTCGTTCCTAATAAGGATATCCCTCCCCTTACATGAAACTTTGGGCTGTATTTAGGTCGTCGATACAACGGTGCTGACGCAGACTTTGTCCTTATTTTCACATTATTGGGATATACCCATATTGAGCTTTCATCAGTAAAAATCACATTTTCCCAGTCAAAGTTTTCATGTGCCAAACACCACTCAACACGCCTGTCTTTATGTTCTTGTTTCATGAGAGGAGAAGGAATTCCAGTCTTTTTCTCCCATCCAAGATCAATCAAATTTCTTCTAACTGTAGATTTTGATACAACTGTTGATCCCCTTTCTGTCATTTCATACCTGATGTTGGAGATGCTTGCCCTTTGCTTTTTAGACGCTAAAATTCCCAGCCGGACGCGATCTGAGAAGTCCAATTTTCTGGGTCTCCCTGCTCCTTTCTAGTGCCCCAAATCCTTTCCCTCTTTAAAATTCTTCCTAATCCTATACACAGTTGAAAGAGGAGTTCCTGTTCTCTCTGCCAATGTATTTACATCATCAATTCCTTGATTACACAACTCAAAAATCAACCTTCTTTTATCTTTAGCAGACATTGTTGACAGTGCTGCGGAAAATGACGTCTGCTACAAATTCAAGGGAGGTAACTCTAATTGTACTATACTCAGTAGGCCAAGATGAGTTACCTCCCTTATACCATTACTTAGTTTTAAGTATCAGTGAATCAGTTGAGGTGTTAGGATAGCTCAAAGTAAGAAGAAAAATTCTCAATAATTATGAACCAGACTATATAAACAAACAAAAAACTGCTCACTATTGCATGGAGGACAAACATGATAAAAGCAGTTGTGTTGAATATGTAATACAGTTCATCATAATCAAAGGATGGAGCTAACTTGTGTAACAACAGTTGTGCTGAATATGTAATACCGCTAATCATGATCAAAGGATGGAGCTAACTTGTGTAACAACAGTTGTGTTGAATATGTAATACAGTTCATCATGATCAAAGGATGGAGCTAATTTGTGTAACAACATTTGAAACCTGTAGAATCTTCATCGTTGACATAACATAACTTGTTTGAACACCTTTGTTGATCTTTTCTGTTATTGATTTCAAAGACATTCGGTGACATAATTATTCACACTTGACTACACTTAAGGTACAATTAGCTGAACAGGCATTATGCATCATCACTGAATTCACCATACAGTGAGTTCTGTACACAGTGCTGATGTGGAGCTTAGGTTTTAACATCATCAATCAATTTTTGAAAAAAATGTTTATATTGTTTTACATTTACACATGTTCATAAAGAGATACTATCACATATCTGTCTTAACTTAAGAACACTGATTAAAAGGCATGGTATTAGCTTAAATTATTTTTTTTATTACACCAGCATTCATTTAAAAACTAACTGGCATCAGGTTTTCGACAAAAGGCTCAAGTGGCAGGCAGATATACTGATATGTATGTTGTTCTTGGCATTTATTACAATCTATATCTGTATCTCCCTAATTCTAACCCAAAAATAACATCCTACCACAGGATTTTATGCAATGGCTTTCCAGATAGATATCTGATATATTTCAGTAACAGATACCTATAAAAAAAAGTATTATAAGCTTAAAATGACACCTGAGGTCATTTTTGAGTATCCTAAAACTGACTGTACATTGCAAAATATGTACCCAAAGGATGACAAAAGTAAACATAATCGTATATAGTTTGCGTTTTCTGTACATTTGTAAAATAGCTTGAATCCAAATGAAAAAAACAATATCTAAAGCCAAGGGTCAACCTGACATAATCTCCATTAAAATAGTATCCCATCCAAAAAAACCATTCTATTGCTGAAAGCCATTAACCTAAATGTTGGGTATGCCTTAGACTAACCACTAGTCTCTGAAATAACATATTTTACTGAAGAAAGGTTCTTAGTAAAAGCAAAATATAATGAAAAGAAGCCCTGAGACTTTCTTCATTTTCAGACTAGATTTGTCACACATTGTAAGCTTGTGTGGCCTTTCTTGGATACATTTGCTTTAGGGTCTGTATGGCAGACTAGGCATGTCAGGGTATGACCTTGTACAAACTGACAAAGCAAATCAAGTCTAGGTGAACTCATCTCTGTAGCTTGGGTACATTCAGAGTGGAAACCTGCTGATAGTGACCCTATGAGCTGCTCTTCTGTTGTAAGACATTTCTCCTTGTTTGGTGGAGATTCAAGCTAACACACTACTATGATTATTAATTCAAGATGATGTCTACGATGCAAAACACTGATTTGCAACCTGTGTTGCAATAAATATGCTTCAACAAAATAAAGGTTATATTTGTCTAAAAACACATATGACTTATAACAGAAACTTTTCAACAACCACCTTACTCCAAGTCAGATTCTCTGGTATTTAATAACCCAGTTGGCTACAAATAGTATAAAATGCACAGTGCCTGTCCTTGTTTCTATTGTACAATATCCCAGCGTCATTCTGTATCATTTAGAAACTAACTATTCAAGGGTGTGATTCCCATGCAAAAATAGAAATAAGATATATATATAAAAATTGCAGTTTCTTGGAGTGCACATTTTTGGGATATGAATCATATGTTACATGTCTAATTAGTAGAAGGTTATTCAGCTATACAGAAGTTCAATAGATGTGACACTGTAGAGCACTCAGCCTGATATATTGCTAATCTACACTAGAGGAGAAGATAGCACTATCTCACAACAACGTATCTTACAACAAGACAAGACAATCCTGATGGGTATGTCTGTTCAAATCAGAGGGTTACTCTCTTATCCTTATGATTTCAAAATGTGGGTTACCACATTACTGGTTTGTCATACAGACCCTAAAACAAATATGTCTAATACTGCTCATCGTTCAGAATAGTTTGTATGAATATTTGATGAAAGGTTGGTCTAAACATTATTAGAAAGTGGGGATAAACTGATTTTTTGTTGCTGCCAATACTAACTGCTATTTAATAAGTGGTGTTCAGTTAATCAATAAAATATATTGACTATACGCATAAAGGTGAAAATTTACCAGCTTATTGAATATATTAAATCAGGCATATGAAGAAAACATTCAATATGATGAAGTACTGAAAAAGGCTACCACAGTTTGGGAATAGTTGTAACAAATATTTCAGTATTTATATGATAATTTACCAGTCAGTAACAGATGTTTACATACAAAGGACATATGACTACATTGTATTTTGTAAATCTGTTCTCTTCAGATGAATGTATCTAAAGAAACAGTTTTGTGATTTCAGGATCAGCAGAATCAACGCCAGAAAATTTGCATAATCAAACTGTTTTATTTCATTTCTGCTTTTAAATTAACAAATTTATGTAGAGTTATGCAAAGTAAGAAGTCACTCTACTTGTTATCAATAACCAAATGCAAGCATATGTGGGTTCCTTATAGTTGAGCGTGCACAAGTTATCTCCCTTTCTTAGTTTCTTGGGATGGGGGACAAGGGGGGTTTAAAATCTTTACTGCATAAATGTTGCATCTGACCCATGGTTTGACTTTGGCAAAACTTCCAGATTCAAGGGCAAATAGACAGACAATGCATTCTGGATGATAAGACGTTTCAGCATAGATATTATAAGACTTGGGTGGTTCCTATAGCTTTGAACCTACGAAAATCAGGGTGACAATAGGTACTCAGCAATCCATGCTTGAAAGAGGTGGCCATCAGGACTGGGCGGTCAGGTTTGCTGACTTGTATGATCCATGTCATATCCCAATTACACATGAAGTTGATCAATGGATTGTCTAGTCCACTCTTGACTATTGACAGATTGCTGCTCTAAATGCCATATTATTGCGGAGGGCAGTGTTAACCAACCAACAAACAAACAAATACTTTAGCTTTGGGGCTTTATTCAAAAGAAAGTGAACACATTTCACATTAAATAATTCAAGCACTAAATTCTCTCACTTATTTAGTTATTTTGTAACCACAATAATATTACTGCACCTACTGTTTCTTACTGTAAAACAAACAAAATACAGACAGGACCCCAGCAACGTCTACCAGATCAAGGAGGGAGTGAAATGGACAAGATTGGCTGGCTTGGTGCTACTCGTTATTAGTGGTGTGACGATTTATTGATACGCAATGATGCATTGATCCATGGCCTTCAGTGAATTGATACAAAGTTTAACATTGTCACATATCCCAATATGATACTTCAAATGGCCCAAGACACATTGCTGTTTAGCTTTGAATACTGCTGAATTGTGATATCTGTGAAGAAAAAAGACTTACTTTTGTTTGAGGTTGGTAAATATACGCTTACTTATTTTCCCATCAGAAGTCACCATTTTCAGGGGAATTTTGCATCAAGAACTGTATCAGACATTGCACTTGTATGCTACATTCACAGTGTCTGTGTATAAACTTGATTATTTCCCATCCGAATGAACATTGAAAAACACTTGTGGAATTGGATGAATGATTTTATTTGAACATATCATCGTGACTAAAATTTTAGTATCATGATGTAGCGTATCGCTGGTTGTTTGCCAATACCAATCACAGGTTTATCTGTATATTGGTTCACACTTATGTTATGATATGGATCTCGGGTCCAAGTGAGGGTACCAGTGAAATCCCTTATCTAACTGGCGTGCTGGTTTGCTTGGGGGAATTAACTCAGCAAAGAGTCCGAAGTCACAAGAAGCTAATTACAATTTTATTTACAAGAGATGGAGTAACAAGGGTGGCCACAGAGAGTCGGTACAACCCTCTGGGCTGAGGGCTCGTGCTGACCTGTGTTGGGAGTCTAAACCCTACTACTGGACAAATGAAGTTGGAGACTATTTAACTACAATTCAAACAATACAAAGATTCTGATTTGCTGACAAAAATGGGTGTAACCTACAATAGCCAATGGAATAAACAAAATGGGGTGTGTCTTACCATTACAACTTCAGTGACCAGACAGGGGGAGTACTTAATCTTTTAATCCTATTCTAAGTGGCATTAATCTTGTTGGCACATTTACTGGATGCTTGATTGCTTACTCTGGGCTAGATCTTTAACGACCCTTAACTGGTGTTTGCATAATGTTATTTTACTGTAGGTGATGGCATGTTTACCTCTTCAAAGCAGTTTATTAACCCGTCTAGACATAACCCTTGTTTTAGTGAATGGTTTGTCTTACAGTGTTCTGATTACCTCAGGCTAGGATTCTAACTGTGAAATTGTGTGGTCATTACTTATACCTTTTTCAATGGAATGTCTGTGAGATAAGCTTTACTACTTTTGAGAGGAGTCTTGTCTAAGCTTTTACTGATACATGATGAAACTAATATTCTATATTCATATTTTCCTCATATTTGAATGCTAATATATTGCTTGTACTGGTTACAATTAATAAAGTATTTTTGGTATGAATTATCATTTCATGATACTTATCTGGCAGATGAGCAAGATCAACCTTAGCCGCTAAGGTTAGAGTTACAATCACCTTAAGAAAATTATACACCTGTTGCACAAAACAACCTTTGGGCAACATTAACCCGGACTCCAACCTCAATCATACCGTTAACTAAGAGTGAACTCTTCAGCGCTGGAGTGATGGAAGTGTCCCTAGTTACCACACGAATTCAGCATGTCCAGTTGACGCGTTCTGTCGCTGTACACTCTCTGCTTGATCAAATTTCTCTCAGTGCTGTTGCATAAAATAAAGGTTGGGTCGATCCTATGTTAGTTATCATCCTTAACTTAAGGTTAACCTTAGTTAAGGTTGTTTCGTGCAACAGGAGGCTAACCTTAGTGAAGGTCTAAGGTTGTAATCTTAGAGATAAGGTTGACCTTAGAGATAAGGTTGTTTTGAACAACGGAGCACTGGGTTTAATTCCCAACATGGGAATTGTGGGAAACCTAACACAGCAGAATATTGTGTAAAGTGGCCTAAAAACTAAATTCACTACTAACGTGCCCTCTCATTCAGATGGAGCACTGCTGAGCAAAAAAACAAACAACATCACCACAGACCTCTTGTTTTTTAAATGGGAAGTTCTGTTTTAAGGCTTAATGACATTTGCCTAGTGTATCAGCATGTTTGCTTAACCCTGATGATAGTATTAGTCATTCAGCTTGTCCTGTGCATCAAGACTAAACATGTACATAAACTTTAACAAAATCTTCCTTGGCACAACAGTTCACATCCACTGTTTAATATTAAAAATTAAAATTGAATATTTTCATACTAGCATTATTAGGAAGCAGCTTCCATTTCTAAATAAAACAACCCAATAACCAGAAATGAAATCTAGGCAGGGTTAAGGTTAAATCAATGCTTCTTAGAATGGTTCTAAAATATCAGAAAATAGACTCAAATTACTGACACCTGTAGCAGCATGTGTTCACGTTCTATGTGCACCTATTGTTTCATGGCACTGATTACATACCCTCATAATGAAAGCTTGAGTTACAATGTAATACACTCTTAAAAAAAGTAGGGGATAATGAACTTTGAATCAATTTGGATGGGAAGTGTAAACTTTAACAAACGTTTCGTGGACAGACATCTTGTGATGTGATACCACAACGTATGATAAACATGTGCACAACGAAGTAGCTCCATACATGTGCATGGGATCACAATCTACATTTTGACGTTTTTTCAAGAAGGTCAAGAAATCACTTTGAACATTAAGTATGACACTAATCTTGCATCACACATTTGTTAGTGTATGTTTCTAGTCATTTGTTTTAAAATGAAAATCATATACATGCAAATTAGATGGCATACGCCAATCATCTTTCAAAAGTGAATACCTTTCAAATAACTATGGTTGTAAGGAAGTGCAAATGGTGATGCACTCTCAAAACATTCAATAATATATAAACATTGATTGACTCCGAAAAATCTCCTACATATTTATAATTGTAAACAAAAAATATTAAGATTCCCTACCTTTATTGAAGAGTATATATAGAACAGAACTTACTAAAACATCTGGGGATTATTCAGTTAATAATAACTTCAAAACTACTTATTTCTAAGTTTGAATAACCTATCCAGAGTTCATTAAGATCACAGATACATGAGACTCATCCAAATCTGTGGTGTAATGAATTGCTGCGTTAGGCTTCCCACAGTGCTCCATGTCATGTTAGGTCATTGCCCCCAGGGGGCAGACAAACAAGCAATTAGCAACTACATGGATCCTGATTGATCTGTTCCTCCTGTGATGGTCCAGTAATTGTTTATGCTCTGTCATGCTTCAGTGCCTGGAGATGCTAATTCAATTCTCCACAAGGTACAGAAGGATTCAATCAGGTCTTTTCGTTTGGTTCTCAATGAAATGTTTCAGTAAGCTATCATAAAGGATGTTATACAATAGTCATGCATGCATACATACATCCATCCATCCATCCACACACACACAAATCTCCTGCTCCACCCCCCTCCACCCCCCCGACACACACACATATACTTGCAAAAGCAAAAGTAAACTATATTCTAAACAAAATTCTTCATGTTTGAGTATTATTAAATATTCAGAGTAATATTTGGGGGCATACATAAAAAGCCTATTATATATTAATCATCTACTTTTAGATGTTATATTAACTGTCCATGACTCTTCAGTTAAATATGACTGATAAATACTGTTCATGTTTCAAACTGAAAATAACTATATGAAATGCCATGCATATACAACAAGGGTTATTAAACATCTAATATGTCCTACTTAATATTCCGAACTACTATGAAATATTATTCCTGGTTCAATGTTTGCCCTGACACAGAAAGCCTGTGTATTTGACACACAAATTATCTCAAATACACTGTGAATAAAGAAGCTTTTGTCATTGTTGACACAATGCTTAGCTGAGTCCTTAAAGTTCAGATAATCAAAACTTGTAGTTTGCTGTTGTTTAAAACTACTTAGTTAATTGTTTGCAAGTCAACTGGTCAGTGCTGATTAAATGCCTGATCTGCCTTACCTTGGTTTTTGTCGTTATTAAACAATCACAATTGATGTCTTGATGAAAATTCCAGACAGAAGTTGACTCTCAAAAACATGTCCACGACTCCTTAACATGACGACTGGGAGTCATGATGACACCTAAATGTTTATGCCTAGTGCAAACACTGCTGGTTGTCCATTTTTACGTTTAGTCACTGTCCATAATAAAAGTGCAAGTCTTTGCATTAAGTTTTATTTAAATTTTAAAATATTTACAAAAACAGTTTGTATTGCATTGTCAAGTAAAATAATAAAACACTTAGTTTGCATTGTAGATATTTCATATACTTAAAGTTATTGTCCAAAATTGTCTTGACAGAATGAAAAACTGACCCTTAGATTGTTTTGTAAATACATGACAAACAGATATTGCACAGCATTGTCTTGATTAAAATCATAAACTAACACTTAAATCATTGTAGGAATTGCATACATACAGATATTGCACAACAAAGATGCAACCAAATGCTTCTGCATATATTTTTTCTGATTCTCTATAATACCTCTTTCCAACAAAAAGTGTAATGTGTAAACTTCCTTACTTAAAAACTGCCAAATGTTTAATTCTGACTACCTGATTCACTTGAATGAGTGAGTTTAGTTTTACGCCACACTCAGCAATATCATAATTACTTCTGCCACTTAAGGTTCATACATTCTATTATAATGGTGTAATGGGCCGATTTGTGTAAGTTATGGTTGGCTGGCTGTTGTTTAACACTACACTTGACAATGTTCCAGCTATAAGGCAGTGATCTGTCAATAATCAATTCTGGACCTGACAATCCAGTGATCAACAGCTGGAGCATCGATCTACACAACTGGGAACCGATGACATGTGTCATCCAAGTCATCGAGCTGTACTACTTGATCCTGTTAGTTCCCTCTTGTGACAAACCTATCCAGATGTATCATTCAGATAATAAAATGATCTGTATTAACGAGAAACATCCCTCTTTTGCAAAACCCACAAATTCTCTTTGTCTATTCCAGGGTGAGTGAGTTTGGTTTCAGGCCACTTTTAACAATAGTCCAGCAATATCACGGCAGGAGACACCTGAAATTGCTTCTTACATTGAACCAACCTGAGGAATCGAAACCCTGTCTTCAAGCAAATGCTTCAACTATTAGACCATCCCATCGCCTAAGTCTTTTCCAGAATCACCCCACCGAAATTATACAAGCTTGATGTAGATGTTATTGTGTAAAGTCAGGTTAGGATGTACCATTTGCCACTGGAGTGACAGCAGTTGGATATGTCAGATGTTCAAAATCTGTATAATAACCGTGGGGGGTGGGGGGTACTATTGATGGGGGAAACAACTATTGCAGTAGCGATAGTCTATTGCAGCATACAGATTTATTGTGCTCATTGTCTGTTGTGACCAAATATTGCAATACTATCCACAGTCACACATACTATCGATAGTTCTTCATTTTTATCTCAATTAATTGCTATTGGAGACTTATCAACTGCAATCTATCAATAGTTTGATAAACCATCAGACAGCCCTAATAACCATGCTCTGATCTAAAGAGCATACCCAGTGCGTGCTTACAAACCTATGCGTGTACGTAATCATTGTATGCATTTTTTGTCGCAATCAAGCATAACTAGTTACCACTCAGAGGGCTTATGACATATCAATCACATTTCTCTGCTGTAATAATGTTGAAACAAATCTGATGATTTCTATGGCTAGAGACATGTTTTAAACAGCATTACTGCTAATGTTACCATCATCACTGTGGAATCGTGCCGTTGGAACAAGGAACTGATTAAATTCAGTTTTGTATACAGAAAAGAATTCTTCTCATTGGCAAATAGTAAATATAATACACTAAAACATGTTGTTATCAACACATATGAATTCAATATCATCTGTGATAAATTGTGCAGTAAATATGTTTGAAAGGGTTTATGTCAATATCTGGCAATAGCAAACAGACTACACTGAAACATATGTCATTATCAACTCATATGAATTCAATATTATCTGTGATAAAATTTGCCAGTACATATGCTCAAAAGGGTTCATGTTAATATCTGAGAAAAGCAAATAAACCACACTGAAACATATGTTATTATCAACACATATCAATCAATATCATCTATGTTAAAGTTATATTCATTTGCCAGTGAAAATTTAATGTTCCATGTCACTGTGATATAAAACATATATCATACATCAGCCTTTACAAATGTGTCACAAAGTGAGCAACTATTTGCTAACACTGAATGGTCTATGATGTTGAAATATTGGACAATATGATGAATATACACCATTTTCACAATTGTTAACTCACAGCGAAAGTATACGTACTGACCTTTTCTAGATGTTATCTTGAATGTTGTAACAATTAAATGTTTAATCTCCATTTAAATTACCATCTCTTGGTCACTTTGACAAAGAAAATACTGTTAACCAACTGTGTGCGAATGCGTGTTATTCACTGTGTCTTGTTCTGCTCAGTGCTATTTATATGATTACATCACGGTCAGTGAAGCATCTGTGAGACAAAAATGACAATATGGTGTGCAGTATGGTATAAAAGAACATAATCTATACATTCCCATTCATCATCCATTGACAAAACATGCTGGATGTTACTAATACTCAAGTATATGTCCTTTGACAAATCAGTGTATCAAATAACAAAAAGCAAATCAGTCGACATGATACAGGCCTAAAGGAACACGTGAATAAAACTTGCCTCCATGTCTCAGAGCCGATCCTGACTCCAGGGGTATCACGAGAAGAGGGAAAATACCGCTAAGTCCAACAAGAACAGAACTTAGAACAGAGTAAGTCCAGATTTCATAAGTTCTACGAGACTCTTCGTCAATCATATCCTGCCTTTCCGGATCGAGCGCCACGTCTGGTGGTCGTTTTGATTTGACACCGTTTTTCAATACTGCCGGCTTTGCTCGGTGGATCTCTGCTGTGGTATAAGCTGAGCATACCGCGTAGATAACTATCATCACATATACCAGATGTTGATAGCACGCCATTACGGCAGATGACAGGACTTATCACCTTTGAATACACATGTGCACTGTCCACAACAACATTGACGCGACCTTTCAACTTTGACCTCGCCACATGGACGACGTTCCTTGATCCTCTTTTGCAGTTGCCTCCCTTGAAACACAAATCTCTTTGTGGTGCTGGTTCGCACGTCCTCAGAACCTGATGTTTAGTTTTTATATTCGCGATGGTTAATCATCTTGTTGTTAAGTTATCGAACTCTGCAATGGCTGCACAGAATAAGCACAATCCTATCTTCACGGCTGAGTAATCTCATAGTTCACCTACTTCCGTGAATGCATCGGGAACTCACGGAAATACCCGAGGATGAGGTGACCGCCGATGCTTTCATGGGGGAATTCGACCTTGCCCTTCTGAGGAATTGGTTGCAATCACGTATCCTGAAAATGAACAAACCCGAAACTGATACAACAGCGCTGTATTAGAGAATATGCGGTATTAAAAGTATCCCTTTCACAATATTTACGTGATATTTATTAAAGAACGTAAGACTTTCTGCCAAACTGTGGCCTGAAATATTGGTACGGAATTTTTACCTTTGACCTAATCGCTATTCCTGGCAGTCCGTTTCTCGCGGGAAAGTGAGAAGACACCGCAGAGAAGATGCTAGAGAGAGGAACGATGTATCCGGGCTATGTCTAAAAAAAACCTTAGCATATGGAGGCAGGGAGAAACGGGAGGCGTTCCTGGGAATGAGTCGGGAAGGATGTTGGATCGGGGCGAAGGTCACTAACTGAAGATTATGGATTTTCTGAACAAGACTTCAATCTACGATATAGCTCAAGACGCCTCACAAGTCGCCAGTCACCACGACTCGGACAATGGGCGATTCCTCAGACCGGTGCGTTGACCTTGCCTTTCCACCTTGCTTATTCCATACAAGGTGTATAAATATTCATAGCGAACCTTAGGCTTTGTAGGATGTCTTGAACGATAGTAGACCGGACGTTACGATGCTTTGTCGACAGTATCATCCAATCCCCTAGTATTTTCAGCACAAATGTTAAACGCCGATGATCCCATGCGAGAGTTGTTTTTAGTAATCAGCCGGGAGTCGTTGGTTTACGGTAGATCATATCTGATTACTTGGGATAGACAAGGCGAGGAGCTCAGCAACTATGTTCAATAAACGGTCTTCAGTAGGTTTATACATATTGGTTCTCTACTGGCACCATATATTGATGTCTGTAGGGTAGTACAAGCTGCTCATCACACCGCCAGGGTGGATAAGGTAAATACGGTTCACACCTTCTTGAAAAGATTTAGGTCATGGCGTTGATATGTGGTGTGAAAAAGGTCAAATTAGTGTAAGGTGCAGAATGGGTATTCCAATGACTAGTGAAACCTTTTCCCAACAGGGATCTGTACCACATGGGACATGGTGCAGTAATATATTTGTATGAATAAATCATGGCTCAGACAACACCCTTGTTGTACTCAATTGCTCCCTATGTAATTTATGTTTTGGCAGTATTCCCCAATGAGTATCCCATGCTTATGACCTACATAAGCATACACATGTAGTAATGTTGCTTCTGTAATGGAGTCTTCAGGTTTCATTGTGCATTTACAAGATAATGTTGCAAAAACAAAATGGCTTTCTCCTTTGCAGTGATAGCTAATATGCTTTCTCATCAGGGTTTATAAAAATGTTTCCTAAAATTTTTAAGAAGACTTATAGGAAAGAAGTGCAGCATTCTTATTGGATAGGCAATGAAAAGATCATAAATCTTTGCAAAGTTATCTGAAAAGAAACACTTTATATGTAATGTTGGGTTGGATGAAGAATCTTCTTGTGTTTTCTTTGAAACAAAGTAATTTTAGTCAACATTTAGGCTTGCAAAAATTAAACTTTCAATCATTAGCTTTATTTGAGAGTAAAATTTAGGAAAAGATATAACTAGACCTTCCTCGCATTATAAGGAACATATTATTGTGTTTGATTGGAGAATACTGTCATGTCAAAGAACAGTTGCATAATTAACAAGATCTGGAAGTGGTCTTAACAACAGAGATGTAACACCATATATAATATGTCTCATAAAGTAATGTGTGAAGTGTGGTCAGGCTTTTAAAAAAAAGGGAGCTGAAAATTGGTTGATTGTTTATGGCAGTAGCCAATTGTGTTTCATCAGGTGTTTGTTCTTCACAACCTTAAGCGGCCTTCACATGACAAACTGGCGTTTGACAACACATGTTGTCCAAGTAGAGTTTGAGAGTGTGAACATTCCAACAACTCGCTACCATCACCAATTTCAGAGTTGTCAAACTGTTGTCGAGAATCAGGATCAGTCTCTATTCTCTCCAACATTCCATGAAACTTTGGCGTTGTCAAACATGTGTTTGTTGCATGAAGTGTTGTCAAATGTGTATTGTTAAGAAACAACCAACTGCAGTCAATGAAATTGTCACATGACTTTACCGATAGAGAAATGACGCTCACATGACACGCAAGTTTGTCAACATGTGTTTGACATGTGAAAGCGCAAGTTTGACAACTTTTAAAATTTCAACGACACATGTTGTCAAACTTGTTGTTTGTCATGTGAAGGCAGCTTTATTGAATAATCTTATGATTTGGAGGAAATCACTGTTCACAATGTCGTGTACTTACAGTATGGATATTACAATCATCTTTATGGAGGTCTTCCAATTCTGCAGGTGGTATAATTTCATGCATTTAAACATTAATTTGGTGACACACATGATTTATATTATGTTAAGAGATAACCAAAATATTATTGATATTACTATTTTGTTCTATGTTAATACCTGAGGCTATTTCCCTAGAAATTTGTATCAGGTTAACCTTGTACAATGTTTTAGCTAAATTAATTGCATAATCCAATTGAAGTATGTGTCAGATAATGGGGGAATCAGATTTCTTTTTTTAAAGATTTAGCATTACTTTTTGACCATATGTAATATATACACAACAGAATAATGACATTGTTGCTATGCACATTCATGAAATGTCTTTGGAGTTCATTTCATATTGACATAATCAAATACTGACCTTTTGAGTCATATTAATAAACTAGATTACAAACTGAAGTCCAGATATGAAAAGAATATTTCTTATCACAAGATGGTGTATCAACAGGAATTATTGCATAATTCCATATGTATTTGTTGATACTTGGTTCCGGAAGGCTGATCATGTCAAGAAGATGAACAAGGATTGGCAGTTCGCCTTATGTACTGTACGTGCCATTTTGACAAACAGTTAATGCTTTTTTGTATGGAGAGTTTAGAGGCCCAGACTCTGACTGCCTTATCAATGAGATCAGCTTACATACAGTTGTGCTTTTTTGTATGGAGAGTTAAGAAGCCCAGACTCTGACTGCCTTATCAATGAGATCAGCTTATATGCAGTTGTGCTTTTTTGTATGGAGAGTTAAGAAGCCCAGACTCTGACTGCCTTATCTATGAGATCAGCTTATATACAGTTATGCTTTTTCGTATGGAGAATTTAGAAGACCAGACTCAATCAATGAGATCAGCTTATATACAGTCATGCTTTTTTGTATGGAGAGTTTAGAAGCCCAGACTCTGACTGCCATATCAATGAGATCAGCTTACATACAGTTGTGCTTTTTTGTATGGAGAATTTAGAAGCCCAGACTCTGACTGCCTTATCAATGAGATCAGCTTATATACAGTTGTGCTTTAATGTATGGAGAATTTAGAAGACTAGACTCAATCAATAAGATCAGCTTATATACAGTTGTGCTTTTTTGTATGGAGAATTTAGAAGCCCAGACTCTGACTGCCATATCAATGAGATCAGCTTACATACAGTTGTGCTTTTTTGTATGGAGAATTTAGAAGCCCAGACTCTGACTGCCTTTTCAATGAGATCAGCTTATATACAGTTATGCTTTTTCGTATGGAGAATTTAAACAACCAGACTCTGATTGGCAGAGCAAGGTCACCTGATACTACCTCATCTGAAGATGTTGTGAGATGTTTATGCAGAGATATTGTATCACAACACAAAGGTTTGATTTTATTAATATTGGGTATGCATAACCGTAAAAGTGACACTAAAATATTCAGCCTACATTATTTGTTTCCCTGATCCATTTTAGATCAGTGAGCAGTTTCAGTGGTTACAGGGAGCAGGTGCTTGATGACATTTAAATTCTGTCTTGAATAATGGAATATGCTGAAATAGCAGCTTGCACATTGATTGTATTTACACAACTTTTATCATGTAAATATATACAAATGAATGACCTTAACCTGAGACCATTCATTACAAATATGCAGAAAAAAATTAGTTTAATATACAACTTATTTTGATAGGATATGTTGCATACTGTGAATAGTGGGAATCAAATCAGTGGAAATACACCATACCTGTTGACTATTGTAACCAAGGTAACAGTGACAGTTAATTCCCTTGTCTTATAGGATCGAATCAGACAGAGTATCTGAAACACTGTTATAACCCCAATTGTCTTTTCTAAAGTTGTATTTGAGTTAATGAGATACTTTCCAGGCATTTTTTAATATTTCCAAAGCAGATTCAAGTTTGATAATCATTTTTACATAAATATTTCGTACTTATGCATTTTGTATGAAACAACTCAAAGTAAACCCAGCCATAATCTCATGCTAATTTAACATATTCTTGATGATAATAATTTGTCCAGCTGGTCACTGGCCAATATAAACTAATGGGCAAAATAAATGATACCAAATTGAAATCACTGATATTACAAAACGACAAACCAACATTGTGAAAAAGGAAAGTGAATTTTAGTAACAGGGGTAATAACAGTTTAAGTAATATACATATTGCTCTGTCATTAAAATTCACTTTTGATTTTCACACTGGTGGTTTGTTGTTTTGTAATATCAGTGATTTTGACTTGGTGTCATTTCTTTTACCTGTCAATCTAGTTTGTGGTGAGCAAGTGTTATGATTTCACATGCCCAGCATCATTTGTTGATGTCAGACGGCCCCTGACACAAACACACTGTCATGTTTACGTTACACATAGCACTGACTTGGGTAGATTGGTTACAGTTAAGCACATTATGTTCTCATAGAAAGGTTTGGGCACATTTTATTACAACATAGAACTTTCTCCCCTACAAATTTCCATGAGTGCTGACCCAGGTAATTTACATAAAATGTAACAAATGATGAATGGGAAAGAAGTGAAATGCTTGTACATGTACATTAACACTCAAACCTTTTTGGTTTTTTAACATGTGCATGTACAGTACTAAATAATCAATCTATCCTAGGGATCAGATAAAGCATAATTGCCAGCCACCAATAAGTCGGTATAAGCATCACAAGTAGTGCAGGAATTATAAGGCACTTGTAATAAAACTTGCTGGAAATATATGAGTCCTGCAAGGAAATGAGAGCATGTAATGTTCTGTAAAATTTTCATAATTATGCGACATACTAGAGGTACATTTCTTCACCATGTAAAATCCTGTAATTACTTGGATTAAAATATTTCATCTATATTTTATGTTAAACAAACAAATAGTGATAGATGCCACTCAAAGCCACATGAAAATAGCATACGGGGTCTTTGCAAACTGACAGAAGTAATGGTACTCTGCTCTGTGTCTTTTAAGTATTCCATTTTGCGAACAGCCACGTTCAAAGTATAAAACAGTCTTTTGTAAAATATTGGTAAATATTTGATCAGAATTTAGTGAATTCAATTCACGAAGGGTCACTGAATATGGAAATGAATCATAACAGGATTACTTGTAATAAAAGAAACTCCTCTTTAAGATATTTCACACATTTCATGAACATGAATCTAATCAAAGCCTGTATTCCAATACTAGCCATATTGTAATACCTTGTAATCACAAACTATATGTTGACTTGTTTCCTAATATCTTTCAGGCGGTGACAATCGAAAAGGTTCCAGACAAGCTCTTGCTCAATGCCTTCTCATTTCTGAAGCACAAGGAGCTTGGGAGGGTGGCACAAGTGTGTCGGAAATGGCGTCTTCTCGCTTATGACAGTCGACTATGGCAGAGCGTGTCGCTCCGCCCAGAATTCTCAGGTCTTCATGTAAACCACATAGAAACTCTCATGGCGCTGATAAGTCTTCGGTTCGGTGTCACTCTCAAATATATTGAGCTGCCAAGTGAACTCATTCAAGCACCTGTGTTACATGAACTGTCAAACAAATGCCCAAATCTTCGAAACATGACCTTGGACTTTTCGAATGCCATGCAACTCCATGACTTTAATGACCTCAACTCCTTCCCCTGCAATTTACGAAGTCTCTGTATCTGCCTCTCAGAGGTCATCTTTCTGGAGGGGTTCATGCGCAGGATATACAGCTGTCTGTCATCACTGGAAGTCATGCACTTAATAGGTAGGTCAATAACACACAAAACAAACATCTCTTGAACTATATTTTATTAACTTACGAGCTTCAGAATATCTTCCTTGAATATCTCTGTATTTATTTTTAAAGACACAATCCCAAATTAATGTATTGTTGTTAGACATCACTAATGTCCTCCACAGATGGTTGGCTTAATTTGATTTTTTTTGTGGTTCTTCAGTTTCAAACTTTGTTAGATACATCTTAGTGTTAAATTTGTTGAGCATGTTTGTGTGATATAGTTTATCCCTTTTTATATTGCGTCAAATATTACAAATACTTGTGACAAAGGAGGCAGTGGGGTAGCCTAATGGTTAAAGTGTTTGCTTCTCTTGATGAAGACTATGGTTCGATTCCCCACATGGGTGCTGTGTAAGAAACCTATTTCTGGTCTCCCCAGTGGGAATATTGCAAAAAGTGGTGTAAGACCAAAGTCACTCACCCTTAATTAAAATCAGGTGACCTGCGGAACCTTTTAGTTATAGTGCTTTTCCAGGAGATTGCTTAATGATTTGTTTGTTAATTCTCAATCGAAAGCTTCATGGTAATTTTCCATCCATGGCTTCAAGATAAGAACACCTGGGCACATCTTTTTATCCCATTTCGTGAGAAGTGTGCTTAACTGTGCCTGGAATACGTGGATCAATTCTTCTGATAATTACACTACCAGATTAGCCTAGTCAGACAATTACAAATGAGCATACAAATCAGGCTTTGTGTTGTCAGCCCTGCTGTTACATTCTGCATAGGCCTTGGAGACCGTGCAGTGTTAATGTAAGTCTGACTGCTGTCTACTGTACACACACACACATGGTATCCACACACACATGAAGTAACCATCTGTCGATTCCTGAGGCTTTCCTGATGACTCTGTACTTTGATCTATTCAGTGTGTTGCTACACTGCTGTGTTAAGCTGTGGTCAATTAACCTAGGCAATTTATTTTTTAACACCTTGTCGGGAAAGCTTGTGGAAAATTTAACCAAACTAATTTTGGGGATAAAGAGTAGCTGCACGTTACTTCCCTGCATTTATTAACCCTGGTTATTGGCATTTTCCATGAAAAAGGTCATCGTGATATTGCTGGAAAATTGCTAAAAGTGACATAAAACCAAACTCACTCACTCACTCACTCACTCACTCACTCACTCACTCACTCACTGGTAATTCACTTATCCTTTTTGAAGATTTTTTTCTCAAGATGTCATATGTAATCCACATTTGTCTTGTGATCTGCAGTAAATAAACAAAATCTCTATGCTTGGTTAATACAGGGTGAAAAGTGCTTGAATTTTAGTGTCAGCCAGAAAAAGCCTTGAAAATAACCCAAACAGCTTGAAATGCCTAGAATGTGTGCAAAGTGGCATGAATGTTGTTCATAAAGGAATAAAATTCATGACAGACTTAATTCATTGAAAATATTGGCGCTGAAAATCGTGATAAAAATTTTGTGTTGTCCACACTCTTTTTCTGTATTTAATTATTGTTTGATTAATAGTTTAGCTGAGATAGAGCATACTTCGTTAGAGTGAGTGTTAAACTGCTGGTATCTCAAGGAACTAATGATGCAAAATAGGCAAAATACAGGAATAATCATTCTTGGGGACCATTCATTGACAATGATTGGGATCACCCACTCTGTTTTGGGAATGTAGAGAGGAATAATAAAATTTGTACACATGAGCTTAGAAGTGTGTCAGCAATATTTTACATGACATGCAGTTGAGGTCACTTATGATTTTCTTAAATTCAATGGTGATGGTGGCAAGAGGGCATTCATATTCTACATGTTTCTCCTTAGAAATCATCATAAACAATCCTTTGCTCACAAAAATGCACTCATGCAGGATCATATATTTTTTGGGTGTAGATGCCAGCTTAGTTCCCTGATGCAGTTTACCAAAAGCTGGTACGTGTTATTGCCCTGTTAAATTACTGGAATAGAGGGAATAAAACAAGGAATGGTTGGCCTGGAGTGAGTATTCTGTGTCCAAGAAGGATGTCTATGTTTAGCAAATTGCAAACTCGTGCAGACACACATGACTTACCACAAATGTGCAATTATGTGGGTTTCACTGCCATTGGAAGCCGTTCCCCCCGCCTATAACCCTGTGGTATGAAAATGTATCGATCTGATTGGTATTGTAAAAGAATCATATGCGTGAATATGACAAACAAGAGCATTAATATAGCAAAACATCAGTCAGTTGGTTTAGGGGATTTTGTAATGAGCAGATCACATCATGAAACTCCATCATAACTGTCTGTGAGACAAGAAACAAAATCCAGATATGACATGCAGAGTTGTGTCCCTTTCCTGCCTGAATGCGCTGGGCATGGGTACATGGTATGATGTCAGTACCATACCTACAGGGATACCACAAGTTGACTGAAGCATCTTGTGTTCACCCAGTGGTGAACAGCATGAGCACTTGTTTCATTTGTTGGCTGCAATGCACAGGAACCCGATATCACACTGTAGGTTAAACATTGACCATAGATATACACTCATGTCATATATATTAATAGAGTAAATTAATATATATGACATGAGTGTATTTCTATGGTCTATGTTTAACCTACAGTGTGATATCGGGTTCCTGTGCTGCAATGGTCCACAATCAGTCAACTTACATTAGTCAACAATATCCTATCATCATTTCTGTCCGTTATTTTATAAAACATGGGTTTTCGCTGCCATACACCAAGTTTCCACTCAGCGATATCACCTGACAGTGTGACTGACTTCAAAGTGTCCCGTTTTGTAATATTTTCAGGTACATTTGAGTTGTCCACTGAATCTGATGAGGACAGCTATGAAGTGATCAACATCAGTAAGATCAAAGCGCACACACCAAACTTAAAGATTGTAAACTTTTATGGAATTGGTTTTATCGATGACTCCCACATCGAACTGTTGACCTCCAACTGTATCCATCTTGAATGTCTGGCTCTCAACTTCTGTCTCCGAGTGCGAGGGTCATCCTTCAAGACCTTGATACAACGCTGCAAGAAGCTGAAGTCCCTTCTCCTTCAGCACACAGGTAAATCATGGACTTACTTCATCAACAAGGCTGAATTCAAGGTCAACGTCACCATGTTCATGTCATGACAAATCTTGAAACAGGAGCTAGTCTGCAGCTAATAACTGTTAAAATCAAAATGGTGCCCAAATAGACTGAATGTAGTGTTTGATGTCTGTAATTCTGAAGTAGTTCTAAATGCGCCAGTTTTGCTACAAACATGACAGAAAATGGAACATCCTAACATTTTTATCTCCTTCAAGCAGTGCTTGCTAAATGTTGTGAGGATTAGCATGTTAAGGTTTACACTGGCCCTCTTGACTAGGTTTTAGAAAACACCAAATTTTTAAAGTTTCTTGTCTCAGCTAAAATACTTGAATATCTACTGTACTGAGAAGTGAAATTCCAAATATTACACATTTAAAGTGCATTTACAGACTTGATATACCTTTTCAACCAATAACATTGAATTTCTTCAAACCATTATCACACTGATTCATGTTCTAATTGAAGCTAAAGCAATCAGGGTCATGAACCTGCCTTTATTTCAAATGTTACTCATATATATATGTTTTTTGTTAAGGGTTAAGGATATTTTTGCTTTATGTTTCTATTTGCAATGGTCCTCTTTTCCCATTTAACACTAATCAGTGTCTAATCAGGCCGTTTATAATACTGCCTTTATGGGTCACAGCTATTCATGTACATGTATTCGACACTTGCAGATTTGCACATTCTGGCCACAATATAGCTGGAATATTGTGTGGCGTTAAACAACAAATCAGCATGTTCTGTCTTTCTGATCTGAATGCCTTATGTAAACTAAGATACCGTTTCTACTGAGCAACAGAAATGGTTCAATGATTCCAAAAAGCTGAAAAGCAGATAACATCTGTTGACAGTAGTAATTTAAATAACTGCCAAAGAAGGCCTGTGAGATAAAGTTAGATTCCCTAAGGAGGTATTGCTGCGGTGATATTGCATCACAATGCTTTTTAAACCATTGTGACATCACAGGTTACTGTGATGTCACAATTGAATGACATCACTAATCTCTCAACAGTTGGAGCTGGTAAAATGTTCTTTTACTCGCAAAACATAGGTTATTACTATTTGCAAGCTGAGAGAGTTTGAAAACTAAGTTTTGATGATCTACAACATCTCAGTAAAGTATCATTTGATATATGTCAAAACATTCTGATACTAGCTAGAATATGCTTAAACCTCATGTTAACACTTTTCAGTGTTTAAATCTTTGAGATAACAAATTTGCTATTCAAAATCCTATTTTGCTACCTGAAAAAAGCACACAGTAGCAACAACTTGCAACCTGGAATTTTTTACAGAAACCGCTAATCAATTAACCGTAATCAAAGCGAAGATCCCCACTGTGTCATTTCACTCGTAAACTTACTGATACTGGTATTTCAATTTAAAAACAAAAAATGCTCATCATAGTTTTTCTTGTCACTTATGCATAGCAATACTTGCATAATTGCGACTTTTCAGTGCGCATGTGGAGACGTGTAACATTACTGTGTCGTATGTTTAAATATGGCCATTCAACATTTCCTGAAGCGGAAGGGTGATAAAATGTTGTCAGCTTATACAAGTAAAGATATTACTTTTGCATAACTTGATAAATACTAGTATGCAGTGGTATTGAAAACACTATGAACAGATTAAATCATGTATTTTACACTGTAAGAAAAATGCTGCTACCAGGTAAAAGATTTTGCTACCTAATATTAAACCAGGTTGCAAGTACGTGCTATTTCATAAAAACGTTCATTTCGAACACTGCTTTGAGTGTTGATATATTTGATGTCAAAAGATTCTCTCTGTCATACACATTAGCTTTACTGACAAATGTGAATCTCATTCGCTTGTAAGTGTTGATGTTGCTGTTGTAGGTGTTGAAGACGCACACATGCAGAGTGTACCATGGGAGACCTCATGTGTCACTGAACTGGATCTCACTTCAACAGAGCTTTCAGCAGAGTGCTTGGAGAATGTACTCACACGTATGCCTGGATTCACGTACCTCGGTCTCGGGCACTGCGAGTTCTTTTCAGACAAAGTATGAAAAACAATTTTTTAATAATTATTGTAAAAGGGACACGTACAATTTTATGATGTGTGCAAATGTGCATATTGAACAGTTGATACCAAAGGATATACATTTGTTTGATAAGATTTATGACAATTGTTCTTGTGATTTTATACACATATTGAAAAGGATGGGACTATCAATGTAATTTTTAGTGTTTGGAAGCTAATCAATAATGTTGATAACCTGAGTGCTGTTTCACAAAGCTATGACTGTCCTACCTCCTATACTGTAATGTAGACTTCCGACAGTCATAGCACAACACGCTGTACCATGGCTTTGAGAAAACGTGCCATTGAAACTTTATTAACTTTATTAACTATTACTTAAATTAACTTTGTGAAAGACATGGTGTTCATCTTCATTCTCTGAAGAAGATATCTCATCTCACAACCCATGAACCACATTACTTTCCTTTCTGTCTGGCCCTTTCTATAATGGACCTGTGAAGGTTCTTGGATAGAATAGGCCTTCAGAAACCCATGCTTGCCATAAAAGGCGACTAACGGGATTGATTAGGCAGCCTTGCTGACTTGGTTGACACATGACATCGGTTCCCAATTGTGCAGATCGATGCTGTTGCTCATACTGTTACTCACTGGATTGTCTGGTCCAGACTCAGTTATTTACAGACTGCCGCCATATAGCTGGAATATTGCCTAGTGCGGCTTAAAACTAAACTCACTCACTCACTTTCTGGAGTGCTAAAACCGGAAATGAATAAGTTTAGATTTCCTCTGAATCTCCTGTCTCACATAGGCTACTTTTTAACATAAATTAATTATTTGTTTCTAGCCAAATTATATACCGCGTATATACAGAGGCAAAATGTTTGTCTGTAGATGACTGAACATTACACTGTGTTGCACAGAGAAATTAAGAATGTGATATTTTACTGATTTTACGATTGCATCATTCACATTTGTCATGACAGTTTATTACAGTAGATAGGCCATTCCAAGATTGGAATTTTTATTTTTTTTGTTGGTTTCATGTTCCCCTGATATTTCTTGTTACATTGTCCAGGTACTGGAAAAGTTGATGGAGAAAGGCAAGTTTAACCGCCTCCAAGCCCTGGATGTTAGCCACACCCATGCACTTTCAGAGAACACGCTGTACCAATTCCTGCAGATCCACGGACCTAGTCTCCGGGGTCTGATGTTAGCAGGGAAACCCAAACTCACAGAGAACTTCTGGTTGAATGTCATTCCATTCATAAAGAGAATGCAGTAAGTTTTTTCTGCCATGCCAACACTTGCCATATTTACAAGGTGTTAATTTTACTGGTAACAGAACACTTATTACAAATTGCTTTATATAACTTTTGTGTCTATCAAAGATATTGGTTAAAATTGATCTTCAGCAGCCCATGCTTGTAGTGTGAGGTGAATCATGGGATCGTGTGTCACTGACTTGGTTGATGGATGTCATTGTGTCCTAATTTCATAGCTTGATGTTCGTGATGTCTATGACTTGATCGCCTCTTCCAGACTCGATTATTTTCACACCGCCTTTATAGGGCAAAAATATGGCTGAGTGTGGCAAACAAGTGTTACTGATGCCATCTTGAGGGATTTATCCTGGGTTGCACATGGCTCATTGTACCATTTTCCCAAAAACCTTAAGGTCATGTCCTTTTGAGGGACCCATGTTCCTCTGGGCACTTATAATATTACCTTGTCAAAACATCAAAGCATTTCATTCTAGTAGGTACTAAGTAGGTACTATTCTACCCAGGGTAGAATAGGCCTTCAGCAACCCATGCTTGTCATAACTGTGGCGTCTAACGGGATCAGGTGGTCAGACTTGCTGACTTGGTTGATTGCGTAGATCGATGCTTATGTTGTTGGTCACTGGATTGTCTGGTCCAGACTTGATTATTTACAGACTGCCGCTATATAGCTGAAATGTTGCCGAGTGTGGCGTAAAACTCACTCACTCACTCACTCACTCACTCAGATTTGTTTGGTCAATAAGTATGGTTTTACACCACTTTGGGCAACATTCCAGCAATATCATGGCGCAGACACCAGAAAAGAGCTTCACACATTGTACCCATATTGGCAATCAAACTCAGTTTTCAGTGTGGCAATCATATTGTTTTTTATGTTTGTCTGTTTTACAGAGTGTGTTGTCTTGGCACTGCAAATGGCTGGTTCCTGAAAATGTCAAGTCGCGTCCATGTGGACCAGATTGTGGAGGCGTTTGCTCAACACTGCCCCAAGCTGCTGCGTGTGGAGATTCAGTGGGACCCAGACACAATCAGATACAGCGACAAGAGCAACAAGTTCATAGATCATCTCAGGTTCAGCTATCTCCAAATTTGAACTACGTTTATAGCTTTTCAGAAAAGATGTTCTGTTGGCAAGACTTATGTAAATGAATGCAAATAGTCTATGTGGCATGTGGTTGATGGTCCTGTTTTCCATGTTGAAACTTTATCACAAGATGTGTCTCATCAACCATTGAAGCTTGTGCAGAGTTGGTCTCGTCACTATTTGTTTGACATAATTCTAATGTGACGTAAAATTTTACCTTAACTCATCCCACTGAAACAGAAAGGAAGGGAGACATATTGTCTGTTCCTTGATTGGTGTAGATGTTTCCATTGTGACTGTAACTGATTTTCAAACCAACTTGCATTATATATCAAAATCTGTTTGTGTGGAGACATACATTTTTCTGAGTCTTGTTTTTGTGTTGTAATAACTGTACACCAGATTACTAATACCTCTGCAAAATCTAAAAGTTTTCGTCTTCATAAAAAAGGGAGGGATTGAGGCATGGCACACTTTTGCACACTTACGTAGATTGTATTCACAAAATGTAAATATATTTAATTTTTGTTTATGTTTCAGGTTGCGCTGTCCCCACTTAAAGTCCTTTACACTAAGTGATGGAGAGTATTATGAAATGGTGAAGTCAAATTTCGAGCGGGCAGATCGTCTGAAAGTTGTTCGGACAACCACCAACTACAGCACAAGTATCGTCAGCCTCCTGGCTAACTACAGTGACTTGCTGTTTAACTGATTCACATGATAAAGTGGACAGTTGATCACACTTTCAGTACACATGTATTCAGGGTTTGTTTAGAGTGAAGAAGAGTCCAGCCCTCCTCATCCTGAAACAGTTGAATTCTGACATTGTCGTGAATGATTAAGTTGTATTGTGATAATGGCAGTGATCAGAATGTGCATATCTTGTGGAGGTCAACAATTATTATATAGTCATTTG
Source organism: Haliotis asinina (assembly GCF_037392515.1). Taxonomy (NCBI): domain Eukaryota; kingdom Metazoa; phylum Mollusca; class Gastropoda; order Lepetellida; family Haliotidae; genus Haliotis; species Haliotis asinina. Next base: position 16,352,036 of record NC_090294.1, on the reverse strand, counting down.
TTAACTGAGGCATATACAAACTTAAATTACCATTAAATTGTTCCCAAGAATATCAAAATAAGCTGACACCAATCATTACCTTTGAAATAAAAAGTAAGAGGGAATCACTAATGATTGTATCACATGCAGGAATACCAGTTAAAAATGTTAAGGTCACCTAATTCTTTCATATGGGAAAGATTCAAGTGATCTCTAAACTTGTTTTAGTAATATCATGCATTGGTGGATGGTACAGTGACTATTGTGACAATACTCGTTGGACTGATGGTCATCACGTGAGGTAAACTACAAATTTAATGTTGCTTTCTCAGTATGTTTTTCTGTGACGGTAACAAGAATGTCAACAATATCAAAGTTCAAGTTGTGCTTCCACCCTTATGAAAGCTGATTTGTTTGAGAAGGTTGAGCAGAACCTTAGATATCATATCGTTTTCATTTTATGATCAAAGGGATTCCATAATGGTGATGCTATAATATTTCTTCTGGTAATCATAATTTATGCTCATAATAGTTTAATCCCCAATACTGCTGCTAGATTCAGTACAGTGATCAATTAATTTTGAAAGATTAGATTGTACTGGAACATTTATGTTGAACAAAAACAGTAATCATGAATATTTGGGGGTATATTTTATGAAATTGTGTGCTCATTCCCCCAAAATATCCATGATCCCTAACTTTGTTTTTGAGTATATAATCTTGTATTGTGGACACCATGTCACTACAGGATAAGTGTATGACACAAAAATGTTTGGTGTGTGCTCTCATGTTTGTAAGAGATAAATATATGTTTTGAAGTTAATCAGTGCATGAACCAATTTTTTTTTTCTGAGCACAAATTCAGAAAAATAATCTCTAAACTATTAAATAACAAAGGACTAAGTACAGTTCCCTCTTTCCACAGTAGAACTTCAATGCTGCTGCTCTTAGTTACGAAAGAATGAAATTGTATGTACAACTTTTGTGAATACATTTTTTTATGTCTTTAAGTAAATAGTTATACACTTTTGAGCCAACGCACAAACAAAAACAGCTACACCTGTGTTGAAATCAATCTGGCAGTTGCAGCTGAAGTTCTGCCTGAATAACATCATATTAGTCATGGTAAATGAATCACTCGATGAATGAGTGAGTGAGCAAGTTTGATTTTACGCTGCTTTATTCCACTGGTATTTCATCTATTTCGCAATAATACTATATTAAAACAATGTGAAAATACGAGTGTTTAGAGGCCTAACTGACCCTGCATAGAAAAATATCACTCTTTAAGTGCTATTGTTTGTTTAATGCCTTGATGGGTCAGACATTTTTTTTACCTTTTCGCACTGTCCATTACAGCACAACCTTCATTTATATATACATATATATAATTTTATTGTAGTCTCAATTTAGAGACTGTTTTTGTGTATTTTTCACTGAATTGGGAAATGTGTGTAAATGATTATATTTCTAAATATATCATTTGTCATGCATTTTATTTTCCACATTGTCTTCACCTGGACTGAGGTATTTTTTTAGTTTGTGTGTTCTTCCATGTTTAAGGACGTACCTTAAAAGAGAGCCTGGAAGACATTGGAAATGTTTCTGAGTATTGATCAGTAAACAGAAATAATTTAAGAATAATGAAACAGTGTAATTTTGAAAATATTTTATTCTTCTAATGTTACTTTAGGTGTATATATCTTAACTATTTGCAGCATCTAAATAATTACTTTGATGAATGTGTATAGATTTTTAAAAAATAATCACCAACTTTGATTGTTCATGGTTGCGCACGTTTGATTGTTGAAACATTTGGAAGAAAGTTTGCAAAACATAACTTCATTAATATATACATCACTTACAACAGTGTTTAAGATAAGATAAGATAAGATAAGATAAGATAAGATAAGATAAGATAAGATAAGATAAGATAATGCTTTATTATCCCGAATGAAACTTTGGTTAAATCGTAAAACACATGAAAAAAAGCAAAACTATATGGACTGAGATGCTATGTTTAGCAATGAAATGAATTTCTGTGTAACCCAATATATTATTACACTATTTTATAGGCACCTAAGGGAAGCTTTCATTGGAGAAAAAATATTTTGACAATCGTTTTTGGTAAGTCTGTTTACTATTAAGTCGGTCTTTGCCAGGACGATTTGGAGTTGTTGATTTTAGTTGAGCATTTGTATATAGAGTTATGTTTTCTAGAACAAGGTGATAATTACTTAATATTGCTCACAATGATTGTTAGACTCCTTGATTAAGGAGATATTTCTTTCTTGAAAACATCCAAGTTGTCTGCATATTGAAAAGACATTGTGGATTTATTAAGGATTATTGTCTAAGTACCCTCTGCAGGAATAATATGTACTTTTAGCAGTGTATGAAATAAGGCCTGTCTGATGGACAGTCTAAATTTACAGCTAGCCAGCTGTAAAAGTTTTAGCTGCTCCATTTATCAGAGCAAATTCACCATATCTTGGTGTCTGGACTGGTTAAATCCCTTTCTGGCTGGTAACACTTTTAAGTTGCCAACCCTGATGTCTAGCAATGTTAGGGTTTATTTCATTTACTGCTGTTAGTTGACAATGACAAGCACGTGTGGATATTATGTCACTGATATTCTTAATAAGGAAAATACTGTCATGAAGTGAAAATAAGATTATTCATTTTAACAGGATTATGAATCAAGGGATTGAGAGATGTATGTTTATCCTGCAGTTGGATATATGGTTCAACATAAATGGTTGCTAGGGCAATAGGTTAATGCTGGTACATTTTGTTTTTAAAGCAGCCATAGGTTTTGGCAGGAAGGTGTTGTGGAGTTATTCCCCTTGTACTTAAAAGACATACTTTGTTACCTGCATTTAGGAAAGGAATGTGCTTTTATCATGTAGACAGGTGCCATCAGAGTACAGTTTTTATTTTAAAGTCATGTAATGAGCACATGTTTGAAAACCAATGAAAAAGGTCTGATCTCAACCCATAACCTCGACTGTCCCACCTGTGAAAAATGTCAAAATCAAGCTGTTGTTCCTTATTTTGAGCAAATGTGCAATATTTTAATTATTTGATGTAGCACTGGTCTGTTACTGTGTGATAGTATTTATTGTTTATTTGTTCATGGGCATTGTTTGTGATTTACGAGTTTTCATAATATAAATATATACCAGATAATAATTATTATTAAGTGTGAGATGTCAACCAAGTTGACTAAATGAAACCTTAGTCTGATTATGTCAGATATGATGAGGTGATGCCACTCAGCAACATAATATGAAGTAAGCAGGTCAGAGATTGTACCAAAGTAACATTCATTAAAACCAACAAACAAAGAGCAGCCAATCTATGGATTATGACCACACCTCAAATAGAAATATCAGTGTATGAACTCCCCAAATTTGTACCAGGATGCTGTTGTACAAAACAACCTGAGCGTACTACCTTATGTCTACATTAAGGTATGGGAGTTAAGGTCACCCTAGTGCTAAGACTACCTTAAGTCTGCATTAAGGTATGGGAGTTAAGGTTACCTTAACTGCTGAGGTTGCTTTGTACAACCACACCCAGATCTCAGTGCTGAAATGTCTTAGACAATCCCTCTTAAGATGCATTTAGAAAGTAACTCTTGCATTATTTCATGTGAAACCATTCACAATAAATGAGGGAAATGCATTCAGTTTGTGTTAAAAATATGGTATAATTATCATGGTGCACTTTTCATGCAGCTTCTATCTTTTATTAATTAGTGTGGCTATTTCTGTTTAATGTGTTAACATAGTCCATGGTTTGGTTACACTGGTCGGTCTGTCATTGATCTGTTTATCGCCGACACTGATGAGAGATTAATACATGTTCATGTACATATTAATAGTGTCGCTCTGATTAAAGGAATAAGCAGTCCAGTAAAGCTCATTGTTAGGGAGCCTCCATTTGATTTGGGTTAAAGAATGGGTATTGTGATTTGAAGCAATTTATTTTTTGTTCCAGCCAATGAACTACTTATTTGATGTGACCCATCAAACAATCTACATGTTTTTAATAATAATCCACCCACAAAAAATATTTTAAAAAAATCCTTTGCCTCTTCTCCCCATAGATATAAAGTGGATGCTCCTTTGTGTTAGAGGGTTTGCAAGTGCACCTTCCTTTAATATTTTCTTGTTTAACAGAGAGTACATTTCAAACAGTTATAACTCACCAATAATGTGTCTACCAGGCATGCAAAAGAATCCATGATTGTCCTGTTTTGACTATGAACTTAATCTGCACTTGAATTTGATAATCCGATATCTTCGGTAATCCGACAATTTGCCTGCAACGGACAATGTCAGATTAATGACACTTCACTGAACTAAAATGTACCACACAAAACCTGTATGGTTTTAAACTTGCATTACTTTGGTGTAAACTAAGACTGAAGGTCTGTGGACATTAATATGAATTTTTCAGAACGTGTAAATGACAGCAGCTATATTAACAAGTGTAGTGTTTACAGGAAAATCCACTGAATTGTGTGAAGCCCCACTGATTGTACAGTGTATCTAAAGACAAAATCCATAAAGCATGACACCACTGACTGTATAAAATCCACTGATTAGTGTGAAACCCTCACCCATTGTACTGTAAAAATCCATTGACTGTGTTGTCAACCCGAATTAAGGTATGAAACCTCACAATTGTGTTCAGCCTCACATACTGTGGTGTACTGTGACCATTACAACATTTGGGGTGCAAACACAAGCCCTTGTGTCATTGTGAGGATTAAAGATTTATGTTGAAAATATAATAATTTTGTGATGATCCCCAACTTGAAACGTTTCACAGTACAATATATCTAGACATACTGTACACTGAAGCGTTTCAAGTCAGGGAGGGGTCATCTCAATTTTTTTAGAATTTTTAAAAAAAAATCTTTAATCCTCACAATGACATGAGGGCCTGTGAGTGCAAAACCTCAGTTACCTTGGTGTGAACTTGAACTAATGAGTGAAACCTAAGGGTCATACAAAACCCACGTACAGAAGGACGAAAAAACTGATGTCGTTACTAACCCAGACTGTTTCACGCCAGGTCACACACTTCACCTCTCACCATGTGGATAAATGGGTGATCGATCATCATGCAGATTGGTTTGGTCCCCAAATGGTTTATCAGGGCTTGGGAGTTACAGTCTCCATCAGAGCTTGATCAGTGTCATGGAGCTGTCAGTTTGTACATCAGATATTTTTATTGTTTTGATTTTTCCTAGAAGGCCAGAGATTTTAGTAATATAAACCTTTACTTTTACCACACAAGTCTGTCCTTTTGGATAAGTGGAATGTTTTATCTGGAAATAAAACCCTTAAAAGGGATGTGGAATGTCTTTTCTTTAATTACGTTGTCAGTTGAGCTCATTAGGATGAAACTTGTTATCTCCAGTGACTGTTTGCACTGTTCAACATGTTTCTCAGCAAGACTCTAGATATGTGACGGCAGGGTGTAGGTAATAGTCTGGACAACAGAATCTTGTTACTGACATTACAAACATCACTCTGTCAGCTGGATAGGTTGACATGCATAAACAAGTCAGAGGTCTTGACTCCTAATGCTGTCCGTCACTGTACAAGAAGCATGGTTTTCTGGGACCATATCCACAAAGTATTCGTAACATTACAGACACTTGAAGGTCCGGGGTAGAATAAGCCTTCAGCAACCCATGCTTGCCATGAAAGGAAACTATGCTTGTCGTAAGAGGTGACTAATAGGATCAGGTGGTCAGACTCGCTGACTTGGTTGACACATGTCATCGGTTCCCAATTGCGTAGACTGATGCTCATGCTGTTGCCCTCTGGATTGTCTGGTCCAGACTCGATTATTTACAGACCACTGCCATATAGCTGGAATATTGCTGAGTGCGGCATGATGCTCATGCTGTTGCTCTCTGGATTGTCTGGTCTAGTGCAGCACTCAGCAATATTTCAGTGATATGGCGACAGTCTGTAAATAATCGAATCTGGACCAGACAATCCAGTGATCAACAACATGAGCATCGATCTGCACAGTTGGGAACCGATGACATGTGTCAACCAAGTCAGAGATCCTGACCACTCGTTAGTCACCTCTTATGACAAGCATAGTCGCCTTTTATGGCAAGCATTGGTTGCTGAAGGACTATTCTACTATTCTACCTCGGGACCTTCATGGGTCAATACAACCTATGAAGTTGAAAAAAACAAACAAAAATAAACTGAGATGAGAAAAAGCCCACGAAATTGGAATTCAAATGATACACTGAGTTTCCCCCAGCTCTGGGGAAAAAAGTGGTTTCAGCAGCTATGCTGCACTAGGCTCCTATTGCATGCGCTGTGAATAGTGCATGTGCAGTTCGCGGAGCTTGAAACAGTAATAGGTTGTGAGCAGTAGTCTAATCTTGGCAGTGTACACAAACAAGTACATAATCTACTTGTTACATAAAAACAGAAAAAAATGTTGATTGTGGTAAGCAGACTCTGTCACAAACAAAACTCATTGTCTGGTTTACTGACACCTATATGTCTGCCTACCTGTCTGCTAATGACAATATGCAACGCATAACTTCAATCATTGACCTCATACAGTTTGATATTAATGCTTATTGGACTTATATGGCTTAATAAACAAAGAGCCGGCTAAGCATATCAGCAAATGATCCAGTCACCAATGAAAAGGCTTTGTTACATTTGAGTGCACACCTACCGGCTCTGACAGGGTTTGGTATTGCTGCTGCTAGGTTTCAAGGGAGGTAAATCCAAATATTGTGCTTTTGACTTGCGATTATACACAAATAATTTTGTGTATTTTTTTTTCTTAATCAGTAATGCATTTTATATATCAGGAAAAGGTGATAACTGTGTTTTAATTACTTTTGATTTTTTGCTTGCACGCGACCTTTAGCAAGGCACTACTGGATTCACATCTTTATTATGGTTACATAATGTGTATAATCACATGTTAATAGTAATTTATGTGCAAATTAAAGGATACATGGCCATTTCTCAAATACCTAATGCATCTTACCTTCATCATCACTTGTGCCTCCTGAAGTGTAGTGAAAAGCTGTCCTGGTTCTCAATTTATGAAGTAACCTTTACTGAGGTTATCTCTGTGTCAGTGTGACCATTTTGACCTGTTCCCCCTCGCTAACATCATCAAGGACTCGAAATCTGTCGTGGAGTTGGATACAGAAAGTCACAGGTTTTTGTAAAATATTGCCATACACTTTGGTATGAAGGTTGAACACTTGGTCGACTTGAGGTTTTTATTCCCTCACGGACCGGCGAAACGGAATGTACGCACGAGTGATCGATTTGAAACTGCTTTGCATGAAGCTAAGGTATTCCCATCCTAAGTGCTATACGAATCGCGAGATACTATGAATATTCTGCTATTGCATTTACTGCTTGTAAAGTGTGACGTGATTGTTACTCGTGATTACTCTAGTAAACGCATAACTGCGTCTGACACACACTCTTGCACAGCGCATGTTTATAGGTGAGTATTTTCCTTATGAGAAAACTCGTTCATGTTGTGTAGGTGCATCGCGGAGGGGAGCTTTATCGTGCCCTCAGTTCTTACCACTCCACACAAAGCTTGCCGCATACGCTGCTGAAGGATGCTATATACAGTTCAGTGCGAGGAGCTTGCAATGAAACCGATCAACTCGACCAGTAGAAACAATCGACATTTTGTACTGATGTAAAACGTGCATGGTGTATATACAGTGATATGAGAGTGGTTCTTTAAAAGGTTAGATTACTGAATCTCTGCAGTGTATCATTTATACGCCGAGCTCTTTAGCATACACATACATTGTACACTTTTTACCCATGACCTTTCTTTTCTTTCTTTTTTTTAGGAATTATTATGGACGTATACGCTTGCGGATTTAATGGATTTCAACAAATATCTCACCTGCACGAGCGAAATGCTCAACACAAATCCACACAGACCCCTGTTCTGCCATATTTTGAAAGCCCAGTCAAACTGAGTGTGAGAACAAATAGTCTCTCCGCTTGTTTGATCACATGGTCAAAGTTGCGTTTCCAACGCAACTCAGGTATGATTTTGTTTGCAAATCGTTTAGTTGTACTATGTAACATATGTTATAGTATCAGTTACAGTTTCTCATCAAAGTACACAGTCTATTGTGTTTATTCGAATCCACATCCTCACTCAGGCACCAAATCACCTGCACACAAAGTCAGCCGTCTAACCCACTCAGCCACCGTGACTTCCACACAAAAGGAAGTCGGACAACTGGTAGTCTAGACAACAGAGTTAGTGTACCCCTGAATAGTATCATATATACAGATGTACGTGGGTCTGTAATTATCTCCGTGGGTAGGAGATCAATCTTTCGGAGGAATTTATAGCACTGGTCTCAACATAGTGTTAAAGGATTGACATCCATTGACAATGAGAAAACAAAGTTAACACAGATGAAGAAAAGGTGTAACCAACTGATATGATCTCTTAATTATTATTTGAAACATTCACTAACACCTGACACCTATATACTGATGCTTAGTCGTATTCAGTTTTGATAGTAACACATGATGCCATTATCTTAATTGCAAATGAACTCCAGTGATAAGAGAGATTAAGAGAGACTACCGGCCCCAGAACATATCTTCAGCTGAGAAGAAATATAAAAGAGGCATTCTGATCAATGCGGATATTAAAATTAAATTTTTCGAAATATTTGAAAACTTTTTCAGATGACATGTACATATGCCATAGACACTGTAATCTTGACATGTTCCAGCATACAGTGATTAACATACAAATCATTTTGACCTTATCTCTGTATCAGGTGCTTTTCTGTTCGAAAATTCATTGGCATAAATATCTCTTGGCGTTACCTGAGGTATTCAAATTGCCTGGGTCAAGAATTCAAGTTAGAACTGGTCTTCAGCGACAAATGCTTATAGGGGGTCGGATGGTCAGACTCGCTGTCATTGTATCCCAACTGCGTAGGTCGATGTTCATGCTGTTGACCTCTGGATTGTCTGGTTCAGGCACTATTGTTTACAGACCGCCACCATATAGTTGGGATATTCCTTAGTACGGCGTTAAACAGCAACAAATAAACAATCATGGACCAAGAGATATGATACGTTCTGTCGTTGTGGTCTTACGTTTTGACCAATGCGTATGTAGAGAGTTAGTATAAATAGCAGTTTAAGTAAACTTAGTCTCAGTTCTTTTCCTTACACTCCACTACTGCGTCTAACAAACCCTAGTAGGAGGTTGCGTCAGGTAACCTTTGAGCGACCTATGACCGTCCAATCAAACGCGAGAAGGCCGAACGGATTTAACCAATCAGACAACGGCTATTGTTTAGGGTATGGCGGGACTTTAAAAATCGCTAGTCACGGACACTGATCCCTCAATAAACGAAAGTCCTTATAAAACACATGTACTTGAACTGCAGTGTATATGCACAGGACATTCTGATGACATGGTTATCATTAGATAATATTTCCGCAAGCTGACATTCTTGAATATTGACAAAAACGCTATTTTTAGTGACTGTTTACTCTCTATTGACAGTTAATGTAGCGTGCTTCATGTGCATTACCCGGTATCGATCGTAATAGCATTCGGAATCGTTCGGGTACAAACCTTTCTGAGGTAAAAGTTCAAAAGGTAGGTGCGAATGTCCACTATCGCGATTTCGTAAGCTGTGTTCTGATTGGTCAATCTCAAAGGCAACCTCCTATTAGGTTTCGCTAGACGCAGTAGTGGAGTGCAAGGTTACTTAGACTGGTATAAATAGTAACTGTGTTTTCTATAGCGTCTACGTACACGGAAGATTCATGTTGTCCCGTGGCGACAAGCTGGATCAGGACGGTGTACAAGACAGCAGCGGGACAATATGTCATCGGGAGTTTGACCGACGTGCCCAACTCCACATTGAACGTAGAAGTGGACACTCGGATAGACGATATTATTGGAGGAGAGGACAAATTATATTGTATACACGGTATGTATTTAATAATACTGCAGAACAGTAAAATGGCTCGGATATTTGGTCCAGGCAGGGAAAGAGCTACTCTGTGACATTGTAAGTGTAAAATAGAAGTCGTGCTGTCACATATACACCTGAGCGCCTTATTAAACAAGAAACGCTAAAAGCAAACATAAGAGGTGACTTATTGGACAAGGTGGTCAGGCTCTGTATATTGACTGATTATGGGATGTTATTTGCTCATATTATCAATCACTGGATCGTCAAGTCCAGACATGTCTGTGTAGTCGCCCAACGTGTATAAAGTAACCGTAATTTTGCTGTAACATTACTATTTTACGTATACATGTATATACTATGTTATGCCTTGAAGGAGCGTTCGTCTAGCGGGATGTTTAAAGCGTTCACTCACCAGTCTTATGACCTGAGTTAGGTTTATTCCCGATACTTCCTGTCATTCCTGTCGTGGTTGTGTCGTCAGGCAATCCTCAACCCGCTTCAGACCTCATGTCAGGCAAATAAGAATCTAGAACCAAGGTCCCGTTTCTCAAAGCGATTGTTGCCCGTGACAGGCCTTCAGCAACCCATGCTTGCTATAAAAGGCGATTTTTCTTGTCGTAAGAGGCGACGAACGGGATCGGGTGGTCGGCCTCGCTGACTTGATTGACACATGCCATCGGTTCCCAATTGCGCAGATCGATGCTGTTGATCACTGGATTTCCTGGTCCAGACTCGATTATTTACAGACCGCCGCCATATAGCTCTAATATTGCTAAGTGTGGCGTAAAACCGAACTCACTCAATCACTTAAAGCAATCGTCTCGTTAAGTCAATGTTAACCCATAGCCGTAACGTTACACTCACTTTTTGAAGTGGATCCAGATTTGTCAGGTTTATACCCGTGACCATTGGTACAGGCGTCTAAGATGTGCATCTCTTTCGGCACCGATACACCGTGACATAAATGGCATCTTGAACCATTTTTGTACTTGGTAAATGTTGTGGCGATAAAGGAACGAGATCTCTTACAAACAGATTGTAACCGACTAAAGCAGTCACTGTCGTGAGTGAATTGTTAAATTTAATATCCTGCTACTTAACTGGCGTATATTAATCCTGTGACTGCTATTTCCAGATGGAGGAAGATTATCAGAGATCGTGGATGGAGGCACTTGCAGTGCAGAGGATAATCCACGTAAAGGCTCGGATGGAAAGGTTGCGTTTTTGAGACAAGTTTTTACACTCTCTCCAGTCACGACCCTGTCTTGTGGCAAAGAACATGTTCTCTTCCTCACGAAACACGGCCATGTTTACAGTTTTGGACTTGGGAGGTAGGTAGTTGAATGATTAATGGTGATTATGTCGTTCGTTGTTTTCACTGTAAATGCCCAAGACGTGTTTTCACTTAGACTGCTGGACGCTTCGGAGACGGTGAAAGGCAGTCACGTGACGGTGAAAGGCAGTCACGTGACATGTTCACATGGTCAAGCGGTAATGGGGAATATGGAATCGTGTAATAAATACTGACATTTCGAGTCATGAGTTACTCTAATAATTTGCAGAAAATGTATTTGCAATTTCACCAACATGTGTTAGAATAATTCTAACTGAAACAGCGTTATTCCTTGCGATCGTTTCTGTCTACTTAAATATCTGCTCATGATATATTCACTATCTCGTGAGAAATTATCCATGACCCCTTCTCTCCTTGAATGTAACATTTTTTTCGTTTTGATGTGGTGACAAATGTAAAAGCGATTTTCACATTTGTACATATTATCCCCTATCAACGCAAACAATTTTGAAGTCAGTCTTCCTTTATTTATGTCTGGATGTCTCAAACAGTACAAGTCTGGAATCCTAGTAGCCAGACTAATGTGGATCACACTAACGGGAACTAGACTAACGTGGATCAATATCTGAATCCTGATTGAAGGGGTCCAGACTATTGTGGATCAATATCTGAATCCTGATTGAAGGGGTCCAGACTAACGATCAATATCTGAATCCTGACTGAGGGGGTCCAGACTAACGTGGATCCATATCTGAATCCTGACTGAGGGGGGTCCAGATTATGGTGGATCAATATCTGAATCCTGATTGAAGGGGTCTAGACTAACGTGGATCAATATCTGAATCCTGACTGAGGGGACCTGACTAATGTGGATCAGACTAATGGGAGCGGTATTGAACGGGTATACAAATGCTACAATGATACAATCTAACATGGACTCAGTTGGTCCAGATGGAGATGCCAGTACTATGGAGGTTCCACCGTGTGTTGTAGCCGTGGTCAGCTGGGTCATGACTCTGTGGAGGAGGAGACGGAGCCAAGGATGGTGGACTGTCTCGACGGCCTCCGTGTTGTGGGTGTGGCAGCCGGGGGATGGCATTCAGCAGCCATAACAGGTACCATAGATACTGATATACATGTCTCGATGTATACATATACATATACTCATCTCGATGTCTTTGCTTGCCAGTCCTGGACTGAGAGGTTTGTGTGACTCCAATTTATCCGTCCATGGTCAAAGTGCAAATCGCTAAGGCGTCATGTGAGCAACGTGAACTCCGAGAGACCACAACAAACATATTTTATTTGTAAAGGAAAACACGTTTGGCTATGTGCAATTCTCTTATAACTTAAAACTTTGGGTGGTCGGGGGAGGACCACTGGCTCTTCACGCCGAAGATTCCAGTTGTATGCCCCACATGGGTACAGTGTGTGAAGCCCATTTCTGGTGTCCTCGTGTCATTGGTAAAGGGAACTTACATCAACTTGCATACGAGGATTCCAAGTTTGAATTTATCATTAGCAACCTATGGCTCGGTTGCAAGGTTCCTTGTTGGATCGTACTTTACAGTGTCAATCACTCGATTACGTGATCCAGACTTGAGGATATAAATGAGTGCAGAGCTAACCAACAGACAAAGTGTCATAACGACTTGATCATTATAACTCTTGAACCAACGGGACCATACCGGTTCTCATGTTGTATTGAGGGATAAATATGGGATCACATGAAAGCACAAGTGTCCCCCTTTTTTTACATTTTTTTTTCACAAGCCATGCGAAACAACGTTTATGAAGAACCTGGAAGAAAATAAAGGAACACTTGTCCTTTTACTTGGTCCTCTTTTTCCCCTCAGTATGTATGAAAGCGGCAAATGACCTCTACCAGCGTCTCTTTGGTAGCCCCCGCCCCCCTCGCCTTCCCCTATCAAGTTGAATTGATGATACAGGGAGTTATGAAACAGATACGGGTGATAAATATTAAAGCCGTCATGGCCGGTCCACGTTGAACATCAAGCCAATACTTGTCGTAAGCGGAATAACCTGGCCGGTTGTGACATCCGTGGTGCCCAAACCAAAGTTTCAAAGCTGAGTGGCACCGTTCTTAATAAATGAAACAGGTTTTAGTACTATGTTAGTACTTCTGCCCTTATGATTACGTGTATTTGTATATAGTGCATTATGATTTAGCCTTTTTGTACCCCAACTAATACAAATACGTTTTGGTGTTCTGTGATGTGTATGTTCTATTCAGGCGACTGAATTTAATCTTTGCTTGTAGCAAGTGGTGATCTGTTTACATGGGGATGGAATGAAAGTGGCCAACTTGGACACTCGACTGAACAAGTGGTCAACGTGGATGCCACTGCATTACACCATGCTAATATAGGACAGGCATCTGGAGACTCACAAAATCTTGCTCAGATCAGCCCAACTGAAACTACCAATTCCGAGTCAGAACAAATGAAAGTTTCACAAAGCCGCTATTCTCCTTTTAATTTTGAAGACAAAAGTTCCAGTCCAACACAACGTCATCCAGCCTGTTTGGATTCCATCAACAGAAAAACCAGAAGCCTTGGTACTAGAAAGGAATTAACAGAACCTCACAATTCGGTCATGATCAACGAGGTGGAACTTGATTCTGGATGTGGAGATGGTGAAACAGTTGAACAAGGGACGGATGAAAATGAGGATCAGGGAAAGCTTGTAGAAGAGGATGGGGGGAAGGTTGTAAAAGAAGATTCGGGGAAAATTGTAGAAGAGGATCCGGGGATGATTATAGGTACTTATAAGGAGAAGGATGTAGATGAGCTACAGAAGAAGTTTGTCAATAAGGCCAGACTCTCACTGATAAGTTCCCCGCTGTTGGTGTCGTCACTCCCAGATGACTACACGGCTGTCAAGGTGTCGTGTGGATCTCGCCATACTGCCGTTGTCACAGGTATGTTTGCTGTGTACTTTGGAGCCCATTATGCAAGTTTACCAAGAATAATCATCTATTATTTAAGATTATTTGTCTGTTAAATGATTTCCGTCATGTAGCTAGGATATTGCTCAGTGCCGCAATAGGTCTGAAGAAAGGTCCAATGACATAAGTACCGGGTTCACACACTAACTTTGAAAAGTAACCTAATCTTTCTTGAAGTGACAGACTATTTAATGAAGTTAGTGTAAGAGTTCTTGGTTCTTTTATGTTTATTGTTCCTTTTCAGATGACGGTGTTTTGTATACATCAGGATGGAACAAGTACGGTCAGTTAGGCCAAGGTCACACAAGGTCATCTGATGTCTTTAAACCGGTGTCCTTGACCTCAGTGAAAATTATTGACGTTAAGTGTGGATGTTGGAACACTGTGATCCTTTCAGAAAGTGAGACTTTATCCGCTACGTGATAAACACAAAAGTGTCCTAGGCCAAATTCTAGAAAAGTTCTTATCTTTTAGGATCTCTACAAAGTCGTGTTGCGGTTATCGTTACTGCCAGGAGGGAATCAAGACAACAGACTATGTACATGGAATGCTTGGAAATATGATGTTTATATTTTCCTATCTTATGTTTTCACAAAAGTTTATTACATTCCCTTTCCTTTTCTGGAATGACATTCGAATTCCGTTGATGACGAATGCAAGCATAGGCCACCATTGCGGGTCACGCAATCGATAACCTTTGCCCCGGTTTACTATCCAGCCTTCCTAGTATATATAACATGTAAATAGGGCGATATGATCGAAAACCGGACAATTGCCCACTCATCAATTAATATATTGTATTTTTAAGGTCTCACAAGTATCAAAAGCACTTGTCCATATTTCTGATATATGTAGGAGGCATATTGTTATTTCTTATTGTATTGCCAAAGACGAGTTCCTATGCCGGAAGTATACAAATTTGGTCATCAGTTTTTGACTTCGCTAACTCCGGCCATCTGACTAGTTAACACATTACGCTGAATGAATGTGTTTCTTTAAAAAATATTTTGAAAGTTATGAAGATAAGTTAAAACAACATAGGTTGCAAAAAGTTTGAATTTCCCTCTCATTTTTGCACGTGCACGTGTCATTTTATCAACCAATTTGATTGCACTGACGACCTAATTTTGTTTACGTAACTCGGTTTATCAATTTTCTGACACGCAGTGGGGGCCTGTGGGACTGCAGTTGATGAGAAAATAATTATAGCGTAACCTTTTTAAATCCAAGCCGATGAACCATTAATCTTCGCCCAAAGATAAAGCTGACTGTCCTTAATTTTGACACCGAGAGCATTATTTTGTGTATTTCTACTATTATAATAGTGTTAATAATAAGTTGAGGATGATCATTTTACGAAAGGATACAAGAAATATGCAAGGACTAACTGGTTCATATCTTTGGTTAGTTCTTGTTTCAGTATGTACATATTTTGTTTATAATTATTATTCCCCGCCGCGCGTATAGCATAATAAAGCATTAGGCCCGTCCGTCCGTCCGTTCGTAAGTATTTTAAGAGCAATTCAATAGATTCTTTTCATATTTGGTACCTAGGTTTATCATAGTAAAACGCAGACCTCAGTCAGTTTGTGGCTTTTACCTTCTTTTCAAGGTCACAAGGTGACTTTAACCTTTTACGTTTGTCAGCGATATATCTCAAGAACCATCCCCTGGATTTTCTTCATATTCAAGCTTATTCTATGAAAGGTGCAGGGCCCAGTCTATTTTGGTGACCTTCACTTAATTTTCAAGGTCATGGCGACATTTTGAAGATTTTTGTCATGTTAAGCAGCATGTTAACCTTGTCAGCGAGATATCTCAAGAACCATCTACAGGATTTTCTTCATGTTCAGTTCCAAACGTATTCTGGGGAATTAAGGCACAGGGCCCGGTGGATTTTGGTGACCTTCATATAATTTTTAAGGTCATGACGACACTTTGAAGATTTCATCATGCTAAGCTGCATGTTAAGCTTGTCGGCACGATATCTCAATAACCATTCACTGGATTTTCTTCATATTCAGCTCCAAAGCCCAGTCGATTTGGGTGACCTTCACTTCGTGTTCAAGGTCACGGAGATACTTTGATGATTTCAGCATGTCCACCTGCTTGTTAAACTTGTCAACACGATATCTCAAGAACCGGTCACTGGATTTTCTTATTCATCACCAAGCTTCAGGCATTTAACTTCATCTTAAACTACTACCTTCGTTTTCATGATTTGATAATTTGCCCCGCCGGATTATGCCACCTTAGTGACTCTACTTGTTTCACAAATAACAAGAAATAGTTTAAGTGTCTGCTTTCCTGGTGGACGAGAGCAGAGGCACCAGAGAATTGTCAGTCTTGAATACTGCCGAAACAGGTTTCACTGGGTGCATGCATTTATATAACTCGACCCTGACTGCCAAGTTTAACAAAGCATGGGAGTTTCTTTTTTAATGTGTGATGATAAAATTTAAAACTATATTGTCCACCCAAACGTCACTTGTACCGTCACACTACGAACAAAACTCATATTATGTTCATGGGCTGAGTTTCTGGATGGTGTGAGTCGACAAGACAATATGGATCATCTGTGGTCTCAAAACCTCCTGTGTCACTGAGCTCAAATTCACCCGTTGACGCCTTTGGGTGGGACAATGTCTGCCACACGTGTTTTATTTCAGACTGGATGAAAGCAGTAGCATATATCCTTCACATGTTGAACTCATATCATCTAAGTCTGCTGTGCTGTTACCACCAGACACTCTGTGCAGCTAGTAAAAGCTGTGTCCAAACAATAAAGGCTGCACAGGGGCCTGAATGTTGCTGTACAGATTTTGAATGGCAATGACATTTGTCTCAATACTGCACTTTGACTTGAAGTTCAGTACAACCCTCAACTTTTTCTGAAGCCTCTGGATATTCATCCTTAAAGCAATCTTTTGTGTCTCTCTTTCGCCGCATGTCTGTCATTAGAAACCAGACTCTGCAAGGCAGAAACATGTCGACCGCATGTTTCATCAAGATAGAGGGAGACAACCAGTATTCCTCCCCTTCTTAGCTCTCTACCTCTCATCAGCAAGAACATCTCTCAGTCTGAAAGACTGGTCACGAAGGGCCTTTTCTTCCTCTGCAGAACTGTCAGGGTAGATATACAGTGATTCCTTATACGGAACCGGTGTCCTGGACAGCCAATGGGCAGCGAGCATACACATGATGAAATGCATTGAGTTGGACGGTACACACTGTTTATAGAAGTCTACACCTGTTGCAAGAGCGAATACATTGTCCATCCTCAAAAGGTAAGATGGAGGATCTGGGATAATGCCAGAAAGGCGTCTGAATAAAGAACTGAAGTCGTTTAAAGACTGGTCTTCATAGATAACTTGGAACTGCCTTTCAGAACCATGGCGTCCCTTCAGAATATCCAACAGGTCCTTCAGGAACGTCATTGAAGTGGCTCCATCTCCTGTCCCGTAGTCACCAATGTTGAACACATGCTCTTTGAAGGGAATTTCTGGCACCAGTTTCAGTAGCTTGTCCTTCACAGGGTTCATTAACTGGACTGTCTGAGGGCTCCATAATTTCCACACCCTGTTTGACCACAGGGTACATAGTCCTTCCCTTGAGTGTTGTATCAGGTACAAGTGGCCTGATACTTACTTATCTTTGGTTGTAGACTCTTTCATGAAAACATTTTAGTTTTGGCCTTGAGGGTCAGGAATCTTTCTGAAAAATAGAACCAGTGTTTCATAGCAACTGTTTAGATTTACATGCTTGTCTTTGTCCCTACCGGAGCGGTAGGAGAGCCTAGAAACGTTTGTTAAAGCGTTTGCTTGTCACACTGAAGACCTTGGTTGGATTCCCAACATGGTGACAATGTAGGAAGCCCATTTCTGGCGTCCTCCGCATTGGTTTTGCTGGAATGTTGGTAAAAGCATCCTCGATATCTCCAGGGTGTACGTTCTGAAACGTTTCCACTATACCCAGGGTGCATCTACGGGCATCTACGATAATTGTATTACCTCCCTTTGTTGGCTTCGCATGCTCACAGTAGCCAGTCAGCTAAGCCACCGTTACTACCTACCGACCTTGCCAGTGTTAGCAGAGATAGCGGTCGCAGCTGCGAAGGTTTGGTCGCAGAGCGACTCAGATTTGAGGGAAATTACACAGACAAATTGGCAGATCCGAAACTTTAGAAACATATATGCAAGAATCCCTTGTACCTCTTTCAGAGAACCTCTGCATGGCTTGTGTTGTCTTTTTTAATCGGTTACATAATTTAGAAAGCGACAGTGAGTTGTGATCGCTACCCTGAAGTTCCCAGCGTAGACACCTGATTGGCTAAAAGCCAACCAAGGAAGGTAATAAATTTATTGGGCTGAACCGTAGATGCATCCAGGGTATAGTCGAGATTTATCGGAATGTATATCCTGGAGATATCGAGGATGTGGAAAAGCGTCGTAAAACTAAAACCACTCACTAGACACTCACTCACCCTCTTTATACTTGCTAACTTAATATTCCCAGATTAAGTGAAATGCTTGGTCCTGACTATGTTAAAGAAGATGTTCATCCACATATCATATCCTCACTGAGTCTTCCTATGCCTCATTAATGTACACAGACGTTTAGCCCATTTCTTGAGTTGGCCACAGCGACAAATGAATAATTGATTATTCTCAGCAACTGGCCAACTGACAAAAAATCTACTTTTTAGTCATTGTGGTTGTGTACGGGAATACTAGGATGTTGTTAGCACGCACGTATTCTTCTGCCGTTGAAGATGTTATGCTGACAAGTATGACATAGTTTAGTAAACTTTTACCATGTGATTATTTTCCATTTGGACCTTTGTGTCTGAGTGTCGTGAGTAGGTTTAAAGTTAAGTCATATCGACAATACGTGTAGTTCAGTATTATCGTGAGGACAGAAAGTCACCATTGAGAATAAATATAGGAACATACTTTATAAAAAGCTGTCATCAAAAGACAGTGTAACTACTAGATTATCACATATGGTATTAAAATTATTTTGAGAACATAAAAAAATTAAACTATTTATTGACAAACACTATAACAGTGGACTGGAGATCGTGGGGAGTTGATTCCTACATGCCTCCCCATTAGACTTAAGCCATCCCTGTGTGGCTATAACACATGATCTGTATCGTGTGTATAACACGTGATCTGTATCGTGTGTATAACACGTGATCTGTGTCGTGTGTATAACACGTGGGCTGTATCGTGGGCATTAGCTGTGGACTATATTTTTCCAATGTCATGTGAACTGTATTCAAGGTATAACACGTGGACGGTATCATGGGTTTAACACATAGACTGCATTGTGGACATAATCCGTGACATGTAGCGCATAACGTGTGGACTATACAATGGGTATAACACATAAACTGTATTCAGGATATAACATAGACTGTCTTAAAGGTATAACATGTGGATTGTGCTGTGGGTATACCATGTGGACTGGATTCAAGGTATAACAAGCCGACTGCACTCAAGCTATAACACGTAGACTGTATTCAGGGCATAACACATGAACTGTATGGTGGGTACAACACGTGTAGTGTATTGTGGTATAACAGGTGAGCTGTATTGTAAGTTTAACTAACTATGCTCAACTTGTTGACTTACCACGGGTATAAAACGTGGACTGTATTATTTGTATAACACACGTCATTGTGGAATAACAAGTGGAGTGTATTGTTGGTTTAACACATACACTGTTAAAAACACGCAGCCTGTATTTGAAATGTATTAAAGGTTTAACAATCTGTGTTTTATACTGTTTTTAATTTGGTTCTATTGTGGAATCCTTGCCATCTACTGCTTGGTGAATTTTATTATTATCAATCTTATTGGTATAACCACATGTTCCAGGTGAATAGTAGGCTTGACTTTAAACACATCTCTTACCAATATACTGTGGTTGGTTGGCTGGTTGTTTAAGTCAGACATATACATGTCGATATATCAAATTCACTGTCATCAGAAACTGGGTGTCTACTGTCACATATATTCACAACGGATGTAGAATGAGTACTAAATTTACAGACAAAACTTCTTTATTCTGTATAGGCAACGTTTCGACATAGATACTAACGTCGTCGTCAAACAAGTGATGCATGAAAAGTGATTTTTGGTGACAGTCTAAGTAAACTTAGCCCCAGTGTTATTCGTTACACTCCTACACTGATCTTGGGGAAAATAGCATTCGGAATCGTCCGGGTACAAAGCCTTGCTTGGGTAAAAGTTCAAAAGGTATCTTGTTTGAGTGGCATTTTAGAAGTTGAGGTGTACAAATAGGACAAATTGTTATGGATAACAACTTCTTTATTGCGTGATTGCGACGTTTCGATACAGATTCTTGTACCGTTGTCAAGCAGGAATGATGCATGAAATCCAGAAAACACACACACACACACACACACACACACACACACACACACACACACACACACACACACACACTTGGTAGAGGAGTGCATCATAAGCAGATGGAGTGAAGTAACCTTGGTCACGGTTGATGGTGAGCTTGTAGCGTTTGATGTGGAATGGCTTCGGTGAGCTTGCGTTTGGTGAAGTCCGTTTGGTTGTTGGCTACGATTTTGATATCAGACCACTTTATTTGATGATTAGGACTTTCTTTGATGTGCTCCGAGATGGCTGATTTGCTGTCCGAATTGGTAGCAGAGGTGCGATGTTCTTTGACTCGCGTTTTGATGGGTCGTGATGTTTCACAAATATATCTTTGTCCACAATCACAGTTTATTTTATAAATAACACATTTAAGGCTGTTGTTGTTGACAGTGGGTTGTTTTCTTCCGTTAGCATGCAAGAGGTTGTTGAGACTGGGGGACGCTGAGAAGGTTGTGTCAATGTTAGCTTGTTGTTTTAAGAGCCGGCTGATCTGATGCAATATTTTTTCCAGTGCAGGGATCTTGAAGTCGCAATTAGTTCAAAATATATGTTACAATGTCCACTTTCGCGATTTTGAGTTGTGCTCTCATTGGTCAATCTCAAAGGTCACCTGACACGCCCTCCTACTAGGTTTTGTTAGACCCAGTGTACGAGTGTAACGTATAACACTGCTAAGTTTACTTTGACTGTTTTTGGTGAAGTACATGTATATACATGAGATGTTTGGACAATAGATGAGGGATGATGCGAAAATGAGTTGTTTATACAATAAAACGGGTTGATAATACAGATGGTATACACGATTAAGTAGGTTGATTGGAAGCCAGTAGAGAAGATGCACACGGTTGCATATATGAGAGATTAAGGATGCAGATTGGAAGTCAGGTGGGAACGATGTACATAGGTTGTTTACATGGGTGATGTTGGGAAGCCAGGAGTGAAGTGATGTTCCACAGTAATTCAAACTACTTGAAGCTGAACACATAGGGAAGATTTGCCTAGCTATCAACAGTGACGAAGGATAGGTCATCCCCAAGGCCTATCATCATATGCTGAATTAATGTTCATTTGACCCTACCCAACCGTCGTACATTTCCCCCTGTTTAACATCCCCTCACTTATTGCTTCACAAGAGTCTGACTATACGTAATAAAGAAGCTGCATGCCCATAAAATTAGTCCTCATTCTTCATCTACAAAACTTCTGGAATGCCAGTCAAAGAAGTCTCTACGGATGTGTTGATATCCTTTCCTGTAGATTTCACAACAGATTGTTCATGTTATTGTTCACCGGGATGTCTGATCACTGGATTGTCTGGCATATTGTTGAGTGCGGCATTAAATAACAAAGAAACTGAAAACTCTGTACCGTTTTATTTTGTTGCAATTTTTTTTAAAACGACGTTCAGTCAAGTACCGGTTATAACAACTACAGGTAAAAAAACGGTGACCCAGTTCAATATAGTCGCTTTTTGCGGAGTTAAATGAATGAATACTAGAATTAGTACTAGTTTTAGCTTTGAACCACCACATGCAGGTTGGTGGTTGGTTGGTTTTACAGTTTTAGGGCGACATGGGCCAATAAAAAGCCTATTTGCGCCCAACACATTTGACTTCATTTAAATTAACAACCGTATGTGACCGCATTGTAATTTCAAAGGGAATCGTTTAATTAAAATAAAAGAAACGGCAACAGTATCAATGTTAGTTTAGATAGATAAATAAGCATATCGACTAAAACCTCTGCTTAGTGTCACGGATTAAAACCTTAAGTAACCACTTTCATTTCTGAAAGACGAGATACTTGTTCATTAAAAAGGCAGTAGGTTCATATGACAGAGTGTTAAAATGTTTTAAAATCATAGACTTACATCTAAGCCATTCGAGAGAAGGTCTAGACAACATCATATTTACCAGAAGACGAGACAAAATCCATACATGATACTGGGGCCCAAAACTGTGTCTAATGAAAATACATCATCAACCTCAAGTACAGCATTTTTGAGATTGTGTCGAATGTTATTGGGCCCAGGGCATGTAATTAGAAAATGTTCGATATTTTCTGGCGTCTCCAAATTGCAATGGCCACATTTAGAACAGACCACCTTGTCTATAATTCTCCTGTAAGCATTCAGCCCACAGTGTCCAAGTCTAAGTCGTGAAAGAATAACCTCATCACGCCTTTTACGACGACGAATTTTATGACCAGCTTTCAAGGATGGTCTAAGTTTGTACATATGACGTCCGGTATTCCCCGTATCCCACATCTATCGCCAACTCATGGAAACAGATTTCGATAAAACATTTTCAAAATCTTTGGGGACTGGTTGAAATTCAGACAAATCAACTTGTGGGAACTGTAATCCAGATTTGGTTAAGTTATCTGCCATCTCATTCCCATGAATTCCAACATGTGCTGGGACCCACATAATGTTGCATGCAATGTACTTCATGTTTAAAGACATATCTAACTTTAATATCTCATGAACAATGTCATCTCTAGATCCAATTGCACCAGCTTCTATAGCTTTGATCGCTGCCATGGAATCTGTAAAGATAATGGCTTCATGATCATGTTCATGTACCCATCTCAATGCTTGCAAAATGGCCAAAAGTTCAACTGCAAAAACAGAAAGATAATCAGGGAATCTGAACACCTTACTGATCGATATATTGGGAATCCAGAGAGCCAAGCAGAACGACCATTTGATGGCTCTGTCAATGCTTCGGTGTATATATGTGTTAAGTCAGAATAATTTTCAGAAAGAACGTCTTGCGTTATCACTTTTATTATGTTTTGGTCCATTCTCTTCAACTGAGTTCATCATTCAGTCCAGGTTTCAGTAGAAGCCACGGTGGTGTAACAGGAGGAGCAGAAGGATCAACTAGGTTACAGTTGTAAATACCATGTTGATCAGCCAATCTCTGTATATTCAAGCCAAAGAGTAATGTGCCATGAGTCCAGTCACACATGTCATATTCCACACAATCATTAACAATCTCAGTGACTGCATGGTGATTGTTTTTAGTTTTCATTTTTAAAAAAATATTCAAAGATGCCTGTTGTCTTCGATAGTGAAGGGGCATTTCTGAACACTCAACTTGAAGCGCTGAGAGTGGAGTTGTAGCATACGCCCCAGTACATTTCTCAAAGCTTTCTCAAAGCTCAAAGCTGAATTCGGTCAAGCTTATTAAGGTGACACTTAGCTGCCGACATATAGACCTCGCAACCATAATCAAGTCTTGACAAGATGAGGGTCTTGTACAGCAATAACATATTTGACTTATCAGCACCCCACTTCGTTTTGGAAATACACCTTAATAAATTGTTGATCTTGTTACATGTGTTATACAAATGTGTGATGTGGTAAGACCATGTTAGTCTTTGATCAAAATACACACCAAGAAACTTGAACACTGACACCCTTTCCAGTTTATGCTGTCCACGAATTAGATGTCATGAGGAATTTTACGTCTAGTGATCATCATCGCCACTGATGCCACATGCAGGTACATAAGGTTGAATTGTTTCCCTTTGTTGGGCACATAGACTCATGACACCGATCTTGGCCGCTTGGCCCTGTCATCGGGTACTCATTTAAAATGATCTCTGGACCATGAAATAGGAACGTAGAAGAAATAAAAAGTCATGATTGTTCGGGGATTGTGACAAGCGTCACATTGCCGCGCATCCCGCGCGGATGACTAGGTGTATAAATGTTGGAAAAAACATCACGGTTGACAAAAGAAGCAATTTGCTGCGAGGCTTCGTGCACTTTTTGCAGTTCCAGCCTACTTACTCCACTGAATGAGTGTACAACCATGTATATAACAGTCATGAAGTTATACGTCCACGCATTTCGTCTTGTGGATTACCTGTGGATACCGCTTGGTAAGTTGTATCAATGTGATTCAGTAAATGGTTTGTATTCATTGTTAATACGGAAGAGGGCCAGTGAAACATGTTTTAAGTAAAGAATTTCAAAAACTAAAACGGAAAATAATCTGATACAAAATGTTTACTACACCGTCGTGCTTGTTGTAATGTCATAGCATCTCTGTTCAACATCAGATGGAATCTCACGTATTACAAACATCCTTGTATATCCGTACACAGCAAAACTGTAAGCTAAAATGTAGCTGTTTTAGTCAGTTGACTACAGTATTACATGAATGACAAAGGGAAGGATGCACACTAAATGACATAGACCATGCACTGCCATGTCAATTCACACGACAAACACATCAAAACCGATCTCTTCAACAAAATACACAAAACCATAGTATGACACACAGTTCCGTGAATCTGTAACAGTACATATGCAGTCAGACCGGTCAAGGCCCGGGGTAGAAGAGTCCTTCAGCAACCCATGCTTGCCATAAAAGGTGACTATCCTTGTCGTAAGATGCGACTAACGGGATCGGGTGGTCAGGCTCACTGCCTTGGTTGCCACATGTCACCGGCTCCCAATTGCGCAGATCAATTCTGTTGCTGTTGATCACTGGATTGTCTGGTGCAGACTCAATTATCTACAGATCGCCACTAGATATCTGGAATATTGCTTCGTACAGCGTGAAACTAAACCCACTCACTCATCTACACAATACAACCACCCAACCACGACACACAGTTTAGTGACACAGTAACATTACATATAGTCAGACCGGTGAAGGCCAGGGGTAGAATAGGCCGTCAGCAACCCATGCTTGCCATAAAAGGCGACTATGCTTGTCGCAGATCGATGCTCGTGTTGTTGATCGATGGATTGTCTGGTCCAGACTCGATTATTTACAGACCGCCGCCATATATCTGGAATATTGCTGAGTGCGGCGTAAAACCAAACTGACTCACTGACTCACTCACTCACATTTGCAGTTCAGACGTTGAGGAACTATGTGAGGATATGGTATATCTATGTACTTCTGTAACTCCTTCAAGACGATCGGCCCTTATTTGTGGATACAATTTAAGAACATTCTACGCAATATTAAGTTTCTTAAGCAATATTCCACCAATATGAGAACGGGGGACACCAGAAATGGGCTTCACACACTCAGACCGTGTTGGGAGTCGAACCCAGGTCTTCGGCCTGAAGATCTAACGCTTTAATCACTAGGTTCCCTTAGCTTACCGCTCCAGTAGGAACAAAGACAAGCAGGTAAAATGTAAACAGTTGCTATGAAACACCAATTCTACATTTCAGACAGATCACTGTCCTGCAAGACCGCACGTAATATGTTCTCACGAAAGATATACTGCAGTCTACAACAACTGAGAAGTATCAGGTCGGTTGTACCTTCCAGACGATACAACACTCAAGGGAAGGGCTATGTACCCTATGGTCAAACAGGGTGTGGAAATTATGGAAAAACGCTGAGCCTTCAGACAGTCCAGTTAATGAACCCTGTGAAGGACAAGCTACTGAAAATGGTGCCAGAAATTCCCTTCAAAGAGCATGTGTTCAACATCGGTGACTACGGGACAGGAGATGGAGCCACTTCAATGACGTTCCTGAAGGACTTGTTGGCCATTCTGAAGGGACGCCATGGTTCTGAAAGGCAGTTCCAAGTTATCTATGAAGACCAGTCTTTAAACGACTTCAATTCTTTATTCAGACGCCTTTCTGGCATTATCCCAGATCCTCCATCTTACCTTTTGAGGATGGACAATGTATTCGCTCTTGCAACAGGTGTAGACTTCTATAAACAGTGTGTACCGTCTAACTCAATGCATTTCATCATGTGTATGCTCGCTGCCCATTGGCTGTCCAGGACACCGGTTCCGTATAAGGAATCACTGTATATCTACCCTGACAGTTCTGCAGACGAAATAAAGGCCCTTCGTGACCAGAGTCTTTCAGACTGGGAGACGTTTTTGTTGATGAGAAGTAGAGAACTAAGAAGGGGTGGAATACTGGCTGTCTCCCTGTCGTGTGAATACGTTGATGAAACAAGCGGTCGAATCTCTTTTACCTTGCAGAACCTTGTGTTTCTAATGACAGACCTGTGGCGGGAATACAGAGACACGGGAAAGATAACCAATAAGGAATTCATCGACACCAATATAGCATACTGTCATTACAATATGAGGGATCTGAAGGCACCTTTTGACAATGGCACATCTGCAGTTAGGGAATCGGGCCTACGCCTGGTTTCATCTGACGTGGTCATCAACAATGACGTATTCTACTCCGCCTGGAAGGAGAAGAGGGACCTGGAAGGTGTTGATGACAGAGATGGATTCGCAAGAGCGTATGTGGCCGCCCACAGGAACTGGAGCAACAGCATCTTCATGGACGGCCTCTCCGACGATCGTTCACGAGAGGAGAGATTGGAAATTGTGAATGATTTATATGGCGACATTCAGGAACGAATTGCAAGCATGAATCCAGACGTCTTCAGAGATGACTTCTGCATCAACTACCTCATCATTATTAAGGAATAGGATCGATGGCATTGGTTCTAGATGCATCCTCCTTCAACTAACGTCTTAACTGCAACTGTCAAAAGCAAATAATTCCTTTAAAATTGAAAAGGAGCCCCCGTGAGATGGGAGAATCAGAACAATGTAGACTTGGTTCATTTCGGGTGTTAACATTGCAGAACGGTGGGGAATTTGATACGGTTCGGAGCTGTGAGACAGACTTCTGTTTTAGGTTAACAACAATGTAACTATCAAGATTACGCTGACGAGATTCTTGAGAGGCATTTAGTAGTCTGTATTCTAATATACGACAAAATGTTTTGGATGTCAGCTCCTTTATGTTTACACGTTTGTGGTCTATTCCTTGCCCCTTCGTCAGGTGGATGTCGAACTCGTCCACCTGACAAAAGGGCAAGGAATAGCCTAGAAACGTTGTGTAAACAATAAAGAAGAAGTTGACATCCATAACATTTTGTCGTATATAAGATCACGCTGGTCACAAATGCATGTCCGACCCGCGTCGGCCCCATATCGAACTGTGTTATGGGTATAACACTTTGACTGAATTTGATATGGCACATACACTGTATTTTTTATAACATGCGAAATGCATTAAAGGTTTAAACGTGTTTTGTACTTTGTTTTCACTTTAGGCCTTGTTTGGAAACCTGACCACTTGATGCTTGGTGAATATTACTATCATAAAAGTTATTGCTATAAGCACACGCTCCAGGAGAACAGTCGGTTTGACATTATATACATTTCTTACCAACATGTCGTAGTTTGTGGTTTAAGTCTGGACCACACAATCCAGTGATTCGCCACCCTTCCCATGATTTGTGAGCATAATGTTTCAAAAATGTACCGTAGAAAATTGCTCCCCCTCAAGTACATGTGTACAAACTGGAGGTTGCTATTTTGCCTTGCTCCAAAACCATGAATTTTTAAAGTAAAAATTTGGAATGGTGTTATGATATGGGTCTTGGGCCCAAGTGAGGGTTCCAGTGAAATCCTTGATCTAACTGGCGAACTAGTCTGTTTTGGGGGAATTGGCTCAGTCCGAAGTCACAGGAAGCTTATGACAATTTTATTTACAAGAGATAGAATAACAAGGGTGGCCACTGAGAGTCGGTACAACCCTCTGGGCTGAGGGCTGGAGGTAACCTGTGTTGGGAGCCTAAACCCTACTGATGGACAAATGGAGGTGGAGACTATTTAACTACAATTGAAACAATACAAAGATTATGATTTGCTGACTGATACAAAAATGGGTGTCACCTACAGTAGCCAGTGAAATACAGAATAAACAAAATGGGGTGTGTCCTACCAGAACAACTTCAATGACCAGACACGGGGAGTACTTAATCTTTTAATCCTATTCTAAGAGGCATTAATCTTGTTGGCACATTTACTGGATGCTTGATTGCTTACTCTGGGCTGGATCTTTAACGACCCTTAACTGGTGTTTGCATAGTGTTATTTTATTGTAGGTGATAGCATGTTTACCTCATCAAAGCAGTTTATTAACCTGTCTAGACATACCCTTGTCTTAGCGAATGGTTTGTCTTACAGTGGAGTTCTGATTACCTAAGGCTAGGATTTTAACTCTGTGAAATTTTGTGATCAGAACTTACACCTTTTTTAATAGAATGTCTGTGAGATAAGTTTTACTACTTTTGACAGGAGTTTTTGTCTAAGCTATTACTAATACATGATAAAACTAATACTGTGTATTTATATTTTCCTAATATCTGAATTCTTTTGTTATTGTTTATCTCCCGTGAGTACCCGGATGATATCCCAGAATTTGTGACTGGTTCGTGATCTCTGCTGCGCCTCCCATATGCGCAATTGATAGTTTATGTGTAGAGTGATCAACAAAGATGAAGTCATTTTACTTCGTTATTATGAAAACAAATCAAACACCTTGAAGTTTACTCATCTGCCAGTGATATGAAAAAATATGTTAGGACTGAAAAATAACGAAGTCAGTGTAGGTCTTTATAGTTATTTCCTTGTCACATTTGTATGCATTTTGAAAGTTAAAAAAAGCCCACACGGTCTGCTTATACTTACAGTGGACATGATTTTAATATCTAAACATTGCATAGATTGCCAGCGTGATTCATATTTCTCACACACCCTATTTGCGACCTAGTGCATGTTTTCTGTAATACAGACTCTGCTGAATGCTGCAAGAAATAAATTAAAACAAATATAATGTTGAGTATTTACTACAGACAGAAGAAATGCCAAATGGGAACCTATGTCGAGTAATTTTAGCGGTGTTACCACTATTTATACCCGTTATAAATTCAATAACTGACCATCTAGTCAATGATGACAAATAACACGTGTAGGTTTATACTATCAAACGCGAGATACAGCAAGGAAGATGTAATCTCTGTGTCGCATGCAGCTTCAAAACACGTTTGGGCCGAAACTGTTTTCAGGATACCAACTGAACTTCATTGTTACATAAGAAATGCACACAGGTGTCTGCTGTGTACTTGGGTAAATGGGTATAATCATTTTTTTTACACATAAGAAAATTTTCAGATTTCTCTGCCAATGGCAAAGTCTTTGTTATTAGTTTCCGAATTCAGATAAATCAACTGTGCTTTTTTTATTATCATAGATAATAAACCAGGGTCGTAGCTACCCAAATTTACGTATGATGTTTGCTATGACAGCTGGACCAACCCTCAAAACTATCTAAATATAAAGCTTTGCAATCTTTCGGACTTATATGAAACAAATGGCTTGCTACGTGTATGTAGACATCATATTTTCACATGGCATGATTAAATATCCAAGTCTAAGTCGTGAAAGAATAACCTCATCACGCCTTTTACGACGACGAATTTTATGACCAGCATTCAAGGATGGTCTAAGTTTGTACATATGACGTCCGGTATTCCCCGTATCCCACATCTATCGCCAACTCATTGAAACAGATTTCGATAAAACATTTTCAAAATCTTTGGGGACTGGTTGAAATTCAGACAAATCAACTTGTGGGAACTGTAATCCAGATTTGGTTAAGTTATCTGCCATCTCATTCCCATGAATTCCAACATGTGCTGAGACCCACACAATGTCGCATGCAATGTACTTCATATTTAAAGACATATCTAACTTTAATATCTCATGAACAATGTCATCTCTAGATCCAATTGCACCAGCTTCTATAGCTTTGATCGCTGCCATGGAATCTGTAAAGATAATGGCTTCATGATCATGTTCATCTACCCATCTCAATGCTTGCAAAATGGCCAAAA
The DNA here is from genome assembly GCF_037392515.1 of Haliotis asinina. Lineage (NCBI taxonomy): Eukaryota > Metazoa > Mollusca > Gastropoda > Lepetellida > Haliotidae > Haliotis > Haliotis asinina. The sequence continues at coordinate 16,321,666 of NC_090294.1, read as the reverse complement.
GTTCAACTGCAAAAACAGAAAGATAATCAGGGAATCTGAACACCTTACTGATCGATATATTGGGAATCCAGAGAGCCCAGCAGTACGACCATTTGATGGCTCTGTCAATGCTTCGGTGTATATATGTGTTAAGTTAGAATAATTTTCAGAAAGAACGTCTTGCGTTATCACTTTTATTATGTTTTGGTCCATTCTCTTATTCACTGTTGAACTGAGTTCATCATTCAGTCCAGGTTTCAGTAGAAGCCACGGTGGTGTAACAGGAGGAGCAGAAGGATCAACTAGGTTACAGTTGTAAATACCATGTTGATCAGCCAATCTCTGTATATTCAAGCCAAAGGGTAATGTGCCATGAGTCCAGTCACACATGACATATTCCACACAATCATTAACAATCTCAGTGACTGCATGGTGTTTGTTTTTAGTTTTCATTTTAAAAAAAATATTCAAAGATACCTGTTGTCTTCGATAGTGAAGGGGCATTTCTGAACACTCAACTTGAAGCGCTGAGAGTGGAGTTGTAGCATACGCCCCAGTACATATTCTCAAAGCTTTAGACTGAATTCGGTCAAGCTTATTAAGGTGACACTTAGCTGCCGACATATAGACCTCGCAACCATAATCAAGTCTTGACAAGATGAGGGCCTTGTACAGCAATAACATATTTGACTTATCAGCACCCCACTTCGTTTTGGAAATACACCTTAATAAATTGTTGATCTTGTTACATGTGTTATACAAATGTGTGATGTGGGAAGACCATGTTAGTCTTTGATCAAAATACACACCAAGAAACTTGAACACTCACACCCTTTCCAGTTTATGCTGTCCACGAATTAGATTGATGTCATGAGGAATTTTACGTCTAGTGATCATCATCGCCACTGATGCCACATGCAGGTACATAAGGTTGAATTGTTTCCCTTTGTTGGGCACATAGACTCATGACACCGATCTTGGCCACTTGGCCCTGTCATCGGGTACTCATTTAAAATGATCTCTGGACCATGAAATAGGAGCATAGAAGAAATAAAAAGTCATGATTGTTCGGGGATTGTGACAAGCGTCACATTGCCGTGCATCCCGCGCGGATGACTAGGAGTATAAATGTTGGAAAAAACTTCACGGTTGACAAAAGAAGCAATTTGCTGCGAGGCTTCGTGTACTTTTTACAGTTCCAGCCTACTTACTCCATTGAATGAGTGTACAACCATGTATATAACAGTCATGAAGTTTTACGTCCACGCATTTCGTCTTTAGTACCTGTGGATACCGCTTGGTAAGTTGTATCAATGTGATTCAGAAGATGGTTTGTACCTGTATTCATTGTTAATACGGAAGAGGGCCACTGAGACATGTTTTAAGTAAAGAATTTCAAAAACTAAAACGGAAAATAATCTGATACAAAATGTTTACTACACCGTCGTGCTTGTTGTAATGTCATAGCATCTCTGTTCAACATCAGATGGAATCTTACGTATTACAAACATCCTTGTATATCCGTACACAGCAAAACTGTAAGCTAAAATGTAGCTGTTTTAGTCAGTTGACTACAGTATTACATGAATGACAAAGGGAAGAATGCACGCTAAATGACATTCACCATGCACTGTCATTTCAATTCACTCGACTAACACATCAAAACCGATCTCTCCAACGAAATTCACTAAACAATAGTATGACACACAGTTCCGTGAATCTGTAACAGTACATATGCAGTCAGACCGGTGAAGGCCCGGGGTAGAATAGTCCTTCAGCAACCCATGCTTGCCATAAAAGGTGACTATCCTTGTCGTAAGAGGCGACTAACGGGATCGGGTGGTCAGGCTCACTGCCTTGGTTGACAATTGCGCAGATCAATTCTGTTGCTGTTGATTACTGGATTGTCTGGTGCAGACTCGATTATTTACAGATCGCCACCATATATCTGGAGTATTGTTGCGTGCAGCGTAAAACTAAACTCACTCACTCATCTACACAATACAACCACCCAACCACGACACACAGTTTAGTGACACAGTAACATTACATATAGAGTCAGACCGGTGAAGGCCAGGATATGATATATCTATGTACTTCTGTAACTCCTTCAAGACGATCGGGGGGCGGTGGGGTAGCCTAGTGGTTAAAGCGTTCGCTCGTCACGCCGAAGACCCGGGTTCGATTCCCCACATGGGTACAATGTGTGAGGCCCATTTTCTGGTGTCCCCCGCCGTGATATTGCTGGAATATTGCTAAAAGCGGCGTAAAACCAAACTCACTCACTCACTTAAGACGATCGGCACTTATTTGTGGATACAATTTAAGAACATTCTACGCCGCTTTAAGCAATATTCCACCAATATGAGAACAGGGGACGCCAGAAATGGGCTTCACACACTCAGACCGTGTTGGGAGTCGAACCCAGGTCTTCGGCCTGAAGATCTAACGCTTTAATTACTGGGTTCCCTTACCGCTCCAGTAGGGACAAAGACAAGCAGGTAAAATGTAAACAGTTACTATGAAACACTAATTCTACATTTCAGACAGATCACTGTCCTGTAAGACCGCACGTAATATGTTCTCACGAAAGATATACTGCAGTCTACAACACCTGAGAAGTATCAGGCCACTTGTACCTTTCACAACATACAACACTCAAGGGAAGGGCTATGTACCCTATGGTCAAACAGGGTGTGGAAATTATGGAAAAACGCTGAGCCTTCAGACAGTCCAGTTAATGAACCCTGTGAAGGACAAGCTACTGAAACTGGTGCCAGAAATTCCCTTCAAAGAGCATGTGTTCAACATTGGTGACTACGGGACAGGAGATGGAGCCACTTCAATGACGTTCCTGAAGGACTTGTTGGATATTCTGAAGGCACGCCATGGTTCTGAAAGGCAGTTCCAAGTTATCTATGAAGACCAGTCTTTAAACGACTTCAATTCTTTATTCAGACGCCTTTCTGGCATTATCCCAGATCCTCCATCTTACCTTTTGAGGATGGACAATGTATTCGCTCTTGCAACAGGTGTAGACTTCTATAAACAGTGTGTACCGTCCAACTCAATGCATTTCATCATGTGTATGCTCGCTGCCCATTGGCTGTCCAGGACACCGGTTCCGTATAAGGAATCACTGTATATCTACCCTGACAGTTCTGCAGACGAAATAAAGGCCCTTCGTGACCAGAGTCTTTCAGACTGGGAGACGTTCTTGCTGATGAGAGGTAGAGAACTAAGAAGGGGTGGAATACTGGCTGTCTCCCTGTCGTGTGAAACAAGCGGTCGAATCTCTTTTACCTTGCAGAACCTTGTGTTTCTAATGACAGACCTGTGGCGGGAATACAGAGACACGGGAAAGATAACCAATAAGGAATTCATCGACACCAATATAGCATACTGTCATTACAATATGAGGGATCTGAAGGCACCTTTTGATAATGGCACATCTGCAGTTAGGGAATCGGGCCTACGCCTGGTTTCATCTGACGTGGTCATCAACAATGACGTCTTCTACTCCGCCTGGAAGGAGAAGAGGGACCTGGAAGGTGTTGATGACAGAGATGGATTCGCAAGAGCGTATGTGGCCGCCCACAGGAACTGGAGCAACAGCATCTTCATGGACGGCCTCTCCGACGATCGTTCACGAGAGGAGAGATTGGAAATCGTGAATGATTTATATGGCGACATTCAGGAACGAATTGCAAGCATGAATCCAGACGTCTTCAGAGATGACCTCTGCATCAACTACCTCATCATTATTAAGGAATAGGATCGATGGCATTGGTTCTAGATGCATCCTCCTTCAACAAACTTCTGAACTACAATTGTCAAAAGCAAATAATTCCTCTAAAATTGAAAAGGAGCCCCCGTGAGATGGGAGAATCAGAACAATGTAGACTTGGTTCATTTCGGGTGTTAACATTGCAGAACGGTGGGGAATTTGATGCGGTTCGGAGCTGTTAGACATACTTCTGTTTTAGGTTAACACCAGTTTAACTATCAAGATCACGCTGATGAGATTCTTGAGAGGCATATGGTAGTCTGTATTCTAATATACGACAAAATGTTATGGATGTCAGCTCCTTTATGTTTACACGTTTGTGGTCTATTCCTTGCCCCTTCGTCAGGTGGATGTCGAACTCGTCCACCTGACAAAAGGGCAAGGAATAGCCTAGAAACGTTGTGTAAACAATAAAGAAGAAGTTGACATCCATAACATTTTGTCGTATATAAGATCACGCTGGTCACTAATGCGTGTCCGGCCTGTGTCGGCCCCATATCGAACTGTGTTATAACACTTTGAATTTGATATGGCACATACATTGTATTTTTTATAACATGCGAAATGCATTAAAGGTTTAAACGTGTTTTGTACTTTGTTTTCACTTTAGGCCTTGTTTGGAAACCTGACCACGTGATGCTTGGTGAATATTACTATCATAAAAGTTATTGCTATAAGCACACGTTCCAGGAGACCTGTCGGTTTGACATTATATACATTTCTTACCAATATGTCGTAGTTTGTGGTTTATGGCTGCACTCAGCAATATTCCAGCTATATGGCTGCGATCTGTGAAAAAAAATCAAGTCTGGGCCACACAATCGAGTGATTCGCCACCCTTCACATGATTTGGGAGCATAATGTTTTGAGGATACCAACTGAACTTCGTTGTTACATAAGAAATGCACATAGGTGTTTGCTGTGTACTTGGGTAAATGGGTATAATCAGTTTTTTTACACTCAAGAAAATTTTCAGATTTCTCTACCAATGGCAAAGCTACGTGTATGTAGACATCATATTTTCACATGGCATGATGAAATATCCAGGTAAAACACAGAAATAGGATCAAATTGGATCAGTCACCATAGCATCCAGGCATCATAAAAAAAACTACACTGCTCGGATATTTTGTTACAGTCAGATAAGGGATACCATGAATATTTTTAAATAACGGCATGTGGTGGGCATCCTGCCTCCTCACTTTTTAGGGTGAAGATATTCTGCTAATGTGGACAGGAGCCCACTCCATTTGTTAGTCACGGTCGAGGGGGCGGGTGCAGACCAATTTGCTGCTTGGTTTCGTAATTAGACCGTTGGTGAGAAACATTATTCGTTCCGCATTAGTGCCCCTTTAACTGGTAATGTGTGAAGCACTTGAAAGAAGAGTGGCTTTTTAATCAGTTAAGCCACATTTAAGTAGGCTTGGAGTTTTGAAACCCAGATGCACCCAGACTATGATCCTTGGTTTCACAAACACCATACAACTGCTCACCGATTTCAAACTGAACAAACCACATCTTTACAATAATTTATTCACTCAAATATTTACAACTCACATGTGCATAAATGATCATATCTAAACAGCATACTGTCACACAAAGCTTATCTGCTCTCACATAAACATAAGAAGGCTCATCTAAATTAATATAAACAAAACATCAGCCGTTAAAAAATCCCATCGCCCGATGCCCGAGATAAGTCAGTTTTCATTTTGAGCAATCAGATAATGGCATCTTACTTGTCCGTGGACCACTAGATAATTTCCACCTATGGTTTCACACTGCAAATAAACTTGGATTTCATTTCATATCTGCTCATAATGTAGCTATTACATTTCGCAATAATAGTAATTTAGAGCTATCGTTCTTTGAAATTTGTCACTCTAAACAGTCCAGAAACACTAACATCAAACATTGTGTCATAAAGTCAGGCCAAGTGGAAAATTAGTCAGGACAAGTTACTTTCTTGAAGTCACTTGCCCTGTGGCAAGTTGGTTTTAAAAAATATTTGAACCCCTACAACATGGTTTATCAACTTGAATTACATTATATTCTTCACACAAGACAGAATCTCGCAAGTATTCAATCAATGCATGATTTGTTCCTGCAAAGTCATTTGACCTATTGACTAATCCTTTCATAAATTTTACCAAATGACTGATCATTTCATGAATTTTACCAAATGACTGATCCTTTCATGAATATGACCAAATAGTTCATCCTTTCATGACTTTGAGCAAATGACTGATCCTTTCATGACTTTGACCAAATGACTGATCCTTTCAGTAATTTGACCAAATGACTAAAATCGTTTGGTCAGCTGACTCGTTTGAGAAATTGACTGCAACATATATACTTCATAAACTGTGTTAAAGTCTTGAAGAATCAGGTGTTCTTTAACAGTGTTTGAGTAGCATGTATCTATAATATTTCCTTGCTCTTGAAAAAGAACTCAACAATTAGATGTAAAGAATATATATGATTATAAGAACTGATGTACACAGTTTAATTTTTGTACTTAAACAATACCATATGGAGAAAGAACTGGGTAACCTTAAATGGTCAAACTATGAACATCAATGAAAACAGGATCAAAATTTGACATAACTATTAAATACCAATAGTTGAAACAGTTATGAAAAATTTCAGTTTAACAAAGGAATGTCAACCAATCAGTCAATCCATGTGAATTCAAGAGTTCGGTTTAACATTATCAAATGTTAATAAATAGCAAGGTCATTGCAAGAGTCAAAGTAGCTGTACATGAACAGACAGTGGACGGAATGTGATTTTTGGAATGTGAAACATCAGATGTAAGATAAAAGCTAAGAAACTGATTGTCCTTACATGACACTCATCTTTAAAACCAATCACATTGAATATTATCATCTCAAACTGGCTTTCACAAGAGACACTGACAGTGTGAGATGAAGCAATATCTAAAAAAACCCCACTGCTACAAAGAAGTTATATCACAGTGCATTGCAGGTAATTTTGATGTCGTTTGTTTTTATGACGTCATACACAAGTGACATCACTAACATCTTTGCCCTGTAAGTGGCCCTCTGTATTTTACACTGAAGACTGTAAAAACATAAATAGTTGGTAGAAGGTTTTTGGATGATAAGTAAAATAATACCTCCTGTTTTCTGACAAAGTATCCAAACACTCATGCATGAAAAGGAAGATGGTTTGGTTTGGTTGTTGTTTAAAGCCACACTCAGCAATATTCCAGTAGTCTGATAATACTCGAGTCTGGACCAGATACTCCAGTGATCGACATGATGAACATTGATCTACACAACTGTGATACGATGACATGTGTCAACCAAGTCAGCAACTATGACCGTCCGACCCTGTCAGCCACCTCTTTCAACAAGCATAGGCTACTGAAGATCAGCATCTTTACTCTTACTTTGAAAGCATGGAGGCAAGAATTTGTTGATGGCAGTTTCTTTATATTGAGAAAAGACCTCATATAGAAATGTTTTAACTTACATGATCTCATGCTGAAAATTCCATTTCAAAAGGATTCTTTGTTGAGAGTCCATTTTTCTCCTTAGATTCTGGAGACAATCCCCAGTAGAGACAATATGTATTCAAATAATACTGATCCAGTTGGGTTATATCACTCCATTTGGTTTATACCACTCCAGCTGGTTTATACCACTTCAGTTGGTTTATACCACTCTTCTTTTCTTATAGTAGCACCCATAGTATTCACATTCATAACAAACCAAAAACCTCTCTGGATGAACAGCATCATCGTCAAAAGTAAAAATCGATAGAACCTGAGATCGGTCATTTACATGCTAACAGAATGAGAGCATAGGTTTTTAATGAAAATGTAGAGAAAATCTGACATGAACTGTGACATGAAACATTGAAATATCAAAACAGTGTCCAAATACAGTGATGAATTTTAAGTACATTTTTCACTTTTTAAGCAGCTTAAATCATGCGAACAGTCATACTCATATGTTTGTGACATAAACCCATCCTCACTCACAAACAAATCCAGGGACATGCCTGTTAAGTGTACAGATCAAAGTTTGTCCATGACTTGAACTTTTGACATGGTCAAAACAAAGTTCAATCAGTCTGCTTAAGTAGTCGTCATAATCTTCAATAACCTCCTTGTGTAACAACTCTAAGAACTGCACATTCAAAGTTTTTCACTGACTTGAACATTTGACAACATGGTCAAAACAAGCTCAGCCAGTTCAGTTAAGAAGTCATCTCCACTTTCAGTAGACGCCCAGTGTTAAAGAACCAAACACATAAAGCTCATCCCTGATTGCACCATTGACATCATGGAGGTAACAAGCTAAACCAGTGCAGAAAAGTAATCTTGTTCATCTTCCAAGTTTTCTGTGTGTTCAATCACAAACAATCACACATCCAAAGTTTTTCCCTGACTTGAACATTTGACAACATGGTAAAAACTAGCTCAACCAGTTCGGTTAAGAAGTCATCTGTATCGTCAATATACACCCCCGTGTTAAATCTATGAAGAACCAAACACATAAAGCTTGTCCCTGATTGCACCATTGTCAACATGGAGGTAACAAGCTAAACCAGTGCAGAAAAGTTTTCTTGATCATCTTTCAAGTCGTCTGTGTGTTTAATCTCAAAGAATCACACATTCAAAGCTCATCCCTCCTTTGAACCGTTGACAACATGGTGGTAACCAGCTGAGCCAGTCCAGTAAAATAATCATCACCTTCTTCCTTCTCATCAAGAGCCAGAGCCTCATACTCACTCTTCAGAGACTCCAGGCTGGTGACAGCAGAGGTGAAGGTCGGCCGACACTCGGACACAAGGGTTGTCATGGCATTGAGCACCTTCTCCCTGGCATCATGGTCAGGGGTGGACAGTAGCTGAGGTACCAGCTCACACCAGCCGCTCTCTCTCATGGAGGACTTGAGGTTGAATCTGAAAGGTGACAACAGTTTTTGTAAGGGATTGGCCAGGAGAAAGTAGAGATCTGGATGGCTGAGTTTTTGAAAACACATTTTTCCAGTACATCAAAACATTGTTATATATTAATGTAGTATGGCAGGAATGTTGATGGGTGTGGGATTTGGCAACAAATTCACATTTTTTGGATCAAATTGAATGCATGACAAGTGCTGCCATAGCACGACATGCTGACAATCTTCAAGAACACTAGGTGTCAGCACTGGTTTTCTGCAATTAATTTACAGTGGAATCTGTCTAGTACAGACTTGTCAGGGACTGACTCATTTGTCCGGACTCTGAAGCAGTCCGGAACAGACAATCTCTGTGATAATCCAGCTGCACCAATTTAGCAAAACAAAGTATGTTCATATATCCTATTTCTGTCAACATACATTTCTTTTCGAACGTGAGCAGACTCAATATGATATGATGTCTGTTCACCTCTGTTTTAAATCCAAAACAGTAACTGCCAGTGGTCTTGTTGCAGATGTGTCAAGAGTAATGGAGATGTGTATTCTACTGACTGTTATTTTAGTCAGCTAAGAACAGATTACAAAGAATTGTTCTCATAGCAAATTGATTGTTGGGACTGTTATTTTACCCCGTATATTGAGAGAGTCTGGGTTTTTAAGCAACCTTTAATGATAGATTACTACTTTGGCTAATATGTCCACAGGGATAATGTTAATAGATTACCATTGATTACTGATTATCCTCTGGCTTTGACCTCGGTCAAGTCATGTCTTTCTGAATTTTTTAGAAAAAAATCATCCAATCCCCAAATTCAGGCACCTCCAGATCATGAGATTATTTGCTGGTTTTACACCACACTCAGCACCATTCCAGGTATATAATGGCTGTAAATAATTAAGTCTCAACTACACAATACATAGATTGAACCCATGATACGCAAATGGATCACCATGCATCAAGTAGTCTCCTCTTACAACATGGGTTGCTGTAGATTATAACATGGGTTGCTGTAGATTACAACATGGGTTGCTGTAGATTATAACATGGGTTGCTGTAGATTACAACATGGGTTGCTGTAGATTACAACATGGGTTGCTGTAGATTACAACATGGGTTGCTGTAGATGACAGCATGGGTTGCTGTAGATTACAACATGGGTTGCTGTAGATTACAACATGGGTTGCTGTAGATTACAACATGGGTTGCTGTAGATTATGACCAGGATCCTATGGTCTCACCCCAGTCTCGGTGAGTATGTGTTGGACTACAGGATTAAGTGACGTTGATGACGCTTATCCACTTGGCTACCCAAAGGCTCATCAAAAACATTAAATGTTTCTCAGCAAATTGTTCTTCAGCAAGCCATGCTTGATGTAAAGAGGGGTTTGTGTGGTTCACACTTGACCATTTACAGATGCTGTACTAAGTTTTGACCTTGCCAAACAGGATGTCCATCACCTTCCCTAATTGAGTACTGTTTCACCTGACCACATCAAAGGTGTAGATAACAAAAGCTTCATGTAATAAGTAGGGCTTTACACCACTTTTAGCAACATCCTAGAACAGTGGACACAAGAAATCTGCTCCAGACATAGTACTCATGTGAGGAATTGAACCTGGACCTTACCATGCTGAGGGAACGTTTATCCACTTGGCTACCCCACCACCCTAAGGCTGCATAGAAAAAATTACCGGTAAATGTTTCTCGGCCACAAAAGTGACGAGGGGGGTAGGACTTTTTCTTTCAAGTTTTGACGGAAAAAAGGTGACAAATGAGGAGCACTTTTTTATTTTTTTCTCTCCGATATACAGCTTGGGAAGTTTAGAATGTGTTAAAGAGTTGTAGATTCTGTCACACTTGATCTCACAGACACTCATTCTCATAGTAGACAAATGGATGATCGAGATGCATCCACGTCAAAATGATTTTTTTAAAAGGCAATAACAAACTGTTATGTGCAAAAATAAAAGTGACTCACCAATGCCCGAGAAACATTTCACTTTTTTTACTTAGCCTAATGTGTTTGAGATACTGTACTCAAGATGTGATACTGAGAAGTACTCACTGTCTGTACTGCTTCAGTCTCTCCACATCAACACTGTTGTCCTCGTCTGTATGCTTCTCACTTAATTCCTGAAACATACACAACATCTTTAGAATCAGTCTTTTCTCCAATACCATAACTACCCCTGAAGATCTGAGGAAGAACTGCTCTTCAGCAATCATTGCTTGATGTAAGAGGGGCTTGTGTGGTTCACACTTGACCATTTACAGATGTTGTCTGTAAAAAATCAAGTTTGCACGGTAATCAAGTGATCAACAGTATGAACATTGATTGATGCAGTTGGGATACAATGACATGCGTCAACCAAGTCAGAAAGCCTGACCACCAGATCCTGCTAGTTGCATCTTACGACAATGACACGACAGTGAGGCTGACCACACAACAACCACTGGTTGCAATTCTAATTTTCACAAGTTTATCTTGGCAATATTGCACTGTAAAATCATACTGTCTGACCCACTAGAAATATCACAAGCAGTCAGAATATTCAAAATATTTAATGGTTAAATTATCAAGTGTGTGACAATATGACAACAGCATGCTGAACAACATTCAGTTAAAATGACAGCACCAAAGTCAACTATATAACCGCCATCTTTACATAAATTTTGTCATGTCTTAGGATGCTCTCACAACAAGCAAGAGGTATCAGGAATCTCCTGTTTTGGGCTCACCATGAGGTACGAGCATAGGATGCCTGGGTCCTATTCTGACTCAAATGTCCAAAAGGGAAAGGCATGTGATGGTTTGGAAGTGATCCACCTAGAAGTCTCACTGACAGGAAGCACGAGTTATTGAGGATCTACTCTGACTAGAAATATACAAAGTGATTAAACATAGGCAATTGGAGACCTTGACCTTGTAAGCAATGCATGCTGGGAATGTCATCTGCCATGACAAGAAGGGACAAATTATGGGATGATCAGAGATATTGGGATAGGAGTGAGTTTGGTTTTACATCGCTTTTAGACAGGCATGGAAATACCACCAAAGATCACTCAACATGGAAGAGTTTCTCACCTTCTCCACCAACAGGTCACTGAGAAATGTTAAAGCCTTTATCTGGAGCTTTTGAGCATCCGTGCTGGAATCATCAAAGAGCCTCTTTAGTGCAGCAAGTCCTCCAAGTTCCAAGAACTTCTTCTGGGCATATGGGAAGTGTCTGGCAAGTGATGACAATGCAAACAGCGTCTTCTTCTGCAGTGATGTTGATGACGTTGTGGACAACATCTTGATCAGTTGATGCATTGCGCCGTGCTCGATAGCAGATATTTGAACTTTGGGGTTACTGAGGAAAAATGATATTATCATAACAAGGTTTTGTAATACATGCACACAATATTTTGTTTAGCTTGTGTCGAGGAAAAGAGTTGTCTTGAACAGAAGTTCAGGAATAACATAGCTTTGTTATGCAGGCTATGGATGTTCAACATGACTAACAGCATATCCTGATTCATTAAGACATGCAACTCTGCACAGGGTGATGTGGCTTAGATGATTGGACCAGCTGTCTGCCCCTTACTTCAAGAAACTTTATGTACCAGTCAGATAAGTAAGCCCAGCTGAGTTGATTTGTTGTTTTACACTTCACTATAATAATCCCAGCTGTAAATAATCCAGTCTGGACCAGACAGTTCAGAGATCAATAGCATGAACATCAATCTACAAAACTGAGATACAATGACTTATGTCAACTAAGTTAGAGAGTCTAAACCACCCGAACCCATTAGTTGCCAAGCATGAGCTGACGATGACCTCTTCTGGAACTTATCTTCACAGATAGCAGAATGGGTAACTTGATGCTTGTTTATTGTCTTGGGATGAAGACAACTAAGACAGGATGGCTTTGTGTTGACAGTTACCTCTGTAGTGCTGAGCCAAGAACTAGGGTTGCCTCTTCCTGTATCTTTGGACTGGTGTCATTAAGACTTGTCACAAGCAGTGACATACCTCCCATGGAGCTGAACAGCTGGGCATTGTCAATCTGGAGAACAAACAATACATTGTTCCTGAGGATGTCAGTGAAAGGGCACAGTCACTAGAATTCCACTGCTATGATGACGGTGTGTACATGCATCACACACATGAACCTGAACTTGGCAAAGTCAGTGAATGAAGTAATATATGCTGAGACACCAACCCTAACTTTGTCCAGTTAGTATTTTGGCCAAATGTTGAGGTAAAAATTAGTATTTTGGGGCTAAAATTAGTATGAACCTTACCAGACTTTTTACGTTTCATAAATTATATAGAGATATTCTAAGAATTTGTTTTTAACATTGTTCTCCACTAAATCAGTAGTAAGTATCCACATATAGCTTAATGCTGAATAAAATCTGGTTCAAATTTATTGTGTATGGTATGTATGCTGTTTGATAATTTAATTCAGTGTATTTTCGTATTCTTATATTTGCCAACTACCCAACTTGGTCTAACTAAACAATGAATATCACAGTTATCCTCATGAGGTCAGTTTGATCCAAACATGTACTCCAATAAACCTGTAATACTAGCTTGTGGTGTTTGAATTTGTGATATAATTTGAGTTGCTGGCTAAGGATCATAATCATTACAATTGAATGATCACAATAGTCATATGTCTCGGATCATACACTGCACTATTCAAGGATCACAATTAGCACAAATCAGGGATTATAATCAGCACAATTCAATAATCATAATTGGCATTCAATCAGGGATCATAATCATCAAAATTCAATAATCATAATCATCATACAATCAGGGATCATAATCATCACAATTCAATAATCATTGTCACACAATCAAGGATCATAATCATCATGCAATCACGGATTATAATCATCACATAATCAGGGATCATAATCATCACACAATCTGGGATCATAATCATCACACAATCAGGGATCATAATCATCACACAATCTGGGATCATAATCACCACAATTCAATAATCACCACACAATCAGGGATCATACACTGGACAAAAATAGTTAGGAATATAATACGTAAATTTTAAAGTTATGAACAATGATCTATTTATTTATTGATACACTGATGAGATATCAATCATAAAAATACCAATATCCCTAATCTATTTTGTCCAGTGTATATATGATCATAATCATGATAATCGTCACAGAATCAGGGATCATAATCATCACAATTCAATAATCATTATTGTCACACAATCAGGGATCATAAAGCACACTGTACTGGATTTTACAGTATTATTAGTACAGCTAATAATTAAACTAAACTGTTGGCAATATGGTCCTACCTTATGTAGATGGTATTCAAGTTCTGTGAGGACGTTGAACTTGGCATCAGTATCAGAACTGACCTTCTTGAAGAGTTCCAGCAGATCTCGGATAATCTCACCGTCAGTCTTCATGGCAATGTTCATTTCTTCAAAATCCTTCTTCAAATCATTGTATGACTTGAACTTTTTCTTAACCTCTGCTGCTGACTGAAAGCATATTTAGCAATATTAAAGTAGTGATGAGTGGAAGCACATAGGGCATTTGATTGATCAAAGTTGCGATGTAAAAGGGACTCATTCAAATCTTCATGTCCTACTTATGATCATATGGTTGAGAGGTCACTTTGTACACGAAAATAATACATGCAAACATAAGCATGCACAACAAAACATAATTTTTTTCATGAAAAAGAAATGAAATTAATAAATTTGAAATCTTGTAAAACATGCTCAGTTCCTAGGTATCTGTCAGTTTCACTAGTTTCAAAGTTTCCCACAATGTGTCCATGTGGGGAATCAAACCTCATTAAGAAGATATAAATCATAGTATTTACACCTGTAATCAAAGGAAACCAAAATACCCAGAGAATCACTGATATATAATTTAAAGCCTTTTGACTAGTAAACTGTATACACAAAAGTGTGAGTTTGAATTAAATTATTCATCTCTATAATATGTGGAGTTCTGCAAACAGCACCTTGGAATCCTGGCCACTAGTACCAGTATGTGACTTGAAGTCTTTCAGCGCCTTCTTCAGCTCATCTCGGGTAAATGACTTCTTGTCTGTGTTGACCATGCCTGAAGATGGCATAAAAGTCAGAGAGATATATTTGAAAACATTGTGGCTGACCATCTCCCCTTACCATGTTTACAAAGCGACTTTAGTGCTACAGTTCTCATAAGCGTCTGTTAAACCATATAGGAGTGGTGACTGTCATAGACTTATGACTGGCTGATGAAACTGGACCCTGGCTACTTACACTGCTCAACCTCGCCACTATGAGTACACTCAACTCTCAATGTTATCACCACCACTAGTCACGGTTCACCACAGACTGAAGCAGAACTGGCTTTTGATTATCACAATATGATCATAGTAACACTAAATACCATCAGAACTAAAATTGCTCGTTGTCTTTTCTTGGAATATTTGTATTTCCTTCCACAATTTTGTAATGTGTTTAATGAGGACGTAAATGGAAAGGGTCTATGCGTTTCATGCTTGTTGACACCTCATTTAAGGGAGATAATTTGACAAACATGAGAGTTGCCTCCCTTTGACCATGCCCTTTGTCCTACACGCCAAAGATATTAATTACAAAGACAGATACAACACATACAATGGCAGAAACCCAAATCCCTCACCTTGATGAGAACCAGCTTGCCAGAACTTGTTTCCACTGTCATCATCATTGAGTTTGGCTTCTGTCACACCTTTTTCTAAGTTCATCCTCACGTGGAGTCCTTTTGGTATGGCCTGACCTGGATGATGAGGAGGAGAAAGTTATTCCACTTGGTGCCTTTGTATAGATACAATACTTCAGTGTTAAATGTAACCTCTATGAATATGTAGCAATATATAGAAACTAAACTTGACAGTCTTTCATCATGGCGATCAATGCTTTATGACTTGATACCAACTAAGTCATAGTTATATAACATGGATAGTCAAGGCACAGTGTACTGTCATATTAATACTGAGTGTAAGGCGGGGTAACATAGCAACAAGTACTATCTCTTCAATGTCTTTAAGTATGACACATCCAAAAGAGATCTAGGACTGACTGAGTTTGCTCTTAACAATATTCCAGCAATATCACGCCAGAGGACACCAGAAATGGCCGTCACACACTGTACGCATGTGGATAATCGAACCAGAGTCTTCAGCATAATGAGTTAACGCTTAAACCACAAGGCTGCCACAGCACCCCAGAGATCATGGAGGCTGTCTATAACATTATGAACAAAAGTGATGGCTTATAATGACAACAGATGTCCTCATACACGCTCAAGTATGTTATGAACATGTTGACAATGTGACCACAAGTTGAAGAGCATGGTGAGTATTTATGCCTGCCATACTGATTGGTGACATTTTTGAAACTGGAAAAATGGTAAGACTTTTAAGATTTAATGTGAGGCAAAACTCTACCTAAAATATATGCCTAAGATTAAGCAATGGTTTGGCCCATGCACATGCTATGAGTATGCACTTCAAGTTAAGTAAACTCTGTCTACAATGAGCATGCCCATGATGAACTGATATAACAAACTGCTTTGATTTGTGGACCCGCTGAGGATTCAACCAGGTAACAAAATGTTGTTCAATTCATATGAAAATGAACTGTACACTGGAAGTTGAAAATTCACAGTTTCGTATTATATTAACAGTATGACCCATCAGCAATTGAGCTGAGTGTAGTTAAATGCTACCTTTTTTGACTGTCTGCCATTCTCTAGTGGGATAGAAGACATCATATTCTTCTACTTTCTTGCTTCCTTTGTCTTCTCCATTCTCCTCTATGGATATTACTCCATCTGAAAACATATAACAGCATTGGAATGTTAATCTCCAACAAAAATTTAAATGGTAAAGCAAAGTACAAACTAATGATGCAATTTCTTAATGTAGAGAAGCAGCCAGAATCAATCTGCTTCAGGTTCACAGATTCTTGCAACTCGTTGAAAATAAATGGGAAGCCACTGCAGTGATATTCCTGTAATATTGCTAAAAGCGGCACAAAACCATACTCACTCATTCACAAAAAGTAAACGTTATGTTCATCAAGTTTTCAACCTGAGTGACATATACTGACACACTTCTTGTAACAGCAGCACTTTATTTGGCTAAGTTAAAGACGTGAGATCAGTATTTGAAATCATCAAACATTCAGGTTTGATAAAGGGTGTTATGAATGTTATGCATTACTTTGGTCCTCAGCAAGACTATGGTCTACGGAAAACTTAATAGCATGACTATAAAACATCTGTTTGCTGTATAATAAAAACATTCAGCAGCATTTCATCTATATGGTGGTAGCCTGTAAATCAATCGTATCTAGCCTGACAATCCAGTGAAAACAGTATGAGCATCAAACTATGCAACTGGACGATTATAAAAGGCTTCTCGACGATCAATTACAGACACTTGCTGTCAGTCTGATCAGTTATTACCTATAATCACTGACAAAAGCAATAATACCATTATCGTCCTCATCTGCCTCAACAATGGTCAGTGCCCCCTCTTTGCCTGGGGGGACCTCACTGTGCACACACAAGCTGTAGAAGGCACATCCCAGGAACAGCATCAGCACCATCAAGTTGACTACCTTGATGCTCTGCAGCAACATTGTCATTGTGGATGTTGCCTAGTGTGATATCGACGATGTTGCTGCAAATACAAAGCAAAATGATGGCTGATGACTTTCATGCTTCGTAACAGAGAGTTAAGAAAAAAAACATGTAAATATGCTGAAAAAGTAAGTTGTCACCATGACAATATTGCGAGCTGTTGTATTGCAAATATCAAATAAGGACCAAAGACAATGTTACGATACATCACCCTGACACAGCATTCAGGTCCAATAATTTGCCCGGCTGTTAACTAACTAAACTTGTTGCTGGTGTTGACTCTAAATAACAATTAACATACTAATTGTAGCCTACATACTAATTTATCAGCCAATTTAAGAATGTTAAAACCTAACTGACAACTTTGAGAAGGAAATTATATTAGAACATCACAAATATAAACAATCATCATGGTACATGTTTGCTATATTCCTGTTTCTGCAGACCGAAACTTTAGGCTAAATGTCATTAAATGGCAATGAGTAGAATTCTGAGACAAACATTTTTTCGGCAACAGGTGCTTACGCTGAACATTAAATTTCCGAAACAGAACTAGAATGCCGCGATGGCCCTAACTTGATAAACGACCACGTGAAAAGGTACTTACATCAAGAAGCCAATACAATAGCAAGGTAACGGTTGTTCAACTTGTTTTTTAAACTCACAAGGGTTGGAGCAATGTTTGAAATGTTCACAGAGAATCACTTTGCTCGTCGTCTACAATGTACATGT
The DNA here is from genome assembly GCF_037392515.1 of Haliotis asinina. Lineage (NCBI taxonomy): Eukaryota > Metazoa > Mollusca > Gastropoda > Lepetellida > Haliotidae > Haliotis > Haliotis asinina. The sequence continues at coordinate 16,303,574 of NC_090294.1, read as the reverse complement.
CAGTGTCGGGGTAAAATAGTTTGTCTGTTACGTGGAGTTATCATATCTGGTTTTGGTATTGAACGTAGAGCGTTTGCATCAGATTTACCACGAGTTCGACTTGGCGGATCCACGTCTCGCCACGTCAGCCATTAATATTTTGGGAAAATTGAAAACTGTACTGGCTTGATAAAACGGACCACGAAATAGTTCTTGGATACGACAATAGCATAACTTGTATTGTGCAAATAATCATTTAAGTGTACAGATAAACATACTTGTATTGTCATTTGCCGTGAATCGTAAGAATTTAAAGAGAAATATTCGAATGAAGCGATAATTGGGATGCTCTATTTCGTTAAATTTGTGTTTGACGCCTTTTATATTTTGACACCTTGAACTATCTTTAGCAATAGGAAAGCACCATATCTATTTTTAGAAACCGAGCCCGTTGATATTATATAATGTTCGCTGATCTCCCCAACATGTTTCTTATGGCACATATGTATTTAGCTGTCAGGTTACATTACATTTAGTGTTCGAAATAACCACCTACTAGGTAAAACTTCCCCGCTATAGTACAAATAGATTGATGGTGGCCCGCGGTTTGCTAGTGTAAATCTTCAGTCTTTGAATTGAAATATCTTCGTCCAGTAGAACAAATTATGACTGAAATGAAGAACCGGGGAATAATCGTAATTTCCACTGCAATGAATAAATACTGGTACAAGTCTATGTTATCAAACATTATATATTAGTCCATAAACGTTTTTTTTTTTTTTTTTTTTTTTTTTTGTTGTTGTTGTTGTTGTTGTTGTTTTTATTTAAAAAGCGCGGAAAATATCGACCTTCGATATGACCACTCACAACCACTCTTCCCATAATCTCAATAGTATTCATCATCTTGTGCGAACAAAGACAAGGGGGTTTTTAATGTCTTTTATGGTACACCAACTTCGAAATGCCACTGGGGTCGGTGGGATGCTTAAAGAGTTTGCCCGTCAGACCGAATATCCGGGTTCGATTCCCCACATGGGTACAACATATGAAGCCCATTGCTAGTGCCCCACGCGGTGCTGGTGGAATATTGCTAAAAGCTAAATGGCACTCAAAGAAAGTATGCAAAACAATAACGCAGCAGTTAGTGTAGACTAACAAATAGTCTCTGAAATGAACATCTTTTCCAGACAAATGATATAATGACAAGCAGCCTTGAGCTGTTGCCACATTTTCTAGACTTGCTTGGACGTTCTTGGATATACTCTTCAGGGTCTGTATGGCATACAACAGCCAGTGCTGTCACAACCACTTCCTGTCAGACTATCAGTCATGATATGGCTTATTTCCTTAAAATACCGACTTTACTTACGTATGTAACAGGGGTGCATAACTTTTTGTAAAAGGTACTTCCCACAGGGCAAGTAACTTTAAGAACATAACTTGTCCTGACTAAATTTCCACTTGCCCTGATTTTATGACATAATCATGATGATGTAATTATGAAAGAACTAATCAACATGATATTTGATGTCCTGGACTATTTATCAAAAAGTGTAAAAGAACAAAGACAGACAGCTCTACTTTATTATCATTGCGAAATTTAATGGCAGCATTTAGAGCAGATATGAAAAGAAATTCAAGTTTATTTTGCAGTCTGAAAATTTCTAGTAGCCCACGGACAAGTAAGATACCATTATATTGTTGCCCGAAATGAAAATTGACTTGTCCCGGGCGTCGGACGATGGGAATTTTGAACCCCTGAATGTCGGACTGAAATTATGGAAACTGGGCCTACGATTATGTGAGACGACATCTGAGATTTACATTTTCAGAATGGTTTAGATCAGGGGAGGTAACTCTGTTTTCTGTCGTCTGCTGTAAAAAAGCACAGCGATGAATTCAGTGTCCATTGTTACTTTTTTGTCAACGCCATATACATTCCACAGAACGCATGTGGTAAAAGCAGCCAGACTGGTATTTCATAAATACCTTACAACAACTTGTAGTCTTAAATGATTTACGTAAACGTGTTCTGGATTTGCATTTTTCAACGATAACAATTTGGCAGATGTTGTTTAACGCCGCTGTCTGCAATATTTCATCTATATGGTGGCGGCCTGTCAGGTCCAACAGGTTGCAAAGCTTATATTTAAATAGCATTGAGGGCAAGTGGAAACACATGATTATAAACGACTGACACAGGCATGGTGTAAGCCACGATCATCCAAGTAGGAAGAAACTGAAAGAACAACTAAATTCATTTTTTTGGTGCTCTTTTTACCACTGCATATGAAAGGTTTCTGGCGAGTCATAAACGGAACACCATTCTTTTTTTTTCCCAAAAAAACTTCTGGTTAATTAATACCAAACGCTTAAAAGTTGCTAAAAAGCCGTCTGCTTCTCTCTAGACCGCAAACGAAACCACAGACAGGCTACGTAACTCTGTCGCCAGAGAGCTGCAGTGACGTCATAGAAGGAACGATTTTTAGTTAGTTATATAGAAAATGTGTAGGAAGCTCGTCATTTTGCTGATTTCTCGACGTCACCAAAGACATGCCGAATTGTTGTGTTGCCGTCAGTTGCTCCTCGGGGTCGGGTGATGGTGTCACTAGCCACATATTTCCACGGGACCCCGTTAGAATTATTGAGGTTATGGTTTGTTTTCATCAAGTTAGCAAATCCAATGTTCTTTTTACTAGAAGTTAAATACGTATTTGAATCATGACCAAAAGGATTTTGCATGACACAGCTTGTAACATAACGACTTCTTCCACGGACGCAAGGTGGGGGTGGGAGTGACGTTAATATTGCAAGAAATATTATATTGCCCCCCCCCCCCCCCCCCCCCTCCCTAACAGTGAAATTGTTATGTTATAAGCCATGTCATGCAAAATGCTATTGTCCACCAATAAAATACATATTTTACTGCCAGGAGAATTTTGATTTTGTAAGTCGGTGAAAACAAACTTAAATAACATTAGGAAATCAAAACTACTTTCTACTGGTAGTTAAATATGCATTTGAATCATGGCCGAAAGGAGTTTGCATGTCACAACTTGTAACGTAACCTAAGCGAGGTCGGGGTCGAAGTGAAAATACTGAGCGATAAATTTCTACACTTGCTCAGTTTACTTGGTTTGTAAACGTTCACTCACCAGTATGTAGACACTTGCCAATATGCGTCTTTATATTTGGTCTCATAATCCTAATTACTTTATAATCATACTTGTATGCATTCTGAAACTGAACAAAAAGAAGCGATCTGCGAATGTATAACAGGAATGTAATATCTAGACATTTTACAGTCTGCCTATATGAATCATAATTCGCCCTAGTGTATGTCGTCTGTATCATAGCAACTTCAAGACGAAAACAATGATTCTGTTGAAAGTTACAACTTTAAAAAAATGCAAATATTAAAATTAAAACAAATTACGTCAAAAATAGTAAAACTCATTCCTGTGGATCAGTCATTATTGGAGATACAAATCCCATGGACAAGTAGACAAGTTATTCCGAGTTTCGAACAATCAATAGCAATACCACAGAGCTCCACCACGAAAGACCGAGACTTTGCTTAACAAGGACATTTTTTGTTTCTAGATTTAGTCTTCAACAACAAATCCTGTCGTAAGATGCGACTAACGGGATCGGGTAGTCAGGTTCGTTGACTCAGCTGATACATGTCATGGTACGTAGATCGATGCTCATACTGGTGATCACTGGATTGTCAGGTCCAGACTCGAATATTTACAGACCGCTGCCATATAGCTAGGATATTGATGAGGGCTACTACAAACAAGACACAAACAATCAAACAAATAAACAAACAAAGAAACCATTTCCCCTCAAATAACATAATATGGATTATCATAATCTTTGATATACAAATCTCGTTCTTCACTGCCTTTCGTCACTCGTGTAATTATCATAATTTATGCGGGATTGGGTTGATTTTTGAGTCACGTGGCCATTTCTCGCGTAGCTCGTGCGCGATTCACGAGAAAAGCCCTTTTTACCCGGAACAAGATTGCGCCTGGTCGGTCACCTGTTGCTCGCCAGCAAACATGGAAAGGGACGCAAAGGAATATTTCTGGGGTGAGATAGTTTGTTTAAAACGTAGAATATGATAAGCTGCCTCTGTTCGAAACTGAACGTTCCAAATGATCTGCGCTGGGTGTTACAACATTGCGTGTGGTGGCATGTAGAAGAAATGCCCCTTTCCAAAACCCGATGACCCGGGTATTGGAAATGTCGGACCAGTTGAAGTGTTCCTACGAAGACTTTTAAAAATGACTAAATGGCCTGGCATGTCTATCGATTATTTATTTCATAGTCATGAAAAAAATGACAAAAAAACCCAATAAAACCCAAAACACGGACACGTGCTGTCTGGGATTGTCGACAAATTAGCCTCTACACACAATCTTAAGAACCAATATTGATGTACATGTATATAAACACTATTTTTTATTCATTTCTGAAATGATTTCTCAAATAGATCGTACTACGTTTTGTCACATTTAATACACAAAACTGTTATAGAAGTTTGGGCTGTATTTACATTACAGGGATGTTAAAATGTCATTTTTTTCTGATACGTGAAGTACCCTTTTAATGCTTATGACAGGTAGGAGGAAACCTACCGATCTGTCTAAAAGAGGCCGAAAGGGATATTATAGGCAGTTTTGCCTATTTTCTTATAGGTCAATCGGACTGTAGTTGCATTTGTTTCGAATTATTTCACAAACTATCAGTTTCCGCACAAAATGGTTTTATTTGATCACAGAGATGAAAACTTAATGGACCTCCTCAGCCTGAAAAAAAGTGTTTCATTAAGAACACAATCTTTCATAGATTTTTCTTCTGACAACAGTGAAATTTCTCAGATATATTATATTCCTTTTATTTAGTTAGCAATTTCAAAAGTCCATTATTATTATCTGATGAAAGTTTTCAAAAAGCATTTGAATGGAAATCTTTGGACATAAAAACGTGAATCATATTACTGTCCTCACGCGGAAATGCACCACTTCAAGTTTATTTGATAAATATCAAAATTATTGGCCAGTCGGCCTATAGCAAAATAGGCAGAACTGCCTGTAATAACCCGTTTGCCTATTATAGGTCAGTAGGTTTCCCCAAGCGCGTTTTAAGATCCAACTTAAACTTGCCAAAATCCTAGCGCACTTCCTTCAAAAACACACTTTGCAGATTATGATTTTAATTTCAGTCTTGATTTTTATTCGCATTTTTCACTTTCTGACATTCGAAAGTAAGAATCAAACCTATAATCAAAAGCACCACGTACAATCAGCATGCTTCGTTCAGACACATCATCTATTCAGAATTCTCCCCCATCAACTTATGCCTCCTTTAGATGTCACCCTTGGAGATTCTGGTTCGAATTGCTCATCAGCAACCCATGTTTGTTGGTAGTGGCAGCTAACTGGGGCGGGTGGGCCTCTGGAAACATTTGTCACTGTGTCTCATTTGGGCAGATCGACGCTCATCTTATTGATCACTGCCGTATTCTTTTCAGCCTCGATTATTTACAGACTGCCACCATAAAGCTGAAATATTGCTAACTGTGGTGTTAAACAACCACAAAGTCCAACCAACTAACGACAAAACCTACTAATGGATGTGTCGGACTCGACTGCCTTTTGAGGCAGGTTATAGATTGTTTTCAGATGAAAAATACCAACCGAAACAGCCCCAGATAAGCAACTGAGTATTTACTCCCATGTCTGTTTATGTATGTGTAATTGCATTTTTTGAGGAGTAACTGGCATTTTACTAGAAATTTTATGTGCCTTGTGATGTGACTGTTTTCCTCACAGGTTGCCAATTGACAAAGGAGTCCCCCTGCCAAACATGGTCTTTTCAGGAGGAGGAGGAAGACTCCGACTACCTCGTACACACGCTCTTCCTCAGAAATGTCAGTATTTTATTGCAATTAGTTACTCGTTATTGGTGTACTACAAGTACATATCTATCAGGCGGTGAGGTAGTCTAGCACTTAAAGCTTTGTCGCATCCAAACGTGGGTTCTATCCCCACATTGGTAAACTGCGTGAAGCCGATTTCTGGTGTCCGCGGTCGTGATATTGCAAGGATTGATTCTGAAACTGCGTTAGAAGGTACTGCCAAATGTGATTTTTATATTCAGGTTTATTCCTTCTGTTCATCGGTATATTTCTTACTCAGATTTACAGAAAGGTAAGAGTTCATCCGTTTCTATATCTCAAATTATACTTATAAATTGATATGTATGTATGCTAGAATTACTAACAAAACCAAACCACAACAATTAATAGAAATCTCCCGAAAATAGCTAGAAGCCCCAAAATTAAGTACGTGTTAAGTTGAACCACTTAGTGTAACCTATGTTAATCTGCAGAAGAAGATTGTGGTTCAACCCTATATATTATGCTTAATTTGTGTTTAGGCTATTTTTGTGATTCCTTTAGTAGATGTCTTGTATATATTATTTCATAAATGTTATTTGGTTTGTGGGAAAGGAGGAACGCTTACCTAATAATTTTAGTATGCATTAAATCTTAAATAGGGTGGAACTCTTACCTAATAATTTTAGCATGCATTAAGTCTTAAATATCATTTGGAATGGGGTAAAGGGTGGAACCCTTACCTAATAATTTTAGCATGCATTAAGTCTTAAATATCATTTGGGATGGGGTAAAGGGAGGAACTCGTACCTTATTCTTATTTCAGTCTGTCCTTGGAGCAGAGGCAGTGAAAGGAGAATTGAATATTGTGCAGGTGGAGACAAGGAGTTTTGAAGATAAGGATATCAAACAGCCACTATTCTCGTTACGGAATGGAGGACAGGAGACCGTAAGTTTCTTTCAAAATGAAGGCCTAGAGGCAGTTTCATGGGGGGGGGGGGGGGGGGGGGGGGGGGGGGGGGGGGTGTGTTGAGTGGCGATATTGGTACATTGCAATAACTGTTCGATAGCTACTAGCGTCAATGACTTCACAGTTATATCTTTCTTTAACAGGTAAAAGTAGTCATGTGGTCAGCGCCATCATGGAATCATTGCACACGCGGCCTTGAATAAGACAAAAATGCATACGACCACACATGCATGTAAAGTAGAGATTTTAGAGCCGCCTTCTTAACTTCACGCCCGAAAACTGCCCGGTCCCATTGTGGACTCCTGGTTTGAAGTGGTCCCCTGCAATATTTGATGGCACCAATAACGGATTCAATCCGTTGGGCAGCCTCGATGACTTGGTTTCATGTCTGTGTGCATGCAGTGGAGTTTTGTACACCATATCCTTCACAGGATTATCTCATCAAGACTTTTATCCTTGATTACTGTATCGATGGAAAGTTCTCGAGTACAGCTTAACATGCCTTCACCCACCACCGAATTCAAGATGTGTTCATACGAAGTTTCCATGTTATGTTCTCGGTTGAAAGTGTTGATAGAGTAATGAACAGTCTTCTGACAAACAGCAACAAAACTCTACAGGAACCTATGACTAGAGTTGTCTCCCGTTTGACCGTTCTTTCCCTTCCACTTCGCGATTGTTTGTAAAAAAGTTTCGGTGCAGATGTTGACACTTGTGTCAGAGCATTTATTTGATTATTTCTTCCCAGATGGTGTAAATCATAATAGCATGAACCAAACCCATTCCCTTAAAGAAATCCACAAGCAGTATTTGATGGAACCAATTGAATCCGTTGGACAGACTCGGTGACTTGGTTACATGTCTTTGTGCAGGCAGTGGGTTTTTGTACACCATATCATTCACAGGATTATCTCGTCAAGAGTCTTTCCACTGACTACTGTATAGCAAACAAAAACAAAAATAACAAACACAAAACAACAAACAAAACGAACACACAAACAAAAGGCATAATTGGTTGTTGTGATTGATATGGACATTTTTCAGTTGACGATGGACCTGAGTTTTGCCGGCGCCTGTAGCACGACATTCCGACTGGTGGAAGGTTCAGGGCCAGTACATATCGGTGGCCAACATCTAGTGGGTATGTCGACATACCCTTAACTGGGTTAACTGATATGTAGGATATGATAGGTATGTCGCGATGTAGGGATAGGTCACGATGTATGATGTTATGTCTCCATGTGTGATGGGTCACGATGTATGATGGTATGTCTCCATGAGTGATAGGTCACGATGTATGATGGTATGTCGACATACCCTTAACTGGGTTAGCTGATATGTAGGATATGATAGGTATGTCGCGATGTATGGATAGGTCACGATGTATGATGTTATGTCTCCATGTGTGATAGGTCACGATGTATGATGGTATGTCGACATACCCTTAACTGGGTTAGCTGATATGTAGGATATGATAGGTATGTCGCGATGTATGATGTTATGTTTTCATGTGTGATAGGTCACGATGTATGATGGTATGTCTCCATGTGTGATAGGTCACGATGTATGATGGTATGTCTCCATGAGTGATAGGTCACGATGTATGATGGTATGTCTCCATGTGTGATAGATCACGATGTATGATGGTATGTCTCCATGTGTGATAGATCACGATGTATGACGGTATGTCACGATGCGATAATTGGTATGCCACCTTGTATGATAGGAAGTTACAAGATGCTAGTTGACGTCACGATATATCTGGCATGTTAACGTTAGACCAGAATACAGAAGTCCCGGTGGTAGTGTTCTACAACACGTTAGACCAGAACGCAAAGCTAAGAGGAAAACATGTCTGTTACAATGCATGTGTGATGCAACATCAATCCTCTTGTTTAACACGTGCCCCTGTCACCTGCCATCCGGTTCCAGAGTTTCCCCCCGAACACAACATGAGTCAAGACGAGTCCGAGTTCTTTACCGAGGACGACATCGAACACGAGGACGACGATGACGAGGATGAAGAGGAAGAATCACCCAAGGGGAAGAAGTCCCAGAAGAGGAAGGCCATCTCACAGACAACGGGGAAGTCGAAGGTTGGTTCATGATCATCTGCTGGGACCATGACTGTTCAGTGATTTAACCACGCTTTATTAGCCACCATCAGCGTTTCACAAAACTGTTGTGGCCCTTCAGTCTGTAATGGTATCGAAATGGTCCAACTTAAACATGCGATCCGTATGGCAACCTGGGCCAAGATTTTCCAAGCTCTCTTAGCGCTGAGATAGTCGTAAGTGCATACATTAACATTAACTTAAGACTATCTTAGCGCTAAGAGACCTTCGCAAATCCAGGCCGTGAACGCTTTGTGAAGGTTCCCAGACTTTTATAAGTATAAGAAGTGATGGCGTAGCCTAATGGATAAAGCGTTCCCTCGTCACGCCGCAGACCCCGGGTTCCATCCTCTACTTGGGTTCAAAGTATAACGCCTATTTCCGGGATTCGCCGCCATTGCTGCAATATTGCTGCAATATTGCTAAAAGCAGCATAAAACTAAACTCACTCCAGTGCAACGCGATCCCGGTTAGAATTAATCTTCAGTAAACCAAACCTTTAAGAGGTGACTACCAGGATCGGTGGTCAGGCTTGCCGACATGTTTGACACACGTCATCGTATCCCTATTGCGTAGATTGATGCTTATGCTGTTGATCACTGGATTGCCTGCTCAAGACACGGTTATTTACAGACCGCCGCCATATAGCTGTAATATTGCTGAGTACGGCGTAAAAATAAACCCACTCGCCCCAGTGACAGTTAACTTACACCTGAGAAGTCAGTGCATTATCTCCTACCCCGTTTTTTAAACCCCTTTGATGCTGTATATTAATTGTTTGCAGAAAGGAAAGATGGAAGTAAGTGCTGAGGACGAGGATGACGAAGACGAGGTAAGTTTAGTGTGTCCGTGCACATTCTTAGGCAAATGCAGCCTCAAAATTAATTTAGCAACACATACTGTAACCATCTGACAGTCCAGTAGGTTTCACTGAAGTCATTTTCTTGCTGTCTTGAATTTTATGATGCAGATAAACCTTAGAGTATCCCAAAGAAAGAGACGATGTCTCAATTTCACACATGAAATTGATTACGTCTAGAACTTGAAACAGGCACCACGCCATGCGGCAATAGTACGTCTTTCAACATGTTCAACAATAAATCCACAATAAAATGGTAGGACAGTTTTCTTCAGGGACCACGTATAAGCTGAAATTTAGACACATTGTCAGACACGTGATATAGAGTTTGCCTCTCTTGTTTGGAAAGTCAGCGTTCCAATATTTTACTTATACTACATGGCCAAATACTGGTTTTGTAGGTGTCCTTTCACATGTCTTGCCCTGGTAGAATTTTTTAGGGGGCGGTATCTGGGGTAAGATGATTCAGATATCGGGAAGCTCGTTTATTGAGATAGTATTTCAGAAAACTCAAGAGTCGACTTGTTTCTTTGAGGCGTAAGTCTACAGGATATGGATGGGCTGGCAGCCATTGGTTCTTCTGGCTTATTTCCCTTTTCTTCAGAATTTGGAATAATATTGAATATATTTTGACACTGACTGCGGACAGTACGCAGCAGCTAGCAACCCAGCTATGGGGTAGCATAGTGTTTAAAGCTGTGGCTCGTCAGGCCAAAGGACCCGGTTGGGTTCTCAAATGGGTACAATGTGCGAAGCCTTTTCCTGCTGCTTCCCTCCTTGACATTTTTGGAACACTGCCAAAACGGTGTGAAACCGTACTCGTTCATTCGCATCGGTGCTCTTGTTTTCGGTTTGACACACACACACGCGCGCGCGCGCACACACACTGTTCTATTGCCAGCACCATGGATATACGTATTTAAAAACAGGGCATTAATTCAAACGGGAAATCCCCAGCCACGTCATAATGAAAGACGTGACAGATACGTTTATACTTGTTGTTACCATGCCTTGTGCTTGGCATGAAAGGAGTGAGACAAGGACGGGTTCGCCGTCAGTACATTGAGTGAGGTATTCATGTTAAACCGCTCCAGTGTCTGGATGGGCAATCACTATGAAACTTCAGTCACGACTATAAGAACCTGCCAGACACAAGTACACGTTGGTATGCAAGTACAATAATCTTGTACGCCACGTTAAACTCGATCTCACCCGATCTCACCCCACCGTCTGCTTTCGTCAGCACTGTTAAATTTTTCTGCGTTTTTAAGTAGACATACTAATCTTGCACGACACATACTAAATAGACCCAGAATGCCTCGGCTCATTTTGTTAAGTCACGATTAAGATTGTTACTTGTGGTCATTAGTGAAATTAAACACTTTTAATTAGTTCATTTGAGAAATAGCTACTAGCATCAAGCAGATCATGTTGCCGAACTGTTGCCTGCCGAGCGAGGACGCCCGCAGCATGGCGGAATGTCCTTGGTGGCGGGGACAGTGTATAAAACAGGCGCTTGAGTTGAAACAAGATTTATGCGAGGCTTTGATTTCACTACTTTACTTCAACATACTATGTTAGTATTACATTTTCTGAATTTTTGGATCAGATTCAAGTGCTATCATTTGGACAAAATTTCAATCAAGTGAAACCCCAATCCTTATTTTGTCACCATGGGTTATTTCTCCTATGTTGTTCATCAACAGAGACGGGCCAGGGGAACAGGGTAGGTTTAGATTACAGGTAGAAATATGGCTCGAAAAGCCGATTAGCCCCGGAACAGATGTTGATAGATTAACTCCGTGGCTGCTGGCGGCGATGTAATGCGACCTGAGAGTCGCAAGCTGCTGATACATTAGCTAGGCTTAATTTCCGTCTCACTCACTTCACTCAGGCCATGTTTTTTAAATGGGTTTTAATTTTTAAGGAGTAAATATGTTTAGACGCCTAATATGGCCTGTGTTTGTTGATTATAACACAGCGCTAAATGACGATCTGTAAATGTTAGTCTGGACAGCCAATGCATTAATTGACGTGATTGATAAGCAGTGATATCGCTTTCTACTACAAGAAAGACCTCAGTTCGATTACCCATTTGGGTTCAATGTGTGGAGCCCATTTCTGGAAAATTTGCTGAAAATTGCTAAAACAGCGTTTAACTTAACTCATTACGAACCCCTTACATCAGTGGAAGCATTGGAGTTTCTGGCCCACAACTTGATTATATACACAATTAGGCAATACAGCTGGAACATTGTTTAGTAGGACGTCAAGCAAAAACACCAAATGTGTTGGGTTTATCCTAACAACTGTATTATAGTCCATTGATAAATCGGTTCTTCAGAAGTAAATCTGACAAAAGGCTCTCGTCAAATGGGTTCCCTTTAGTCCACTTTGTAGTTAATATTAAAGTGACCACTGACCTTTGCGTGTGTCCTTGCCGTGATATTACTGGACTAGTTAAGAACGGCTTAAAACGATACTCGCTCACTTCCTGTTTAATGCACTCGTGAAGGTCCGGGGTAGAATAGGCCTTCATCAACCCATGCTTGTCAAATAGTCAATATTATTTTCTAGCAGGTAGCAGCAGATAGGTGGCACAGACAAAGAATATCCTTAGCAAACGTTGAGTACTATGACACATTTGTCAGACACCATGATGCTAAAGTTGAGGTCTTGAACTGATCTATTGGCAGTGATTAGAATCGAGACAAAGCGGTGGACAAACTCATAACTCCTGCCCCTCTGTGATGTCGGATCCTAAGTCTTGAAAGGTAGACTGTTTTGTAAATAGGGATTATGGGGCGTGTTGACGGAACATTCCCTATCACTGCAAGCCCCAGATCCTTGACACATTGGAAGGCGATTTAACCAATCTTAACACCATCTTAAGTCCATCTTGCTCACATGTGACAGCATGTGTTCACACCTGTCTCGGTGCCAGACTAGTTCGCGCTATTGGCGTAACCACTTCTACCATGATCCAAGGTCTTTAACTCTGAGTGGCTCTGACCTCACGAGCAAACTAGGTTTGTATGGGTGACCGCACCCCAGTGTCAGTTTTCTGTGTGACCAAAATTCTTGTCACTTATGATAGATATACTACTCAACAAATATCAAGGAACTAAGATTTTTTTGTCTGACACTTCAACTTACCTGACAAATTACAGTCCCATGGAGGAATCGTCTGGTCCTTAACTGTGGTCCTGTTTATTGACAGTTTTGCATCGCTCAGGTACATAAAATTAGTAATTGTTAGCTTGTATTCTGCCCCTCCCCACGATGTCAAGCTGCAGACGTGGTTTGTACAAGACCTCCCCCCCCCCTCCACACACACCTTTCTCCACTCCCCATCTGTACCTCATCTATGTGTCGCTTCCCCTGAAATTACCGTATTTTATGAACTTAAAAACATGCACAGATATCGGTTGCTGTGGATGGATCTATCTTTCATATTCGATTATTCCAGCAATGGCTCAACTAGTCGTAGAGACTACTGGGTAGCCTGGTGATCGCCGCAAAAACCCAGTTTCGATTCCCTACTGAGCTACAGGGTGTGAATCCTACTTCTGGTGTTACCCCGCCGTGATATTGCTCCAATATTTCTAAAAGGACCATAAGCCTAAATTAACTCGTCACTATGGTAATACGTATGGTGGCCCACTACTTATTTTGAGTAGAATACATCAATCACATGTAAGGCATCACTAAACGTGGTATCGCGTGGTCACTTTGAATAACTAGATAATAGTCCAGATGATCCGTCGGTGGTAACATAAGTAGTATAACCTACTAAGCGCTGGCTTTTTATAGACAACTACTGCGACCCAACATAAGAACTTTGATGAAGGGTCATATTGAATTCTCCCGCTTTCTTCTACAGCGTTACAGCACAGTTAGCGTTAGGGTCACTCGGTCCCAATGGTTCCAGATGGTCACCTAAACCAATTACTGTCCATTCGAAGTCCATTTGGCAACTCGACCCCCAGTAAGTTTGTTTTTTTACGACAGAGATGAGCTCGCGTCTTGTCACAGTGTAACCCTGCACACCACTAGATCCCATCTGAAGCCCACCATGACAGGGCAAATTGCTGCGAGTATTAGCGCATATGTTCACCTTGTGGATTGGGATCCAATGTGATCAAGGGATAGCAATGATACACCTTTCAGCTTCTGATAAGGATATGTTTTCCTATTTAAATGTACACTTTGACATCAAAATCACGTTTTATGTCTCAAAAGACGCATTATTATAATCAAATGGTTAAAGTGCTTGGCGTTATTTCCTCCGACTTCAGCCGTTCGATCCCTAATTTAGGTTGTGGAGCCCATCCTTAGTTTACCGGCGACTGACGTGCCACCTATTCTTATAATTTGACATATTAATCTGCATTGACAATCTGGGACAGGAAAGGCGCCCATTTTAATGTAAACGCATTCACAAATAAAGGATGGGCATAAGTTACTACAACGTAGGTAACCTTCTACATACAGCACTAGAGTCATGTATCTATATAAACACAGACAACAGGAAACCTTTACTTTTATCTAAAACTTTAAGTGTAGTTGGGCGGTTCGATAGCCCAGTGGTTAAAGTGTTAGCTACTCACGCTGTAGACCCGTGTTCGATTCCCCACATGGGTACAATGTGTGAAACCCATTTAGCCGGTATTACTAAAAGCGGCGTGAAACCATATTCACTCATAAGGGCAGTTACTGAACGTATGAACAGTGTAGTCCAGGAGAGATTGAGGTCCCAGTAACCACAATGTCGACTTAAATGATTGTTTGGTGTTGCAGTGTCTTCTGCTTTCGATTTAACATGAGCCAGAATTCCTGGAACAATAGTTATACGACCTGTACTGAAGTATTATTGACTTCTATGAGAAATCTTTAACCCTCCGATACCTGGTCTTTTTAAACATGCTTCACCGGGATACTTAAGCACAGACATTAAGCGTCTTACAGTTTGGTTTACTTCTTGCAAATTGGAAAGGTTTTTAATAAGGGTGGATGAGTACATACGGGTCGTCTTGCAGGATGACGAAGAAGATATGGACGACGATGACGACGATGACGATGATGAAGACGAAGATGAGGAAGAGGAAACACCGGAGAAAACGTAATGTTTTGTGTTTTTCTGTATGTTTTAAGGTTTTAATGTAACGGGCCGGGTAAGCCCTATTAGTAAAGCGTTTCTTGCAAGTGTTGAGGGGTCACTAACGTCTTCTTAGTGTTGCAATTTGCCCAGCGGCGCTGCCTGCCGGAAAATTCATGTGGTTGGGTCTGCGGCAAGGTTCTTTTTCTCATAGCTGTTGCCACAGTGGTAAGCGTCCGAAAGGCGATTCCTGCGATGGAATACCAGCCCACCCGCACCTCTCCACCGCCACCCCTATATATTTATGCTGAAAGGCAAAAGAAACGTAGTCTTCACATTTAATGATTACATTTAAGTATACATGCAGTAACTGTACCCGTTTTCTCAATATGCACCGTAAGTCAAGTTTAAGGTAAACATGAATGGTGGTCGAATAGCCTGGTTTCAGATTAGAAATAGCTTTTTGTGGAAAGGGAAGAGCTCTCACAAACACAACATTGAAAAAGTTAAGGGGGATCATGTATGCATTCGGGTATAGTGCCAATTTGAATCATGGCATTCGTTCAGTTTTCTGAACACAGCAGCTATGGTCATGTTGCTTAGAGATCAACATCAATCCACTGAACCTCTGCACATTTTCCAGCGATGTTTCATTTGCCTTTCGGTATACTCATCTTGGTGACAAATAGTAACATGGGTCTTTATTTTGTTTTCAGAAAGAAGAAAGGCAAAAAGGTGAGTGCGTGCTGGTTCGGTGTTCCGGACAATTGGGATCGTGTGCTAGTTAGTCTAGGTCAACAGGTCTCATCCGGGGTGTAGGAGTAGTGTTGAAGTGTTCGCTTGTCACGTCGAAGACACGGCTTCGATTCCCTACATTGTTAAAATGTGAGAAGTCCATTTCTGGGTTATACTGCCGTGACGTTGCTGGAATATTGCTAAAACGGCCTAAAGTTAAACTCACTCATTATCCTGTGGTCAGTCAATGGCCTGAAGGGATGTGTCCTTGTGCCCAGATGGCACAAGGGAATAAAACACAGACTTCAGACTCAAGTCTCAAGGCTAACCATGTCCTTGTAATCAGTTTTAAGTTTCAAATGGTTAGCCGCCTCTTCCAACTGGAACAACGTCCACCGTGAAGTGGTTGGAGCTCCCACATGGAGAACGGAAACTCGCGGGTTCGATGCCCGTCCTCGTCCATACTGAGAGATCTTAAAATAAGGTACTTGTTGGTCAGTGCCTGGTGCTCGCCATTAAAAAGTACTACAAGGACTTGTCGGTTGTGAGCCAGTATGCTGTGAGGTTGCTCTAGAAAACAAGCTTAAGCCTGGACGAGTACAAGCAGCCACACACGTGCATATTGTCATATTCCCAAGATGATGGTAAATCCCGTTTCACCTCGCCCATAAAACTGGGCTAGTGTACACACATACAAGGTGGATTGCACATACAATCACCCATGCACGTCATATATATGCAATGATCCCGAATGCCACATCAAATCCATTTCAATCGACTTATCGAGTATAAGCAGCCGTCAAGAGGCTACCTATAGGAGATAAACATTTAATCTCGCGAACAAAATATGGAATTAGCGAATGCACTTTGACTTTATATACTAGTATATCTGTGTCATGTTTTCTAAGCCGTCAAGGGAAAGGGAGGGGCCGATAGTGAGGCAGCTGTGGGTCAATGACTCTTCAACTCCCCCCCCCCTCCCCTCCCCTCAACAGACCATCCATCATACCTCATCTATCATACCCTTCCTAACGTTGGTGTGGTCGTGGAGAAGGGGGTGTTAGCGCTGATATTCTCCTGTCTACGATACTCAAAGCAGATTTGTACAAACTGTCCCACTATTCTCATTTGTGGTGTTGATATGAAGGATAATATGCAATTGTTAGAAGATGGGGAATTAATGAGGATAAGAGGGGAAGCACGTGCCATAGAGACAGTTGGTGCATTAAGCGGCTAAGCGGCACCGTCAGGGCAGACAACAAGGCATTGTCAGACGCTTTACACCCGCCATTTGACAACGGCAGTGTAGTATGAAATATTACTTGTATATGAAGCTTGGCGTAGCGAACAACGGGGCGCAACGTGTTTTTTGTCCCAAAAAATGGTTCCACTTTCATCCATCTGCTCGCATCTTGCTTTCTAACAATTATTTTCACTAGGACCGAGGGATGATTTATTTCGTTATAATTACATTAAAATCAGTTATTCCGCTGAACTTGCTGGTAGTGTGTCAGTACCAAAGGTAATGGCCGCCGTTGCCTCTTCCAACGCTTGAGACACGCAACCGTACAAAGACGTATTGATCAAAACAGACAACCATATGATCGTGTTTTTGCCGGTATTTAGTTCATAGAATGTGATTAATAGAATCGTTTTGAGTCATACGCTCCAGAGGTATATTTGAAAAGTGACAAGCGACACAGTTGTATAAAGTCCCAACCAGCATATCTGTATCTGTTCCTCTGACAAAAGTCAAGTTCTTGGAATATTTCTCCAGCTCAATGCCATGAGGTTGATGTCACATTTTTGCACTGTGAGCTGAAAGCAGTATTGCTGACTTTTATGGTAGGTCATGTTCGCATTTTTTTTAGAAGTACTATCAATTGAATAGTAATATCTTCCACTGGTGCCGATTTGTGAATAATTGATCATTTCATAGAGGGTTCCAATGGGGTTCCGCCGTGGCCACCTGTGAACTCCACCCTAAGTCACGGCGGGTTAGAGACACATAAAACTACCGATCATTGAAGCCAAAACGGCCATTTGAATAGGATTGTATCCGCATAATAAAATCAAACCTCCGCGAACTCTTTTCAATAGGAAGACACCTGGTCGGGAGAGGGGTGAACTCGTGGTGTAGGATTTGGGAGGTTTACTAACACGAGAATGCTGGCAGGGAACAATAGTCTCAACTCGCAGACAGGGCGAAGCCGTACTAAACTATGAGATAATCCCTATCAACATTTCAATTGGTGTTTGCCATGTTGGAATCTGTCCTTTGATCATTGGCAATTGTCCGTCTCGTTTGACCAGCGTCTTGCCTCTTTGAGACTGAGTCTGCGTGGCTTGGGCCTGCCTCTGCATATCATTTCAGGATTATAACATGCATTCCTATGCTGTCTGTGGCCCTGTCCAATCGCTGGTAATCTGCTTCTATTGTCCAATGACGAGCGGCAGTACTCCAACCACCCGCGCCGTAAAGGGCATTGTGAGCCCTAAGTCTGTCACAACACAGTTAATTGGTAGCTGTCGCGCTTTGCTACTTCATTTATGTTTTCAATGAGGTATCTGGTTGTGTGTGCTGTGGTAAGTTTCGTCAAGTTCATTACCACCCCTACTTAACCCCCTCCCTGCGTGGCTGACGTGGGACGTGCAGATAGATATGTAGTAGGGATCAGGAGCTGCGACCCTGGGGCTCATGCCGCTTCTGACATGTCACTGTTTGCGATCCTCAGGCATGCATGTATTGATGTTCCGACAACTTAACGTACATGTTGCCAATAATTTGAGCACCCCGAAATATAAATAGACAACGCGAATGTCTTCATAGAATAACTGTAAGGGCGCTGATTAGCCTTGAAGAGTTGACTTGTTACTCTGATGACCGTGTTCGATTCTCGACGATTGGGGAGAATACGTGATGCCCATTTTACGTCCCACGCCGTAGTAATGCTTGAAGCCTATGTCTAGAAGCCGTGACGTGCAGGATTATTGCTGAAAGCAGCGTCACTCTAATAGAACACATGTTTCAAGATGTGGGTAGCCTTAATGTTAAATCGTTCACTCATCACTGAAGACCCGGGTTTGATACCTCACGTACGGGTACAATGTGTGAAGTCCATTTCTTGTCCCCGGGACCCGTGAAGGTCACGGGGTAGAATAGGCCATCAGCAACCCATGCTTGATGTAAAAGGTGATTCGACTTGTAAGAAACTACTAACGGGATCGGGTGGTCGGGATCGCTGACATGGTTGACACATGTCATCGGTTCCCAGTTGTGCAGATCGATGCTCATGTTGTTGATTACTGGATTGTCTGGTCCAGACTCGATTATTTACGGACCGCCGCCATATAGCTGGAATATTGCAAAGTGCGGCGTAAAACTAAACCCACTCCACTCCCCTCCGGGTTGCGTCAGTGCAAGTAACAATGTACTAAATCGAGCCCTGGAATGGATCCCCGAAAATCGCTGACGCCAGGTGTTTGCGAAATATAAAGCGTCAATGACGGACTTTTCGTAAAGAGTAAAGTATTGTCTTCTGTATATTTATAGGAGACACTGTTGTAGTCGACAGTTACGTGTAAAATATTGCTCTGTAAAACTGAATACAGTGTGCGAGGATAATGGACTCGATCAACGTCAGCAGTGACAAAAGACAAACTCAACATGGGCCTTTTTTGAACACGTGCCTTGCTAAACAGTTTCTAATGAATCTGAAATGACATTTATAATGCACTGTATGTTCCTAAAAAGTAACAATGGGACAAAAATGTTGATAGATGCTGAAGTGACTGTTCTCATTTCTATTTTATTTTTTTCTGCCTTCCATTTAATTTTGATGAAACATTAGCTGGTCTTGGGTTAATCGTTTTACACAGTCGTGCTTGTCACACCTGTGACACTGAGGGCCCTTGTCTGATTTCACATACAGATACAAGCACCATGCTTTTTCTTGGTGAGCGGTGTCAGGTCGGATGTTGTAGGACCTTGCTAAGTAAAACCTCACTCGCTAGATGCTTCCCCTTCTTCCATATGGTTTTGAGAAGTAGCATGTTAAAGCGTTCGCCCCAGAGACAGAGTTTTATTCCCGACACGAGTGCACTCTGGTGCCTCTAGCCGATATATTGCTGAAATATTGCTAAAAGCGGCGTAAAACAGTACATTCTGTAAAATCCGTCTGGGCATCAGTATGACAGTCGATCCTGATTTGGTCAGAATTTGTACTTGTCTTGTGGAAAAATTTATTTCCAATTCCCCACATGGGTACAATGTATGAAGCCCATTTCAGGTGTTCAGTGCCGTGATATTGTTGGAAAATTTCTAGACGGGGCCTAAAGCCACACTCGCTCATTACCAACTGTTTTTATTTTTATTTTAAGCAGGGTAAAGACGATGCAAAATCTTCGAAAGCAACAAAGAAGGCGAAACCAGCTGCAAAGGTATTAAGTGTTTTCTTGGTTTCGCATCAGAGAAGATCCAGAAAAAATGGTCTTTACATCCCATGCTTCTGGTCTAGACTTGGCTCATACCATCGTGTCGCATTTGCCCAGGTCGATAACCAAGATGCCAATCACTGGATTGTGTAGTCCAGACGTATTACATACAACTATTAGACCCGTGAAAATCCGGGGTAGAATGGATCTTCAGCAACCCATGGTTGTCACAAAATGCGACTAAAGTGATCGGGTGGTCAGACTCGCTGACTTGGTTGGCAGATGTCATCGATTCCCAGTTGTGCACATCGATGTTCACGATGTTGATCACTGGATTGTCTGGTCCAGACTCGATTATTTACAGACAGTTGCCATATAGGTGCAATATTGCTGAGTGCGACGTAAAAAATAACTCACTCACTCACTAGTCGTTAATTCTCACATAGGATGTTAACTTGCTGGTATGGCGATGTGATTCTGATCATGAAGTAGATACGTATTTCTCAGTATACTCATTCTGGTGAAATGTTTCCCTTACAAATGACAAGGTCTAAAAGTAGCCCGACACTTAAATACTCCTCTGCTAAGCAGTTTTATTTTAGGTTTTGTTTCTATGGTCAGGTAATTATGCAGATGACTGTTGATGAGAAAACCGGGAAAGGTTGCTGACTGACTCCATCCCATGTCAGTACTGTTGACATAAGCTCCCAACTTCTACTTTCAGGCCCCCGCGAAGAAGACGGTTAAAAAAGGCAAGAAATGAAGGCCTCTCCTCGTCTAACCCTGTATTAAAGTGCTGCTGTATTTATAGTATTCTGTGTACATTGGTGGGCGGAATAAACCTCCTGAAACGTGCAGGTGTTTTTTTCAGTAGTGTTTTCGATTTGTCAGATATAGTTCCAAGTTTACTGCTGTACACAGACTTGCCAAAGGAAGTTCAAGAACACTCGGTGTTTACACTGGACTCGTTAATCTGAAGTGGTTGGGTATTGCAACATGGTCTTTACCAATGGTTGTTGTTCTTTAACCGTGAAGGTCTCGGGGTAGATTAGGCCTTCAGCAACCCATGCTTGCCATACAAGGCGACTGTGCTTGTCGTAAGAGGCGACTAACGGGATCGGGTGGTCAGTCTTGCTGACTTGGTTGACACATGTCATCGGTTCCCAGTTGCGCACATCCATGTTTTTGATCACTGGATTGTCTGGTCCAGACTCGATTATTTACAGACCGCCCCCATATATCTGGAATATTGCAGAGTGTGGCGTAAAACGAAACTCACTCACTTACGTAAACTTTATTTCAGGAGTAAATTGCCGAGCACATTTTAATTTACATTTGGGTGGTTAAAGTGTTCATTTGTCACGCCGAACTTGTTGTTTAACGCGTTCACAATTCTTCACTGTTTTTTTTTCTGAAAAAACGAAAACAAAATCTGTCTCTCAACTCCCCATTCATTTACTGAGTACGCAAAAAGAGAGGTACACAAAATGAGACGTATGCAGAAATAGGGGCCGGTGGGGTGCCCTACTCGTTAAAGCGTTCGCACGTCGGCCCCGGGTTCGATTCCCCCACATGAGAACAATGTCTGAAGCATACTTCAGGTGACCCGTGAAGGTCCCGGGGTAGAATAGGCCTTCAGCAACCCATGCTTGCCATAAAAGGTGACTATGCTTGTCGTAAGAGGCGACTAACGGGATCGGGTGGTCAGCCTCCCTGACTTGGTTGACACATGTCATCGGTTCCCAAGTGCGCAGATCGATGCTCATGTTGTTGGTCACTGGATTGTCTGGTCCAGACTCGATTATTTACAGACCACCGCCATATAGCTGGAATGCTGCTGAGTGCGGCGTAAACTAAACTCACTCATACTTCTGGTGTCACCCACCGTCATGTTACTGTAATATTGCTGAAAGCGGCATGAAGCCACACTCGCTCCTTTTACAGTTTACGTGTGTGTACGCTGTGATCTGCTCAAGTGTTCGCCAGATACTTCACTATACCCATAGATCCATTTGAGATTGGGCAGTCCATAGGCGTTAACGCTGTCCTGTCCGTGAAGAGTCGGGCAAGAAATGATCAGCAACCCATGCCTGTCGTAAGAGGCGACCAACGGAATCGGGTGAACAGGCTCGCTGACTTGGATGGCATGTCATCGCATCCTTGCGCAGATCGATGCTCATGCTGTTGATCACTAGATTGTCTGATCCTGACTCGATTATAAATATGCGGACAGCTGGGATATTGCTTAGTGCAGCGATTAGCAAATTTCCATGACAGTAACACACAATTCCAGTTTCAACTTTATGAAAACGAATTCAATGATTCTACGAGGCACGAGAGCGCCATGGGTGAGGACGTATTACACATTATCTGAAACTATGCAAGAGCGTATGCTCATTGGTTTAATTCAGATTCGCCTCGTTTTTCATATTGGTTTGTCGGCACCATAAGTGTAGTTGTAACACCCGTTGTACGCCCTTGTACTCCCTGACAGCATTAAGGCGACACTGGTTACAGACTGTAACTGAAACGTGTTCCAAGTGGACGGTGGGGCAGCCATGTGGTTAAAGGGCTCAATCGTCATTCTGAAGACCCGGGTTCGACTCCCGACATGGGTACATTGTGTGAAGCCCATTTCTGATGTTTTCTGCCGTGATGTTGCTGGGAATATTGCTAAAAAAGCGGCATAATGCCCAACTCCCTCACACCAAGTAGCGAATTCATTCACTCATTCAGTATTGTTAAACCACGCACTACTCAGTATTCCAGCTTCACGGCGGCTGATGTAAATTAAAGTCTGGAACAGCCAATAAAGTGATCAACAGCATGAGCATCGAGCCACACAGAAGGGATAGGACGCCATGTATCAATGAAGTTAGTGAGTCTGACATCACGATCCCATTAGTTGCCAATGTCGAGAAATCCCAGCTGTTGATTGTCCTGAAGCATGTTACATATTTTGGGAGTGCTTAAAAATAACACCTTTGATCTTGTTTTGGACCTGGATGGGTGGGGTTGCAGTAGCTGTACCTTGAAGACGACCGCAAATGTCAAGTCCAAAAGTCATCCATGCTTTTGTCGGCATGTCATTGTGTTGGATTCAGCAAAGTGTTAAACGTTTCGCACCTGCTTTCCGCCACATTTCGCTGATGTTACCGAAATGTTGCATTGTATTTGAGCGTTATACATCGTTAGTCCACTCATGGTTAGCCTTTGTTAATTCTGAGCTGGAGCAGTCACCTCCCACTCCACCCCTTTCCTGAGTGAGTGAGTGAGTGAGTGAGTGAGTGAGTGAGTGAGTGAGTGAGTGAGTGAGTGAGTCAGTGAGTCAGTCAGTCAGTCAGTCAGTCAGTCAGTCAGTCAGTCAGTCAGTCAGTCAGTCAGTCAGTCAGTCAGTCAGTCGCAGCAATACGCCAGTTATACGGTGGCAGTCTGTAAGTAATCGAGTCTGGACTAGACAATCCAGTGATCAACAACATGAGCATCGATCTGCGCAACTGGGAACCGATCAAGTCAGCCAGTCTGACCACCCGACTGGTAATCACAGAGTGTCATCGCCTCAACGACTGTCGGTTATGATTTGTGAGTTTAGTCTGACACTGCTTTTAGCAATTGTCCAGCACTATCACGGGCGGGTATACCAGAAATGGACTTCAGGCATTATACCAATTGTAGGGAATCGAACGAGCAAACGCTTTAACCACTAGACTGCCCCAATCACCACTAAAAAGCTGGAATATTGTTGAGTGTGGCTTAAAATTCAAATCACCCAAGGCTATACACACCAATCTCAAAAATGAGAAGTCTAATAATGCGCTAATCTCCACACAACAAAGCATGCTCAAAGCGCTAACACTGATTATCATTACCCGGATAACCCAAACTGCATGTTAGGCGCTACAAGGTTATAGTCACATGACTTTATCCAGTCAGGTACCCATTTCCTGCTTGAAAATTTGAACACCTCACTTGCCTAAGGTGAGACTACATGTGTCATATGTGCATCTTTGTGTTACAGAATAGAAGTCCCAGAAACTCTCAGAAGTCAACTTGTTAAACACAGTCATATCCATGGACAGTCAAATCTCAACTTCAGCTGATTCGTCGTCTGAGCTTTGGGCAGAGAACCACACGCCACCATACTACCTACCCACTTAAACAATCGAGCATGTGAATGAGACACTCGTTTAATTAATTTACAAATTACTACTCTTTGACCTCTAATCTGCAGGATTACTTCCAGTAAGTAAATGAGTATGCTTGGACAGCTGAACTGCATCATGAACCCCATCCCTCACACTCGCTAAGACCCACTCTCAAATATTTTATACCCGTGAAGACCGGGTTGGTACTGATCCTCTACCCGTGAAGATCCGGTATAGAATACAAAAGCCAACTATGCTTGTCTGAAGAGGCGACAAAAGGGATCGGGTGGTCAGGCTTGCTGACATGCTTGATACGTGTCATTGGTTCCCAAATGCACAGATCGATGGTCATGCTGTTGATCACTGGATTGTCTGGTCCAGACTCGATTATTTACAGACCGCCGACACCTAGCTGGAACATTGCTGAGCGCGGCGTAAAACTAAACACACTCACTCACTGATCTTCAGCAACCCATTATTGAAAGGAGGCGGATGATGGGTTTGGGCGGTCAGGCTCATTGATCTTCAGTTCAGTTGCCTGGATCGATACTTGATTGTCTGGTCCACACTCGACTACTTTCAGATCACAGTAATATAGCTGGAAAATTCTGAGTGCGATCGCCAAAACATCAAATAAACGAAACAAAACTGAAAATTTGGTTATTTGGACACTTCCATTTCTGTAAAAATGTTGCTTTCTGATGCATGTCAACAGCGGTTTCACGAAAGGTTGATGTCCAACACCGTTGTGTCGAGGCAAATAGGAACTCAGTGAACACTCTAGATTCGACATAACCGATAAGATACGAGGAAATAATACGCAAGGACAACCTTTCACTTTCAGATAACCTTGCCATCGACACAACAGTGTTTGACTTGTTCCACGCCACTCCTGGGTCTCCATCTGCAAAGCGTTCGTAAAGTTGCGACATGTCGTAACTCTATAGTTTACCAGAGGCTTACGAACGTCGTACGCTTTGTGGGTCGGGACGCTGTCTGAGAATGTGTCTAGGTAATCACGTTAGAATGTCAAAGGTGTTTATTGAATTTGGTATTTCTATTTCCTCTGGTCACAACTGAGTTAGGATGAATTCAGAAAGTGAAATTCCAGAAATGACCAGCGCTGACCACAGA
Source organism: Haliotis asinina (assembly GCF_037392515.1). NCBI lineage: Eukaryota > Metazoa > Mollusca > Gastropoda > Lepetellida > Haliotidae > Haliotis > Haliotis asinina. Next base: position 16,278,198 of record NC_090294.1, on the reverse strand, counting down.
ACTAAATCAAAGCCTAGTTGGACAAGGGATCGCCATGTGAGTGTTGGCTCGCTACCAGATCCCGCTATTGTCACACGGAATCCCGTGAATGGACCGCAGACCGCCAACATGGCAAAAGATTTGTAGCAGCTAAGCTGTACTAGCAATTTAGCGGTATTTGGTCAATGTTAATTAAACGTCCACAGGAAGCCGCGAGGTACGTCGAACGCTGATGTTTACCCTCGCTCCTAATCCCGAAGCCCAAGGTAAACTTCATGTGGAGGAGTGGATTGATGAGGGTATCTCTGTTTGGTCACCCGCGTTGACGGATTCATCACTTTGTTACATACTGTGGCTCTGTGTTTGAAGAGAATGGCCGTCGCCATTCACCTCCTTAGCTCGGCGTCTCATAGGCCCTCACCTTTAATAACATGTATTCCTCGGGTTGTTGACGCCATAATGTACCACTCACCTTACAATGTGCAACGTAACATTTATTTTTCTTTCTTCAGGTACTTCGTGTGGGGACAGCCGAACCCGTGATTAAAAGATCTAATTGGACTAAACCCCGTGACCCGATACGTTCCCAGCAGGAACAAACAGAAAATCTCTGACAATATTTTTTACAAATATTTAAACATTCGCCTCATATCTCGTTAGGCAATTCTACCCGACCTACAAATCAACCGCCAGTTATGTACATAAATCATTTGTGTATGAAATATGATTTTTATGCATCGTTAGGTTAGCTTGGAAAATGTAAATCTGATTTCATTTATCAAAATTCTCGAAAATATGATGCTTCCATTGATGGCAAGGCATCTGTAACAAGCAGGATCTTATCAGTGATCTTGTATAACGAGCGACTTTTGATGGGATATCTGTCAAAGCTGTAACGGTGATTGTAGTTAGCTGTTTCAGTTATAGTGAACAAACCCCACAAAACAAGGATGAGTGACGTGGAGTATTGATGGCATCTTGTCGGCTTCATTCATGACTTTGATGGTATCTCAGACTCCTTGCCTCTTTGTCCACGATGTATGGAATGTGTTCGTTCACTACACAGCATTCACCAAGGACGGCACCGTGGGAAATCTCGGGCACGATGCTTCTGTTTCTCTTACATGGTTTATGAACTGCGAACCAATTTTTTTTCGTAAAAGTAAAACTCTAAATATTGTCTGCCTCTTCGAACATTTTCAAAATGCATAAACAATTGAAGGGAAAAACTAACTACAATTTTGATTATTGAAAAACGACGGGAGTTGGATTGACCATTTTAGCCATTTTCTTACAGCTCGGAAAGAAAGAATAAATTGTTTGGGTGGTATTTTCAGAGAAAAATATTTCAGTCTGTAAAATAAATCCCAGTAAACCCGTCCATTCCCCTCCCCTCCCCTAATATTCTGGTATAAATACACCTGGTACATGAACCAAATCATGGCTATGTTTACAGACACGTTTGCCATTCAATCGTCATGTATCATAGGACCCTTTGGTATATTTTTTTATATATATAACTGGATTTGCATCTGAACATTTCTTCACTGTCATTCTTTCTTCGAATTGGTAGTCTCATGTTTTACCCCAGCGGTCTGAGGGTAGCCTAGTGGTTAACGCCGAAGATCAAGGTTCGATTTCCAACATAGATACACTTTCATTGGTCCCATTTTGTTATATCGCCTAAATATACAGATAGCAAAAGAAACGCAAGTTTCGAAAAAAAGTGGTAAGCATTCATGTCTATGTCTTATGTTTATAAAAACTTGTCAAAAGTTGCGTTTCTTTGCAGTTCAGTGTATTACTAACAGCTGAGTGAAAAAAAATACTCCCTCACTCTCTGAGTTACGTCCCTTGACTTCCAAATTCAATTGATGGTGAGTTCGAAACGTACCGGAAACGTCTTCGGCCCTTGAACTAGAATTTGAAACCTTTGAGTCCGTTTTGACATCCCCATCTTGAGATGAACTGACTGAAACCAAACCTGCCCATGGTCGATGCTCCATCACCAGCCGATTGTGTTATACGACACATCGACACAACCTTGTTTTTCATGAGCATTGTTTGCCACGAAATATGTATATATCAACACAATGAAGAATGTGAATGTGTCCACTCTATCGCGAGATCTTCAAATATCACACTCTATCGAAAAAGAGGCAATAAATATTTTGAAGCTGACAGCAGTAACACCTCCATGTAGGTCTGTCATCTTTATTGTTATAATTATATATTAGAGATACCACCGTAGTTGTAATTCCTCACTGACTTAGCGAACAAATGGCACATTTCCCGGAGAGATACAGACTTGCTGCAACATGAACCCAAAGGTCTTTTACTTTACGATGTAATGTGACAAGATATCGCCGCATCCTCTGAACAGCTGTGCCGGACAGTTTCGCGTTAAAGGGCGACTGGGAAGTCAATCAAACTCCCTGAGTGACAGTTGGGCTAATTTGTTCGAGGAGCCCTGTAGACAATATGATCGGCCGGCCGCTTCGTATCCCGCGGTCCGCCATGCAAGGTTTGCTCTGTTTTCAACGTATGGGTAATTGAATTCCGCGCATTCCTGATCTGTCAAGCATGGCTGATTGTAAAGAGAAGATTATATATTTGTCAGTTTTCATATAAGCTTGGTAAATGACCTCTTGAGCTCCCAATATGCAGCCTGAACAGATATGTTGTTGTCTTCGGGTGTACCTAGCGGCGGGTAAACAACTGCCTACATGTTTATCATCATGATGGTACACTTTGATACGAAGTGGAATGGGGTGATTAGTCGAACTAAGTATTAGCCGCAACACTTTAGTCTTCATATGGCGTACGTTAGTCTTAATATGTATCAGCTGGTACACGCTAGTCTTTGTATGTATCAGCTGGTACACGTTTGTCTTCCCTAGTATCGTCTGGTACACGTTTGTCTGCATATGTATCGGCTGGTACACGTTTATCTACACATGTATCAGCTGGTACACGTTTATCTACACATGTATCAGCTGGTACACGCTAGTCTTTATATGTCTCAGCAGGGACAGGATTGAATTCATATCATCAGCGGGTACATATTTGACTTCATACGTTAAAGGTGGCATATATTTGGTTTCATGTGTATCTACTGGTACATGTTTGACTTTACATTTTCAGCTGGCACACGCTTATGTTCATAAAGGTAAGCTTGCATATGTCTTTTCATGTATTAGTCGGTACGTTTGTCTCTATTTGTATCAGCGGGTACATGGTTTTCGTCATATGTGAGTTTACGCTTACACCGTTTTAGCAATATTCCAGGACTATCACACCTGGGGACACCAGAAATGGGCTTCACATATTGTGCTCATGTGGGGAATCGAACCCGGGTCTTCAGTGTGACGAGCAAACGCATTAACCACAAGACTACCCAACGGCCTTCATCATATGTATCACCAGGGACATGTTTGTCTTCATATGTATCACCGGGGACATGTTTGTGTTCATATGTATCACCGGGGACATTTTTGTCTTCATGTGTATCGCCAGAGACATGTTTGTCTTCATATGTATCACCAGGGACATGTTTGTCTTCATGTGTATCACCGGGGACATGTTTGTCTTCACGTGTATGACCAGGGACATGTTTGTCTTCATATGTATCACCAGGGACATGTTTGTCGTCATAAGTATCGACGGGGATATGTTTGTCTCCATATGTGTCACTAGGGACATGTTTGTCTTCATATGTATCACTAGGGACATGTTTGTTTTCATATGTATCACTGAGGACATGTTTGTCTTGACATCTATGACTGGGGACATGTTTGTCTTCATATGTATCAACGGGGACATGTTTGTCTTCATACGTGTCACCAGGGACATGTTTGTCTTCATATGTATGACCAGGGACATATTTGTCTTCATATGAATGAGCAGGGACATGTTTGTCTTCATATGTATCACCAGGGACATGTTTGTCTTCATATGTATCACCGGGGACATGTTTGTCTTCACGTGTATGACCAGGGACATGTTTGTCTTCATGTGTATCACCAGGGACATGTTTGTCTTCATATGTATCACCGGGTATATGTTTGTCTTCATGTGTATGACCAGGGACATGTTTGTCTTCATATGTATCACCTGGGATATATTTGAATCATCAAATACGGGTAAGCCACATGTATGTCAGGTGGTACATTTGACGTACCAACTGGCATAGGTCCCTATTTGTATCAGGTGAAACAGGTACGCGTCAACGTGGATCAAGTGTTATACGAAACATCCAAACTTGCATCAGGTGATATAAGTAAACTCAGTGTCAATAGACAAATCTTATAAACCAGTTTGACCTTCTCAGAATAGCAAAACCCCAGACTTTTGTAATGTAATCTCTAACTTTAAGAAGTGATCTTACAATATTATCAAAGGCAATTACTAATTGCTTTGAAGGTTTTGTTGCCTACATAACCAACGGTGCGATTATGCAAATTCCATTAAGTCACACAGCATATGCTAGGGTCTAAAGCGTCTAACCACATACTAAAATACCATTTAATTTGTAATATAGGACATATAAAACCCATCCCTCGTTGTTGGACACCATACAATAATATTTATCCTACGCACAGACCATTTATGGCCGTGTTAATAACTAGATACTTTGAAAAGATCAAATGGTATACGATGTTATCTCATAATCAGAACATGATACGGGGCTACAGCCTCGCTGCTTCTCGTCCTAGGGTTTTTAGACAAGCATGTAGTTTTATTCACTTCAGTAAGTCTGGCTCTACGTCGCGGTTTGGTTCGTTCATTCTTACAGTTCACACTGAAGAGACCAACCATCTTATTCATGGGTTTAAGTGCTTATGATGTTGCGATGGTTGATGGAGGTTAGTTGTTTTTTAACGCATTCACAACTCTTCACTGTTTTTTTCTGAAAAAAAAACGAAAACGAAATCTGTCTCTCAACTTCCCATTCATATATTGGGTACGAGAGGTACGCATAACGAGACGTATGCAGAAATTGGGGGCTGGTGGGGTGCCCTACTCGTTAAAGCGTTCGCACGTCACACCCGGGTTCGATTCCCAACAGGTGTACAATGTGTGAAGCCCAACTCTAGTGGTCGCCTCCGTGATATTGCTGGAATACTGACAAGACCGTGGCCACTGACAGACGGATGATTCATGTTATTTCTGTTCCATTCATATGGAATGTATGTTCAACGCGGGAAACTGTTAATCTAAAGAGCATAAGTTAAACGCTGTTAAACCAGGGATTACAAACGAATGAGTGTTTCTCGAAATGCGATCAACCCTCCCTCACAGGGGGCTCCTTTCACGAAGTTCCCTTTACTAAGGTTAACCTTAACACCCATTCTTTAACATTGTGATGACGTAACGTTAGTGACTTACGATCACCTTAGTGCTTTGTGAAAGGAGGCCTTGGAACGTAACTGCTTCATGTCACAAGCGGTACAGCATTCAATAGGAATTCATACTAAGTAATTGTGATTTATTCAGCTTGTTGCGATGTTACATGTACTGATCCTGGGTAGAAGGGTTGGTTGGGTAGGCTAGTGGTTAAAGCATTCGCTCGTCATGCCGAAGACCCACGTTCGATTCCCCACATGGGTACAATGTGTGAAGCCCGTTTCTGGTGTCCCTCGCTGCGATACTACTTGAATATTGGGAAAAGCAAAGTACAGCTACACTTACGCATTCTTTGGTAGGAATAAGATGAGGCCTTTGTAAATTAGTGTCCATCGGATTGATCGGATGGTCAGGTTTGGTATGTCGGTCGAATGGGTGCCATCGTGTCTGAACGCAGCGTCGCTGCTCACTGGATTGTCTGGTTCTGACCCAGTTAGCCGTCAGTTAGCTGGACTACTGCTCTAGCCTTATTAAACAAACAAACAAACATGAGACATTTTGTATGATCTTGATCCGTATATAGTCGACCAGACTCGGAGAACCACAATCTAGCCTTTAATCACAGGGTTCAGAACAAATCCATATCAGCTTCATAATCCTCACGATCTGGGTAGTATTAATGGGACATAAATAGCCCCCCTTGTTCTGTGGAAGGTTTATGGACACGGGGGACATAAGCATGCCATCCCCACGTGCCAAACACCCCGTCTGTATCCCCGTCAGCTGGGCATGTTCTGTGGGTGAGGTAATCCCGAGTTGGGCCGTGTCGGTTTACCCAGCCACTGCCCACGCATCATAAGTACATCCTACTTCGTGAACACCTCTGGGACACTGGTGTCAATCACGCTATTAAAACCCGATAACACACTAGACCGGAGTTTATCATGTTATCTGCAAGTGTGACCTGTTAAAGAACAGTGTGCATGTTCGATCCTGGACATCACAATCTTTCAGAAACACTCAAGCACGATGTCATCTCCATTTTCCGTATCTTTCTGATTTTTAAGAGTTTGTTTTTGTATTTTCATTTCATTTTCATTTCTCCCTATCAGCACCGAAACATTTACCAAATTGAATGAAGATTCGAGTTGGAATTGATCTTCAGCACTCCATGTACCGGGATCAGTTGCTCAGGCTCGCTGACTTGGTTCACACATGCCATCGTATCCCAGAATGCGTAGATCGATGCTCATGATGTTGAGCCAGGATTGTCTGGTCCATACTTGATTACCTACATGACAGACTGATTACAGACATTGATGACAATGGCAACAGTAAGTATAGTTGCTTCTGAATTTTGCCTTTTTGACGGTGGCCCATTTCTGGTGTACCCGCCGTGACATTGCTTGAATAGTGCTAAAAGCGACGTAACAGGATTCTCATTCACTTTTCGATAGTGACGTCACACGTTTGCCTTCACACAGTTCCTTTAGCGGCAATCTATCGGTCAGCCCGCTTGAGTAATGGCCCTTTGTCAAAGGGAAGTCACTCTAGTTACCAACTCGCCATTATTTTCTCATTTCTGGTTGACCTGATGTTATGCAAAGAGCTGACTAACATATCCCAAAGAGACTGAAAAAAGGTAGCTTTCAGATATATTTTATTTTGTCAATCCAACGGAAGATATTATAATCTCCGGAGTATTTGAGGTATGGCCTCCGAGACTGATATCCCGACTGTGATGGCTATTCAAATGTCTTAATTTGTACCTCCACCGTTGTGTGTATCTGTCAAGTGAAACGCCCTATTTACGCTCTTTTTAGACAACTATTTTTGACATCAGTGTTATTTTGATAATGATAATGATCAACCCAGGATGTGTTCAGGTCTCCTCGCCCGTGAAGATCCGGGTTAGAACTGATCGTCAGTAATTCCAAGCTTGTCGTAAGAGGCGACTAACGGGATCGGGTTTTCAGACTCACTGATTGGTTGACACACGTTATCGTATCCCATTTGCATAGATCGACGTTTATGCTGTTAATCACTTGTTGTTCTGGTCCAGACGCGGTTATTTACAGACCGCCGGCATATAGGTGGAATATTGCTTAGTGCAGCTTAAAACTAAGCTCACTCACTCTGTCCAGGTCTCCAGTTGCAGACCTTGACAAGGATCACACGATGTTTGTGAACAGTGATGTCAACTCGCACCTTACTTAAAAAGTTTGTATTTGTATCTTCACAAGTAAATGTATCTTCACCAACCATATTCTGCAGTTGGCATTATTCATCATATCAGTGACCACATGGGCGATACACATTATCAGTTTGCAATATAATCGTATTTCTTCTTGGTACTTCACATTGATTTCAGATTGATATTTTTCGCCCTTCAGTTTTGAAACAGTTTTTGTTAGAAACATTGTTGACTGGTATGGTCCACTCGACAAAGTCATTTAACCAGATGCCATGTCCCGCAGCAATAAATTAGTGATAATGTATTTATTGACATTATACGCTGTATATCATGAAAACACAATCGATCCCGACGTATTTAATTCTACTGTTTTCGAAAAATTCTTTAGGGGCGGTGGGGTAGCCCAGTGGTTAAATCGGTCTCTTGTCAACCCGAAAACCCTGGTTCGATTGCCCAAATGTTTGTAAAGTGTGAGGCTCATTTCAGTGATATTTCTGGAATATTGCCAAAGGCGACCTAAAACTGAACTCTCTCACTCACTCAATGTAGAGAGCCGCTTGTTTTGGCCGGACACCGACATGGGTGGCGGAAAAGAATGGCGTTGGACTGCATTAACTGTTTGCATGCATTTTTTTCACTATCTTCATGCTTGTTGCCGGCGTCGGAACCAAATGAGGCATCAGAGTTATGTAAGTATAAATTTTCCTGGACATGGTGTCAGCACTGTAGGATGACGCTCGTTCCTCCGCAGAAAGGTGCGCGGTGGGGTAGAATAGTGGTTAAAGCGTTCGCTTGTCACGCTGAAGACCCAAAATGGATACAATATGTGACGTCCCGTCGTGATATTGCCGGAGTATGTAAAAAGTCCGTAAAACCCAACTCACTCTCAAAGTCTTGAAGAAGTATTATCTGGCAGTCATCATGCAAATGACGATGATATAATTTACAGACTTACCTCACGTATCAATGTAAACAGGTCAGCTCACTATGCAGTTAACTCTAGTGTGAAACCATAAAAAAACGAGTCAATTAACAATTATATTGTAAAATTGATTAAATTTATCAATCATTACATATCAGAACAATGGTATTGAAAAGCATAATATATAAGCAGTGATTATATGAACAATGTCTTGCTGCAACAGTGGCCGTGGCTGAGTATTACATGTGGAAACTGCTGGTCTTCTTGTGGCGGGCGATGGGGTAGCCAGTTGAAAGTGGTTGAAGCGTCAGTTCGTCATACCGAAGACGGGGGTTCGATCCCCCTCATGAATACAACGTGCGACGCCCATTCCCTCTGTCCCAAGCCGTGATATATTTTCAATATTGCTGAAAGCGGCGGAAACACACATACTCATTTACTAATTCACTCTGTGTAACTTGAGAGGTAAAGTGAAGTGGCTGGGGGTAAAAGAGTGTCCTTATTTAAAGTGTAATAGTTCAGAAAATGTCCATAATGCTCTGGTTATACTGTGTTGATAAAAAAAAAATGAAGTGGTGCTTCGTAGTACATTCCAGAACTCTCAGTCAGATTGAGTACTATATATAGCACGCCACTGCCCGCGAAATGTCAACAGAAACAAGGTGTTACACTCGAAACATTGTTACGCAATGAATAATCCTACATCATAACAGCAAGTCATTCTTGTTTGAAATAATGATAAATGGAAGTGGTTAAATTTATGTCAGGTGGCTTAAATTATAATAAAATGAAGCTGTTATAAAATTTCTTTTGAATGCTTTTTTTCGACTGACGCAGATCTGTTAGGCGCCATTGTATTGCATGTACGAAGTTGAATGTACATGTATCACATGTTATATATCAATCTCACCATAACCGCCGGGCATGCTGGGACAGCGTTCAGCTTGAATTTTCGTCTTTTACCTCATTTAGCCGAATTCCCATGATTGAAGTCTGACAAGCAATGATTCCAGTCACAAGCTTTAAGTTGAATCAGTCAACTACTATCACTGTGAATACTTAACATGATAATACCTTAATACCATATGAAGTTGTGGGTGACAACGCCTCACTGGAGGACTCACTAAAAATACCCCCAAAAATGCCTATCACAAGTCAAAATGGTTTGAGGCGTTTATTGAGAAGAGTACGAAGAAGGGTAACCGTGGTTGCTGTCAAATCGTGTGTTTTCAGATTCAACATCTTGTAAACTTTGCAAATATCCTTACATGATTTCTGTGATCTTATGTGTGAATTTCGTGACCCGTTAGTTGAATAGTGGAAGTTTCTTCATTTTGTCAGTTTAACCTTTGTATCGCTGTGGGCAAGTATGGTCTTCCTCTTTTCACACTGGTCAATACCGGGCTCAAGAAAAATATGCACGTTAGCTAAAGCTTTTCTTCCTCGTTGAGCCATCATCTCTGATCATGAATAGGTGTATAAACATGAGAACTAGCTGGCATTTCGATACTCTGAAAAACATACTCGAAACATCTTGTGAAAGACTTGTAATTAAGAACGAGTGTCCTCTCGACAGAAAAGCATTTCAGAAGTTATCTCCTCTGGTATTCAGTGTTCCGGCTCCGAGTCTGCCCTCCTCTTCCCCTTCAACATTGCTGAATTGCCAAACACTCTTTATTGTCCCTCAGCAATGCACAAGTGAGGGGTAGACAGCAACTGCCCTGGTAAGTATCACTCGAAACGCTGCAAGGCTTGCCTCTTCTTCTGGGAACACATGAAAACAGTTTGTCTTTGTGCCGCTCCATTCTCGACCCTTATAAAACCAAGGGTTTTCAAACAGCTTGCAAAATAGATGACAATCGGGCAAATCGCGGTAAATATTTATGTCAGCTATACAAACTTGCTGCCTTGTGGAATGGGTAATGGAGTATGTCTTTATTAGAGTGAGGGTGATGCTGAGGGTGGTGATGGAGGACGACACATGGCTTGGGGCAGGGGCTCGGGTACAGCGACAGGGACTCATCTCATCAGCAATGCATGGTTGAATCCACCAATGGTTGATTGTGCTGGATGATCCAACCAGTGCTTGGTGTTGGTGGATGAGTCCGCAGTGATCTCCCATGTTGGATGATATGTAGGTAGGGGAAGGTCAACGCTCTCTGAGACCCCCGTGTGACATACACTGTAAACTGGGACTACAACGCGACTTTTTGTGACAAGAGGGAGGGGGTACTGAGGGTTCATCCCTCTCTGATTACGATCATGTTATTTTGTAATCCAGGGATATAAACATATGTTCTCAAAGGGTAACTAAACAAACATATCTGATTTTACTGAAAAGGATCCTTTTTGATGAAACTGTCATTATTCTTTGAAACACCTTCAGTTGTAACCTTGAAATATGTAATGCAAGAAGTTGGCTTTAGGTCTGTCTAGATATTATAATCACATTAGGGGAATTGTACACGTGTTTGGCACATGTGTAACCATATCTTGTCCGAAATAAGGTTCAAGAACAGCAGTTGATCCAGACATGTAACTCTACTTAGTTCTGTAGATAAAGCAGGCATATACTGAAGGATATACTGATGCGGACTTTGTTCTATAGTTTCTATTGTCTGGGGTACGTTGGTGGAAAGTGCTTTCCTGGAGGTTAAGTGTTGGAGAAACATTTGAAAGAGGTAAGTAGGTAAGTGTTTGACGGTGCATGCCTTGGAGTATACAGTAGTACATGATACATTTCTGGAATATATTGTGTATATTCTCGGGGGATACAATAGTGTAGGGTACATTTCTGGAATATATTGGGTATATTCACGGGGGATAGAATGGTGTAGGGTACATTTCTGGAATGTATTGGGTATATTCCCGGGGGATACAATGGTGCAGGGTACATTTCTGGAATATATTGGGTATATTCACGGGGGATACAATAGTGTAGGGTACATTTCTGGAATATATTGGGTATATTCACGGGGGATAGAATGGTGTAGGGTACATTTCTGGAATGTATTGGGTATATTCCCGGGGGATACAATGGTGCAGGGTACATTTCTGGAATATATTGGGTATATTCCCGGGGGATACAATGGTGCAGGGTACATTTCTGGAATGTATTGGGTATATTCACGGGGGATACAATGGTGTGGGGTACATTTCTGGAATGTATTGGGTATATTCCCGGGGGATACAATGGTGTAGGGTACATTTCTGGAAGGAATAATAATCTTTGGAGTACTTTGACAGAGTCAGTATGATCTTCGCTGTACATTGATGGGAAGAAAGATCATAGGGGCTACATTGTTGGAAAGTAAGGTCTTCGAGGTACATTGTTGGAAAGTTAGATCTTCGAGGCTACATTCTTGGAGAGTACGATCTTAGAGGAGGCTATATTACAGGAACGTAAGACCTTAGAGTCTACATTAATAGAAAGTAAGATCTTACAGGCTGTGTTAAAGGAAAGTAAGATCTTAGAGGCTATATTGATGAAAAGTAAGATCCTAGAGGCAATAATGATGCAAGTAAGATCTTAGAGGCTGTTTTGATGAAAGTGAGATCTTAGAGGCAGCATTGATGAAAAGTAAGATCTTAGAGGCTGCATTGATGAAAAGTAAGATCTTAGAGGCTACATTGATGAAAAGTAAGATCTTAGAGGCTGCATTGATGAAAAGTAAGATCTTAGAGGCTGCAATGGAAAGTAAGATCCAAAAGGACACATTAATGGAATGAGACATTAGAGGCCAAGAACCGTTTTCTTTAAAAGGTTTCCTTCACCCGATCTGTGAGTGAGAAACACGTACATTTGTACAGGGCGTTGTTGCATAACAAACAAACAAAACGGATGATATAAAGGTCCAGTCAGGTATACTCACAACAAACTGGTTAAAAGCAAAGACAGGGCTTCGATTCCCCACATGTGTAGAATGTATCAACCCCATTTCTGGTGTTCCTGTCGTGATATTGTTGGAATATTGCAAAAAATAGTGTTAATCCATACTCACTCACTCACTCACTCACTCTAACAGACAAACCAGCTCTGCAAATTGCAATGCGAAGAAAAGAATGTTGCGTAAGGCCTCATAAACAGTATTTCTGTTATAGAAGACAAGCATCTCGGAGTCCCACAGACACACAAAGAACTCGCCAAGAAATGACACCCAAGAAAGTAGAAACCACTTCAAGATCACTGGACTCTGGCTTTAACGCCGCGACGCAACCAGCACGTTTTTATCAATTGCAAACGATATGGTATCAATGGCTTAAGTTTCACGAGTATTAACATATATTTAACAGCTGTAATAAATTTAGTTTTCAAACGCATTTTACAGCAGCGTCCCTCGGCTTTATAACATTTCTAGATTTTTTACCCCCGCTGTTAGTCTTTTCTTTTGCTACAGTCAACGTTCTCCCCGCTCCTTGGCACCCATAACAAAAACATCTATCAGTAACTTTACCCCTGACATTTTTTCATAAAAAACCACAAAACACATAAAAACAACGTTTTTTTCGAGGGTGAGTATATCCATGAGTTGTCAGCTTCTCGTTTTATCAATTACAGACCAATTACAAGGTGCGGGATCACTGTTGCCGAGTTTCCCCGAGGCGAAAGCAGGCCTTCATATCTCACTCTATGGTAACACTACACCGGTGCAGGAACACACAACATGCTTTATGTGACAAGTGACGTCGTGTAAATAATAACTAACTAATCAGATGAGGAACACAATCGCCTTGGGATGACACTGTCACAACCTCGGGAGGAGAATTTCATATAATAACAGTGTAGACATTACAATCCAACTTTGATGGATTTCACGGCTTGACGACAGTAAACCCTAGACAGGGAGCGACCATGATGCACATCTACCGTCAACGCTGGTATTGTTGTCCCCGTCGTCATCCTCTAGTTGTGGGACTCGAGTGGCGAGACTGCTCTCTGAAACCTGGCCCCTCGGAGACGAGGCCCGCGTTATAGCTGGGGACAGACTGACACGGTAGCTTGAGGAAAGTCGACACCAGCTGGGGAGAGGATGATGTTGTAAAGAAGGTGCCGACGTTGCAATTGTTGAGGACGGGACAGTGTTGCTAGGGAGGCACTGAAGCTAGTGGGATGGTTCTGTAGCTTTGGGAAAGTCGATACTAGCTGGGGATAGGATGTTGTAAAGAAGAGGCCGACGTTGCAACTGGAGAGGACGGGGCAGTGTTGCTAGGGAGGCACTGAAGCTAGTGGGATAGTTCTGTAGCTTTGGGAAAGTCGATACTAGCTGGGGATAGGATGTTGTAAAGAAGAGGCCGACGTTGCAATTGTTGAGGACGGGACAGTGTTGCTAGGGAGGCACTGAAGCTAGTGGGATGGTTCTGTAGCTTTGGGAAAGTCGATACTAGCTGGGGAGAGGATGATGTAAGGGAGAGGCCGACGTTGCATTTGGAGTGGACGGGACAGTGTTGCTAGGGAGGCAGTGAAGCTAGTGGGATGATTCTGTAGCTTTGGGAAAGTCGATACTAGGTGGGGAAAGGATGTTGTAAAGAAGGTGCCGACGTTGCAATTGTTGAGGACGGGACAGTGTTTTGCTTGGGAGGCAGTGAAGCTAGTGGGATGATTCTGTAGCTTTGGAAAAGTCAACACCAGCTGGGGAGAGGATGATGTAAGGTAGAGGCCGACGTTTCATTCGGGGTGGACAGGGCAGTGTTGCTAGGGAGGCGCTGAAGCTAGTGGGATGATTCTATAGCTTGGGGAAAGTCGACACCAGCTTGGGAGAGGAAGATGTTGTGAGGGAGAGGCCGAGGCTGTAGCTGGGGAGGACAGGACAAATGAGCTGTAGTCAGCCATGTATGTACATTTACGATGGCGGTTTAGGAATGACCACTGTACAAATGAAATATACAGTAGTACAGAGTAATCTGATGGTGTTCTTCTTTTTGAGAAGAAACTTGTTTGATTTAAGGAAATATGACGTTTTATATTATATACACATATTTCGGGAATGGCAGTTCAATGACAATACCACCAATAACATTTAACATAGAAAACATGTTCTAGTTATTCCCGGTTATTCCCAGGTCACCTACTGCACAAAAGTTCCTCCCCTCTTATCGCAATAATGCATTGAAAGTACCGCGAATGCTAGGCTTCACATATTGTAACCAAGTGGGAATCGAACCCAGGTCTTCGGCATGACGAGCAAACGCTTTAACCACTTGGCTACCTCACAACCCCTTGCGCCATATGTCTCCGAAGTGACGCAGAAATATACATGTGCTATTTAAAAAAGATTTTTGCGTTCTAGTGTAATGCGAAATTCACTTTTCATTACGTTGAAGAAAGATTGTATTGTCGTATTGTGATTAGTAAGGCACCATGGCTGATGTGTGTATCCGAGTAAGTGAGTAAGTGATGAATATGATTTTCCACATGATATTAATATATTTATAATATAAAGAGAGACACATTTTAACGTTTTCACGATATAGATAAACCCTTTAAGGGTTACTCCTGTTGCTAGAGGGCTGCGAGTGCATGCGACTTACGTCATACTGCATGCATGCATGTCTAGTACAGTTGCATGCTCAGAATCCATAACAAAATACCTTTTGATATGTTCACTTGTGTGTGGTCGAGATGAGGCAGAAAATGTGCAACCCGGTCCACAAATGGCTAGAATTAAAACACGTAATATGCAATAAGTTACAATTTACAACCGACACAGCATTATGTTAGTTGAGAAAATTACCGCATCTGTCGGCTCTACAATTATTCTTTTGTATTTAAACGCTGTGAAAACGGAATACCTGACATGCTTCGTGCTATCCGCGCACCTGCAGTCTGAACGCTCAGTGTTAAAGTAATATGACGTGATAGACCGTGGCCCTGTCTACAGAGAGAAGAGGTACAACTTGTTATTATAAAGCTTCTGGTTATCACAGAAAGCCCATTATCTTGTTTGTAATTGGATAGATTCACACCTATCCTCTTGCCCATACATCTCTTTCTGTCGAGGGAGACCTCCAAGACTTGTCTCCACGGACATCAAAGTGTCATGTTTGTATTCAAATAGTACTAAATTTCCGTTGTAATTCACGGCCAATTGAATGACATTTTATGCGTATGTGGTTTTGACAGATATTATGGCTATAAAAATGTTGATAATGATACTATTAACACTTATATGAAATATCCCAATTTTGCGGAGATGGACCAAGTGCGTGGAACTAATGTCTGGTGGGGTTGGTCGGAGGGCGCTAATCAACCTTATATCCCCCTGGGTAGGGAGAAGAGGCACATTGAGGTCAATGGGGCAAAGAGGGACGGTCGAAGAACGCTGTATACCCCTCTCACCATATAGGTAGTTATGCGGGTAGAGAGGGCAGAGGCGTTTCACTGAAATGGGACATTAGTGCCAAGTTTCCGTTGATGTCAACAGATTTGCGCATCCGTGAAAAAAATATGACCAGTGTCTATACCTCGTAACGAATCTTCAATTGTCCTGCGTTGGGTGATTGTTGTCAGCGTCTGTAAGCTCTGGTCATCTTTGTTTATCGTTGTAGTGGGCGTCGTCCACACTTGATTGGACAGACATGGACAGGAGACCTGGGTCTGTCCATTCACTGGTCGGTGCATTGTCTGTTGAACATTGGAGTCACCGCAGGATGCATGCGTTGTATATTCTGAGAGGCTCGTCTCAACAGAGACAGACCAGTGTCCAGTCCAACGGTCACCTCCGCTGCTGGAGGTTAATATTGTCCAATAAAACGATTCATGATCGCAGCCCTGCGCAGTTTGCTTCTAGTCGTTTCACAGCAAGTCGCGTCGCGGGCTGGAATGTAACAAATTCGGCCACTGACCCTGCTGTTACTTCGTACCTACGAAAGACCGAGCCCAGCTGGATACTGTCCACTAAAACGCCATGTTCTCATGTTCGACGAAGTTTATGCGAGCATAATTAGTCTCATATGAAAATCTATTTTTCACAGATGATCCGAAAGGGGTCATTGCAAAGGGTCAGGTGATCTCCTTGGTGTCCACATTAACCTGTGTCCTCTGTCTCAGTGGGGCGGGGGACACTTTGGGATGATTTTACGAACATCATCGTCGTCGCTCTCATCCCCTCTTATACTTATTGATACACATCGAGATATAATAATTTATTATTGTAAACTGGAAGCAGGGTATGGACTTTAAAGCGGATTTCTCAGTGGAATTTCGTTGTTAACTAAAAACTGTTGCTTGTATTCTTAATGGAAGGGGAAAGTACTGCGAGACGGCAGCCTGAGCAGATCTACAATTCCGTTGTGTATGAACACCCCGTCATGCCCGCTTCCTGTATACTGGGAGGGAGGGTCTACAAGGCGGTAGTCTGAGGTGATTTTCGTTTTAGAGGAAAATCTCACTACTGTATACCCGTCCCTTCAAGTGTAGGGGGTACGAGGCGGATGTCTGAACGGAATTTGGTTGAAGAAATGTATGTACCCGTTCTTCGATGCAGACTGTCGTAAATTCAGCGCGTATTTCGGCATTTACCGGTTCTTTATCGCAAGAGGTACTGCGTAAATACGGTAGTCTCTTAATGAACCGATAGTGCATTGAATAACATTCCGTTAAGAAATGGTAGAATGTCTTACAATAAAGACCAAGCATTTCGGTTTGTGGAATGCCCTTATATTCACGTTACGCGACTGAATGTACCTTGACGTCTACAACAAGCTTTACAGTGGGTCTTTGTAGGAACGGCGTCGTTCGTGCACGGCGGACCCCTACACTTGTGTCGTGATACTTAATAGTAGGATGACCTTTCAAATTCACACACTCCCCTTGGCTGCAGTAAATACTCAACACTTGCTCGCTTTGTGTGTTAGTGATACTTGCGAAAGGGCCATTATCCATAAATATAATTCATATTTAAATTAATTAAAATGACATACAAAGATTAATGTAAGAGTAACTGGTAGTGGGCGACAAACTGCCGATGTCTAACGTCTACGTCAGACAGATTATGGCCATAGCTGATCGCATGATCGACCGCAAAAGTGGCAGTTGATGCAAGATTCATTCAAACTATTCAAACCCACGTGTTTGACTCATATCATACGGTGTGGTGGAGATCAATCCGGTTCTTAACGCTCGCCCTAATTTTACAACAGTTAGAGTGTCTCACAAGATTCTGGTCGTTCTCCTACCCAGGGTTCCAAGAGGCAAGCTCTTCATGCTGAGTCATCATTGCGCCTGAGTGTAGTTCTATCAGCCAAGTCTAGACCTACTACTGGGGCAGATGACTGTAACAATCGTTCACTTCCGGAAAAAGTACCAAATTGTGCACACATACACCTGGGGGATTGCTGTTAGCCACCACGAGTTTCAAGAAGATGCAGGGTGGGGACGTTGCGAGACTTGCAGCGAAGGGTATAGGGCAGCTGACACAGAAACGTTTCCGTATCGAGTTAAAAACGTTAAAAAACGAGATTCTTGAGAGGCATTTAGAAGTTGGTATTGAAGTAAAAGGCAAAAAATGTACATGGCAACTTGTATATTGTATGGGGCAAGGCTATCCCTTGCCCCTTCGTTAGGTGATTTCACCCGAAGAGGATGCCTGGAGACCACCTAATCTGGGGAGTGTCCTGTAGTCCTCCGACTTGCAGACACGTATGCATAGCGACTGCGTGTTTTGGTGCACGTGCTGTCAACTCCACGAGATTGAAAGAAAAACTGTCACAAATACCCGAGCTGCAAGGTGACCTAATAAGAACATCCAGAGATAAGTGGGAGTCAAAGACTTGGGGCAATCAATATGGAAGTCAGGTAGAGGAAGGTGTTCAGCAACTCGCTTTGAGGTAATGATGAGAACTTTCGTTTTCTCTCCATTTAGCTTCAGTGAGTGTGTTGTCACCCAATGTTGATAGTTATTCTGGCTTTCTAGAAAGATGTGTGCTTTTTATGTCAGATGCTTCTGGTTATTATAGTAAAGCTAAAGCTATTGGCAAAACAGTTAACATCTTGAGAAGACCACAAGTCCAAACCGGACGGAGCATCCCTGGAGGGATGCATCGAGCAATCCATTTGGATCACACTTCTTCAGTTTGTGGCCATGTTTGAACACGGAGTGGACATCAAATTTCAACTGAGGTTCGGTGCGTCAAAGACAGACCTAATAATTGCTCTGCTGCTTCTGTTCAACTGTTAACAAGGTATGAAGAAGGAGCGGTAACTCAAGACACTGCAAAGTCAGTTCCAGAACGCTCAGGCTCTTTCACCAATCTCAGACTCGCCTTCTTCACCAAGAAGAGAAAATACTCTCTTTCACTCACCGTGAACAAACAAACGCCCAGCAGACCCCCCCCCCCAACAAAAAAACCCCCAAACAAACAAACAAAAAAAACCAACAAAAAACAAAAACACCCCCCCCAAAAAAAAACAAAAACAAAAAAAACAAACAAAAAAAACAACAAAAAAACAAACAGTTGTGTATGTAGTGGCGTTAAACCCACTCACGAACAGCGCACGGAGTTCACCTCCAGACTTCTTAACTCTGACGGTACATCAAAGGACTTCCCTGGATTCCTGCAGAGCAACGAGGGTGGTACATACGGGTGTGTTATTCATCCACCCTCCTGTGTGTGCAGACTGTTGATTACTACCCCCCTCCCCCCACCCACGAGTCGCCGCGGCTGTCAATCTCCTCTTTCACTTTGTTTTCTATAATAAGGTATTTTGTTTGGAATAGGAAACAGAGAATGCACGTGGAACAACTGAGTTGGTAAAGCGCATTATAAAATCCACACACCGGAGTGTACAATAATCTGGAAAATGTTTTTCTGTTAAATAAAACACATCGGCCGATGAATTACCGGCGACTTAAATTGTAAATGAAAACATTTCTTAAATGTCAAATAGAAAGGGCATCGTTTGTGAAGTGATCTGCGAGTGTTTATTTCTTATTATACTGGACAAGACGGTGTGTGAGGGGCACTTCTCTCCAGTGTAAACACGACCAAATCCGACATTCTGAGTCGAGCTAATACCACTAAACCATCTTTCTATTATGGTGACGGGAGAAGGGACAAGCTGAACATTTCTTCTCGGCTATTTGTCGACAGTGTCAATTAGGTTGTTCAAAGGGTGTTATTACAATACATGCATTCAGCATGATCGAGAAGGGCGCTGTGTGGAGCTCCGAGACCACCCACTGTAGGCACATCCGGGCACTCACATCCGGGCGGTCACACGCTCTGACGGTGGCGTAAGGGCAACTTGTTACAAGTTGTACATAAGGGATTTAATCTGTCAGGCAATTATACTCGATAAATCACAACTACGAAGCGTAATGTGGCATGCATTATTATGCAACTCGACGCATTCCAGTTTGGAATGAAAGGTGTTTTATGTGGGGGATGAATAGCGACAATAAACAACATAGGGATTGGTGTTAAGAAATCGTTAAATTCAAAACTGCAGTCGTACTGTAAACTCATTGATGAATGTGAAAGGCTTGAAGCGTACAGTTACAGTTTGTTTGAAAAGGCACATCGAATGTGCATTGGTTGTGCCATTTACTCCCATTAGTCTTTGAACGATGTTCATACTTACTGAATAATTCATAATGAAAATGCTCAGACACTATACACCATGCCCCGTCTTCAGTGTTAAAGGTCTCAGACATCAATAGTATTACTATTCGTTATATTAAATACCATATCGGAAAAGCGGGCAGACAGATTATCCAGGCATGCGTAAGAGGAAAAGGTTATAATAGTATTGGAATGCCTGGTGTCGCATTCTGTAACCCACACACGCGCTTGACTGTAGGCTTGCCAAAAAACTCCACAAAGACATGTTTATATACGCAGAAAAACGTTCATAACTACACAATCTCAGCCGGAAATACCATGAACTTTTTAAGAGCCACATTGCCTTGTTTCTTTTGAATTTGCATTTTTCCCGCTGTCTTGTTCATTTTCTGTTACACAATAACAGAATTTCCGGCAGGGACAGACTGTCTGTGTATGAAGATTGTGAAGGCTACCCAACGCTAATTGCAAACTAATACAAACATCTACGTAATGTAACAATGTCGGGTCGAAGTCAGCATTCTATCGTTTTCCCACCAGTCTAAAACGGAAAGAAGTAAGATCTCTTTTTGGTCTACGTTCGGTACAACATAGACATCTTACAAATGCCAGGCAATGGAACCATATTTTAATGCATGTATATCATCATGTATATTATTTTTTACAAGATATCCCTGTTATAGGTTTTACGAATGTATGTTTGTGTTGTCTGTGACCCGTTATCCTCTGTAACCCACGCGTGTCCTAAGAGGCGACTAACGGCATCAGGTGACTTGGCTAGCTGACTTGCTTGACACGTGTCTTCGTATCCCAAATGCGTAGATCGATGCTCCTACTGTTGATCACTGCATTGTCTGGTACATTACCTAGTGGTTGAGGCGTCCGCTCGTCACACCAAAGGTCCGGGTTCGATTCCCTACATGGGTACAATGTGTGAAGCCCAGCTGTGGTGTTCCCCGCAGTGATATTGCTGGAGTATTGACAAAAGTAAAACTACAGCCAGTCTGTGTTGCTGAACGTTGCGACAGTGGATTTAGTTACATCGTTGGCCTCAGAGGCAGTGGGCATTTGTCTAAAGGTGGCAACGTCCTAGTTGGTAGCGTCTCTGCTATATTTATTGATGGAACATACTGGCGCATTTCTACCTTGTCTCTGTCATTGTGCACGTCAAAACAGTGTTAAACTCAACTCGTACTCTGAGTCATGTTGGTCGAGGTTTTAGCGATATTCCAGCAATATCACGGCGGGGCACACAAGAAATGGGCTTCACATATTGTACCAATGTGCGGAATCGAACCTTCGGCGTGACGAGCGAAAGCTTTAACCACTAGGCTACCCCACCTCCGCAGTATTACCACTGCCGTTGGTGTTATATGGATTAGAATCGTAAGCGGCACGGTGTTGTTGTTGCTATTATTATCAATATTAACATTACTATCATCTTTCAGTGTCTGTTATGTGTCTCTATGCCTTATCACTTTCTTCATGAGCACTGTTGTTTATCATTAAGGTAGGGAATAACAAAGGCTTCATTTCAGCTCTATCAAGACGTGATAGGTTTGATGTCGATAAGCTGTGGGTATCATACGATAGGGTATTGTTTATTGTGACGGGATAGTGGTCCAGATCGAAGGAGTATTAACGCAAGCGCACGTACGCATGCATACACTATCATAAATTATCCGCGTCCTATTCCACCTCTTCTGCAACTTATGGGTTGTGGTGTAGCCTGTCGTTAATGTGTTCGCTCGTCCGCTGAAGACTTCTGTTCGATTCCCACATATGCGCAATGTGCCAAACCCATTTCAGGTATCCTCCGCCGCGATATTGCTGGAAAATTGGTGAAAGCGGTGTAAAAAAATATCCGATTCTCACCCTTCAACATAGCATCCCACATCTTACCTGAGATAACATTTTTTATCTGCCTTATCCT
The DNA here is from genome assembly GCF_037392515.1 of Haliotis asinina. NCBI lineage: Eukaryota > Metazoa > Mollusca > Gastropoda > Lepetellida > Haliotidae > Haliotis > Haliotis asinina. The sequence continues at coordinate 16,256,265 of NC_090294.1, read as the reverse complement.
AAATTATTCCCAAAAATGTTTGTTCTCACCATTGTATAATCATCCTGCCCTTAACCCTTTATAAGCATTCGATATACACCTTACTCCCCGACTTCTTACCAAGATATCCCAATACCGGCACATCATTCCCAGTCCTTACTATGATGTTCCTAATAGCGACACATCATTTCCCAATTCTTATTTAGGTATCCGAATACCAGCACAGCATCCCACTCCCTACTAAGATATTCCAATAACGATAAAACAGCCCCAATCCCTGCTATCTTATGCCAATACCGACACATCGCCCTACTCCATACTGAGGTATCCCAATACCGACACATCGCCCTACTCCATACTGAGGTATAGCAATACCGACACATCGCCCTACTCCATACTGAGGTATTCCAATACAGACACATCGCCCTACTCCATACTGAGGTATCCCAATACCGACACATCGCCCTACTCCATACTGAGGTATAGCAATACCGACACATCGCCCTACTCCATACTGAGGTATTCCAATACAGACACATCGCCCTACTCCATACTGAGGTATCCCAATACCGACAGCCCGAGTCCTTACTAAGGTATTCCAATATTGACTCATCAACCCAGCCCTGACTATGGTATCCCAATACCGACACATCAAACCTAGCCCTTACTATGGTATCCCAATACCGACACATCAGCCCTACTCCATATTAAAGTATTCCAATAACGACACATCAGCCCAACCCAGACCATGGCATCGCAATAGCAACACATCAGCCCCACTCCATGCTAAGGTATCCCAATACCGACACGTCAGTAACAGCTTATCCATAGGCACCCGCCCTCATTCTGACACATCTTCAGTCCTTCTTCAGCTACCTCCTATATGTATGACAGTTTCTGTAAATAATAATGTTTTTAAGGAACTCATTTAGGCCTTGTACTTAAACGTTATATGAATGCAGACTTGATCTTGCTGATGGGACGTAAACCCCAACACAGCTCAGCTACCATCCACACTGACAAATAAGCCACGGGCCTTTCCCGAGTATCCTCATACCATAACATCAACCTCATTCCGATACACCGCCCCTGTCCTTCCCCAGTTAACTACATGTCTACAGATCCCCTCCTCCAGTCCTTTCTTACGCACCCCTATACCGACGCACCTCCCTCATGTCATCAATCCCACCCTGGTCAGCTCGTAGAGTACCTCTACCCCACAACAGGCACACTACCAACAGAGTGTGCGCTGTCTACCCAACCCCCGCGCACCAGCGTAATGCAATCCCGCCTTCTACATTGCCAGGTACCCTTACTCTTGTAGCTGTGAAAGTGATAGCTCACAGACAGAGAAAGCAATAGAAGAAGACCATCCCAACAAATAAAATCATATCAAATTCATGGCCTGAACACCTGTGTAAGGTTAAAAGTCCTGACCAGACCTGAAAGCTAACTGCTCAATTAGCTGAAGGGATGAATGTACTAGGGGCATCGTTTTCCCCGGCCCCTCCGAGCGATTGAGGCATTCTGGGAACGGGCCATGACCCCCACGACACCACAAACACCAGAACGTGAGGCCCCTCAATGGGCATTCTGTTTCATTGCTTAATAAGGTGCGAACGATTTCTCAAATGAGCAGTAGAGGACTGTGAAGATGCCCGTGAGCAGAATGTCGGCTAGAGCAAACACACTAAGGGGGGCAGTGATTCTGTGACAGAGAGGTTCAGATATAATATCCCTCTGTCATATCGCAGTCCCGCCACCCCACTAATACCCCGACAGACACGTGAGCCACTGTGCGTTCACACACCGCATAAATGCCCTTTTAATGATGGCCGTGTGAGCTTCTCCAGCACATGAATGACACCGTTGCTCTATCAATGAGATTTAATCAATGAGTTCGGAAATCGTGACATAACATTCATATCTGTATATGACGAAACGGTGTGATAGGAAACAACACAGTTCCCTATGCGTTAAATTATGTATTAACGACCTGCGAACATCAGATTTAATAATACGCTTTATCTTCTTGTGTATGAGTTAATAAGTCGTTACGGACACTTAATGTATAATTCTTTCATACGTCGACAATGGAGTTTGAACACGGAGAAGTGTTTTCTGCTGATTCGGCGTATTATCACAAAGGCGCAACTGTTGCGATTCTTTCTACGTGACTACTGAAATCGTACATTTGTCTGTTTGACAATTATGCAAAAAATACACCCATTCATAGTTTTCCGCTGTCTGTACAACCAACATAGGCCGTGCTTTGTGTACTCAATACACAAAGCTCCCATACAACTGCCCAAAGGGCACTTTTACACGTTGACTTCCCTCGCGCGAAGGTCAACCAAACGATGAATTAAATGCCAATACGATAAGCATACACCCATCCCACGTAGACAACTGACCGTTGACTATTGTGTGTCCGCGTTGAGCCTTTTCAGTGTTGCTATGTCATCCCGTTCTCACACTGACCGTTCGTCTCAGACCATTCTGTTTGTAAACAACACAAGCTATACCAGAATTAATCATCGCCGCTGTCAAAACCTCGTACGTGACTTAACTTGGAACTCTCTGGTCGAATGTGAGAAAATAATTATATCCATATAACATAGACTTTAATGACATCGTAGGTTGTGACCTCTGGTATTAATGACCTTGACTTTAGGTCACATTTGGAGCTGAGTGCATTCGTGAGGGACACTCACTGTGGTTTCCGCAATAGCTTCGCTAAACACTACACACAGCGACATCACGAAAATCTTGACGATATATATTATTGAAGGTTATTGGTTTAAGTATCATTATATATACATTGATGAAATTAAACTGGTATGTGACGGTTGTTGCTTTCTGGGTTGTAATATGAACTTTGCAAAAGTTTACCAGGTATATGAGTACTAGTGTCTCTATACATACCTGTGCTGAATATGCCCGATATATGACAGGTGTTGTATTAACTGACGTTACATACCTGTACTGATGGTTACCCTGAGCATGACGGTCCTTGTGTTTAGATATGCCATAATATACCTGTGCTGAAGTTTAACTTGGATATGACATGTGTTACTTTAGATGTGTCATTATATATCTGTGCTAAAGTTTAACTTGGATATGACATGCGTTGCTTTAGATTGTCATTATATACTTGTGCTGAAGTTTCACTTGGATAGGACATGTGTTGCTTTAGATGTGTCATTATATACCTGTGCTGAAGTTTAACTTGAATATGACGTGTTGCTCTATATGTGTCATTATATACCTGTGCTAAAGTTTAACTTTGTTATTTTGATGTCGTAACTTTGTTGAAGGTTAACTTGCATATGACTAGTACTGGTGTTGTTTTAGATATGTCATTATATTCCTATGCTGAAGTTTAAGTGTAACCTGAATATAGCAGGTAATCCGTTAGATATGTCTTTATATTGCTATGCTGAAGTTTACCCTGAATATGACAGGTGTTGCTTTAGATATGTCATTTTATGACCATGCTGGAGTTTACCACGAATATGACGGTCGTTGTTTAGATGTGCAATTATACACTTGTGCTAAAGTTTACCCCGTGTATGGTGGGTGTTATTTTAGATGTGTCATAATATAACTATGCTGAAGTTTCCCTAGTATATGGCTGTCGTTGTTTTAGATGTGTTATTACATACCTGTACTGCTGTATAGAGCGAATGTTGCTTAAAGTGCGTGAGAAACGGTGGCCCGTTAAGGTAGATAATAACTGATTGCACCCAGGTTAGTCCCTTTACCTGAAGCGATCATTTAAATTTTTTTTACAGATAAATCATCGTGGGGTCATATATTCTTGCTTTGAGAAAATGGCAGGGTCACAGTCAGGAGCAAGGCAAAGGGGTTGCCGGGGAACACACCTGCCCGCTATATCAAACCGCTCTTAAATATGCGATACACAAAGCGAAAGGGTTGCATTCGTTGATTATAACATGTCGCTATGGGTAAGAACCAAGATGACTGAAGGTATCTCTTTCACACAAAGCGTCCCGTTAGTACCTGCGTGGTAAAAGTGTGATATCAGGGATACGAAAATACGGATGATACACAAGTTTCAATAATAAATATGGATACATTATTATTCCAGTTATGAAAAAAACTGTCACTATTTGTTTATAGTATGAAACATTTTTTTATCTCATAAAATGTGCATAAACGTCTTCATTAAATAATCACTAAACAAAATGGAGGATAAGGTGGCCCAGTGGGTCTCTTGTCACGCTAAAGGCCTGAGTTCGAACCTCACTGGTGGAAAAGTCGTTTCAAAGTTGTATAACCGAAGTAACGTTTGGCAAGAGTCGAGAAGGAACAGATTAACTTTGTCATTGGTCGGGGCAACTTTAAATCACCCACCAGGCTGATGATCGAGGTCATTGCCCCAGATACGGGGATACAAAGCACCGGTCGATGAGATCGATGGGTAGGGATTAACACGGGGCAACTTTGACGCTGTTTAAAACCGCATTTTCCCATGCGACCAGACATGGAGATTTAACGTTCACTATGGAGGAACATATCGAGGAACATATCAAGTAACACCGTGATCTCCACGCTGCTAGTGTCTCACAGTAAACCCACAGGGTGTACAATCAATAAGCATGGCCGTTATTGACCAAACAATAGGTCAAAGTTTATAAATACAATAATTTTTTATTATTTGAATCGATATTCACATCGGAAGATAAAAGTCAGACAAAACAACAGTATGTTTGTATATGTATTTATCATTCAAAGGTGGCGTATACTTGGTATATCACTGAAGATATATATCATCTCTACCGTGAAATTGCTTGATTTGCTGACCATTGTCACCTCTCGGTTACTCTGAGGTCATAATCACATGACATCATTAGCCGTTTACATGATATCACCTGCCGCTCCATCACTTGTTAACTGTATTTGTATACACTTGTTACTGTCTGCCAATTGAAATAGGAGGTTGGAATGAATGATGATCAGATGATTGGAATCAACTCAAAACTCATTGATTAAAATTCAGTCTACTTTCCGACCTGCAGCTATTTATATGGACTCATTTTGATGTACTTGGTAACAAGACGTGACAGTGAGGTAACTTAGGGCTTACAAAGTTTAAGTAGTTAATCTAGTGGTTAAGCGTTCGCCCGTCACACTGAAGATCCAGGTTCGATTTTGACAGGGGTAGAATGTGCGAAATCCATTTCTGGTGCCACTCAACGTGATATTGCTGGAATATTGAAAGGGGTATTTTAACTCATTAATGATGACAGGTCATATGGCGTAGTGCTCAATGTGTTGTGCAGAATACAAACAAAATTGCTGATATTTTTATCTTTGTAGGACCGTCAGTAACTACCTGTTGCGGATTTGACATGTTGTGGCTGCTGTTCCATGACTGTACAGTTAGTACTCTACTGCTCGCAATACAACGTCACGACTGTGTCCCTAATGAGTACAACATCACGATGTCTTCATGTGACAGAGTATCCTTGTCATCCCGCCGAGACCCTTGTTCGATTCCCCACATATGTACAACGTGTGATGCCCATTTCAGGTGTCCCCGCAGTGATAATGATTGAATATGGCTAAAAGAGGCGTAAAACTAAACTCACGCACTCACCATACACGACAAGGTACAGTGTCCCACAACGCAGGCAAGTTGCAGAATTTCTGTAGCAAACAATGTTTGTTTTGTCCCAAGAACGCTGCTAGTTTATTGTACTATTATGTTATGTTTTGTCATCACAAAATTAATCAAACTGGGGGATTATTATAAAGGAGAAAATTTCACACTGCCGAAGGTTTAATATTCTCTCACAGAAACTTCGGCAAACAATCAAGTATGATGACTGTGAAGGAATATTTAGAGTTTAACCTTAGTCTGCTACATTTTCACTCGCACCGCGGAAACTCTTCCACGAACTCACTTTATTAAAGTTTGCAAAGTCAAGTACATGTTGCGGAACAAATACATGATTGTTGCTTTATTTGTAATATAAAGGCGCCTATCCCAAGTGTGAAGTGGATTGTATGTGACGACCAAGTGACTGCCTACAGAGTACTGATTAGACGGATCCCAGTCAACCAGTCCCCAGTGCTCCCATCGTGCCATAAAACAATTAGTGGTTCAGACAAGAAAGAAAAAAATCACATCGAAACAGACCCCTTTTTGTCCCCAGAATGTAAAAAAACGCAACAGAATGATTGATTTACTTTAACAGACACTCGTGACCCCTTAAATAGCTCGTGTACGCCGAGTGTTTCATTTCGTGCGCATGTCATTAGAGTGTGTAGAGAGGTGGTGCCTGTTTAACGTGGAACCCCCTCCTCTCCAGCATGTGACTGTACTCGGCTATCTCCGACAGAATGACTACTCGGCGTGACGTTACCGGGAGAGTCAAGAATGGCGAGAAACAGAGATAAGACAAGACAATAGAACAATTGTCACCACTAACAACATCCAACCCGTAACTGGCAATTTATGATACCCTGCGACAAACGGTTTTTATTTACATTTTTTTCACCTTTCTTTCAATGTGTTGACGGCGCTACAATACCTGCATTGAGATATACGTGTAAACTTTAACGGGTCAAGTGGCAGTTTATACAGATTCAGGGCCAGCGAGGAAACAAGAAGGACCGAGACTCGGGTGACGATCGTCTTCACTCGGAGCAGGTCGAGTAGTAAGTGGTTCACTTGGTATCTTCAGAAGGATATCGCATTCGGGCTGATGCAAAGGGGGAAGAAGGTGCTGCCGTGCCCTCCGAGGTAGCAAGATCAACGAGATCCGGTGGCAGTGTCGGTTATAATGGCCGTCGCTCGCTCTTCCATACAACAATATCGCTTGCAAAAATTATCACATCGGCCGTTTCCGCCAATAAATAAAATGTCTCTTTTTTGACACTGCCTTGTAAAACATGTCCTGTTTTCCAATTGTGGTTGTGTAGAAAAGGTCGCTTAAAGGTGTTCGAAGTATCTAGGTGTGTCAGACGGCCCGGAACCTAATCTCCTCAGGTTAGGACGTCGATGTTGGAGAACCTGGGCGGTAAGGCACCCATTGTTTGAGAGGGCATAATTCATTACAAACAGGAAAGGCACTCCAGAAATTACATTCTGTGCGATATGATGACTTGACTTTTCTGTTATCATCCGGATAAGGAATGGAGGACAAGCGCGTACGAAAACTGTGAATACATTCAGACATATATTAGATAAGATCTTTACTGTTTGGTATGGCAGCAAGTTTGGTCAGGCTGGCTGTACAGATGGGATAGGTTTGGGACTGAGTATGGGACAACAGTTTGGGAATGAGCACATTCTGAGTTAGCGTTTGGTTTTGAGTACAGAATCAGACGATTTGTCGCTTCTTGGGATCGCGTACAGTAATAAGCGATACTTGACGAGGAAAGTGTTAGCGACTATGTGGGATCGGATACAGCCTTATCCACAGCTACGGATTTTATCCAAAGCTTGTGATTTTGCTCGTAGTATGTGCTTTAAGTGACACTTCACGGATGGGTTTAGTTTGGGTTCATATCTAAGACTGGGTACAATTGAAGTCAAAGCTTCAGTTCGGGCACAGGTTGAGCAGAGTTCAGACGGGTTCATTAGCAACATTAGGAATTTCAAGATAACAAATTGAGACTGTGACCATTGAAACTCTCGTAAAAATGAAGTGTGCACCCCTCTTTTCTCTAGAGTGTGTCCCCCTTTCTTAAAAACTGTACCGGATCCTGTCTCGGTATAGTTTTAGCCTGGTATAGTATTAGCAGCTACTTGAGATCGGGAACAGTGTTAGTCACAGGTTTGGATCGGACTCAGTCTGATCCATATTTTGTGACTGGTACAATTTTAGTAACAATATGGGACCGGGTACAACTTCAACTTCAGTTCTGGATGGAACACAGTCTGAGCCACCTTTCAGTCTTAATACAATACCAACGAGACGTTTCCATCTAAGGAACAACAACAAATTGGGATCGGGTAAAACCTTATCAACAGTTTGTGATCTAGTGCAGGTTTAGCCACAGTTTGCGATTTGTTCACTTGCAGCCATAGCTTCTTGGGATTTAGTACACTGGGTGTAATCCCATCTGACCGTTTGGGGTCTTAAAATACTACTCATAAGGAGTTAAGGACAGCATGTTTCTTCTATATTGCTACAATTTGTCTTGCGTACCCGTGAAGATCCGGGTTAGAATTGGTCTTCAGTAACCAATGGTTATTTTAAGAGGCGATTAACGCGATCATCTAATAACATATCCGTGAAGGTCCGGAGTAGAATAGGCTTTCAGCAACCCATGCCTGCCATAAAAGGCAATTCTGCTTGTTGCAAGAGTCAACTACGGGATCGAGTGGTCAGGCTGGCTGACTTGATTGACATATGTCATCGTATCCAAGTTGTGGATTTGTCGATGCTCATGTTGTTGACCACTGGTTTGTCTGGTCCAGACTGCATTATTCACAAACTGCATTTGCAAGGTTACTTTAGCAAACAAAGAATTTGCCTGGCATGCTAAATTGAGTAGTATATGTTCCACCCGTTGCAGTGTTTATGTCGTGTCGGGAAGAAATGAATGCGGTATCAATAGTTAGAGGACTGTTCGCCGAAATTATAATCTATGAATCCAATCAGCTTGCTTCAGACCTGCAGTGATAGATTTTTTTCAAAATATCATTCCCAAATATCAACAATTTGGGATCTGGTCCTGTTTTAGTTCCCAAATCTTAACCACCAAATTGTTGTTATTTGAGAATAATATTTTGAATAAGTCAGAATAAGGAGATTTTAGCCAGTTTGTGATTTGATTCAGTTTGGGCCACAGCATGAGATTGTGAATATTGACTTGGAGTTATTGAGTCTTTTTCACAATCATTTCTCAGCCATTTTGTGGCATCTGCTTGTGGGTTCTGCGAAATGGAAGTGACAAAACTACGAATTGAAGATATCGTGGTTAATGTTGAAATGGCGTGTATCTGTTATCTGTATGAGGCAATACACATCTACAATTTCTGTCGAGGCTGGTGGCACGTTTGGGCACATATTACATGGCAAATAGTTGCACAGAGTCGCGTCCCTTTGCCGCACCAGTATCCGTTGGTCGATTACACGTTTCTAACCTCAAATTCCCTCGAAACTGCGTTAAGGACACGCTATTTACTAGACACTCTAGAAACCTGTGATTGTGGGGTTTACTCACGTTTCACCTCGATTAATGTTCCAGGTTTGACGTCATCTTACTAATGCTCGAAGGTTTCACGAAGGGAAAACCGGCGCCACCTCGGGCTTGCCTCCCATTTTGAACTGAGACACAATGAAAAAATATAAATGGGTGAATTTACATAAATACTTTATAAAGGTGTCAGTTATTGAGAGTCGCGGTTATTGAGTTATTGAAGTAAAAACTTCACGCCACGGAATAACAAATGCTGATTATCTATCGAAACAGTGGGGGGACTTTGTTTTCTTTTACTTTTACCAGTATTCCAACAATATGAAGGCTTAGGACACCAGAAATGGGCTTTACACATTGTACCCTTGTGCGGAATCGAACCCGGGTTTTCACTGTGACGAATGTCAGAAAAGGTGTAAGTTCTAGCTCCATTATTCACTGAAAGTGACAAATTTGATTCATATCTTCATTATAATATTACAAATATACCCATGTGCAGCCAATGCGCCATCAAAACATACATCTCTTATTATGCACGTGCATGCATGTATGCATGTGTGTGAGTCTGTGTGATCATCTCGAGCAAAGACTGCACACCTGTGTTGAATAGTTAGGATCCTATCTCACCTGTGACAGTCTGCGCAAGGTAAGCGTATACAAGTGTAATCATGAACTATATACGCGAGATAGGCAGGTGGGGGCCAGGTGGCGTGGAGAAGATTCCGCCAATATTCTTCTTATCAATATATACTAACTTGGACGCTTGTTCACACGAAGCAGCGATAAGGGCACTCTTCCTAATCAAACATCAGTAGTTCACTTGGCCTCGTCTGCAGGTGCTCGGACGAGAACTGGACGGGGAGAGATTGGACGACCCTCGATATGGTTGAAGCCCCCATGGATGGAGTAGGGGTAGGGGTAATGATATTGTACATATTGTGTCTGGTAGGCAGGTGTACATACAGGCCGGGTATGAGTAACATAAAGAACAGCGATACCGTTGGGTTTAAAACGGCTTTTAAGAGCGTTTCAGTTACAGCAGTTAGTGAGTATGGTTTTACGCTGTCTTTACCAATAGTCCGTTAATATCACGACGAGGGACACCAGGAATGGGCTTCACACTTTGTAGCCTTGGCTGAAATGTAACCCGGGCCTTCAGTTTGACGAGCGAACGCTTAACCATTAGACTACCCCACCGCCCCTTAATTCTGAAATGATGTTGGTTCAGGGTGTTCAACACTTTTGTTTTGGTGATGAGAAAACTGGAAGCGTAATCAGGGTCAACCGGGTTTCGAACCCAGAATCACATAGGCTCTTTTCGTGTCCAAGTCACTCCTCACTGAAAAGCGAATTGGTGAACTCCAAGACGATAAGGCCACCCAAGTATACTTACGTTAGCTGTAGCAGTTGGGTATGAGATATGATTTTTGTTGGTTAACGGCACACGGTGTTCCAGCATTGTATCGGCGGTCAAGGATAAGGAATAGGAGCGGTGGTAAGGGCTGTGTAGTGTAAAGGATGAAGGGATAAGCTTTGTTGCGTCAAGGATGAACAACAGATGGAATGTGGCTTGTTTAGTGTCCATGATATAGGAAAAGAGTAGGGATAAAGATTTGTAGGATGAAAATTGATGTGGGGATGAGGGTTGTGTGGTGCCAAGGATGAAGACTAGATGTGGAAATGATGGTGATGTGTCAAGGATGAAGAATAGAAGTGTGGATAAGGGTTGCGTAGTGTCAAGGATGAAGAATAGGAGTAGAGATACAGATTAATAGCGTAAAGGATGAAGAATAGAAGAGTTAATGAGCTGTCTAGCGTGAAGGATGAATATTAGTGGGGATGAGGGTTGTGTACTCTCAAGGATGAAAAATAGAAGTGGGGATTGCCTTGTTTACTGTCAAGGATGAAGAATAGAAGAGGGGATAGTGTGGTATAGTGTGAAGGATGAAGAACAGACGTGGGGATTATTTTGTGTAGTGTCAAGGATGAAGAATAGAAGTGGAGATGAGGGTGATGAAGTGTGAAAGATGAACAATAGGAGTGTGGATGAGGGCCGTGTAATGTCAAGGATGAAGAATAGAAGTGTGGATTAGGGTTGTGTAGTGTTAAGGATAAAGAATAGAAGAGGAGATAAGGTATGAAGGACAAAAGGTAGTATTGTGAGAGTGCTGGGTGATGGGTATTGGGTAGGGACAAGAGTAGTGAGTGGTAAGGGCTAGGTGAACTGTGTGGTGATCATGTAGGTGCAATGATATCTGGCAGGATACAGGTACTGATATGGCAATGCTGAGAATTTCAGGATGGTGTCGTCATAAGGAGTTTGATGGTGGGAAGCTTGATGGAGAGAGAGACTGATGGCGTATATTGGATGGGGATAAGGAAGATGATAGGGGCAGGGCTAGGTGGTTGAGATAAAGATAGTATAACAGGATAGTGATCTTGCAATGTTCAGGGTTGGGTACATGATGATGGAGCAAAGGTATAGTGAATTTGCAGTGTTAGCGAATGGGAATGTGTCGGGATAAGGATAGTGCCATCCGTGGCAATAACAGAAATGTGTGTCATGTCGTGTAAGTAAGAACACTACCAAAAAACGTTAAATGGGAATCCCGCGTATCCATTCTACTATGTGCGTTAAACATTCAACAGGAAAAAAACACACAAAAGAGTGATTAATGCATTTTAAATCAATTGTTCAAAAACGTCCTTTAAATGAGGGACCATTGCTTTGATATACGCCGTTATGGCGCCTGTCTCCCCTTGTATAAACTACCGCCCTCATGTCGGTGCACGGAGTCCCATGATTCTAGGGGCTTTGACTTTCATCTTTATCGTTACTACATTACGAAACCGCTGTTTCTGGGATTGCGCGCAGCGTTAAAAGAATGTTTTTATTCATAACGGAAACGTCTCTTTTTATGTTGCCATGACCTTTGAGCGAGTGTCAGGGGCAGAGAACCAGACGAGCTACTACTTGCGGACATGTGATTGATAAATGATCACCGCGAATAATTGGCGGCGGTTTTCATCGATACGACGAGTATGAACCGTACAGTTTAAGTGTGCGAATATAAAGAACGCCTTGTCCAGTGATTACACCGTCAAACGTGACGGGTGACACTGTGAGACTGTGTAAACACCGTGCACGCTGTATTACGTTGTCGACCACGCCACAAGACCTACCTACAGGTGTTCCCTATGTTGACTGGCGTGCCTGTCTTACAACACTAGCTTATGGCCCTTATCTCGGAGAATATTCAATAAAAAACACTACATTTATCAAGAGGTAGATTTTAGTTAAATGGGTGGAAGACAAACTGTGGCTCCCGTGTTGTAGGAGCGTTATAAGATCTAATTGATTGCACTGATAAGCGGTATCTGTAGGTAGGAATGACACTGGTTTCATTCACAGAAACTGAGTCGAGGTTGGTTCTCACACACTTACACACTCGGGGTCGACTTGATATAAGACATTATCACGTTTGGCAAGTCATTGTCAACGCCGCGGTTTACTTGCATTCATAAACAACAAATCAACCTAACCAAACACTGATCTTGGGCAGGAGGTGGTGTCATCAGCACCGTATCGGGTCCAAACACGTGTGTCATTCATAGTAGAAGTCGTGACATTTACAAACGAAGCTCACTGTATGATTTGTACGTTTGTGTGAAGAAGGTAGATGAGTAGCTGTGAGAGACTCTTTGATCTATACCACTCAAAGACGATAAGGATCACCCTGCTCTGTCATACTACTCTAGTTAAGCTAGTGGGAGATTGTGTGACTAACTAACGACAGACATATAGCAGGATGTCCTTAACCAGTTTTGAGTGACATGGCATGGCACGTTATCGAAAGTAATATGAAAGCATCGAGTTTCCTTTATGTATTTTTGATCGGCAGGGGAAGACAGTTAACTATAGTAATATGAAGAGCTGAGTTTCCTTAATTTCTTTTGAATGGAATGACAAGGCAGATATAATAGGGAAGTGAAACAATTAGGTTTCCTTAAGTTCTTTTGATTGTCATGGTATGGCAGGTTAACTATAGTAATATGGACAAACACAGTTTCTTAATTTCTTTTGACAGATTGATTAAAGTACAGGGGTCGGGTTTCTTCAACTTCTTTTGAGCGGAATGAGTGGAAAGACTGACAGGCAAGAATCGAGTGTCATTAACATCTTTGAGTGGCGTTGAACGTTTTGACGCAGAATTATACAGCTTGTTTATCATGTGGTTGTGTTCTTACCTCCCCCCCCCAAAAAAAAAAAAAAAAAAATTATCGTGGTTGTAGATCAAGGATTAATTTCAAGCGAATTTGGTTCGCAGGATCTTACCTTGAAAAGGGACGATCTCTGCCACTTAGACATTTAGCAAACACAGCATCCGTTTTGAGAAAACATTCGTTATATATGATAGCTGCCTCTGTCCTCTGTGTAAATGACTAGCAAGGGTGACCGACAGATCTCAACGATATAACAACCCTTTAAGCCATGCGAGGTTTAACAAGATCGAATCTAAAACCTTCCGATTTCTCATTTTGAATGCTCAAACGGAAACCCCCATTTACCTCAGCCGTAAACATTACGAACCTTTAACCCTACGTATGTCAGCTCCTCGCTAATCCCATATCCTCGCCCAGGTGTTGTTTTAGGAAATAAGCAGTTCGTAACTGATCGGAAAAGGGCGAGATTAATCTTCAGCCAGTTTTACCTCTTTCGCAAACACACAATTTCGGAAGTCATACGTTCCTGTGCACCTAATATATGGCGGGAGATTATTACAGGAGCTATTGGTGGGTTCCACTCGGCGAAATCTCCCCTTAGTGAGATAACTATATCACTGTTAAGGGCATGACGTCTTCGTATTGGCTGTTTGTTTATGCCGTTAAAAGGCGCGCGTGTGTGTGTGTGTGTGTGTGTGTGTGTGTGTGTGGGCGCGTGCGTGCGTGCGTGCGTGCGTGTAACACATAGCTGACAGCATGCTGCCGCGATATACCCGTAATCAGCACTCACTGGGTACCGTGTAAAAGGTGTGATATTATTGACTACAGGCGTCCATGGTGCAATTGCTGACTGCATAAAACTGTTCACTCACTAACCACACGATGAAAGACGGGTTCAAACATATTTTTACGGATTATGTTCATGAAAACCCAATATCTTGTGTCACTGCCATGATATAGTAGCCAACAGTGTGATAAAGATGCGATGCCCGTACTACACAGATGACGACGTGATGTCACCGGGTAAAGCCTCCTTGATAAAACGGTGATTTTCATGTCTGTAGACATCAATAATAAAGATGAGATATCACTGACTGCCTTGTTCGGTGATAAAGTTATCGCTTCACAGCAGTCCAAAGTGATGAAGGTCACTGACTGCAATCCTAAGTGATGAAGGTTAGATATCACTGACTGCAATCCTAAGTGATGAAGGTAAGATATCACTGAGTGCAGTCGTAAGTGATGACGGTGAGATATCACTGACTGTGGGTAACCGAGGTAAAGATGAGATACCACTGACTACAGTCCTAAGTGATGAAAATGAGATATCACTGGCTGTAGTCTTGGTGATAAAGATGAGATATTAGTGATAGCGGCTATCGCTGACTTGGTTGACATATGTCATCGTAGCCCATTTGCCTAGATTGCTGTTCATGCTAGTGATCACTGGATTGCCTAGACCAGACTCGATTATTTACAGTCAGCCAGCATATAGCTGGAATATTGCTGAGTAAGCGTTAAACAAAAACAACGCCCCCCTTCTCCAAACATTGTTATGCTTTGAGCCACACATTTGAGGTATTTCGGCGATTTTTTCAACGGGATCACAGGTCGATAATGTTTGTATATGGTTGGTCAAGTCCAGAGTTCAAGTGTATACTTTGTCCTACAGGTTCGTATCAAGTCAACGCCCACGCAGATACAATCTTACGCAAATGAACTTTGTCAGTTGGAACGACGAGCATGAGTTTGTAAACGGGTAATAAATACACTATTGTCAAGTTGTTTTGTAAGCTCTCGTATATCAATCCGCTTATCTCCCGTTTCCAAAGAAGACTGAAAGGTTGCGTGCCTTGCAGTCACAAAGATAGTCTGGTTCGAATCCTACAGTCTCTCCACTTATGATCCTAGGTGTGCCAGTGCCATACCATGTTATAGCCAGCGTCTGAAACACCATTTAAAACGATACCTAACACGTGCAAGTCGCAGTCTCACTGAAATATATACTTTGAAAGAACGTAGGGGAACATTTTCAATTTACTATCGAAAACATTGGAGATATATCGGAGTTAGTCAATGTTGATATGGCAATAATGAATGTTTTGAGAGTGCATCACCACATGCACTTCCTTATGACCACAACTAACATATTAATCGCTCTTGAAAGTTGATTGGTATACGGTGTGAAATTTGTATGTGTACAATTTCAATTTACAAACTACACCCAATCACTAGAAACAAACACTAACAACTGTGCGATGCAAGGTGGTTGCCATTATATATGTAGAACTTTCCACAACAGCAACTTTAAAAGCCCATTTGGTCAATGTAAAGACGTGTAGAAGCTAGCATTCGGACTCATGATGGTCATAAGTGTTAGTGAACACTGCGTCACTGTCAAAACTGACTTAACCTTTAATGTTAACATTTTGCTCCATCAATGCAGCACATTTTGCTGTTTCATGGGCACATGCGTTTGATGACCTGTAAGTCTATTGCTGACCAGTGCCATTTCATTTCATTTTGTTAATCATGTGTGCATATGTTTCACCTTTCTATTGCATCATTCCATTCCAAATGTAATGAGACTAAATTGTTTTGCTTAACTTTTTTGTTAAGAGTATATGTTTCCATTGTTATGTTTCTGGATTTGTTATCACCGTAGATCGGGTGGTCAGGCTCTCTGACTTGGTTGTCAACAATTCCCAGTTGCGCAGATCGATGCTCATGCTGTTGATCACTGGATTGTCTGGTCCAGACTCGATTATTTACAAACAGCCGTCATATAGCTGAAATATTGCCCGGTGTGGCGTAAAACTAAAATTTTTCGCTGTAATCACCGTAACAGTGCTGTTCAACTCACTAACTCACTCAAATGCCCACTTCTTGTCACCCAATTCCAGTTACGCAACGAGAGTGTTGTCATGATCAGCGACTTTAAATCCTGCGTACATGTGTCTTCCTTGATAGAGGGTCGATGGAATAGCCGAATGGTCAAAGCCTTCGTTATTATCGTTCGACCAGGGTTCGATCCTCAAAATTGATACAATGTATGAAACATTTCAAATGTCATCCATATTGCTCGAGCGACATAAAACCCAAGTCACTCACTCATTTCATAATAGAACTTTACTATTGCTAGGCAAATCTCTTCTACAAATAGAGATGACATACGTGTATGCTGACTATAGCGGTTTATCATGTTTGCGTTTTCCTTATTGCTGAAGGCGAATATATTTAAGACTGTTATATACTTTGATCCTAAAATTGTGACTACTCCATCACCGTGATTGATGTTGATGTGCCTATTTCAGGAGGATGTAAGAATTTAAAACTTAATTATAGTTTAACACCTTTTTAACGGGAGGTTGCATGCGCCATGTGTCATAGGAAAAGAGACTTTGACGGGCAAAAAGTGTCAGTTTGGCGTTTTAAAGATGCGTTAAAAATCATATTGATTCGGTATAAATCTCCACCAGGCGCTAGGCGACATTAGTTGCCTTTATCTTGTCGCCAGATGATGAAGTAAATGTAAAACAAGTTATCCGCTCTTGAAACATTCTCCAACATGGCAGGTAATATGACGTATTACTGACGTAACATTCCTGCCCGGAGGTAGTTATAAACGGGTCATGTGTGAATGTTCAGATGAGTAGCTGAGGCGTCAATAAACAGGTCATACGTGAATGTTCAGATGAGTAGCTGAGGTGTCAATAAACAGGTCATACGTGAATGTTCTGGCGAATAGTGTATCCCATTACCAAGTTATCGTGATTATACACTTGCTCATACAGACTGTCCAGAGGCCATACGTGAATATTTTGATGGATAGCCGCGTTTATCAATAAACAGGCCATACGTATTTTGATGGATAGCCGCGTTTATCAATAAACAGGCCATACGTGAATGTTCTGGCGAATAGTGTATCCCATTACCAAATTATAATAATCATACACTTGCTCATACAGACTGTCCAGAGGCCATACGTGAATATTTTGATGGATAGCCGCGTTTATCAATAATCAGGCCATACGTATTTTGATGGATAGCCGCGTTTATCAATAAACAGGCCATACGTGAATGTTCTGGCGAATAGTGTATCGCATTACCAAATTATAATGATCATACACTTGCTCATACAGACTGTCCAGAGGCCATACGTGAATATTTTGATGGATAGCCGCGTTTATCAATAATCAGGCCATACGTATTTTGATGGATAGCCGCGTTTATCAATAAACAGGCCATACGTGAATGTTCTGGCGAATAGTGTATCCCATTACCAAATTATAATGATCATACACTTGCTCATACAGACTGTCCAGAGTTCATACGTGAATATTTTGATGGATAGCCGCGTAATAAACAGGCCATACGTGAATGTTCTGGTGGATTATTACCAAATAAAAATGAATATATTCTTGCTCATATGGACTATCCAGCTTGTCATATATTTTAGGTTCGTGTTTTGCTATTAAAACTGACAGGACAGTCATATTCTGGCAACCGAAGATCATTACCATTATATTAAAAACTGCTTTGCTATAGTCATCTCTCTAACCATTTATAGATACAATCCGGAGATGCCCATGACTTTAACTGCCAGTCATGAAGACACGAACAATGGGCGGGCATCCTTGTGCATCTCAACATCTCCCATCTTAACTCCCCTTCCCCCTTACCTCAAACCCCGAGCTTCCATATATCAGTCAAAAAGGACTTGGTTCAGAGATATTATTGCAGTTGGCCGAGGTTACACTAGATATTGACATTGTGCTCAGATGTTCGTACCTTTTCCGTTTAGATTTGCCATTTTATGATTCCTTGAGTATCTCTTTATCAAGTCAGAACTTTAAATTCAGGTTTCGGTGAGTTTCTTAGCTCTATGTTTGATGGTAACATGCGGATATCATCAAAGAAATGGGTTGTTGCGATGCATTTATCCTTGTGTATTCTACCAGTTGTGACAACTAATTATAACGGTTAACGTGAGCCAAACACATGGGGAGGACGACCGTAGTAATTCTTGTGGGTATCGCTGTCACCTGCAACCGTAGAGTGTGGATGTGGTTGTGGTTGTGGATGTGGTTGTGGTTGTGGTTGTGGTTGTGGTTGTGGTTGTGGTTGTGGTTGTAGTTTTAGGTGAACGCATGATCAAAACTAAAAAAATATGATAATGTATGTAACAGATTTCAACTTTCGGTTTTTGTGGTAACCAAACGCAAATTTGTGGGTTTTCCCAAGTGAGAAAATATTGTTTATTGCTGTCTTTGTTGACGACGTGACCTCACATAAGATCCGGGGTATTTGTCTGGTTACTGAAATCAAGAACGGAAGTATTAAAGTTTTGTTTTGCCGAAAGCAATATGGGCTGTCGAACTTAAAGAACTGTAAAATGGTTGTGTTTTCCAAACTGATCTTAAATTACAAAGGTTTTTTCGATTGGAGGACATTACCAAGTGTGACAAACCGACGACATGAAAGATGTATGATTTGATAATGATTCATAAAATCTGGTTTTCAAGGGGATTTCTTCTGATTATGGAAATGATTTTGTCGCAGATACAGGGCCACTGTTCATCTGCCCAGGCACGTCGTGAACGGCGTCACCGGCGTCTACAGCAACGCAGACTAGTTCAAAGGTGTTTGCTTCAATCACTCCAAGTCGACACACGAATGTTTGGTTCGGAGACGCTACAACACACATCATGGAATTCACAGGGATTTAAACAAAATCTTTTTGTGTCTGAGATGTTCGCTGTACATGACGTTGCTGAGCTGCATCTACGCCGAATATGACGCCATTACGACGTTGTATGAACACAGTGCCAAACTCTAAACCACCGAATGCCTTTGCGTCTTGTCGTAACCCCTCGCATCTCGCTCTCCGTTCAGAGAATTATACACACTGCCCTCGAAATCTCACGTGACGTCACATGCTGCGTGATCTCCGCGCGACTTGGCGGGCGGGAAAGGTTAGGCAACTGGCTCCATATACCCTCTTTCTGATCCAGTATCCTTGGGTCACAGCCACAAAGAATGCAAGGCATCTCTACGAGGAATAGCGTGGTTAAAGAGTTCATTTACCTGAGCTGCCGACACAAATACAAGAGAATTAATTATTTGATGTCGCAATGGTTGAAGTGTTCCTTTGCGATACAGCTGTGTCGTATCTGAATTCACAAACAACACAGATTTCACACCCTGAATTGGCGTGTGCGCACATTAGAGAGTTCGTGAGTGATTTTTTAGCTTTACGCCGCTTATAGCGATATTCCAGCACTATCATGGCGGGGGACCTCAGAAATGGGCGCCTACAGGAGAACTCCCAATCAATGATGCATGTAATTTGAGCTCAGCTTTACAATTACTGAGACTTTATGTTAATGAGCAGATCAAATGAATGGCGCCTTTATGCTGCTGCAGGGTTTCTTGGCATCTCTGTGCCAGACTATGGCAAATGCATCGTTTGCCACAATTATTGTCAAGGACACTTATGCCACTTCGGGGTTTCTTGGCAAAAGTTGCCATTCGAGTCCGTCATGTCAGGTGTGTGTGTGGGTTTTTTTTTTTGCCACAAGAATCAATAGGCGCCTTTGTGCTATTGATGTTGCTGTGCGAGTCTGTGTCAGATGCATCTTTTGCCACAAAGACTGACCGGGACCTTAGCCATCCAGTGCGGTGCAAATCCTTCTTTTCACGTTCATACTGACCAAAGGACCGGGCTTTATGCATTTACTCAACTACAATGACTTTTTGCACTCGATGCTCGTGATAATTCATTACGTCAAGTGCGTGTTTATCCCCAAGGGCAGATAGACATTAATGTCACTGGAGATGTCATTTGCTCACCCTGTTGGAATACTACTGAGTGCGGCGTAAAACCTAACTCACTCACTCTGACAGTCCTTTATGTCAAGTGCTTGTTTTGCGACAGCGTCTTTCATGCCTTCATTGGGTTTAATGGAACCCATGCCTATGAGAGTCCTTTACTTCAGACACGTGATTTTGTCACAAGAACAAACACAGGTCTTCATGTGGTGTAAGTATTTACTGGCACCCGTTGCTTGTGAGAGTCCTTAAGGTCAGGTGTTGTTTTTATGCCACCACAGTGTTTATTGGCTCCCATGTCCGCTGTGAGCCTAGTTCGCCAGGGCGTGTTTATAGATATGGGTCTACACGATCACACCGAGCAGGCCCTATGACCTGCTCCGAGACGTACGGAGTGAAATTACAACAATTAGCAGGCTGTTGGTCCTGTGCACAATCGACAAGATTAAGTCGAGCATCCATTACACAGACTAAGATATATAGCTTGTATACAAATGAGCACTTCTTGGCGGCTGAATATTTCCTCAACCGTGAAGTGACTGTTCCAGTGTGACAGTTGCACAAAGTGTAGCATGTTGGATTGTTTCGCTCTTTGTATAAATATCCTTTGTTTAAAAAAACTCGACTTACACCTGTGCGAAGTGAACTTTATTCTTCGGTGTTCTGAGACACTTTTATCCTGGCGTTGTGAATGAGATGACACAGATGCCATGATGACGGTGTTAATAATGATATCAATTATAGTAGTGTGTAGTGTGTGAGTCTGCGTGTACGTGCGTGCGTTGTGTTGATATCATAAAGCTTTATACCATCGAATGCAGCGTCACACAGACTTGTCAAAGGGCCTCAAAACATTTAATCAAGTCTTGTTGGACCAGAGTATGTCAATTGTCTCAGTTGGTTATTCATCTTAAACATGGGGCAAAGTATCATAGTGAGCGAGAACAAATCTGCATTAGCCCTGCATTAGAAAACCAGTCTAAGACATGCATGTGAGCCACTGCATAGGTACTAAACAATAATCTTGGAAACCGCAATTCTCATTTTCCGTTGCTTAAACTGTGTAGCCCATATTTTTTCACTTTTCACTGTCTCGTAAATCACATTTCTCTAACGGGACATACTTGAAATCACTTGCACGTGACCTTGCTTAGTACTGGAGAATCTTCCCTATGTGGTATTTCCACCTAATATAGTATCATCGATAGCCCGAGGCGAACACATAATGATGAATAGGTTTTGTCACGTATACTTGCGGTCTTTGCGTTGAACTACCCCTACATGTGCACCACACGTATCCCTTAGACATTCTAATGGATGGTTTTCATTTTTCGGGTATACGGGTAACAAACACACCTTGACATGCCTACCGCTCCAGTGCAGTGGAATGAAGGAAATAAGTATCAATTCTCTTCGCTGTCTAGAAGGAATCTTGCCTGTATGAAGTAAACAGGTGCTATTTGGGCGTTTCTGTAATGAAATATGTGTGCGATATTAAGTATATCCTGCTGTTGGCGTGTTTCAGCGCCTCTTGCTAATCCTCGTATGTCTAGTGCAGTGTTGTGTACAACAAGGTGCCGCAATTCGTCACTGACTTTTACCGTAGCCTGCGTAAATTTAGTTGAACAGGACCCCTCTTTGAAATCAGTGCAATGTACGTACTTCTACCGACAAAATAAAGGGTTTTATATAATTTGCACTCATGAAAACGTACGGCTGTTGATACAAGTAATAACTTTTGTGTAATACTTGTACTAAAGAACCTAAAATATTAAACGCTATTTTGCGAGACTGGATTTTTTACATTCAAAAGCGTAAATTATATAGTATGTCACCACACTATGACGAAACCACTGATTTGAAATGAATCAGTTTTGAAATTTGATATACTAGCCAAGTAATTGTCGATGTGGGAGCCACATACAGGAAGAGTGGCAAAGATTGAATGTAAAATAGGGCAACCACTTGCGAAACAGGAAAATATAATTCAACAATTATCAAAAAGGAATAAGGGTATGCTGTTATTTATATAGTCTATTATAGTAATTACGGTAAGATATTTATGCCCCCGGGGAAGGGTGGCTGTTTGCTGAAGGGACATGCAATGTGCACACACACATACTCAGCATCCTTCTGGGTTATTAGGTGCAAGTTAGTGAGATTTTCTTTCAGATAAATCTACCCACATTTACAGCATGAGAACAGATTTTATCTTTGAAGTGTTACTTTCACATACATTATGCCGGGTGGGATGTAGGTCTCGTGATTCAGTGTTACGTTAAGCGTGCAAGGTTAGCGTCGTTAATGGCGGAGAGCCGCACGTGGTGAAGATGTTTTAGGGAATTGTTTTCTATCCGACTAGAGTTACTTCATAAACAACATGGATGCCGTTCAAAGTATTCACGCGACCAGCAGTATTATTCGGCATCTCCCCGTCTCTTTCCTTGCAACTTTAGAGCGTACTCCGACGACTTACAAACACCTTTTTTTCTCAAAGATTTACACCAGATGTTTTCTGGAAAATTCATGTTATGTTACCGTCCATGTTTACAACTGTAAGTGCAGATGAAATACGGCGAATCACAACCCTGTGTACACGCCTCTCTACCTTTGATTGTACGTCTTTTTATGACAGTTATAGATAGGAATATGTATTTCACGTGTATCCGATAAATGTTCTGTGCATTGATGTAAATAGTGATTTGATGTCTGCATTGACTCCTTAGAGTCGACAAGACTTCGGTGGCGACCGCAGTGCTTTTACGCTTTTCCTTTGCCGTCTGTCTGCACACCATGGAAGTTAGTTTCGGTGTCCAGAGTGGTTCTTTAGTTAGAGTTCGTGAATGGGGTTTTGGCATCATTCCACCAACTCACAGTGGGGAGGAGTAGAACTTGTTTTCACACACTACCCACTGGAAGGAAAATCAGGCGTTCAGCGTGACGACCGAACGCTTTCACCATTCCGTTACCCCACAAGTTAAGAGGGAGCAGCCTGTAAAGTACAGTTGCGTCTTTTAGTCGTGTCAGGATCCGCTGACCAAAATTCCTTACCCATCCTGATTATACTATTTGATATATACCACATGCGAACCCATACTCGAAAATTCACCGAAGTGGTTTACAGATGGGTTGGGCTGGCCTCCCTTGTTCATTTCACACATCCTGATATAACATACCTCTCCTACATACACTCTGCTTTCAAAGCACCAGAGCCATCCCGTGTCTAGGAAAAATATAGGTTCGACCATGTAAATGCTGGATTGTGATTGGTTAATTAAAGTCATTCAGGGTGAGTGAGTATGGTTTCAAGCCGCTTATAGCAACATTCCTGTCATGTCACGACGGGAGACACCTAACATTGGCTTTACACAGTGTACCCATGTGGGAATCAAACCCGGGTCTTCGACGAGACGAGCGAATGATTGAACCACTAGGCTACCCCACCGCTCAAAAAGTCATTCATAGTTCTGTAATCACGTTATATGCCTCTGATTCACCAACACAGTATGTATTTTTCTATTAATTCTTGATAGCGTAGTTCTGGTACGTGCCACTCTTCCGATTCTAAATCAGTCTCCTAAATAGTCCTGCGCTGGTCGAACTAAATGAATATATTAATGATTGATGGGTTTTGCCCACGTGGTCTTGTCAGAGTTCATGTGTACTGAGATTAACAATTCCTTCACGACGCCCGAAACGTAACATTCTACTCGTCAGAGCTTAATACGTAGAGACCAAGCTTTTACTTCGAGAGAACCTCGACATATCAAAGATCGAGACGGCGGTGTCTGTATCTTGATAATAGTTTTATCATATAGCATTAATATTACGTTACTCTTTTCTCGACTTTGGGACGGTGAAGTAACCCAGTGGTTAAACTGTTCGCTCGTCACGCCGAAGACCCCGGTTCAGTTCCGTGCATGGGCACAGTGCGTGAGGACCATTTCTGGTGTTCCCCGCGGTGATATTGCTGGAATATTGCTAAAAACGGTCGAACTCACTCATTCACTTTAGTTCACGAGATGTTCGCTATTCTCGACAGTTGTCTGATATCTAAATACAGTATATAAGTGGATGGAATTTGGAGTGGAATAAATATGGGAATGGAACGTTTACTGCAGTTTGATTGGTTAAAGGTCATAGGACTCAAAGTCCGGAAATAAATACCAGTGTGTCTGAATACTATGCAGTATCCTTTTATGCTCTCAATCACAAAAAAGAAAAAATAATAATAATAAAATAAAAATAAAAATTAAAAAACATTAAAAACCGTAGCTTTCGGCGTGGCGACATGAGTATCCTATTCCTTGTACGTCGACGTACGCATTTTGTTTATTTTAACATCTTCGCTTCAGATATTTTTTAGATTTAATTCAGGAAAAGTGGGATCAGTTGTCATGACGTCATAACATTCCGCAGTGAAAATATGTCTGTCATTATGGAGACGTTCCAAGACTTTTTTTGATTTTACAATGTAAGCTTCCGGGCAAAGATAGACACCCACACTGGATTGTGGCTTACAATGAGCAAACAAAACATGGAAATTCGAATGTGTGCTTAGAACCTATGTTTGCAGTGTCACCGCGACAGGTTCAGCCAGTTTTGGTACATTTGTGGTGTTTTGGTCAGATCCAGTTTTGATATTTTCTTTTACCCCTGAGGTTATATAACCATATACATGATCGATTTCTTACATATAGATAATACTAACAGATGTTGTTGCCTGATCCTTTTTGCCAGCAGGTCGTGAAGGACGGTGGGGTAGCCTAGTGGTTAACGCGTTTGCTTGTCAGGCCGAAAACCCGGGTTCGATTCCCTACATGGGCACAATGTGTGAAGCCCATTTTGTGGTGTCCCCCGCCGTGATATTGCCAGAATATTGCTAAAAGCGGTGTAAACTTAAATTCACTTACAGGGCCTGAAATATCTGTCACATTTCTCACCACGGTAAAAATACATTCACTCACTGTATAACTGCTGAAAAGGCAATCCTAATTCATTTGATGATAAACATTCTAATATGACCTATCACAAATTCCATATATAGACATAACGGCTGATTCATGATAAGGCCACCAAAAAGCATGCATAGTTTGTACATGCATTATGCAGACTAAATTCATTTCCTATGAATCAAAGCAAAATATTAACAAGCAATGCGAGGTATGTTGGTCCACCTACAAATAAAGCACTAAGAATAGATATAATGATATATGTCTGTCACAATATATTACCGGGTGAAATCCCATGCGCGATATCGCCGATGCCATTATTTATGGCGTCTTATTGTCCTAATGTCCGTCATTAAATCCACTGTGACTCGTGTGAGGGAGAGACACAAGGCTGCTTGGCACGCACACAAGGAAATGGTGTAGTTTAACTTGCGTCTCTGTCAGACCGTTTTCCTACCTTTAGATTGGAGACTAAGTGATGCCCACAATGATTGGCATATGCCACTTCGCTTATGCCATTGATGTCAACTAGGAATGTACACGAAGGTATGGGATCACACGAACTTGTCAACTTACATACCTGGACACGTCATAGAAAAATCCCATCTACATATCCTTACAGTAGTCTTGACATTAATCTGACGCACTGTGCTTAAGAAGTCGATTATGATTAATAATTAGTTGCAATCATTTGTATAATCTTACTGAATAAGCACAATTTATTCAATCAAAATAACAATTGCGTGTTTTTTTATTGTAAAGGTGACTCAACAGAACTGAACTTCGAGTAAACAGCTAGCACCTGAAACGAACATGGAACTCTAGACTTGCCATATTTTCTAGACTTGCGTTGACTTTCTTGCATATATTTGCTTCACTATTAAATTGTATTACTATATGTAATAAATTCGTTACCTATAATTTTTTATAGGTAATGAAGATGTCATGAAAACGCATCTCTTATTACAACCTTAACACAGCCCCGTATAATACGGACACTCACCATTCCGAACAGGCGCAATTGGAGACGCACGATGGACGCAGAGTTCTTCCCTCCCATGAAAGGATTCTTCTACAACCATGACTCTTTTGTAAATCCAGAAACTGATTAATCCGGGCGGGGTTTTTTTTGCAGTGCAGGGCGACTTGGTGATTAACGTCGAGTTCAATGTAACCTATTTAGTGATATGCACGTGTGTGTATGTGTGTATATGTGCGTATTTGCGTATGTGCGTGCATCTTGTGCATGAGCGTGTGTTCGTGTGTGTCCTGTTGTACTTTTCCGGACTAATGTCAGTAAGAGAGTGTTGTTGTTGCTGGGGCGTAAACAGTATTTTAACTTAGATGCCCGACACAGTTATCGACTCCGCTCTGGCACGAGGTTGTAGCTGAGTCGAAACATATTGACCAATTTCCACACTGTATGTGGTGTAGGTGTTGCCAGTGTGCTTATCAGACTGTCTAATAAAGAAACCGATGCATAGGTAATCAGCTGTCATGTTGACAATATAGGGAGGAGACAGACATGCGAACCCTACGATGACACTGAGAACCGTATAACGTGATCAGTCTAACGCCATTGTATGGACAAATGTCATGTTCGGAACTCGTGTCGAAGGCGGGAAGTTGAGCGTGGAGCAACACTCGAGAGTGACAGGTGCCCAGGCCACAAGTAATGTGTCATCGCTACATCGTTTCGTGTATTTCGTGAAAGAAAATTAAAATTAGGGTTAAGATGTTTCTGACAAGCTTTTAATGAATGTATTTTGTGACAAGGGTCTAACTCTGTCACGTCTACTTTTCAGTACATTTGATCATTGATAAGATATGTACCGCAGCCTGTAAATCACATCTCTCGTGCTATTGCTACTTTCTTTATGTCTTGACTGTGCACTCTCATTTTTCAGAGTAGTTGGGATGGATTTTAGTATTGTTAGAGCTTGACAAGACGCTCCGGTGGTTGGAATAGAATAACACGAGGCACTGAGAGAGCATCGATAGCTTGACATGGTGCTCTGTGAGAGGTTCGATTGCTGGAAGACCTTGGCCTGACACTCTGTTTGAGCCCCGATTGAGGGAAGAGTTAAACATAACGCTCTGTGGCAGTTTCGATCGCTGGAAGAGCTTGTCATGACGCTGCTTGAGAGCACTGAGTGCTGCAATAAGTTCATTTGAAGCTTCGTGAGACGCTTGATCGCTGGAAGGGCCTGACAAGACTGGCTGTGAAAGGCCCGATTGCTGTAAGGACTTGTCATAACGCTCTGTGAAAGGCCCGATTGCTGGAAGGGCATGTCATGACGCTCTGTGAGAGGCCCGATTGCTGGAAGGGCTTGTCATAACGCTCTCTGAATGGCCCGATTGCTGGAAGGGCTTGTCATGACGCTCAGTGAGATGCCCGTTTTCTGGAAGAGCTAAACATGAATCTCTGTGAGAGCCCCGACGTCTGGAAGGGCTTGTCAGGACTCCCTGTGGGAGTAATGACTGCTGGAAGAGTCGGACATGGCGCTCTGTAAGAACTCTAATTACAAAAGAGCTTTACATGACGCTCTGAAATTTGTGAGAGCCGGAGACGGTTAACACCGAACTCTAGTGATAGCAAGAGTTTTGCACAACGCTAAAATATTTGGGAGAGCCTGACAACACCGGCTTAGGGGTCTTTGGGGCTCAGTGTGTAGAGACTAATATCCAGATATGACCACCAACCTCTAACAGTTGATGCCCTCCGAGGATAAACCCAGGTAATCTTTAAGACTTTTGTCACCCCCCCCACTACGGATTAACCCAACCTCCAAATACAGTGAACAACATTTACCACGAACTCAATGGGATCGCTACGTGTATCCCTTATAACCAAATTTTGTTATATCAGTTCTCGCTATAAGCCAAACAATTGGTTTTATCCCCCAGTTCTTTATAAGCATGTTTGTTATAAGAAACCCATCTACCTCTGACAATAGACACGGCTGTGAAATAGTCTAGTGCGTAGTCGTTCGCTCGTCCCACCGAAAACCTGGTTCGATTCCACACATAACACACAATATATGAAGTCCATTTCCTCGCCGTGATATTTGCTGGGAATAAAATTAATAACTCCCTCTGACAATAGATATCTTCTCAATAGAGAGATACGTCAGAACACGTGATAACTCCAACGCCTACCTACCCTAGACTATCGATGTCTTCTTAGTATAGATGCACCTAACCTTGAGATATAACTACCTACACATGTGTACGACTCCAACGGTCTCTCCGTCACCGATGTCCCTTTGTCCTTCGTCTCTCTGAGTAGCCTTCGGGGTCACCAACACCCCGCCCATCCTCGTCCGGCTGTACACGGGACGGCGCGGAAGTTGGCCACCCCATGAGTGATGCCCTCGCTAAGTCCTCTCCCCATGACAAAGTAAGCCGTCCGCTCCGTGTAAAATAGACATCTATTTCCCAGCGGCCAGGAGGGCGGTTCACACCACGGTGTGAGATTCCACGGAACTGCGATATTTGAAGCATGGTCGCTCATCGTTTGATCCCAATGGTTAAAAAACGTCGGCATTATTTGTGCAAATTCGTTCTGAATGAATATTATGGTTAACAAAGCCATGCTAGAGTACACTCGGCGTCACAAGCAGAGATGGTCACTGTTAACAGGCGGCTCGCGAACTTGGAACTGTTCTATGTATTCATCATAAGGGAGATCACCGATTCCCCTGTCGTTAGAGTTGAATTCCCGTTGTTAAATGTGTCAGTTTATGATTTAAACATGTTGGTAGTTACGTTGGTAGTCCACAGATATTTTCCCCGGGTGGTGGTTTTGTAAAGGAGTCATTTTGAAAACCAAATGTTTATAGACTTCGTGAAGGTTCCGCGTGAATGCCCTTTGTGGAAACTATAGTATGAAACGCAAAACAAAAACAACAACAACAACAACAACAACCAACTATTCTCCATACCTAGTATATACGGAACGTAGACGCCCCACTGAAATAGGCCGGATAAACGCTTTAAATAAACGACAACATGGCCATGTTCAACTTGTATCACTAATAAACAATCCGGTGTTGGGCGTCACGCCGAAGACCCGGGTTCGATTCCCCACATGGGCTCAATGTGTGAGGCCGATTTTCGGTGTTCCCGCCTTGATATTGTTTGAATATTGCTTAAAGCGGTGTAGAACCCAATTCACTCACTCACTCACTTACTCACTCACTCACTCACTGGGAGATCTGGTCTTTATGGACAAAAAGTTTTGGTATTTTTTGTAAAAAGAAAATCAGCATACCTGAAAGGTCTTTTTCCGACATTCCAAGTATCCGTTATTGAATTTCCACGTTGTCTTCATCAAGGTTGAAAGAGATGCTTGAAATAGGCTGATTCATGTGGCGAATCGAACAACGTGGGTAAAAGCTTAAATTACTGGGCTACACCACTGATTACTCCACAATGATGTTAATTTAGACTACATAGTCCACATTATGGCTACCTTGTATGTATTAATATCACTTCCCTGTTTTCGGAGACTTTTGGTGTAACTAAACTTACCACTGATTACCCGTCAGTGTGCTAGAAAATGGCAAGGCAATGGCAAGGCAATGTTAAACTTACAAAATGTGATCTACGATCACCTTAACGTTGAAAGCATTTATGGACTGGTTTCATGAACAACCATCTTCACTTATGAATACCCGAATTATACACCCATACTGGTTTCATTTACGACTAACGGGATCGGGTGGTAAGGCTCTGTGACTTGGATGATACGTGTCATCGGTTCCCAATTGCGCAGATCGATGCTCATGTTGTTGGTCACTGGATTGTCTGGTCCAGACTGGATTATTTACAGACCGCCGCCATATAGCTGGAATAATGCTGAGTGCGGCGTAAAACTAAACTCACCCACTCTAAACAAAGGACAAAAAACATGCTCAGGGACTCAACCTACTCTGATTCTGCGCTAACCATGGCGGAATAGAGTGAGTTGGGCTTTACGCCACACTAGAAGTGGTATACACACATTGTACCCGTGTGGGGAATCGAACCCGGGTCTATGTGGTGACGAGCGAACACTTTAACCACTTGGCTACTTAGAATGGAGTTAACCCACTAATTACAAAAGCTATGGAAATGTTACGATGTTGTTTCGGGACGCTCATCGATATGATGCATGTAACATTGCTCAGGTTACCAATATAAACACACTGCCAGTATCACCACAGAATCAATATCTCTTGTTTCTTTCAGTTTCAAGCCTGGCCATTCAGACTTAATCTTCACTAACTCATGCTTATCGTAAGAGGCCACTAACGGGATCGGGTGGTCAGGTTCGCTGAGTAGGCTAACGCATGTCATCGTATCTCAGTTTCGTAGATCGATGTTCATGATGTTGATCACTGGACCAGACAACTATTTACAAACAACCGCATATACCTGAAATATTGCTGAGTTCGGCGTTAAACAAACAAGCAAAACAAACAAACAAACAAACAAAACCCATATTTCTGACATCATCAAGGATGCGTGAATACTCATGTTCCTCGGGAGTTTAGTAACGTCCGGATAATGGGGATTCCGGATTAACAGTGCCTGTACAAACGAGGTTTCAAGAACTGGGTTCAACACATTATCATGAAATCTTCACATACGGATTCGTAACGTTTTGTATAAAACTGCATGGCTGGTTTGCGAGACTTTACGAAACATACTCCATGAACTGTGATGCGGCGAGGAATTATGCGCCTTGGCGTGAGGGGCTTAATACCGCGATGTTTATGGCGTTTGACTCTACGTTCTTCCCACAATGGGAGTTTTGAAGACAAGTTTTATATGGCATATTTAACCTTGATGTGAAATTATACCCTACAGTTATTTAAATTTGATCAAAACCTAGACTAATAAATTTTACAAGGGAGTGAGATTTACTGAACCCGAATACACGCCCATGTGATATGATTTGAATTTCTGGAAGCAAATGGATACTGGGTTATTAAGACTGTGGAGTCAAGTAGAATGCATTGACGAAGATGAAGAAGAAGAAAATGTGTAATCTTGAATAAAGTTCACGAGTTCGTTTATACACACGTGGTTGCAGATTGTACAACAGAAGCATGAACAGTCAAATATTTGCATTCGTAATGCCATGGGTAGATTGCTGTTCAGATGAATGGACAAAACGTTAGGAAAAGGTTCTTCAGTGGCATTAGATTTTGACACATTTATGAAAGTGAGTGAGTATTGTTTTACGCTGTCTTTAGCAATGTTCCAGCAATATCACGAGGGTGGACACCAGAAATGGGCTTCACACATTGTACCACCACGTGGGGATTCGAACCCGGATTTTCGGTGCTTTAACCACTGGACTACCCCATCATCACTCATGTTTATGAAAGTGTTTATATACATAGATATGAGAACACATGTCATTCCCTGCTATTTTTGTAAAATGGGCAACCAATAGGTTTTAACTCAATTTCTTTTCGCCATATATGGCTGTATTGTGCTGTACGTTTCCAGTTACGCATTTGAGCTCTGAACTTCAGTATTCATAAAGGTGTTAGTTATTAAGAGTTGCGCAAAATAAAAACATTTCTCCACAGAACAACAAATGTCGACTATCTGTCGGAACAGCGAGAGTGAGTGTGGTTTTACGCCGCATGTAACATCACGGCAGGAAACACTAGAGATGGGCTTCACAAATTGTACCCATGTGGGTAATCTGGGACCCGTTTCACAAAACTCTCGTAAGCCTAAGATCTCGTAGCTTTTCTCGTAGCATTTGTACCTGGCATACAGTAACACAGGAGGTGCAAATGCTACGAGAAAAGTTACGAGATTTTAGGCTTATGAGAGTTTTGTGAAACGGGGCCCGGGTCTCCGGTGTGACGAGTGAACGCCGTAAAACAATGTTACCCTACCGCCCATCTGCGAGACAATTCCATGTGGTGTAAAAGACAAACGATACGAATGAATAACTAAACATCACTGATGGCACCGGTTGTAGTCCAGCTACTCAGTCAAATTGCTTAACTCCTTACAGTGTCTTCCCTCATCATATGATTTATAAAGTTAGAATTTCTATTCCTGCTCTGCTGAAACTCCAAATAGAACAAGTCCGGTGGCACAGAATATAACCTCTAGCATAGGACATTCAGTATAGTCCATTCATAATGACGACAGGTCGTTGACGTTTGATAACGGTAAACTGGAAGCTGAAGGATACACGTCATGCACTTGAATAGAAATAGTCCCTTAATAAAGAGGCAGTTTATACATGCGTGTATATGAATGCACGTCTAATGTGTTATTCTATACCTTTGTTAACCTATAGGGACATGCATGCTGTTAGTGCGTGTGTGCAGGAGCATGCGTGGCAATCAATACCTTATACATCTACGGAAGTACACAGGCAATCAGCTGGTACATTTTATGTTGTATGTCAGTTGGGTCATGTACGTGTGGGCATGTATGAATTTCGTGAATGTTCTTGAACGGAATGCAATATGAAAAATACACATTGTCGTGCGCGTGCGTTATGTATAAACGCATTGTGCGTGCACAGGAAATTATATTTCCTGGCAAGTGGATACTTGTGTGAATTATACCCACTAAATGGCGGTAACCAGATATTGAGTAACTTATACACGCTCAGCGAATTAGAATGCATGGCACCAGCTGATTCCTATAAACAATTTAAACTTTCAGGAACACTGAGTGTTGAGTGGACAAGACACGCATGCATTTGGCATACGGTAACAACTAACTTGGGAAAAGTCTTGACTCGTGGATTTAGAAGCCTTGTTTTAGATATACCTGTCACTTTCCGGTACATGCCTCAACGAACTTTATACCAGGAAGAAGATGGTTTGGGCCTATTAGGGCGTTAAACAATAGTTCAACGTCACATATAATACAGAATGATATTTCTGTAACTTACCTTTTCTGTACCAACCTAGCTTGACAAATGACACCTGGTACATTCTCTGACAAAACACATTGGGGTATCTTCCAAATATACGTTGATAATGGCCAATGGTTATCCATCTTTCGGAATGGTCATGCGCCGTGAGACTGTTGGGAAATAGGGGATGTGTCATGGCGTCCGCGCGTATCATGTTAGATATCAAAACTACCACAGTTTGGAATTACTTCTGTTTAGCGACATTAGCAGGCGTCACCTGCCGTGACGACACCGCTCCATCACGCCACTTCGGGGACGACCTGCGATGACATGGCTGACGCATTGTACGGATTCCCAGCATGGCGGTCCCGTGTCTCACTTTATAATAAGTATGCATACCAGAGAGACGAACACTCAACGATGTGGTACGTACAAGAATACTGTAGAGCATGAGTTAGACATGTCCGCCATATGGCTGGAATATTGCTGGGGGCGGCGGTAAACGACGAACGAACATGCAAACGAACAAATAAACAAGCAGTTAGATATGACAACTGCTGTTCGTAAAGATTAACGTGCGGATCTCAAAAATGTTTCCTTGACATTGTCAAAGTTTATAGTTAAGGAAACATTATAAAAAACTCTTAAACCAGTACACTGGAAATAAGATTGACAAATTTTTAAGGATAAGGACTTTCTGAAAATGTACAAACTTACTTTATTTATATATCAGAAGCAGTTAAAGGACATCCGGTTATTTTCTATTAGTGTACATGACAGATTGACAACAGGAATAAGAAGAATAGGTTCTTCAAACGTTACTTCTTTAGAGTAATATATGTAATATATCGTAGTTTTCACATGTCTAACTGTCTTCCATAGGTTTCACACCGAAACTTAAAATTGACAAAATGTTTAAAATATAGAAATGTTCCCATTCTAGTTTCGGGGAAAATGAGAGTAATGCTAACCAATGTTTTTCAGTATATTGCCCCATATTGCTATCAACATGGTACACGACACAAGCTCGGGATATGATCCGGCGTTTGTCGGAAAACAACAACCTAATAACGCTCTCGAAAACATTTGCGTTAAGGTCGAAAAGTGGAGGTGTGGAAATGAAAAATGATAGCAGTGGGTAAACCCTTTCACAGTGCCAGAAAATAACTCAGTCACGTGTTTTGGGTAGGGATGGTACAACGAAGATTCATTATTTATTATTCATGTGTTTATTATTTAATTAATTTGATAAATATACTCTTGAAAAAAGTAGGGGAACCTGAACTTTGATATGTGATAGAAAGAAAACCCATTGAGGAACGTTACAATGACATCTTGTGAATGTTGTATCATTTCACGTTATCACCACACGCAAACATAATGCACGGAAAGCATGTGCACAACGTGGGAGCCTCCTACACGTGCATGGGGTGTCATTATGAATCTTGACATTTTTCAGGCAGGTCGATAAATCACTGTAGACCATTTTTTCCGATAATTTTCCTGCATCTGTGCATGGGCGGGAATTTTAGGGACAAATCACACACTACTGACTAAAAAGTGTAAACCTGAAATATTCATGTCATACTCCAGTCACTTAACATGGGGGATAACTGAACGAACAGCTTTGTTTTGAATAAAATCCACGTGGTGATGGATTCTATAAACATCCATTATTACTGTATCAGCATTGATTCAATCCCATATATCTACCAATTGCGACAATTTTACATTGAAAGTACAGTTCCCCTACTTTTTTTGAAGAGTATACTTACGCGAAACGCGGTTTAACAAATATACCGAGGTACTGTCCACTAGCACAGCTGCTTTACAGTTATGTAAGTTAGCAACAGATGTATCTACTTGTCCAATTTGGACAAATGCGAATCAAACTGATACAGCTAATTTCATTACATATATTTCATTACTACCATGTCCTATATTTTAAGACCATTAACAAGAATTAACCCATAAAGTATGCTGTTTTTTTAATAATTATAGTCATCATGCGGATCGTCCTACATCGTATCCTAGAGAAAAAAGCGTTCACCTGACACCTCAAAGGCTGGGTTTGACTCCCAAACAGGCTAGTAGCTGTTTAATATCAAACACCAGTTGTTTTTGTTAATTCGCCGCTTTAACAATATATCATGGATTGACAATCATGAACTGATTCCCCATTTGGACACAAGCTGTGAAACCCATTTCTGGTACCCCCGCCGTTGTAACGTCTTTAACCATACTCACTCACTCATTCACACACTCACACATCGATACCCCCTATCACTTGGTAGTACAGATTCGATGAATTTAGATTTCAGATACGGCGCAGGAATGTACAACCGACATATAAAAAAACAGAAACCAACAACAGCAACTTCTAGAACTCCAATCAAAACACCAGGTTAATAGTAGGTCATCCTACTTCGGTGCTGGTTTGCCTGGTCCAGCTTCGATCCCGTACTGGCCTCGATGAAGCGTCTGTAGTAGTGGCGTACTACGCAAGTCCCATGGATTCTCACCGTCCGGTGTTAAAATGGCCGTGTTTTCATAGGACACTAGTACAAGGTATCAGGCAACTGTGAACTGAGCTCGTGGCCAGCTTCAAAGTCGACATTAGTCAGCTTAATTATTTTCTTGTTTTCTTGCAGTTTGTTGAGTGTACCTGGTTGCTAGTCGCTCCTCTTGGTGGCACCAGCTTTGCCCATCACGTGACGTCAGAACCCTCCCGAGTCTGGCATCGACCGGTCAACCCTACTCCAGCTTGCACAAAACCATGTGACTGCCAGTGACGACAAGGTGCAGTGGGCTCTCCTTTATCATTAACCTGCTCTGGCACATACTGAGAGTCAGAGCACGATGGTCCTGTGTCGACTAACATGTAGGGGACAGCCGCGGACTGGAATAACAATCACCCAATCCTCGAGAAGACTATATCACCTGTTGGTTAACAGGTGGCGCTGCGATAGGGAAGGGAACGCTTTGAAACAGTTATACCTCGTCAATGCGGACCCTTTTTTTACCACGCGCTCAAATAATACTAAATAAATATCGTGTTAACGTGACCACAGTGGTCATTCTTACACATCCGTTGGTGTTCCGCTTCACAGAACAACATTACGAGAAGATAAGGAAATAAAAAACATATTATAGGAAAAACACAAACTCGCACGCACACGCAGGCGCGCGCTGACTTCTCGTCTTTAATCGTATCGCAATATATTGTGAATGCAGATCGATGCTCATGATATGAATTACTTTAAGCTCTGTGATCAAACTATCATTCTGTTCTGTGCCAGGAATTCAGAGGCCATTCTGGAAGAACATTTACACAAGTGACGATATGTTGAAGGAATTATGCATGATCCCTGAAAGATGCTGAAAGATGCTGAAATGATGCTGAAAGATGCTGAAAGATCTCCAGAATATGTTGATTCTAGTTTCTCTTTCAACTCAAGTGAAAGTTCTACTTGCAGAAGTAACATATTCAGTATATTTGTCGATGAGAGATGGAACTTAAAAGTAACAGATCTCCGTCATACAATTTGATATGATATTACATGATATCATCATGGGAGTCATTAGTCCAGCCTAACTATAGTTCACTCGTTTCATCCTAGTTCGGCAATAACGGTAACTAGGTCCGACCAGTTGACTCCCTTGCTTCAGGAAGATGATATTCATCGATGAAGCAGGACATGTCCAAAATGATGGTATGAGTCAGTGAGTGTGTTTTCTTTTGGTAGTATTCCATCGATAATATCGACGGACAGCTCCAGAAAAAGGTTCCAAATATTTGTAAGTCAACCATCTTCAACATATCTCCACAACAAACGACATTTGGAAGCAATAAACATGTGCTCTATAATTTAGTGAGGTGGCCTATCCTCAGACGAAATGTGTGGGTTCAAATCCATGCTTCCCAACAAGGATATGAAAAATTGGCTGCGGTTAAATGAAGTTAAATATGGGCATATATATTTGTGAGGTGTCCGGTGTATCGGGGTTTCAGTGTTTATAGTTCCTTCTCTGTCACTATCATGCTGCTGTCACCATCCTTACGTCGGAATTTTATCCCTGTTTCAAACTCGTAATGGAACATTAACTGTTGATTATGTAGTTGGAGATTGAGTTGGAGGCTGTCCAATTATAAAAGTATGCATGTCTCTGGTGACACAGAGGAGTCAACTGTTGGCGCTATAGTGACACCCAGCACTGAAGGCCTGGCTCATTCATTGCTCCATATTGTACGTGTGTATTGTGCTTGTGCCTGCAGACAAGGATGGTCTCCTTCATGGAATGTTGAACACTTTGAGCGTTTCCGAGACGTCGCAAGCGCGCACGCGGTACGGGACAAAGCTTGATGTTAGCCGAAAATAGTTCAGTTTTTAAATCTATTTTATTCCGCCTATCATAACTAAGGGAAATTGATTTATTAAGGCGGGGAGAATTTGTAGATCAGTATCATGAATTTGAATACATTGTGGGATTTGATCATCCGGCGATTTGATTAGCCGCGCTCTCCTCTGATGGTAGCGCCTCTTCGACGTGGACACGTTTGCTGTGTTTCTGGGTTGGAGGGGCGGTGGGGTAGCCTAGTGGTTAAAGTGTTCGCTCTTCATGACAAAGACCCGGGTTCGATTTTCCACAGTCCAGCGTGTGACGCCGATGTCCTAAACCTCATTTGGTCACTTTAGGTTCGGCCCTCCGATTCCCTCTGGTCCTTTGTCCTTAACTAGGAGTCGACCTAATGAACCAGGAGAACGTGAAGTTAGAAACGGATTCGGTATTGGGGATTCGAAAGTCTGTTCACATTCCGGATTTTTCTTTTCTAGATTCAGCATTGCATTATGTATGTATGTATGTATGTATGTATGTATGTATGCATGCATGCATGCCTGCCTGCCTGCCTGCCTGCCTGCCTGCCTGCCTGCCTGCCTGCCTGCCTGCCTGCCTGCATGTATGTATGCATGCATGCATGCATGAATGCCTGCCTGCCTGCATGCATGCATGAATGCCTGCCTGCCTGCAAGCAATGAATGCATGTATGTATGTGTATGTATGTATGTATGTATGTATGTATGTATGTATGTATGTATGTATGTATGTATGTATGTATGTATGTATGTATGTATACATGCATGCATGCATGCATGCATGTATGTATGTATAATCTGATTCGAAGTTAATCTGATTCGAAATTCTGACTGTCACTGTCAATATACAGTATTTCACCCCTTTTAATGTACCAGATGATCATTGTGATCCTGGTCATAGTTAAGAATATGAGCAAAATATTCAGATCCGGGAATCAAATGCCGAAACCCGAATGTGAAGAAAACTCAAACTTGAGGTTCAAATATGGAAGACTGCAGTTTGGTTGTATGCGTTTTTTTATGTACCCAGGTTCACAAGGATCACCTGGTACATGAAGAGGGGTGAAATAATGTATATTGACAGTGTTCGTCAGAATTTCGATTCATTGATTTCGAATCAGATTACACATCTGAAAAAATATTCAGATTCGGGATTCGAATCCCCAGTCCCGACTCCCGAATCCATTTCTAACTTCATGTTGCTATGAACCAGGATGTCAGTCTTGGTCATTTGCCTGATCGTGCCTCCTCAGTCCCAGCCTGCGTGGATCATTGCTCACAGCATTTAGTCCTTATCCGGGTCATCAACAGATTGTAGATGGAGAATGCACAAATTCATGCAGGCACACTCTCAATGCTCAAACATACAAATGCACAAACATAACACATGAGAAAGCTAGGGTAATAATCTGCGCCACTTTGCGCTCTCTTTATAATCTGACAGACTTATGTTAACATGACACCCAGTGTCAAGACTAACACTGCTCAGCAATGTGAAACTAGCCTCACTCACTCATATATAGTTATGCTGATAGATGAAAGGCCAAATTAAGGATATGCAGATTTGTTAACGTTGACAGTAGACATGGGCCGTGTATCGTTAGCAATGATGACATAAGTGAAGCTAATTAAAAAAGGTTAGGAAGCTCCAACATAGCAAATACCTTCCTAGACGTAGCCTACGTTGATTACCTTTGTTGTACAAGGACCTTGTACGAAACTCTGTGGTAGCAGAGATCTTCTTTGATGTAGTATACGTAGATCCCCATTGTATACAAGTACCTTGTAAGACGCTCTGAGATAGCACAGATCGTCTTTGGTGCAGTATCTGTAGATCACCATTGTTGTACAAGGACCTTGTACGAAACTCTGACATAGCAGAGATCGTCTTTGGTGTAGTATCTGTAGATCACCATTGTTGTATAAGGACCTTGTACGACACTGTAAGATAGCACAGATCATCTTTGGTGTAGTATACGTTGATCCCCATTGTTCTGCAAGGAAATTGTACGAAACTCTAAGATAGCAGAGATCTTCTTTGGTGTAATATACGTAGATCTCCATTGTTGTACAGGGACCTTGTACGAAACTCTACGATAGCAGAGATCCTAGATATCTTCCTAGGTGTCGTAAACGTACAAGATTACCATTGTCGTACTGTGACCTTGCACAAGGCTTCAACATAACAGATATCTTCCTAGGTGTGGTATAGCAGTCCTATCATGCTAAACCACGAGAGAATGGAAAATATAAACAGACTGTGGCTAAAGCCTTGAAAGAACTGATTTTCGATGTTGACGGATATGATACAATTCAATCTTGATATTTTGGACTCGTGTTTCTTCGACATGTTTCACCCTAATGACGTTTCGATACCGTATGTATTGTCTGGTCAAATCCAATTTCCAAATGTATGCTTTCTTTGCCCGCTAGTTCAGTTTTCATAATCAACATTGTGACACAAGTCTTAGCGATATCCCTTTCCACCCTCACACAACCGCGGGGTGGGACTTGCTGTAACGTTACACCTACCCTGCAGGGAGCCTATGAAGGAGCACCGCATCACCCGCACGTGGCGGGATACCTGGTCCATCGCATAGTCAGTGCTGCGTAGCTTGATGCATTAATATTCCTCTCAGACGCTCAAGAAACACGATACAGGATGAAAGCGGACATGAGAATGCGTAGACTGCCTTTGACTAAAGAACATGTAAAAAAGGATTACATTCCCAGCTTGTAATCAGTTGCCATTGAGGCAATATTTTAAACGTGTGATACTAATACCTCTCCCCGCGTCTGCCCAACGTGGGAACGGGGACGAAGATGGTGTCAACTGTATATGCTGTTGTTGCCGTCAACAAGTTTGTTGCAAACAGTCACGTGTTGTTTCATCAAACTGTCTTGCAGAAATGTCTACATCACCTGTGAAAAACTAACGTGGCTTATGGCTTGGGTTTTACTGCCGTGAAAAAGACTGAACGACCTTGTGTGTGACCTTGAGACAGTTTCAGAGTTAAGAAGGCCGCATACCGCAGAAATGGGCTGAAGCTGTTGTGACCAATATTTTAAAGTGTAAATTAGCCGGATTCGTGTGGCTGGAATGTTTCTGTGCTGTACATAGCGAGAGTGACAGTAATGTCCATCTGGTGTGTCTGTTTCGGTGGTGACTCCAGTTTGAAATGGGTCTCGAGCAAATAATACAG
Source organism: Haliotis asinina (assembly GCF_037392515.1). NCBI lineage: Eukaryota > Metazoa > Mollusca > Gastropoda > Lepetellida > Haliotidae > Haliotis > Haliotis asinina. The sequence goes on along the minus strand of NC_090294.1, from coordinate 16,215,638 downwards.
AGTCTCCTATATGTGTCCTGGTCCGGTTCTGAAATACAGAAACTGGCAAACCAAATGTCAGCTGTCTAATGTAGACTTTCAACGTTGTACATTAGGATATCCAATGCGGTGCTCAGCGTGGATTGGAAGACAATATTGAACTGACACAGTCAGTCTGTCACAAAGTCGATATTATACAGATGTAGTCAATGTAATACTGGGATAGACAAATTATTACTATGATAGTCGATATACTATTGGTATCTGCCCGTGTTTTGAGGGATATAGTGATATCTACTCGTGTATCGAGGGTCAGAATGGTATCTGCCTATGTATTGAGGGGAATAATGATATCTGCCCATGTACTGGGGGGTGTAGAGATCTGTCCGTGTACTGAGGGGTATAGTGATACCTGTCTCTGTAATGTAATACTGGGATAGACAAAAGATTACTGCAATAGTCAATATACTATTGGTATCTGCCCGTGCTTTGAAGGGTATAGTGATATCTACCCGAGTATCGAGGGGTATAGTGATATTTACTTGTGTGCTGAGGGTTATAGTGATATCTGCTTTTGTATTGTGGGGTATAATGTTATATGCCTGTGTATTGAGGGGAATAATGATATCTGTAAGTGTACTGAGGGGTATGGTGATATCTGCCCCTGTATCGAGGGGTATAGTAATATCTGCTTGTGTATTGAGGGTTACAGTGATGTCTGCTTTTGTATTGTAGGGTATAGCATCTGGCATTTGGGGCTCAGGAAGTATTGAAAGCGACATGTGTATTGAGGGATATTGTGATCGCAACCTATGTATAAAGTATGCGACAGGTATAGTTATATCAGCCGTGTAAGGACAAGTTCAGTTATTGTTGATGTGTAAGATGGAATATTTTGATTTATTCCTTTACAGAGAACGATTTAGTTGTACCTCATTGTGATCAAAAGAAGTGTGTTAGTATGTATCTGCGACTGCAGCGGAAGAGTATAAAGAAATCCGCCTGTGTCTGTGGTACGAGGGGGATATACTCATACCGCAGACCCGTGAAGGTCCCGGGGTAGAATAGGTCTTCAGCAACCCATGCTTGCCATAAAAGGCGACTATGTTTGTCGGAAGAGGCGACTAACGGGATCGGTTAGCCTAACGGGATCGGTATGACACATGTCATCGGTCCCCAATTGTGCAGATCGATGCTGAAGCCGTTGATCACTGGTTTGTTTGGTCCAGACTCGATTATTTACAGACTGTCACCTTATAGCTGGAATATTGCTGAGTGCAATCACTCACTACCGATATTGTAACCCGTAGCAGATGAAGGGCAACCTCATTGTAAGATGATATTTCTCACCTATTTCTCAGAATGAAGCCATCCAGTACCATCTAAGGATACAAACGCACACAGAGAAAATGATATAATTAAAACGTACATTTGCAGGGACATCAGATCTTGAGTGGGCTGGCTGCTATTGTTCCGACTAGCTCCCTTACTCAGTGAACAAGGAATGATATGTTTACCGTCTACTCAAATCATCACACGGAAAATAAGAAAATAAGTTGGTTAGAAGACACTGTGGCTTAGAGGAATGTAGCGAGTGAAAACGGGGTATAGAACACTATGTTTCATTCCTAGAAGCACGTGTGTGTTTGGTGCTATTTGTCACAGACGGGTTCTACATTCCACAAGCAAATGAAGTAAGACTTCCAGCATGCTCTGACCCCCTCGCACATAACATCTACTGCAAAGGAACCTCACCACTGCGGAGGCATACACTCGTACCTGCATTCAACGATGCTTTTAATTTAGGCCAAATCACGCCTTCAATCGCCTTAAACGTCCGCGAATGAATTAAGTGTGGGGAACAACCGCGATTTCATAGACCCCGTCAATGGGCAGTTTATGTGGACATAAAGGATTTCGTGCTTTCATTGCAAAGAGGGAATTCCTGTTGTAGCACATTCTGTCAAATCTAAACACGAGAAGGTGAACAAAAGTGGAGTAATTGGTCGGTATATTTGTTCAACTCGGGTGTCAAGCGGAGATTGGACAACACAGTGACGGACAGACAACGGACATACATCTAACAGATATCTGAAGTTCATTGACAGATGGTGTCTCCGGGAATTCCAGATGTAACCCTCCAAACCAACACCTAGTTTTGTGAACTATATAAACCTGTGAGTTCATTCTCTCCTTTCATGCACTGCAAGCTGTATCCTCATTCCACGCATGGCTTGACGCGAAGTGTCTGATTACACCACTGTACTTTAATCCGTCTGTTAATATCACACGATTGGATGACGTTCACAAAACACACCCTGATAGATGTACCTTGCGTGTGATCTGTGGATTTCATTCAAGTACTCTTCAGTATCGAGTAAACGGCTGAACTAGACTAAAACTGATTAAAAGTTTAAGTTTAAAAATAGTTTCAAGTCTGTTTGAGAAAGGTGTGCATGAAACCTCTTATGAACAATTTTGGCCAAAGAATTTGTCTATTATTAATGTCAAAACATATATTCAACATATACTGAACAGCAAAAGAAACGCAACTCTGTTTTTTTCTCAAAATAGAAGAACATAAACGCTTACTTTTATGTCATTGTTTTCGAAATACTTTTATGAGATTTCACTTTCTCGAAACTTGCGTTTCTTTGGCTGTTCAGTATCTATGAGTTTGCTTCTATGAACATGTCATCTATGACTGGGGCAATGATGTAATGTAACCTCGGAACTACATTAAACAATATAATCTATATAAAGGTTTATGCCCTATATAAACTCATGTATCCTTTACAAAGTGTTTTATCCTATATAAGCACGCATATAAACTCTTATATCTGAATACTCCTTTGTACTCAGATTCTACTTGTATATTTCAACATCCTTAAAATCGTTTATATCCCACATAGACACATGTCTTCTAGATCGCTATATCCTATATACACGTAATTTTCTGAATCATTAAACACCCTGTTTCTGAACAATGACATTATTGATTATGCCATGTACACGCTATAATGTCTACTGCATGCATCAAACCCGTGAACACCTGGATTACAACTGGTCTTCAGAAACCCATCATCGTCAGTCAACCTAATCGGGAGGTCAGAGTCGCAAACTTGGCTAACACATGTTACCGTATCCCTGCTGCGGAGACCGAGGGCCATGCTGGTGATCACGGGATTGTCTGGTCCAGTCTCGATTATTTACAGACACCATTTAGCTGGAATGCTGCTGAGAGACACTAAACTCACTCACTCACTCTACATCAACAGATTATGTGTGCAATGCGGATAAAAACAGGAAACGACAAATAGTAAAAACATAACCAACTCGTGAGTCGTTTGTCCTGACAATACGGACACCTGATGGTGCGATAATGGTCGCCATGGGTGAGTGACTTCATGTTGGTTAACGATGTCAATCACCATCAATATCACATTATAGCATATTTGATATCATCCCCGAAAAACGTGCTGACAACACAAGCAACAAGCAACGGTGAATATTCTGCTCAGAGGTATCCCATGAATGTGCATGAATGTCCAGGTGACATGACGTAAACAACACGATGGAGTCAGATGACGTCAGAAAGCTTGTTATAATGATATAAAGTGTCACCATGCACGTCCTATCTGTTCATAACGTGGGGATTGTTCTGCCTACAGTCAATACATGATCCATCTTTTACACCGATACCAATAGGTACGTATATTGAATTAAGTTTGGTTCCTCCAATCAACATCCGACCCGTTCTCGTTGTACGTGTCCTTACTAACTTTGCAGCTATATCTGACCCCTTAGCATCTTACCCGTTCTCAATGTACACGGTGTTTAACGTTCCCAGCAACACATCAGACCTGTTCTCATTGTACACGATGTTTTCCGTTCCCAGGAACACATCAGATCCGTTCTCATTGTACACGGTGTTTTCCGTTCCCACCAACACATCAGACCTGTTCTCATTGTACACGATGTTTCCCGTTCCCAGGAACACATCAGACCAGTTCTCATCGCACACGTTGGTTTCCGTTCCCAGCAACATCAGACCCGTTCCCAGTAAGGTTAGACCCGCTCTCATCGTACACAGTGTGCTCCGTTGACGGCAAAATCAAATCCTTTCACAGCGAAATTAGAATCGTTCTCCTCGTACACGGTGTTTTCCGTTCCCTGCAATATCTGACTCGTTCCCAGCAAGATCTGTCCCGTTCTCACAGCAACATTACAACCGTTAACATTTGTATGAATCATCAGATGTACACATTCTCCCGTCCCGAGGCAAACACGTATTCTAACGCTTTCTACGAGTATGATCAGGTAGTTTCAAATAGCCACTATAAATAAGTTGCTCATCCAATCCGATTTATCCCCTTCCTGGTACACTCCCTCAGACTACAATATAATTCCTCAAAACGTCTTTTACATCTGTCCTATATGTTTTGTTTTCACACTGGAACTCCAACTGACCACCAACAACACTTTCTGTTGCCTCCAAACTCATCATCACCCCACCCTTGGTTGTCCCTTGTCTAGGCCGCACCCTCACTCCAACGAAGACACCCTCCTCCAGTCTGTAGCCACGGTGCTGAACACGCTAACTCGTCCTTTGTTAAATCTACGCTAGGATTTTTGACAGTGACAAATTGAAAACTACAACCTTTACCCGTTGATAAATAGTTGTGGGGTTTGTTAAGCGCTGGCAAATAAACCGGGGTTTTTCAAGGTTTTAACAACGATGTCATTTTAGCTGCCGGTTTTGTCCATGAAGGATGAAAGAGCGATAGACAAACCACAGCTCAGATACAGATTCTTTTCTGACCTTCTCTCAATAAACACAATATTGGGCATGCGATTAAGTTCATGGGTCGTATGATACCATCTTGGAGGCGCTGATAACCTCAGTGGTTCGTCACATTTATAAAGGTAAATTGGACACCAGGTGTCAGCCTGATAAATGGGCTCTATGGGACCAAGGGCGTGGGGTCGTTTCTGGTAGCACTGGTGGTCAAGATTACAGCTCCCACTGGTCGCTTTACAAGTTCTGTGATTCGTTGCAACCTGATACATTGTCGTTTTCTGAAGACACGATAACATTGATTTTACAGTGATCCTTTATAATGTATCTAACATTTAATCACTGTTTTGTTCTGCTTTGTAAGGGGTTTCTTTGATGCCTAGCTTCACTTGTCGAGACAGGATGATGGCATTGTACTGAACTAGCGTGTGGTAAGCACAGTTTCTATTGGCACAAAATAATTGGAATCAGATAACCAAGAACTTGTTAATCCGGTCAGTGCGTGCAATTAACTACTACTGCCGCTACTACTACTACTACTACTACTACTACTACTACTACTACTACTACTACTACTACTACTACTACTACTACTACTACTACTACTACTACTACGACGACGACGACGACGACGACGACGACGACGACGACGACGACCACCACCACCACCACCACCACTATTACTACTACTACGAAGACGACGACTACTACGAAGACGACGACCACCACCACCACCACCACCACCACCACCACTACTACTACTACTACTACTATTACTACTACGAAGACGACGACGACGACGACCACCACCACCACCACCACCACCACCACCACCACCACTACTACTACTACTACTACGAAGACGACGACGACGACCACCACCACCACCACCACCACCACCACCACTACTACTACTACTACTACTACTACTACTAATACTACTACTAATACTACTACTAATACTAATACTACTACCCGTGATGATCTCGGTTAGAATTCCCAATGCTTGTCAAAACAGGCGACTGACGGGATCTGTTTGTCATACTCGCTGACATGGTTGACACTTGCCATCCTATCCCGACTAAGTTGTTTGGTACTCGTGGTATTGATCACTGGAATTGATTTTTACAGACAGCCTAGCTGGAATAGTGCTGGGTAGGGCGATAAAAAACAAAGTCACTACTGCTGCTGCTACAACTACTAACCTCTACAACAACAACAACAACTACTACTACTACAACTACTACTACTACTACTACTACTACTACCACTACTACTACGTATACGGCTGCTGCTGCTGTTGCTGCTGCTGCTACCACCACAACCGCCACTAACACTATCATTTATGCCTTTTATACAAAATAAATTTTTAAAAATCAAAGTTCAGGAAAAATAAGTTGAAAAATGTAGACCTCCCCTAAGTGATGGTACGCTTGTGATGGTTGTTTGGTACTTCTTAACTGTTCACTAACATTGAGTACTCTATTCTGCTGGCAGGAACACCGCTCCTATAACCCCCAGGGCAAGGAAGACAGTGTTCGTTAGGCTGCACTTGATCAGATAGGTTCTCGGTTGAGGTTCGACCCGTGAAGGTCCGTGTTAGAACTGGTCTTCAGCAACCCATGCTTGTCGTAAGGGGCGACTAACGGGATCGGGTGGTCCGGTTCGGTGACTTGGCTCACACATGTCTTCGGTTCCCAATTGTTCAGACTCATGCTCATGCTGCTGAGCACTGGGTTGTCTGGTCCAGGTTCGTTTACAGACCGCCTCCATATAGCTGGAATATAGCGTCGTAAACCTAAACTCACTCACTCTTGACTGGTTCGAGAAGCCGTTTTCAGGAAGAACTCCTATTCGTTTACCGCTTGCCCTTGGGGTCACCACTAATAGTATTAATTTCATCATTATTTTATATTAGAGCCAGATGGATTCCGTTTCAGCAGATCACCGTGAGTTCGTGTTTTCTGACTTTGCCGTGTAATATCTTCACTTATCAATAGAATCTCCTGTATATTTTGCAAGTCTAGATTAGTGCAGTTATTGATTAGCTAGGGTGTGTTATTGATTGGAGGGTGGGTGTTCGGGTAGAGGTGGTGGGTCAATAAATATTCCTGTCACATACACTTCCAATGACAGTGATGGTTGATTAGAGCATATGCTTCTATCGTTAAATTTAAAGTCAATATGACTAGGAAATGCCTAGGTTTCTAGTAGGTCTTGAGACAATTTCAGAACTATTTTACTGTAAAATATGTTTATTACTGAGACTGAATTGTAGGGGTCGAAGTCGAAAACTAAGTAGTGTCATTTGATGGCTATTTACGAGTGTGCGGCTGTTTGGTCATTTCCGTTCTAATCTCTTGTTGCCAGGTGTGGAGATTTCCCACTATCAGGTATCGGGCAATTATACACGATTCGGAATTAATATTGGAAGCACACGTAAACAAATCCCCATTGCAACATGCGAGCTTCTGTGAAACGTGTTACATACTTTCCATTCGTCTCTCTGTAAACCGACAACAGGCATTAGTCTCAAGCTGGTTCTAAAGGCTGATACATCTGTGAAAGGAAAAACCTATTACATTACGCGCGCATTCGATCGCTATTTATCGTTAAATATTCATGTAAAAACATCGTTAAATACTGATTAATGTAGAATGGAAACTTAAATGATTTTTGTTCCGTGAACCTTCGGCTCTGAAGTGTGATTTGCAGAATCTGTGATCTAGGGGGTCTCAGTGTTTTTTTCGAAGCGCGTGGGTAGGTGGTTTGAGCCTGGCAATATGATATCATGATGCATTATGTGTAACTATCGACTCAGGCAATATGATGCGTTGTGTGTAACTATCGACTCAGGCAATATGATGCGTTATGTGTAACTATCGACTCAGGCAATATGATGCGTTATGTGTAGCTATCGACTCATTATGTGTAGCCGTATATGCTGCCTTGTATCAGCGAGCTGGCACGTGCATGCCCGTAGCCATGTACATATAAGAATCTTGAAGGCGACAATAAGTCCCAGGCCATTCACCTTCCCTGTTACCGCGACCTGATTAACAGGCTTGTGAGGTTGTGTCTCCTGTGCGCTAACGGTGCTTGGCCACGATTCAGTTATCCCAAATCACACGTGAAGAGGTACTGCTGTGGCCAAATGGTTAACTTGATGGTTCGTCACAGATCCGGGTTCGAATCCCGACACAGGTACAGTATTTGAAACCCACGCTGGGTGTTTCCGCTGTTAAATAACTTCGATGTAAACATGGAAAACCTTGTAGCTGTGTCGAATAGAGTTAACGTCCATTAGAGCTAACGGCAAAAACATAGCTGACGTGCTTTGAAATATCAGTTTATGCATGTCAGCATTTATCTAGCTCCGATTACATCAGCCCATCTTTCTTTCTCCTCCTCTAATTGAATTTCTTCCCAATACATAGTTTCCTCTTCCGGGGAGCGGTGGGGTAGCCTCCACTTAAAGCGTTCTCATGTCACGTCGAAAACCCAGGTTCGATTCCCTATATGGGTATAATGTGTGGAGTCCATGTCTGGTGTCCCCCGCCGTGATATTGCTGGAATGTTGCTGAAAGCGGCGTAAAACCAAACTTCCTTCTCTTTCTTTATCTCTGCCTTTCGCTCACAAAGAAATCCATTCAGTCATCGAGTCTCAATACTCCCGATTTCCCATCGCCACATCAAGTTATTTAATAAACAGGTTTTCGACACGTTAATTATTTCTCAAATTGCAGGTAAAATCTCCGTCAACAGTGCCTGAGTTGACAGTGGAACTACAAGATGAGGGTAGGTCATATTCATGCCAAATACCTCAACGGCTTAAAACGAAATGAATTAGCACATCTCTTAATCTTGCGCTAACCAATCCTTACCAGTGATGTAGAAGCTGGTTGTGTAGAAGGGGTCATGGTGTTGACTCTTCAGTCGTTGTAACTGCGCCCGTCGTCTTGAATGAGCTACCCAATGGAGTGCAACCGCATTCGTACAAAAAACAAATAGCAAGTTTATTTTAGCCTCTTTGAAGTTGTGCTTGTGTCATAGCAAGTGACTCCGTCAATGTCCGGTGGTAATTGGATGGACACGGAGCTTGCAATTCTTAACTGTCACGTGCTTGTATTGAAGTCGGAACAACGGGGGTTCTTTAAAACCTAAGAGCTACGGCTGTTTACTTACATTGGTATATACATACATATTTCCTAATGTAGGTCACTGGAACATTTAAATCGAGTTTGTTCACCGACAAGCGCGCTGACAGATCGGAGAGGCTTTGAGGGCTATACATCTACAAGGTATTATTGATCTATTACCTACATAGTACATATATACTAGCTTCCTGGTGGTCCTCTTGTGGGGGGAGAGGCTGAGGGGGGGACACGCACCTGTGTACAAGATCTACTTGAATGTCCAGCTTTGTCGTATCTCTGTCCCACTCGTGGCTGTCGTGATCCAACTTAGGCTTGTTGAGAGCTGGAGGTGGTGGTCTTGTTCAGAGGTAATGGATGGGATCTGGTGTACTGGGGCTTAGGGTGGTAGTGTATAGGGAACGGTAAGTCTGTGGTTGGTTGTGTGTTGTGGATGGTGGTTTGTTGTTTTGGTGATGTCGATATGGTATTGGTTGGAGATGGTGTATTTTGAATGGTGTACTGCAGGTGGGGGATGATATAGGTCTATTATGAACGGTGTACTTGAGTAGGTGCATTGATGATGGTGTATGGTATGTGTGTGTGTGTGTGTGTGTGTGTGTGTGTGTGTGTGTGTGTGTCTGTGCGTGTGTGTGTGTGATATGCATGCTATACTGTGGTAAGTGTATTATGGGTGGTGTGGTTTAGTGGACGGTGTACTTAAATGGTGTACTTATGGTATTTTTTATTGTTGATTTGTTTTGTGTGTTATGTACAGTGGTTTGCTTGATGGTCAATGTGTTCTTAATGGTGTATCGTAGCTGATTGTATGATATAGATCGGAGGTGTACTGTGGGTGCTGTATTGTGGGTAGTGTACTGTGGTGTGTGGTGTACTGTTAGTAGGGTACTGTGGTGGGTGGAGTACTATGAGTAGGGTGCTGTGGTGGGTAGTGTACTGTCAGTAGGGTACTGTGGTGGGAGGTGTACTGCGAGTAGTGTACTGTAGCGGGTGGTGTACTGTGAGCAGTGTATTGTGGTGGGTGGTATGCTGTGAGTAGGGTACTATTGAGGGTACTGTTCTGTAAGTAGTGTAGTGTGGTGGTTGGTGTGCTGTGACTAGTGTACTGTGATGGGTGGTGTACTGTGACTAGTGTAGTGTGGTGGGTGGTGTGCTGTAAGTAGAGTAATGCGATAGGTGGTGTACTGTTAGTAGGGTACTGTGATGCGTGGTGTTTTGTGGGTAGGGTACCGTGTTTTGTGATCAGTTGGTGGGATTTTCTAAAGGACTATTGTGGATTGTATTCTGTTGGTAGTGTTTTTTGATTAGTTGATGGGATTTTGTAAAAGAGTAATTGTAAATTGTATTCTGTTGGCATTGAACAGTTGGTGTTGGAATTGTGTAAGGGAATATTCGGGATTGCATTCTGTTGGTAGCGGTGGATTTCGTCAGGGACTGCTGTGCATTGTCTTCTGTTGGTAGTCTTTTGTAATTAGTTAGTAGGATTTTATAAGGGAGTACGGAAGACTGTATTCTGTTATTTGTGTTTTAAGATTGGTTGGTGGGATTTTGTAAAGGACTACGGTGGATTGTATTGTTGGTGGTGTTTTGTTATTAGTTGGTGGGACTTTATAAGGAAGTACTGTGGATTGTATCATCTTGATATAGATTTGGGATGAATTTGGTTGAGTTTATCAGAGTTGTATTCTGTTGGTAATGTTTTGGGATTTGTTGGTGGGATTTTATATGAGAGTACTGTAGATTGTGGCTCCGTTGGTAGTGACCAGTAACGTTCTACATAATATGGCACTCACTCTCTGATTTCCTCCAACTAGTTTTTCCAAAGTTTCTCTTATCGCATTGTCACTGAATGCCAAATTAACGTTCATAGAGACAAGACATATTTGTTTACATTACTCTTTCATTGATTCCATATCAGTGAGTACTCTGTCATCTCACAAGTTTGTGGCATGTCAATAACATCCAGTGTCCTTGGGTCCGTCCAGCATACCAGAATAGTATTAGATCAGATTACCATTAACAAGGGAGACGCAGAGCACCATAGCCCCCCTGACAAACATATATTTGCATATTTCGGTGTGTCTTCAGACGCAGCCTTGGGAAGTCCAGTGTTGGGGTGTCCTTTTCCCTTTGTACACGTCGATGGGAGTCCTCCGGGATGGTCAGTATAACGCTGAGCCGGACAATCGCACGGGTAATGGTCGAGAACGGCACACATCAATCAATATCGTTTTGCTTTCACCTGTCCGACAAATTCGTTCCCCATGAGGTACAATGTGCCATTGAGTCAATTGAAGTGGGTAGGGCTTATTCTTGTTTGCACATTCAATATTAAGAATAAAGCTGTAATGTGCACGGGTCAAGAAGGGTCACTTCCTATCTGTCGGTACAGAGTGTGTGCTTAGGTTAGTGAGCGAGTGACCGGATGAGGCTGTGAGTATGGTACGGCAGGTTGTATATATTCATGCATTATCTCGACGGGGGAGATATAGAACGAGTTTCATACATAGTACCAGTCAGACAATCGTATCAGAGCCCGGTAACCACCGTGTTATTATTATGTTAAAGCACTAGATACTTTGAGGAAACAACATTAACTTATTCGACTAGCCTCTCTTCCCAATATAATACAGTTTGCAAACGTAAAACCTGCAAAACATTCTCGAGACTTCAATTTATCAAAATATATTCTAGATCTATCATCGCTTATGAGAAAACTATTAATATGTTGTTTCCTTCTGTTTGTCTGCTATCTTGAATTTGAAGTTATATTGGGATATATGTTTATGATATATGCTCTTGTACCATCAAGGTGGTTTATGAGAGTAAAGATTTGAATTGGGTTTGACAGTTACTTAGTGTTGCCCTGTCTGATGATCAGTGTCAAGGACCGATTGGAATGGAATCGAAATGTCGTGTATGAGTGAGGGTTCCCTTTGAAGCTTCCAAAAGCCTTCTCAGTACACACGCGCGTAAGCACACGCGAGCGTGACAGAAGCTGTGACTCGTCACTCATTTGTGTAAAAAGGTTACATATTTGTCCTGCATTGTTCCTATCAATAAAGTCTTAGTTTCCATTGCCTTGTGTTACATTGATGTTTACGTTTATCGGGTGAAACGATCGGGTCAGATTGCAGAGACGTGATTCGCATAAGATGTGAATCTGTAAGAAAAAAACGTGATAGGTAATTTACTTAGTGAAGCGTGTCTCCACGCCACGTGGTTCATCCCGTTCGCTGGCATCAACACCGTCTCAAATTGTCAATGTTACTGTCAGTGGTAATAGCTAAGTCTCGTGTCATCGCCTTTATGTCGCTGGAGATTGAAACGTGTTTATGAGAGCAATCAAAACGGGTACATATTTTCCATAGTACTGTATACCTCTTTGAAACTCACCTTCCCCGTCAGAAGCCATGACATGTTTATACGCAAGCGCCATGTAATGTCATTCTGGTAGCAAGGGGAGGCCAGAGAAGAAGTCATATACACCAACATCTGAAAGGAATACAACGACCAGGGTTGAGTGAAGCTCATCCATATTGGTTGCCTGTGACATCTATAGACGCCAGGGCCATTATCAGGAAGTGGCCCTTATAATATAACATAGAACAACGTGAAGCGTTTACATACATCACTGCAAGATGACGGTTCCAACTGAAGCAACAGAGAAGTACCCATCTTTATTGACAACATCATTTATTCCCGTCGATTCTACCGGAAGAAGCCCCGCAGTCATGTTTAATCTCGCGTAGTCTCGCGGTATATTTAGGATTGGATCTATCGAAAGTTTCCTCTGTTAGCAATGTTAGGTTGCATTTTTAAGAAGGCGGGTTGTGTTCTTGGTGTCACTGGGCAGTTGATGCCCGAATCTACTTCGACAAAATTAGAGACAAATGTATGAGACCCAAATCTGTAATTTTGTTCGGACAGCATGGGTCTTTCATGTGATAGAAATGTATGCTTTATGTAATGCCATTGTCAACATACAAAGACATTTTCTGTCCCTCAGTAACGACGAACAGTAAATGCTGAGTAAATATAACCATGTAATATTGGCTCTATAGCCATATATAGCCATGGAATATTGACTATATATACAAGCCACCTACATAGACTGATTTATGGTACCCTGAGACGCGTAACCCTACCTCGATAGAGTCCGGGAATGGTAGGGAGTACTTTCCTGTTTGAACTACTTGTAACATACATTCAAGAAAAATGCTCCACAATTAAATGTGAGCTTTGAAATGCAGTGATAGGTTAATTCATATTTTTCACAAAGGCAGTACAGTGAGATGTTAAATGATTAGGGCTAAAATATAGTAAGGTATTCATATATCGGCGAAACAAAGATTTGTTTTTTTGCGGACCAAAGGTATTTTCTATTTTGAAACGCCGTGTGACTCAATGGGTCCCTTTGTGTATTTCTACGACTCGGGTGGCAATACAGCATGTGTAGCGCATCACCTGGCGGGAGGGAGGCACGGAATGTGATATATTTCATTATATCATCCACATGGACGGGTACAGCAGCAGGGGTTATTGTAACGACACATGGAGTCCACCCTTTGACATCAATCGGATTCATCACATGTATTGCTGACACAGGTTTACAGATGTTGAAACAATAAAATGGCTACATTGTCCTCTGCAAGTTCGGGACCACCTCCTCGCGTGACTTTCCTTGGGATGGTTTATGTGGCGGTACTAACGACCATAGGGCTGTGTAATGCATGCCCAATGTGGCAATCGTACAACACTGATCTCAGTCCATTTGGAGTAATTCTCGTTTTCTCATTAGTCATCTGTACATGCTCATTCATTGATACTATGCCTCTCTCTTGTCGCATATCACCTGTATCGCCTTTGACAGCATGGAAGGGTTTCACAAACTCTACCTCATGGGATTCGAACTTCGGTCTTGACCAGCCAACTCATTATCTACTATGCTACCCCAACCTCCGGCATTTTGGTCTACCTCCTGTCACCATTGTTTGTGTCAACTGCCTATCTTGTATGCACAATTCCATTTATTTGTCCATACAAACAGCAATCCATCAATATCAATAATCATTTGATATTCGTGTGTCAAAAGGAGCGACCAGATCCGTATACAAACAAACATGTAAACAAAAAACAAATTCCACTTTTGAAGGCTTACTTAGTGGGTTTATTTTGTTTATTATACATTAGTGATCCCGTTGTCCTCAGGAGCGGTGGGGTAACTACATCGGTAGATTGTGTGATCCTCTTGTCCTCAAGAGCGGTGGGGTAACACAGTGGTTAAAGTGTTCACTCGTCATTCGGGGAACATTCCCTACATCGGCAGAATGTATGAAACCCGTTTTTCGTGTTCCCCGCTGTGATATTGCTGAAATATTGCTTAAAGCGTCATAAAACTAAACTCACTCACTCACTTTTGTGTTCAGGTTTTGTCTTCCATCTCCAAGCGTTACAATCTGCCAGGCTCGTCTACAGCCCATGTTTACACCATTGACTAGAGTCACAGTGTATACTCATAGAGCTTTGTGGCTCTTGGTAATGTTATTTAAACAAGGATAAACAACTATATTTTCGGCTTTTCTGAGAAGGTGAAGCAGGAATATATATGACTGAATGCTTCGCAGAGTATTATTTACCCACTCCGTGAACACAATTTTGGCAACAATTTCAAGACGTGAGCACCAGCAGGACTCTCGTGGTCAACACCAAAAGCAGACCATGTCATTAGCCATGCGTAAATTCTTATCCTTGATGAACAACGTATTCAACTACATGGAATCGTTCGGCCTCGTCATCCATCCACTCAACCCTTGGTCAATAGGAACGTGAAGAATGGCCCCCTTTCTGATACGCCTTCTGTATGAAAAGAGTAGATAAACAAAACAATACGTCGTACCTTTAAGATGTGGTTGTAGTATATCATAGCCAGTGATTACAAACGTGTCGTATATCTAGGGCTACACGTGTTATGTACGTGCACTAACGTAGGGGGTATAACAAACACCATGACAGTGATGAATCGTTATCCCCAAGGCTGACCGCTTTCTGCCCATGTGCCAACCACACAAGATCCCCATACCCAAATGTTGGCTAGTCTGAAAACAATAAGAATCCCACAACGCATATTTTGTTCGTTAAGGTGATTTGAGCCAGTCTTTCGTAGCAGAGACGGTGCTTTTCCGATCGTCGTCATACAGTGACTTTGAATAATCCAAAAATATGCATGTGTAAAGATCCGAATCGAACCTTTTTAACACCATGGTGTATATCATTTGGTATATTTTAGTATATGTGATGTATTGCTTGAAGAATTGTTGTCAATGATGATTATTTTGTTATCTAACGCCGCACTCAGCAATACTCCAGTTATATGGCGGCGGTTCGTAAATAAGCAAGCCTGGACCAGATAATCTAGTGAAAACAGCGTGAGCATCAATCTACGGAATTGGGATGCGATGGCATGTGTGAACCAAGTCTGCGAGTCTCACCAGCGATCCCGTTAGTCGCTTCTTACGACAAGCGAGTTCTTACGAGTTCCTGAGGCCAATTCCAGTAGAGATACAACGAACAGAACGCAAAGACATTCTGTAACCAGTTTGCATTAAACCGCCTGTTTTCTTTTTTGTTGACACAAACAATACATCACTCAAGCTACATGCCCATGGCGAGTAAATAATCGGGTTTGAATAAGATATTCCACTGACAGATGTCATGAACAACAATCTACTGGGACCGAAGACGCGCAATCAACCTTGTCATGGAGCCTGACCACCCTGCCGATGTGGTAGTCACTTTACCAATCCCGTTTCCTGACAAGGACCCGGTTTTTAATGGACAACAGGACGGGACAACGGGGAGTGAAACTGCCATCAAGTCCGCTATCTAAAAATCTGGACAGTGGGGTAGCCCAGTGGTTACAGCGTTCGCCTGTCTAGCCGAACATTCGAGTTCGATTCCCCGCAGGGGTACATTGAGTGAAGCCCATTTCTGGTGTCCCTATAAAGTGGAGTAAAACCCAACTTAATCACTCACTCAAACGATCTCTTGATATACGGAACACTTGACATAACGAATTATTGTCCCAAAGGACATGACACGCGTATTTCGAATTCATGAGCTGTGATATGCCGCATCGAAAAGGTCGACGGATGTTTGTGCCACACGCACACGCCGAACCTTCCCATATGGACCTAACGACTTACATAGGTAGGACCAGCGAACACAGAGTACATTGATCTTCAAGGTGCTTGGATTGACAGTGACGTCTGGTTCGGCAAATCAGATACACTTGAAGGAAGGTGTTTACGTTCGAGCGTGCATGTTGACAAAAGAGCTCTTTTCAGCAATATGTGCTTTGTGACTTTCTCTTTAGGGTCTGCTCTAGCCAGGTGTTGCATTATGTTCGAACAAAACTGGGCCAAGTGATAGCTTACCCATAACTGAATTATATATTGGCCATGAAACGTCGCGGCTGATAGATTGGTATTGACACTGAATAAGGGATCAGCTGTGAAGTGGTTCGACTTGACCAACGCAACCTTTCCCAGGGTCACAAGTCATTGAGCGGCTCCTGGCCACACCCACCTACACGTGAGGGCCGTGTTATGGACCTAAGGTTTGAATTATGGTCAGAAACTAAAAACAAACAGTGTTGTGATGATGACTTAGGAAACAGGTCGCCGGGGCAGTAGATGACGGGTCTGGGTTCGATTTTGTCACGCCACACGCGCTCATACATACACACAACACACACACAAAACACACAACACACACACACACACACACACACACACACACACACACACACACACACACACACACACACACAACACACTACACACTACACACTACACACGCTGACACGTACACATGCCGTGTTTCAGACTGGTGGTGACCTCGCGGTTAAAGTGTTCGTTCGTCATGTTCAAGACCCTGATTTCTGGTTTCATCCACGTGGGCATGAGTGAAGTCCATTTCGAACCACTGGAACGAACCACTGGAAATGTGGCACTTTGACAATGCCCGCGAATGCGGGCCTTAACTCACAAGGTTAAGCTTATAAGTCTGATGGAATTAGGGTGCTTTAAACCGTACGATCTCTCGTGTCCCACTTCGTCACAAAGCTCTTCACTAAGTTCATCGCCCGTCAACCCTCTACACCCTCCCTTGACCCTGAATAATAAGGGCACGTCACCGACAACAATACGACATCAACATTAAGAATATATGAACATTAACAGTTCATATGAAGTCCTTCATGATGCGAACATAAAAATATTTATCGTTTTCATGGCGACGACTGGAAGTGCCTTAAATGCATTTTCTACAATTAAATTCCTCCCCAAATGCAAAAATGAACTTGTAAGAAAATCAGTTGTAAATTAATATTATTACATTTCAAATTAAGAATGGCTTGAAAATGCTTCTGATGTGCATGGCCACTCTGATGTGGGGGAAAACGGTCATTAAACCACTTTATATAATCCATAAGGAAATGGTTCGGCAATAAAGACGCCATCGGGGGGATTATACAAGGAATATTCATTATAAAAAGCACTTTCTTTGTCAGTAGAGTCTGACGTAAGGCAATGACTGTGAAATGACAACCAGTCATGATTGCGGGTGAAATGTATGTCACCCTTCAATGCCATTGCGCATGACTGGAGGGACCGTTCAGTGTTCTTGTATCCCACCGTGCCCCAGATGGAACTCTCGGGATGCCGACACAGACAGACAGACAGACAGACAGACAGACAGACAGACAGTGTGCCCCAGATTGGACTGCCTTTATGAGCGTTCCAACTCAAAATTGAACCTTGGTATTGAAGGTTTGGGGATCCGACTGACTCGATGGCGTCAGTTATGTCTTATATTTGTTTGTAATAAGAGTCGCGGCGTGAAACATCATTCATTCCGCTCTAATGTGGCAGCATGGTGCTTTACTACACTGAGTGAATGTGTGAGTTTAGTTTTAAACCACTTTTAGCAATATTCCAGCAATATCACAGCGGGAAACCCCAATGTGAACTGTCGAACCCGTGTTTTTGGCATGACGAGCGAACACTTAAACCACTTGGCTACCCCTTTACAACAATACGCACGGACTCCAAGTCAAGTAGTTCCTTCTGGAATTAAACCTAGGTCTTTATCAGTTGTCAAAGTTCGGACAAAGTTAAATTTGGGCAGGCAGGCAGATGACAGCCATACTGGGCTCGCCACAAGCTCGCCAGAACCGTTTACTGATCTTAGACACCTGATCCGGGTTAGAAATGGTCTTCAGCAACCCATGCTTGTCGTAAGAGGCGATTAACGGGATCGGCTGGTCAGGTTCGCTGATTTAATTGACACATGTCATCGCATCACAATTTATCACTGGATCGTCTGGCCCAGACTCGATTATTTACAAACTGCCGTCACTGGGTTGGAATATTTCTGAATGAGGAATGAAACCATATACATTTTATGTATAAATGTACACAAGTGAGTATACTTGTCATATAATCACGTATACTAGTACATATGTATTGACACTTAGCAACTTTCCTGAATAAGTGCAAAAATAAATCGTCACGTGATCGTTTATACCGACATCAGAGGATGAGTTGATTAATATATCTGTGGATTTGCCAACACCAAACAAATTTGCAACATTCTGAAGGTGACGCTATTCAGAACACAGCTATACTAACTTACAGAGATGGGCGGATAGTATTTTCTTTGGATTTCAAGGAGTCAAAAAGTTGTGTAGAGATTTAATCACACTCATGTTGGTCCATGTGAAGATGTCTGAAAGATTGGTATTCCCATTCGACTTTGATTGGAAAACAGGCCTTTCATGTTGAAAGTCCTGAACAAATATAAATATGCGTGCCTCACACCATCCTCAAACTATTTACACATCTTGCTTAATTTTCAGATGAACACATGCCATATTTACATACATATGTACATAAGTAAATGTTGTGCGTATAACCTGCAAGTTAGTTGTGAATGTTATTCTCCTATGAAACATCCACCACCTCCCTCGGTTTCTATTCACAAACATTTGCGTTCTATTGACACGGCTTGATCAAAAAGTTACATTCATCTTTGTTAAAAGTGTTGATGGCGAAAACATGGATTTAAAAAAGACATCGGTGTTGAAATCTGGAGTCTGATTTAGAAAGTGATGCATTTATTATCATGTCTTGTTGAACTTATATATCGTCCTTACGCTTTTCGCAAAATATTAATCAATATATATATACCTGTACAACCATGCCATTTACGCTACTATTCCTTTTACATCCATCTTTTGACGTCCAACCCCATACATCCTATATACACGTTAATCCTGAATACATTCGTCTGACCACGCTCACCCTGAATTCACCCTTCTACCCACGTCGACCCTGAATATAAGTCTCTACCTACGCCTACCTTCAGTACACCCCTCTAACTACGTCCACCCTCCATACATCCGTTCACCCAGAGTACACCCCTCTAGCCACGTTCACCCTGAATAGACATCTCTACCTTCAATACACCCCTCTACCTATGTCCATCCTGAATACACCCCTCTAATCGCATCCATCTAAATCCCATATCAACGTCCACCAAGCATAGCCCTCTTTAACCAAATCCACGCTGAATACCCCTTCAGCCCCATACAGTCCTATGATTACGCCAAGCCTGTATACAAACGTTGAACCACGTCCTCTAGACACACACCCTGTTCGAACCCTAGCTAACCCTTAAATACAGCCAGCATAACTTTACTTACATCCATCCAAATGCGCCACCCGCATACACCCTATATGCAACCATCCGACCACCACCCTGCAAATCCCAATCATAACACCCCCACCCCGCGTACACCCTATATGCACCCATTCAACAGCTCCCATCCTGCACACCCCCATCCAACCACCCCCGCCCTGAAAACAACCATCCAACCACCCCCGCCCTGAAAACAACCATCCAACCACTCCTACCTCGCACTCACCCTATATGCACCCATCCGACTACCCCCACTCCTCATAGCCCCCAGCATACTCCTTATATGCACCCATCAAACTACCACTACTTTGCATAACCCTTCCAATCATCCCCATCCTGCATACCCCTATCCCACCAAAGCCCACCCTGCATACATCGTATATGTCTCTCTCGACCACGTCTCTCCTTCATGCAACCCTCATACAGGTCCCATGGACAAACGCAAGACCTTGGCCGCTAGCCTGATTCCCCACCATTCGATAACACCAGGCATATTAATGCAGAATGTTTCAATATGAATATCGAGAACTGTTAAGATCCAATTTCACGAGAAGGTAGCATGGCGAGGCATGCCGTTGACATCAAATACATCTTTTCAATGCTGTAGATTGATATATCACTATGAGCAAATACTTCAAGTTTAATTATCTTGACTCTCGTACCTATCGCCCGTGGTGTTATCATTTACTCTCCAAGTCTCCCAACCTAAAAAAAGCCACTTCAAATATTTCCAATTCCCTCTTAAACATTCAGACCGACATCCGTTGTATCATCTGGTGTTTTATGACGGTCGGGACCGAAAACGTGCATTCAGCATGCCTCGCTGCACAATCCGTGAAGCTAGGGCGATGTTGAAGTAACTCGAACACATGGAGCAAATAACAGGCTTCATAAACGTGTACTTGCAAGTCTGTTTAATGATGACAGACGGCCTCTTCTTGAACAATTATTGCTTCTCGACGGCGCCACACGTTTCTGACATATTGTGCAATTCATGAAACCGGAATTGAAATTGTTTGAATTTATTAGAGATTTATTATATATATATGTTCTTCGCGTGGTACTTGTTTGGCTAACAGTACATCTATTTGGCTTTATTCCCGAGCTGGATTAAGTGTTCAGTTGTTAAGGCCGAGGTATCATGCGTTTCCCGACAGGGAACAAGTTACAGAAAGCCCGTGAGCTTCATCGATGAATGACATTCCTAAAACTGCTTGCAATCCTAATTTTCCTCGAAACATTAATATGAAACATTCCGATGGCTCTTCAAAGATGGCATTGTTAAAGTTTGCATAAAATGTTTAAACCTTGTTTAATGGGTCCAGACACACCAATGTAAGTGCACACTTAAAGCCCTAAAGAAAGTAAACATTGATGGCTAGAGTGTAAACGGCAATCGCGTCTTTGTTGGAAACATTTGCTCATAATTCAAGCGTGCGTTTCTTTAGTTGTCTACAGGGCGTGAGTGAGTGTGTTTAGTTTTACGGCGCACTCAGCAATATCCCATCTATGTGGCATTATGTGCTGTTGATCACTGGATTGTCTGGTCCAGACCCGATTATTTACAGACCGCCGCCATATAGTTGGAATATTCCTGAGTGCGGCGTAAAACTAAACTCACTTACTCACTCATCCCAAAGTAAAATATATTACGAAATGGCAAGATAATCGAGAATAGATAACGGTAATCATACGTCTCCGTTGGCCTGTGATGAATGTATGTTAGAGTGAGTGGTTTTAGCACTATTTCAGTAATATCACGGTGGGGGACACCAGAAAAGGATTCCGCCTAATATAACCATGTGGACAATCGACCTCGTGTCTTCAGTGCCACGACAGAAATGCTCCACTCAGTAGGCGACACCACTGCCCCATTGTAAAGTAGCCGCTTATAAACGTGTGCATCTGTATTGGACAACTGTCGCTAAAAATAACATCAAAGATATTTGTTCAGATTTTGCTCAGTGACATTCCAGCATCAACAGGTAACGTTGAATGCACGGTATGTCAAAACCAAATAAGTTAATCTCACGTCAGAATGCATTTCAGGGATATCAACCTGCCTCCAAGATTATTTAGTTATGCATGTGCATGCATTGTATTACACAGAAAATCTCCCATACATTGTCACCTAATATAGCGTATTAACACCATGAGTTAATTTCACCTTGTACAATAAGAGAAAGACTAACATAAATTAGCATGTGCCATGTGCGCTGTCATATTGCAGTGTGTCAAGGAAAGGTAAGGGCAACGCTACAGGTAAGTGTTAAACAGGTAATCTCAGGTGTAACTCATGAGAGTCGAGGAAAGCCCAGGTGCGCTTGTGAATATATTCTGCAGCTGGGCAGAACCTCCCCACTCCCCCTTTACTCTAACTCTTGCTATACGATACCGCTTGAATAGGCACCCCCCTTACCCCCGCTATAATAATAAAGGTTAGATTTTTAACTTGAATGAAATTGGATAGTTTTGTGAACAGTCGTATATATGTGTAGGTAATTTCTGAGAGGCACGGTGTATACAAGGCCGTTTTCAATGTTCCCTACAAGCAAACGGAGATGTAAGTCTTCGCATGACTGGGTCACTTTAAATCAAATTTAAAAAATGACATGTTTTTATCTGGCCGATTGAGCATGTGTCCAGCCGATTGCCCACGAGTTGACGGCTATTGTGCTGGGAGTTCCAAGACCGCCATGACGGACCTCCATGGAGAGATCATCACGTCATGGTACAAATGTTTGACAGGCATTATTTTCATGATCTGATTATTGGTACCTTTCTTACCTTCAAAACATCTTTCCATTGAACCTGTCTATACGTGCGCAAATTAATAACTTGTTCTGATAGTCCGATTTCACTGATATTATAATGTTTGTTCAGGTTTTACGCCGTTTTTAGCAATATTCAAGCAGTATCAAGACTGGCAACACGAGAAGATTGGCCCCTTGCCATACGTCACACATTGCATCCCCGTAGGGAATCGAACCCGGGTATTCATCGTGACGAGCAAGCGCTTTTTAAAACCACTAACCTATCCCAATGCCCCAGTATCATGGGCATACGTTTGCACCAATACGACATTCAAAACAGCTTTCCACTATACCCATTTGAATGTGCATACGTCAGTAGCTTGTTCGGAGGTTGTGATTTCAGCATACTTTAGTGTAAGCTGGTACCTACATCATATTCAGAACAGCTGTCCATCCCTCAACTAAACTTATCTGTACGTGACAGAAATATTCACTCAGTCTGCTATCCTGTTTTCATCAGGAAATATCAGCGTACTCCAAGGCATCATTTGTAAATTCAGAATAGCTCATACAGAATATACAGAAATGGGTCTGTTTGTGTCCAAATTATTACCTTGCCTCCGTTTACAGGGGTCTGTTATTAACGTACTATTTATCTGGGTTATCCCGGTGTTGCCAGGTCTGTTGTTGGTTTATTCAGTTTGTTTGTTACATTGCGTCTTGGCTGTCGTTATGTTTGTAACAATAATTCTTGATATCTTTGTTGCAATGAATGAGTGACATGGCTTCACGTCGCACTCCCCTCTAGTCCAGCTATGTAACGGCGCTCTGTAAATAATCGAGTCTGGACCAGACAATCCAATGTTCAATGCAATGCCATGAACATCGATGTAGGCAACTGGGAACCGATGACATGTGTCAACCAAGTCAGCGAGTCTGACCCCCCGTTAGTCACCTCTTACGACTAGCAAGGACTGCCGAGGACCAATTCTAACCAGGGTCGTAAAGGCTCTACTTGTTACATTAACTCTGAAAACGTAAAATGATGATTTGTTCACGAAAGCCGTTGACAGTGTTGTATTTCATTGCTATATATCGCGGGGATTTGGAATATCCCTAAACTTGTGCTGAGTGAGGAGGTAGGGCGGGTGGTGCTAAAAATCGGATGGCCAGCCTCTAGAAACGGCGTTGCTCGTTATTTTAATCACTGGCTTGTCTGATCCAGACCGGAATATAAATTATTGCCTATCCTGTAACTGTAATATTGCTGTGTGTAGATTTAGCTACGCAACAAACGACCTTTCCAGTTTGTGACAATATTTCTAAGCTGATTTCATTTCCACAATACTGCTGAGGTGAGATACTGATGCCATAACAGTAAACCTTTTTGTTGACGCCACCCTACGGATGGCAGTCTACCAAAAGAAAGCTTAAAGGTATTAGGTCGGACCGAATAGCTAAGAGCCATGACAACAACATACCACATCAGTGAAAAGAATCTGTCGGAACTGAATCTTACATTGCCTAATGCTCCCTCGTCCTAAAACATCAAAGGGAGAGAACCAACGCCTTCTCTGTTTGACATCCCACTACATAATAGCCTGGGCTTATTTTGATGGTGTAAATGTGAAAAAGTAAAGCCAGTAAATAAAGTAGCTTTAATCGGCACATTGTTCAGATCTAGGAAATATCTATTAAGTAAAGGAAAGAGTGAGCTCGTAGATTCAATATCCTTTGACTGAAGACTATAAAAGTCACTTGCACATGCATACGTTTTTAAACAGGGTATAAATTTCGCAAGATTTACGGATGCCGTCAAGACCAGTGAATGACAAAAAACACACCATAAATCTGACTGTGAATACCCTAGTGAAAACTATGACCTCCTAAAGGTCAGAATTCGGTAAATACAAGTTCTCAGGACTGATGGAAACGTACGTAAGAGGGGTCATATGAGATGACGCGGTGCGAAATGTCCAGTTAAACCCCCTTTATGATACAACGTAAGCCGATAGGGGTAAATAAAGCGAAAACGATAATAAAAATAGCAATGTTTTCCAGATAAATGCGCATCAGGGCTCCATACACACATTCCGAGTTGGCAGGGGAGACGAATTCAGTGGTCACTTCTCACTACGGGGGTGATCGGTTCGCGCGTCGGTGGGATCGGGTCTCGCGTTGGTGGGATCTCTTCAGTCAGCGAGGTGTTGAATGGCGAGTCAGAGGTGATAAAACGCTCACAAGCTCTAAGAAGCAGATATGTTATCATGGGTGAAGACGATAATCGTCCCCACTAACACAGACGTAGCACACGGAGGGATCAGAAAGGCCTCAATACCCAAGACCCAAGATCGCTTCTAGCTAAATCCCGATTACCGAGACTTTGCGGCTGCGCATTGAGGCGATTGTGAAAGCCATGCCTGATGTTGTCCAAATGGTGAATAACAAGGTGGAGTGGATGGCTTGTACAGTCGTACATATGTTTATCCCTCGGCTGTGCAAGCAGACGACACACTGAAGTCCACATCAAACACACAGGCGAGTGGTGTTATGGATAGGCTTGAATCCGCCAGCGCCCTAATGCGGTAATGGGCACAGAACCTGATAGCTGTAGGGGAAAGGGGAAAGCTGCATGTGACGGGATACATCAGCGGGTATCAAATGGTTATAACATAGGGGTTACTGCAGTTCCTCTGTAATAATGACAAGTGTGTTTGGACAATCGTGGCAAAAAATGTGAATTATTCAATGAGGTTATAGGCAGCGTCAGCTGCTTATTCGTCTAAAGTACCCTCTGAACAAGGTGCTCAGACATCACTCCTACCGCCGCGTGTAGCGGATATATCCAACCCATTGATGACTGAAGAGGAGTTTAAAGGTCTCTGCTTTCAAGGGTTCCGACTCAACTTCTCAGTTTTCATTTTGACCTGCTTCGCCATGTGTCGGACCTGTGTGAGATACGTTTTACGAAGACGAAACTGAGATATTTACAGTCTTGCAGTTGATGAGGCCAGGCGTGGCAGCCGGTCATACCGCGTATGTATGCTCATGACCAAAAGAAACGTGACAGATAATCACGTAAGTGGTCTCTAATAAACCCCGCAAGTTTCGAAAAAAGAAATCTCACAAAAGTAAGCCTTCGTACTTATGTCTCCTATTTAAAAAAATGACACAGAGTTGCGTTTCTTTTGCTGTTCAGTATAGTTTGCGGAATTACGTCACAGGTGTCTAAAGCAGACACTGTTTCAATTTGTCTACTGAGTTGCCCTGATCATTCTGAAATGATGGGAGCATGCGCAAAGTTGTGAGGGAAATGGACAACGTGGGTTGGTTTAACCATTGGTCTGAGGAATACAGTTATTGAACAATGGAATACAACTGTTGATACATCGATTACAACTAGTTGGAAATTGAATACCGTTGATGGGTCGGGGAATACCACTTGATTCTCCTGGCACTAACCTTACCAAAACCTGCTTTCTTGTCCTCACGAATATTCGTTATGTTCGCAAATGCCTGACAGAGAACTGTCACATTGGTCCTGTAGCTAATTGTGTAACGACTCGACTACTGTAATTCCCTACTGTCTGGAGCAACTACACAACAGCTTAACAAACTACAACGAGTTCAAAATACTGCTGCAAGGATAGTTACACTAAGAAATCAGAGCACATCACCCCTGTTCTCCATAGCCACCACCCTCTCCCTGAGGAACAAGCTCCTTTGTCTTGTCTTCCTGTCTCTGTCTGGTCAAGCTCCTCCTTACATATCTGATCTGATTACAGACTACACACCAGCAAGATCACTAAATTCCCAAACCAAACCCCTACTCCATGTTCCTATGGTAAAGTCATAGAGAGAACATTTGCATATGCAGCCACAATCTGGAAAGTCTGGAACACTCTGCCTCAGTACAAGAAAGACTTAAATCATTGCCATCGTTTAAGAACCAGCTCAAACCTTTCTGTTCAGACTTGCCTTCTCTGTAACTTCTGTCATCTAATCTCAGACTTGTGAGCTTATAGCATTTACTGTGCATGGATTCAGCGAGTTACAAGTGGACTTGTTATTACTGGACATCAGCATACAAATACAACTGTATGATGTGGACTGCATCTGGTAAGTCGCGGAATACAATGACTGGATCAAAGAAAACTCTTATTGGATCAGGGAATACATCAGTTTGGCAGTGGTATACAGCTAAAGGATCTTAAGGTGAGGGAATACAGCTTCAAAGACGGGGAGTGCAAGGCATCTGGCACCGGAATACAGATCTTAGGAGAGACAATGCAATTTGGGAGAAATGAATAAAAAATACGGGGTCAAGAAATACTGCTCCTGGGACAAAGAATCCATTGGGCCAGAGAATACATCTGATTTACAAGGTGTGTCCTGGACAAAGAATCCGTTGGGCCAGAGAATACATCTGATTTACAAGGTGTGTCCATAGTAAGAATCCCGATAAACATCAGTTCATTATTTATGAAACATTACATTAGGACTATGCAGATCGAATGTTTGGACCCTTTGTAAGCCGTGCCATACAATAATAAGTCCCTGTTACTGTTGCTTAAGGCCAGAGGAGACTTAATGGATCGAGGGGTCAGTCTCGGTGACTTAACTGGTGTTCATCATCCCAGGGTGAGATGTTACTTGTATTATAAATCAAAATCTCCACAACATACGTCAACACGAATGAAAAAAAGCACACGCCAGAACGAACAGCCGAGACTGCTCACCTGCACCTACACACCGCATCCCTTGAGCAACCAAGTAGGTTCCCGATGTCACATGAGCCAACGCCGCATGTTTCAATGTAAGTATAGTCGGTATATCCCTCAGATGACGAAGCCCGCGGTCACAAACGACACTCGTTATTTTAACAGTAGAAACGACACCTGTCCCAGGCCTCAGTCACGCAGCCACATACCCTCCGATGTCCCACCGGGTATAGATACGTTGGGAGCGTACATTGCGACATTGGAACTATTCCAGCAGCGAGAGTGAAACAGACAGGCTCTGGTTACATAGAAACTGGGATGTTTTCAGTTTGTGTGGAACGTCTCGCTACATTACACATCAATGCCCTCCAACCTCACCGACTTCTAATCGCGCAATAGGTATGATTCAACCGAGATCTCGTGGCTTTACTGTCAGAAAAGGGGGGCCTTTTTATGTGAGGCTTTTCTAATGTTCGTACAAGCTAATATTTAATATCATTCACAATTAACTGCTGAGTTAAACAAAATATTTGACGAATGTTTACGCGTTCATTGAACATGAACATTTTTTCGGACAATTTAGCAAATGTGGATAGAAGTTCGGCTTAATAAAATCTACACTCCTTTCAAAGTTGTACCAGTGAAGACAGTTATCGCAAGGTGCTCTTTCAGAAGAAGGCGATGTCGTCAGGCACATTCTATTGTCACTCACAACGCCGTAGACGATGCTATTTAACTTCAAGAATTTGCTAGACTGTGGAAATTCTTATGGATATTTTCTTTTGGATACGGTGTATATCAGGAGTTCATAATATGATCATAAAGCAATGAGCATATTTGTGCCAGAAATGGGATAATAGGCTAGTGAACGGGAGGGCGGATTAACAAAAGTAGGAAAGATGCTTGTGATTATTTACGTCTTCGAGAATCAGACAGATGACTACATTCACATTCTGGTTCTTCAGTGTCTATATACTCTTCTGGCCAAAAGGCAGTGTGTATGAGAAAGGCAATTTCACTGGTTTTGGAACAACGGCTTTCTTACCTGGAGGGCTTTCACAATCCAATCTAACTCAAAGCCTCATTAATCCTGTCCATCCGTTTGTGTATAAGGATGTTGTAAGATCTGGTATTAGTTGGCAGGAAATACGTTAACAAACAATTTTTCTACGGCCTTTTTGTACAAACCGATCTCTCCTAGCAAAGATGGCCCTGAGACACGTGGCTTTTGATGCCATGTTGGGTGAGAGCATGATGAAGTTGAAGCATCCGCGTAAGACCCGTCATTGCTCTACGACTAGGTTTAGATGATGTTGAAGTGCCCTCGTAAGACCTGTCTTTGCACTACGACTAGCTTCAGATGATGTTAAAATGTGATCGTAACACTTGTCTTTACTCTACGACTAGCTTCAGCTGATGTTGAAGTGTCCATAAGGGACCTGTCGTTGAGCGACGATTCTATAATCAATGTTAAAACGTAACGGTAAATTTGGTGGCAAGTCAAAGAAACAGTAATAAACAATAACCGGATTTTTTTTATTATTTTAAGAAGCATTTTCCTATTCTTTGCATATGACATGCTTGCCATAAAGGGCGACTCAGCTTGTCGTAAGAGGCGACTAACGGGATCGGGTGGTCAGGCTCGCTGACTTGGTTGACACATGTCATCGGTTCCCAAATGCGCAGATCGATGCTCATGTTGCTGATCACTGGATTGTCTGGTCCAGATTCGATTATTTACAGACCGCCGCCGTATAGCTGGAATATTGCTGAGTGCGGCGTAAAACTAAACTCACTCACTCACTTTACATATGAAATTAAACTTGATGGTTAATGATTATATGCTTTCTTAAGAAATAACATACGTTTGTGTAATGTATGTTTGATAACTTGGCATTAAGAATGTGAATTAGTAAACTTTAACTATTAATATGAATGATGGAATATTCAAATTATTTTATCAAACTGTATATAGGTAGCCTCGCTATACATTGAAAAGGCTGCACATTTGTTGAATGCTAGACTAAGTGTACAGCGGTATGACTGTACAAACTATCACTCTATCTTGAATCTACCTGTTATTTAGCGTTATGTGTCAAAACCACCCGTCATAAAAGTGCTTTTTGTTTCAAGTCAAATATGATATCACTTATGATAATTTATCACCAGAGCAGGTGATAGTATTATTTATCGCTCAAGGATGTAAAAGTGTATCTAATGTATATGTAAATATGAACATAACCACGACAAAATGGCAATATAGTGCCATATTGCAAAGCGTTATAACACATGCCTACGAATGGCTTGATCGCCGTGGGTTGAACATCAGCCGTTTTTATCAGCGGCTGTGGACAAACGACATTAAATCAGATATAATGGCCTCGATCAGCGGGGTGCTATTTCATTGCTCAAAGACGTGGGGAGGGAGCTTTTAACTGCCTTCATGAGTGGTTGGAGACCTTGGATGTTGTGAACGAATCAGCCATCATTGGTTTGTCCTAAAGCAGCGCGTGAAATAGGTTTGTTGGCCTAAACATACATCATAAACAATCAGGTTTGGTCGATGACAAAGCTGTACTTTGACATGTGGTCTTTGGATAGGATTCACACGGGGGCAGTTTGGGGTGAATATTGTCAGGTCGTCGACCATGACGCCGGACTACATTCGTGAAGATCAGCTCTGGAACAGGTAAACCATTGATCTAGACGGAGTGTCCGAGTCACGCATTGCAAAGCGTGTTTCTCACGAAAGTACACAAAAACATTTTCACGTGTTAAAGACAGTATATATGGAGGCGACGCATTTCATCATTTGACCTATCGGTGATGAAACATATATGCTCAATAACCACTGAGAATGAGACGCCGATATTAAGTAATCTCCACAGTTACCTCCCCTAGACACTCAAGGATCCGACAGTCGTTGGATTGACTGTGTATCATCATCATACGTTAAACTGTGCAGTAAATTGGGTTACCTCGTCTCACATGTAGCCGAGACGCTTTGATATAACGATGTTTTTGTTCAAAATGACATTAAACCTGTGCCATCTATTTTGCCGCAGTCAGGGAGACACAGAAGCACAATTTCATAAAAACTGTAAAATATGTCACTTGTAGTATATATTCTTTCTGATTTTTCATGGTTCCAGCGCTCTGAGTATTGACTCAACGCGTTTAAAAAGCTTAGTCAACCGATTTTTTCTGCAGTCAACGTTCACCCCCCGTGACCTAAAGGGACCTCGTGCAATGTGAATAAAGTTATTAATAATTCATTCATACCTTTGATATATAAGCACCATAAAAAGGGCTTCTTGCAAGTGTGTGACACACGCCCTATGGAATGCCGAAGCTTAATGACGAGTGGGACAAGAGAGGAAATAAAGGGAGAGGTTTGGCTTCAAGCAGGAAACAGCTCTGCGCAAAAAAATATAATTGCTTTGTGTGTTAGTTCAGCTTAAGCAAATGTTTTTATATTCAAATTTCCATTTGAGTGAAATTTGAATCCTTGAAGTTCCAACCATACAACATGCGCACGGCAATATTACTTGCTACTTAAATACGTATCGGTGCATTGTGAGACTTCCTCCAACCTTGAATCAGTTTGCATCGTCATATTTGCGGTGAATGCTGTCAGTTAAAGTCACCCATGCGTGGTCGGATTGTATTATAGTGGTGGAGAGGGAAGGCTGGTATATGCGAGTGTCTACTGGCGGTGAGACTCCGTGTGGCCCATACACTGGGGGGAAGGTGCAGCGAAGGAGGGACTACAAGGAGGGAGGAAGTAGGTAGGTAAGTGGGTAGGTATATCGAAAGGTGCTCTGGTGCACTGCCGTGTATCTGGGTGTGAGGAAGGGCATATATAGGTGTGTCGATGGAGTTTGGCGGAAGGGTGGTTGTTGGGTTGGTATGTGAAATAGTGCCTTTGTGAGATGGTAGGTGGTGGGTTGGTTCGATCAGGTGAGATGGTGATTGGTTAGATGAGACGTTGCATGATGGTGAAATTCTGGATGGTTGGGTGAGATGGCAGCTGGTTAGGTGAGATGGCGATGGGTTATGTGAGATGGTGATTGGTTAGGTGAGATTGTGGTTGGTAGATAAGATGGTGATTGGTTAGGTGAGATGTAGGTTTGTAGATGAAATGGTGGTTAGTAGGTGAGATGGTGGTTAGTAGGTGAGATGGTGGTTAGTAGGTGAGATGGTGTTTTGTGGGTAAGATGTCTTTGTAGGTGAGATGGTGGCTGGTAGGTGAGATGGTGGTTGGTAGGTGAAATCGTGGTTAGTAGGTGAGATGGTGGTTGGTATGTGACATGGTGGCTGGTAGGTGAGATGGTGTTGTGTAGGTGAGATGGTGTTTTGTAGGTGAGATGCTGGTTAGTAGGTAAGATGGTTGTTGGTAGGTGAGATGGTGGTTGGCAGGTGAGATGGTGGCTGGTATGTGATTGGTTAGGTTGGTAGATAAGATGGTGATTGGTTAGGTGAGATGCAGGTTTGTAGGTGAAATGGTGGCTGGTAGGTGAGATCGTGAAGTGTAGGTGAGATGGTAGTTAGTAGGTGAGATGGTGTTTTGTAGGTAAGATGACTTTGTAGGTGAGATGGTGGCTGGTAGGTGAGATGGTGGTTGGTAGGTGAAATGGTGGTTAGTAGGTGAGATGGTGGTTGGTATGTGACATGGTGTTTAGTAGGTGAGATGGTGTTTTGTAAGCGAGATGCTGGTTAGTAGGTGAGATGGTTGTTGGTAGGTGAGATGGTGGTTGGCAGGTGAGATGGTGGTTGGTATGTGACATGGTGGCTGGTAGGTGAGACGGTGATGTGTAGGTGAGATGGTGGTGAGATGGTGGTTGGTAGGTGAGATGGTGGTTGGTAGGTGAGATGGTGGTTAGTAGGTCAAACGTCAGTTGGTATGTGACATGGTGGCTGGTAGGTGAGATGGTGGTTAGTACGTGAGATGGTGGTTGGTAGGTGAGATCGTGGTTGGTATGTGAGATGGTGGCTGGTAGATGAGATGATAATAGGTCAGTTATATGATAATAGGTAAGTTAGATGATTACTGGTAAGTTAGATGATAATTGGTAAGTTAGATGATAATAGGAAATTTAGATGATAATAGGTAATTTAGATGGTAATTGGTAAGTTAGATGGTAATTGGTAACTTAGATGGTTGTTGGTGAGTGGGATGGACAAGTCGTCAGGTATTCCACAATAGAAGACATGTTCAATGCAGAAGTAACTTATTTTTATTGGATCCCTTGTTATTTGTGTGACAATGGTCTGTGGACTTATGGACCGACATAACGAATACGCAACTGGAATACAATGACATGCTTCAGTCAAGCCAACAAGGCTGACCATTAGTCTCCTCTTAAAACAAGCATGGCTTTCTGAAGATCGTTTCTTATATGAACTACGTTGATATCTACTAGCATATAATGATGTAGGTATCACTGGGTGGACATATCGGTATTACTAAGTTAACAGTTAAGTTTGAATTAAGAGATTCGAAATCAGTAATACGTTAATAGAAAGATACCTGTGATATATACGTACGTATTGACAAGCTAGAAAGTTGGTTTTACTAAGCTGGTAAGTTTAAGGGGTTATTAAGATACCAGTAGATCATAGATAAGGGTAAAACCGCTGACGGGTACGTGACCTGAGGCCCCGACAAGGACACATTGCAGGACTGCGGATATACACGTGAGGGACGGGGTGGTAGAGGGTGCTTGACTAAAGTCTAAACATGACAATTTGATCATTAAGGTAAATATCTGTCGACGATGAACCAAATAGTACAAAGGTGTGCTACACTGTTGACAAGATATGTATTGTGATAGTATACAGGTATAGGATGAGCTTTAACACTGTATACAACGTATATACAGTGATGTTATAAAGATACACTGACAAGCTAAATATTGTGGTATATAAAGTTACACTGACAGGCATACATCTTGGTGTTACAAAGGTACATTGACAAGGTATATACAGTCATGTTATAAGGGTACACTTTGGTGTTACGTATAAAGTTACACGGTGTACGGACAAGGTATATAGGGTGATGTTATAAAATCACACCGACAAGGTATACACTGTGGTGTCATAAAGGACAAGGTATGCGCCCTGTTAATATTGCATTACTGTTTTCACGAACAAGGCATGTACTGTAGACAGCTAGCCATACATAGTACGGGAGTATATGTCAACTGATTAAAGCATTATATGTCTCAGACAAACGAACAGGGCATATATACTGCTGCGTTTAAGAGGCACATAGTACGTACTGACTAACCATGTTATAAAACAAATACCAAACGATAAAGTTTTCAGGATTGTACGAACGTTTTTCCATTTTTGTTGACTCAGCATTCGTGCTATAAACAAAATCAAATTCAATCTTTTTCAGCTGACCATCGAAACACATATAGCCAGTACCCGCACACTGAATAATTCGCAATCGCATTCAAGCGGACTGGTAAAGGTTAGAATTCAACCTTGCAATATAAACACTGGTCATATCAAAGTGTCACGACAGACCTTCGTCCGAGTGCTGGTGGGATCTGGTCCAAGGGAGATTTCTCCCCACCGGGCTTTGATGTGACGGAAGATTTATGGGGGGATATTGTCCCCGTACATGTTCATATAACGCTGTGGCAATCACAAGCTTGGGAGAGGGACGGGTTATGTCTGAGCCCCAGGGTGACGAGAAGTGTGAGGGGTGACAAGCTTGTAACATGTCCAAGCGGTCCACACCAGGTCCTAAGATCCCCATTCGTGTAAACAGACAAATCATGGTAATCCTTATCGTATGTTATTACTATTACTCTGGACTGTTTACATCTTCCTTGATTATAAAGCTCATGATATATCCTTTCTGTCACATTGAAGACTATTGTTCCTTTGAAATACAAGCGATAAAAACATTTCCACCGTCTTTAGATATCTCTGAAAAAGCCTTGTGGCGTAGCGTGTATGGTTTGGACCGCAAATTGAGGAGTGAGAGAGCGAGTGAGTGAGTACGCCGCCTTTCAGCAATATTCCAGCAATATCACGTGTGTGTGTGTGTGGGGGGGGGGGGGGGGGGGGGGATAGGACGACACTAGAAGTAGGATTCACACATGTTGGGAATCGAATCCGGGTCTTTGGCTGGTAACATATCCACCTCTCCTTCTCTACTGTCCAATTTCTCTTTTCTTTCTTCGTTATTTTTTTTATATTAAACTGAAAAATAACCTGACTAACCCGTTTCTGTTTAGCAACGAATGTGAATGCAATAAGATGAATTGGTCAATCCCAATAGGCTATTTAGTGAGAAATTCTGTTTGATTACATCGCTTTAGCAAAATATATCGCAACGACAAATATCTGATGTCAACTAGTGAGTGAGTTTGGTTTTACGCCGCTTTTAGCAATATTCCAGCTATATCACGGCGGGGGACACCAGAAAATGGGCCTCACACATTGTACCCATGTGGGGAATCGAACCCGAGTCTTCGGCGTGACGAGCGAACGCTTTAACCACTAGGCTACCCCACCGCCCCTGATGTCAACTAAATAAACACAAAGGGCGGTAAAAACATGATGTACACTTTTTATGACAAAACTTGCCATACGATGTTGCTAAATATGCTTGTCATAGATGTACTTCCTTGAGTGACATTTTAGA
This sequence comes from Haliotis asinina, assembly GCF_037392515.1. Classification (NCBI taxonomy): domain Eukaryota; kingdom Metazoa; phylum Mollusca; class Gastropoda; order Lepetellida; family Haliotidae; genus Haliotis; species Haliotis asinina. The sequence goes on along the minus strand of NC_090294.1, from coordinate 16,180,809 downwards.
AGCTGGGACGTACAATACTACATGTATAACAGCTTCTTTTACTTCTTAAGTGCGACGTTTTGATACAGATTCTCGTATCGTTGTCAAGAAGTCGTTTTCCACAAAGTTTGCTCAGTGCTATCACAGATGAATTTAAAAAAATAAATTTTTACAGCATTTTGACCCCGGATGTTCAAGTTGGCAACTTGTTTGGCAAATCTAATGTACATGTATCTATATGCGTTCTTTCACCTGGCAGTATATAACATTTGTTAAATCGTAACTGAAAGATAAGAAAGTGATGTCGACTCTCTGATATTTGTAATGTCTGATATCTGACTTTGTTGTAATGTACATATATATTAAATGAGCTACTAAAATTAGATTAACCCAATTCTGGACGCTACTGTGGGGGTACACCTTTAGTCCCTAAGGGTCCCAAGCCACTTGTAAGTCTAGACATTCGAACGCGGGTTTCACCTGTCTAAATTACCTGAACATCTCGCCTGTCTTGTCAGGCTTAACAGGCCATCTCACCTGTGCCGACGATCGTGGAATAATTAATTTACTTCCAGTGTGACATGTGTTCTGCCTGTCATGCTTGTCTTAACCCCCGAGTCGTGTGTAGTGGTCAGGGGTCAGCGTTCATCGCCCTGATGTCCACTCTTTGTCGACTTAATCAGGTGATCAGAGCGTATAGCCAAAACACATTAATCATTGGCTCGGGAGACGAAGAATCTTGCTCAAGTTGTTTCTGTTTGATTGACTTGTCTGGCCCAAGCCGGAGTGAGACTGGACGTTTGATGGACCCGACTGAAGGTGTCCCACTCGGATTAGCACCAGCTTTGTCCAGTCTGTTAGTGTGAGCCGCGAGGAAACGGCTTCACCAGACAGTTTTGAAAGATCGACGTACATCACGCTACGGGAATTTGGATCATATTTTTCTATATTTGCCATTTGCATCATCCAGAAATAGTGCTTGTTATTGCAACATGGCTTTTTAATCAATGAAAGAAACCAGTTATTCATTTTGACCACCAAATTATTACATGTAACGTATATTCATTATTCGGAACAGCTACAACTGTATTGCTGAAGGGAACTTAATGTTTTAACCTCCAAATTCTTTTATACACTCTGCCTTCTGCGTATGATGTCAGCTCCAGACGATAGAAACATGGCACTGTATAAATCTGTCATCATCATCATCATCACCATCATCATTCAAGGATAATGATAACCTCGAGTCTTTGCAAACTATAATCTATATTAAGCTTGTCCGAGTTATCATCCGATTTAACATCCTAAACTGAAATGTGTAAAACTTGATGTCATCAGTCTGCACGAGCACGCATGCGCGTACACATACATACACGCACGCACGCACACATGCACGCACGCACGCACACATGCACGCACGCACATACATGTTCATATCCAATGTCAGAAATATTACGGAAAACCAGTGAGGACATAACGCACGTCAAGTTAATGCAGCTCGCAGCTGGGACAACAGACGTGGTAATAACATACTTCCATCCCCTGGTATCACGCTGGGGGCGATTCATCAGTTGATAAGAAAACACCAGGCCCACCGTTGTCCATCAAACAACAGTTTATCATCAGTTTTTCAACATATGTGCTAGGAAATGACTAGTAACGCATGTTTTATCACTAGACACTGGGCGAGTCTGTCCTAGTGCCATCAATATAGTTCCTAAACCTATCGTCGTGACTTAGAGGACTCCACTTTCTTCTCGACTATAACCCATCGTGTTGAAGCGAGGAGGAGTTATTCTAACTATGCGACAACACCATATAAATCTATGTTGGAACGCTTCACATACCTTTCGCGTCAGCATTTTGTAAGATTAAAAGGGGTCGTAGAAAATCACCTTGTTGCATCACTAGAACATATGTAAGAGGCTACTGGTCTCCATAGGCACTCATGTCGCTTTGTTAAGTGTGCTTATATTGATAAGGCCTGTCTGTCTACCTGTCTCTGCAATACATAGTGTAATTTACCTAGGTCAAAGGCCTTGGTTCCATTACATCTGCACAAGTAAAAACGAAAATCCTGTTTGTTTACACAATGAAATAAATACTGATATGGCGCGGCCTATAGTGTGGATTAACGGAAGGGGCTACGCCAGTTGTGGCATGGGTACCCCGTCCAATGATAAATTGTAATGTAATAGCATCTTCCCTGTGGAAAGGCACATACATCTCCTCAACGACACACCGTTAGATAAATATCTTCACTGTTACGGTAAGTGTAAACTGGACATGTTATTGGTGCGTGTTATGGAGTGGTCTGCTCCTCCTCAACATACATCGTCCCCCGTGTCACGGGAGATGGAGAAGGTGTCATAGGGAGATTGGACAAGTTTAATTGGCGCAGCAGTTGACAAGACAAGCAAATGGCTTGTATGCAATGTCAGCTTACACAAGGAGCTACGTGAGACAAGGCCATGGTCTAGATTGTGCATGTCTGTCACTATCTTCAAAACAAGTTATGCCGAACTGTAATGGAAATTGGCCCAGCCCCTTGTCTAAAGCTTTCGCCTACTAACTATTGGTGCCCTACTGTGTTATGGATTGCATGTCTAGTTAACCTGTCTTATTATTTTAAACATAGCGGTGAACAAGCGTGTTCAAAACCTAGTCTTGTAGTTAGTTTACAACGAGTCCTGTGGCTTTCTGAGTCCTTGTTAGAGGCGTCTGAAGTGTTTGAGTGAGTGAGGGGTTTGCGCTGACTTTGGCAATATTCCAGCAACATTACGGCTGTGGACACCAGCAATGGGCTTCGCACGTTTGTACCCACGACGGAAATCGAACCTTTGTTTTCACCGTGACAAGAGGATGCTGTAGCCATGAGGTTACATCACTCTAGGTCTGAAGATTGCCATTGTAGATCTGAAGATTGACATTGACGGACATTTTGGTATCTTTCCGGACTGTTGAATATATTTTGTTTTGTACATTCAGAAGTTTGTAAAACGCAAATGAACAATCCTGAAACTTGTTCCCTTGTCCTTGTATATACTACAGCAATATATCCGAGGTAAATTATATTTCTTAACAGCAACATGTGTCAACATCGGTTTCTCCCAAAGCACGAGTTTCATGCAACTGTCTTAAATCCGATCATATTCAAAGGCAAGGGCAACTGTTCAGTTCAACAACAGGTGTTACATGTGTATGTCCTCACATTGGAAGTCAGATCATATACCTCAGGTAAATTAAATCATATTTCTCAACAGAAACACATGGCATCATCGATCTGTCCCAAAGCACGAGTTTCATAAATTGGCGCCTTAAATCCGATCATATTCAAAGATGTGGGCAATTGGACAGTCCAGCAACAGGTGCCACATGTGTCAGTCTATAATACGAGCTCCTGTGGTATATATAAAGCCTGGTCATATTCCTCCTGAACATGTGCAGTCTAGTGCATATCTGTATGCGAAAGCTCTAACACATGGACTGGTAGAGGTATCACGGTGTGTAGCTCATGAGGTATTTGAGATCTTACTGAGAAATGAAAAGCGCGCGAGAAAGGTTTCACTGAGCTTGGTTCAATGCCTGATGACTCCTGGCAAAATAATCATTTCGTGTCCACCACCTTTCGCGAGAATTTACATCAGTCAGAAGCAGATGCAGGTGATTTAGTTGAGTGACTTGCATCCATGAAATAGTCTAGGTTAACCATTATGGTCAAGAGACTAAACAACAGTAGTGGAAATATCTCAAGTCATCTCTTCAGAAAGAAGCAAAGTTTGTTCATCTGATGGCAGTCAAGTTGATGGCTGGGATTTTCTGGGATTCCAAAGTCGCCCCACTGTTGCCACTAAGGGGTGAGCCATTAATGGGTAGCCGTGTTCAAGACAGCTCAATTCGTAGGTTTAGTGTATCTCTGTGACTTTGCATTCACGAAACATGCTCCGTAGCCAACAGGCTTCCGTGCAAGTTTCAGTCCCACATTTAACAAGCGTGGAAAGAGTGAGTGAGTGAGTGAGTTTAGCACTCAACAATATTCCAAGCGCTGTGCAAATGGCAATGACGTTATATCTGGGACGTGGTGGGGGGCTTTTCACACTACCAAGAAGAAACCTTCTTCACCAGGTGTATCAAAACACACCAGCATCTTTAATTTGTTGTGAAGCTGGAGGAAGAAGCGTATAGCACTGACACTGTTCATCATAATTATATGTATAGCCTCAGACTTTTGCAGTCACTCTTTGGAATGGTCCATGATGTGTCGGGCATGTGACAATACTGAGGGTCGGGCACTAGATTCCTCCTTTACATGATAACAGTCAGTAGCAGTTAATTTGAAAAAAAACCAACCGTTGAAATTCTGTCGGCCATTTTTTTCGATTTCGAATGAATCAACACTGAGTATTTCCTCGGGGCTTAAGGCGTGCTGTATCAGCGTTAAGTCTTAAATGTGTTTTTTTTCAATGATTATTTATAATGGTGTAATAAGATGAAGGAGAGCTCGCGCTAATGGCTAGTTGAAAGAGAAGCCTCTTGTAGTCGTCACTCATGGTGGCAGCGAGGCAGATGTGGGCGAGCATACCAGTCACATGTCTGAAACCCGTCTGACTCGACTCAAGCAAATACAAATAGTTTACCTATTTATTGTTCCATGCCCCTGTTCTTTAATGTAAATTATTCAGGAATTATTTCACGCCAAGTCCGTTTCACTGTGAGAGGCAAAAATCTGTGAAAAAATGTAATATTATTTTGACCTTCGATTCCAATCAGTCGTGGTCAGGCTGGCACACTTGATCGATCCAGATCTTTATACCTCAATCGCTGAACGATTGTCATGATATCAATCACTGGATTGACTGGTCTTATTGTTTGAATATTTTAGTGTTACACAACACGGAAACCAAGAAAACATTAATTGCACATAAATTAGTGGGTGAGTGGATTGTGGTTTCGATTAATACGCAACATTACACGATGTAGCAATACTTAAGCAGTTACTTACATGTCATTTGCAGTATGTCAGCAATACTGAATCGTTCAGGACTGCAGTTATCGATTTGTCTTGTTAAAAGTAATTTCTGTACCAGATAAGGCGGTGTTTCATTCCGGACAGATGCTATTCAGCCACCATTTTGACTACCTGATCAACGTGTCAGACTCTTAGTGAGTGAGTGAATTTTAGTTTTACGCCGCTTTTAGCAATATTCCAGCAATATCAAGGCGGGGGACACCAGAAAATGGGCTTCACACATTGTACCCATGTGGGGAATCGAACCCGGGTCTGCGGCGTGACGAGCGAACGCTTTAGCCACTAGGCTACCCCACCACCCTATCAGACTCTTAAGTATAGTAAGCTGAATAGAATATGTGTTTCAATTTGGTGGTTTAAAGATGAAAGTCTGGGGGAATAGTGTTCGTGGTTATGCCCAGAATTCCTCTTTGTCGCAATATATCTGTGGTAACACAAGAGCGAGCGACCTGTTTGTCTTGTTATATCTGGGTACCGGTAAAGTGCGTGAGTGAGTTGGATTTTACGCCGCTTTAAGCAATATTCCAGCAATGTCACATCGGGGCACACCAGGAAGGGCTTCACACATTTTACCTATGTGGGGAATCGCACCCGGGCCTTTGGTGTGACGATCGGACGCTTTTACCATTGGGCTACCTCACCGCCCCTGCCCGCTGGAAAATGTCGGTTTGTTCGTGTCAGGATCGTAGAATCGTTGCGAGAACGTGTTCTGATCTTGGAGATGCGTCTATGGTGAGTGTCCCGTTCTATGTGTCCTCGTCCTTGTCCTCCTCCCCCTCACCATCAACAACATCATCATCACCATCCCCCGGAAATTGCTAAACGCAGTGAAAACCAGATTACCCACAACATAAACTACCTCTAAATGAGGACATCACATATCCCCTTACAATATACCCCGTAACATTAAGGTAATATAAACCTGAAGAATTCCTGTAAGTTGATCCGTGGGATCTCTGGACGCCGGACCAACCCTCCCGTCACACAGGGAGTTCAAGCAAGTGAAGGGACAACCAATGGTAAGGGGTGGAGACAGAGGTCTGGCCTCCCCGAACAACGAAGTCAGATCCCTCTAATCACCCAGCAACATGGGCAGGAGTGGGTGTGACACAACCCCGCCATCTCCCCGTGTAATTGTCCACACCACCATGTTACAAAGCTCTGATCGGTGGTGGATGTGGGTGTTACCCGATAACCCCATCATTACTACGGAGCCCCGATATCTCAACTAAACGACTCTATTACCCTGGCGGAGGACCTCCACTTCTACCCAGGGCTGGACACACAAAAGACCTCAAAGAAGCAAAGGGTGACACGATCGCCCCAGCTCACCACCAAATTATGACTGAGAAAAGAAGGCCAAGCCTGCAATCCAGGGCACGGTTAACGTTGAATTGCGAGGATTTACGGCACAAAGGTTTCCTGCGCCAAGTCTTTAATTTTGGTAAAAGGATCTTCAGCTTGCTAAGTCGGAACAAAGTGGAGAGCATTTACCGAGTGAATAAATCTTCCACTAAATACCTGATTCCGCATTGTTTACAGAAAGCAAATTGGGGGTAAATGACGTCACTTTGAACGCAACATTTGCAGTGTCTGACTAAAGGCATACAGGAATTCACAGGTGTCTTGGTGGCTCGGTAAGCGTGATTGGGGGTTAGGGGACAGAATCACGCCACCCACCTTGAATACAATTGGGAGTTACATGAGGTTACGTGAAGGAGTGCTACCGAACACAATGGACAGAGTTCTATCAGGGTAGATAATATACTTAATATATATACTAATGAGCAAAAGAAACTGTACCTCTCAGTTGATTTTTTTCAGAGGCGTATGCTTGATGTTTTAGTGAAAATATCCTAAGTGTATTATAGGTGTTATTCCAACCCGAAAATGAAATGCACTGGATCTTATTCAGAAAAATTCAGAAAATTTCCAACCGGTTTTATTTAATAAAAATATATAATTTGATTCATAAATCACATCTCCGTACTGATTAGTAGGTTATCAGAGACGTTTAAAATAGATATATTTTAGGCACAGATTTTAAAAATTTCAAACTTGTGATTATGTTGTGCTGATTCATTTTGACCGACCCGTGTTGGTCTGGACTATGCTTGTCGTAAGAGGCAAATAACGGGATCGGGTGGTCTGGCTTGCCGCTGACTTGGTTGACACACGTCATCGGTACCCAATAGTGCAGATCGATGTTCACCACGGGATTGTTTTGTAAAGACTCGATTATTTACAGGTTGCCGTCATTCAGCTGGAATATTGCTGTCTGTGGCGTAAAACTAAACTCACTCACTCATTCGTTGTTGACCCTGGTATTCACTGAACCATTTTTAGCAAAAATCAAATCACCCAGAGAAGAGTATTTTCACACACTGTTGCGGAAACTAGTGATGGTTTCACACACTGTTGCGGAAACTAGTGATGGTAAGATAAACAACCTCAAATTTTACACACTAATTTTCTTTTATTGTTTAATTTCATGAAAACACAAGCGAACTCAGCTTTGTACTTACTAGTATATTTAAGGAAGTCATCATTCAAATACTCGTATATTAATAATGAATCATGCTATTTATGTCTGTAGGGACACTGAACGCACTCAATTTAATTTTATACGTTATGAAGAAAGTGAAAAATCCAGCATAAACATCATCATTGAATATATACTGGACAAAAATAGATAGGGATATTCGCAAATTTTGAAATAATGAATACTGATGTATTTATTCCTGACATACTGATAAAATACCAGTCATAAAAATACCAATATCCCTAACTTATTGTGTCCAGTATATAATGATTGGATGGCTGGGAGCATGGATGAATAGAAAGAGAAAACAAATAAACAGACGAACAAAAGGTTATGCATGTTTAGAAACAAACTAACAAGGAGACAATCAAATGCACAGATATGATAGCTTCTATGCAGTGATAATATATTCTCATACATTGTTGAGCAATTAATTTCTTGACATATAAAAGTCAACTTTAAGGGACTCTTTCGTGTACCACGGCAGTACTTTCAAATATCAAATGGGAAGCTTATGTCACAGATGTAGTCATCCTGTCTGAGAGAGAATCTTATAAATTTTCAAATTGCTTTAATAGTAATAAACACCGGCCAACTTTGATGCGCTCTCAACTTGAAATCCATCATGCTACAAGCTTGCCACGATTATGTCCCAGGGCTAAACCGTTAACATGCTCTGAAAACATGAATCAAATAAAAGTGGCTGTGGGGCACTGCACAATGCAGCCTTACTAGCCCGGACTGAACTAATCCCACTTACACTGTCCGCATTAACGAATGTTCTGATTATTTGTTTGCTGTTTACGTAGTATTGAACGATAGCTATAAACATACTATGCCAAGTTTATCTGTAATTAATCCGTGAAGATCCGGTTTAGAATTGACATTTAGTGACCCATGGTTGTCGCAATACACAGGGTCGGGTGGTCAGTTTCGCTGACTTGGTTGACACATGTCATCGGTTCCCAATTGCATGGGAAGATGCTCATGATTCAGATCACTGGATTGTCTGGTTCAGACACGATTATTTACAGACCGCCGACATACAGCCTGACCACCCAGCACGCTGAAGCCTCTTAAGACCAGTAAGTTGCTAGAGACCACATAAACGCACACAAATACGGTCTTCAACAAATTAAAACGCGATGCAACACAGCAAACCCACTTAACAAACAAACAAGACACGATTGTCTGAAATCTGAAATTTTATGATATCCCCTTTCTTCTGTCAGCATATATTGCATTAATTGTGAAAATTACACAGAGGTTTGGGATAACTTTGGTTTAAGTACATGAGAGAATTTACCATTTAAATCATAAATGTTGCTATGGTAACCATTAGGTTTACAAATACCCTGATTGTTGAAACTGTTATCATGAAACTAGCTGCTATTTTGTCTTTACAATATATTACAATTTATCATAAAGTAAGACAAGAAGTTTCTGAAAGTCATCCAGTGCCAATAATAAATGAATTTTAGTCTGGCAAAGTCAACACGTCTTCGTGTCCTCTTAGATAATTGGGACGGTGGGTATGGTTTAAGCGGTCGCCGAGGACCAGGTTCAATTCCCTACACGGGTACAATCATTCTCTTCCCACAGTGGTTACTTGTCATATCTTCCTACGACCCCTTCATGGTGCGAGTGTTCAAGACTCGTGATTGGAGGCAATCAGATTTAGTAGTGCAATCAGCGACCTTGTTTCAAAAGTGATCGTTCACAAGATCTCGGTAATTTCCGGATGCATCGTGAAAACTAGAACCTCTTCCCGAGCGCGATACTCAAATGTTTCTTCTAGACAGAACTCAGTCATGTCGTATTTGTTTCTCCACATTGCAAGCAAGCATTTGTCGAGTTGAATCTTGGTCGTGTTCTGATTGGACAGAAAAAAGGGAAATAAATCTGCTGCCATTTTTTGCCGCTAGGGGATTTTATGAGAACTGCGAATTATGGCCGTATTAGAATAGAGGTTCGTAGTAAGATATGACACGTAACCTCTGTGGGAAGACAATGGGGTACAATGTGTGAAACCCATTTATTTTGTTCCATACCGTGATATTGCTGGGGCATTGCTAAGAGCGGCGTAAACCTCACTCACTCACTCATAGATATTAATAATCAATAAAACATGTAAACATCCACACAGGACTAGTGATCGGGTTCTTTTTATTCACATACTGAAGATATATACTCTCTAATGCTTGTTACATATTTGTATGCTTCTCCCTATATCATTGTTAACTTTTTCGATGACCTCCCCAATATATGTGCATTGTTTATTAAGACTCCGTTTAGAGACTGACTGTAGTGAACCTTCCCGAATATATTCAGTCGGATCCTCTCATAAATGAATGGTCCGTTAGAGATCATCTTTATATATATTTGAACTGAGGGTGGCAATTGTATGATATACAGTCACAAGCCCCTATGATATGTGTGACTTTCCCTTCTCTCGAAGGGAATTCCTGATGTATGTCATAATTCGACGTATTTACGGCGCGGTGGGGTAGCGTAGTGGTTAAAGCGTTCGCTCATCACGCCGAAGATCCGTATTGGATTACCCGCATGGGTCCAATGTGTGAATCCCATTTGTGGTGTTCCCCATTCGTGATATTGCTGGAATACTGCTAACATGGTGTAAAACTAAACTCACTCACTCACTCGGGGGTATTTACGCAGGTCCCATTAAGTTAGACGCGATGGTGTTTGTAATTGTCGGGTACTCTGGAAAGACAAACCTTGCGTAAGTTGACACAGTTCCGGCCGCCTGACCTTGAAACGACCGTGATTGAAAGGCTCGACATAATCGGATGTCCGTCCATGTGGTCAGTACTCTGGAACGCCGACTGGACATGTGTGTCAGCAATGACATGAACTCCTTGTTGACATCCAGGAAACACGTCACGACATCGTCAACACATGTTGAATGATCCCACACACTATCCGCGACTATACTCAGATGGCCTCTCTTGTCAAGTTGTCATCGCTCTCAACGTGTTGTCATTTAACAATACAAAATACTGGATTAGCTCGCCCGAACACGAGCACCATGGTGAATAGAAGGGATGAATAAACTGTTGGCATGCATCAGATCGGATAATCGGTGGACAGGTAATAAAGCTATGCTCTTTGAGGAAGATAATCCATTGCCAGAGCGTTACGCCATTTCACGAAGGAAGGAGACGATCATCTGGAAAGTATAAGCCTTGAGGCTATTAATCAGTGGTATCTGAAATACCTGTGTCAATCACGACAAAGTCAGACGCATTCAACACGTGTTTCTACGACATAATAAAGGCTTAGTTTTCTCTCGGAATATTGATATGTGACAACAGACATAAACTGAAGCTGGTGATATTCCTCTCCACCTAAGCTAGGTTCTTCCTATTGTGACATGATCTCTCCCGCTGTGGAAAGACGCTGACAGGGTGTGTCCTGATCTTGACCAGGGCTGATGGACGATCTATCATCTGCTCATACAGAGTGACATTCTGCTAAACTAGGGTGAATGTATGGTGGGTAGTTACACCAAGGTGTCGTGTAATCGGGTTGCAGGAGGAGAGATTAACAGTTGTCTTGAGTCCCTACTGAACACATTTCATCACTGTAGGGATTCTTGTGGTAGGTGAACCTTTACCAAGCGGTTAGGAGGGTTACAGCTTGCGAGGGATAGGACATCCTATAGCCAAGCTCTGAACAGACAATGTGGAGAGGGTCACAGCAACGCATTGTCGCTGTCAGGGCGAGGATAGATTGAGTTAGTGGTGTCATACGTCGTAGGTTCTTACTTTGTTGTGGCAGTGTAATTAGGTGTTGATACGGTGTGCTGGTTGCCGTACTGGATATGAGGATGGGGGTCAGAACTGCTTGACGTGAGGTTGACGACAGGAATAATGCATTTTGAAAGACGAAAAGAAATGGGGAGGTTTTGGAGTGTTCTCGGAACCGAGGGGGTAGGGTATGAAGGGTAGGGTAGAAAGGGGTGAGGGTGATTGTGTAAATGGATACGGATGGTAAGTAGAGGGGTGGGTAGGCCGAATCAGGTTCTTGGCAGAAGGGTGGGAACAAGGGTGAGTGTATTAGGGGGAGGGAGCGGAACAGCGCTGAGTGTATATGGGTGATGGGTGGAGTGGAATGCATTTTACGAGATTTTAGGATGATAAGAGTTTACGAAGGATAACATACATTTAAAGGTACATGAGGAACTAGAATTCTTCATTGGCTCACCCTTCAGAGGGAAACAGACACAAAAAACTCTGGAGACACCAGAACCCACGGCTGATTAAATTTGGGACAGCTAGTCTTCAGACGTGGCCATACTATTCTTGAGATAAGATACGCAGAAGCAACAGTTCTCAATAACTACCTCATCACTATAGCTAATTCCTCGTTGATCTGGCGAGAGTGACTGTCTTTGTCAGAAGCAGCAGCTGTTTGACTCACGAGAAACCAAAGCCGTTCTGCAATAAATTACCACAGTGACAATCTGTATTGTCCTGGGGCTGTCCATTTCAAAACATATCTCTGGTCAAGCAGTCTGTATGGACATGGCTACATTCCACTCTGTAAATGGTTTTGGCATAGTTCCTTCTCTAGCATTGACGTGTGTATGTTTGTCAAAGTCCTACCTCTAGTACCTTTCTGTAACATGGCTCTACCTAGGTCGTATCAAGACTTGAGATGCGACCAAGGCCATAAGTCTGTAGTAAGGATTATACAGATTGAGGATTACTCTTGTCGCAAGGAATATTCTGTTTTCTCTCATTATGTATCAAGAATATTCAGAAATATCCCGTCTGTATCTAGATGTCTTGCTTGTAGATTGGTCCGTTCAGAAAGATCCTCTTCGTATTTCGGTTTTGTCTGAGATAATGTCTGTAACATAAATAAGTGTTGGTTAGCAGATACAAGTAGATACCGAAACAGATTCTTTTTTGGACGTAAAAGACAAAATAACGTTTAAATGTATACATAAAACTTATGACATCAGGTGTTCGTAGGAAGGGTAAACACGTCCTTCCCTATTCGAAGCCTCGCTGTTGACACATTTTGCATTAAAAATAACTTTTTTATGCCTTTTTCAATCGCACAACGGCGCACTGCCACAAGCCGACTGCCTGTAAACAGTCGGGTCTCTTGACGATGATGTGATGAACCAGGCAATCCTGTGACACGACAGCGTGATAGAAATGGCTAAACATCACGTGTAGAAGGACTTGTCTACAGTCATAACTGTTGAAGCGAATATTGCTTCACGCCGTTTCCGTGGCAACGTGTTTGATGGGATTTTTGTTGTTTTACGCCGCACCCACCAATATTCCAACTGTATGACTTCTGTCTGTAAATGATCGATCTAATTAGTCACCTCTTACGACAAGCATGCGTTGCTGAAGACCAGTTCTAACACGGATCTTCACTGGTGGATTTGTAAAGGATTTGGATGTAGTCGAAGATTCGAATTAGAAAGGATAATTGTTTTATGCCATAAATGCAATTGTCTAACTGTTCGTGGTTCGAGAAGCCCAGTCGTCTGAGAAGAACAATTCGCAAGGTAGAAGTACGACCCTTGTGCCCGCCGGGAACCTGTGATTGTGGGCACCAACCCAGTTCGCTCAGATAATGCATGAATTCAACGGAAACTGCAGAATATGCACCGGTAACAAGTAAAGGTAAGCAAACGGAGGCCTGTTCATCACACTGTACACAACACCGGGTATATATTTGCTGTTACTGCCACCGTAAGCAGAAGCAGCTTCACGACTGGTATTGGATTGAAAAGGCAACAGTAAATACTGCAATCATTTCCTGACGGGCGTGCAAAGGTAACTGCAAACACGACAGCTTGCACATTGTCCACGATCGACAAGGGTAGATCAGGTTACTCCGAGTCCGTCTTGACTTCTGGAGTCTCCTCCGACTATCTACAGATGCAGGTGGCGATGTTTACCGAGTGTCGGAGTGGATACAGTCGACTGGGAGATACACCTCAGGCAGAAGGGAGGGATGGGGGTATAAAGGTGCAGCTGTCACTTGTATAGCATCACTTGGTGCAGAAGGCGGAGGTACAGTTATCTCTGTCTGGTTTTAAACATATACATCTCAGTAAACCAACATAGCACATTGTCCTTCAGCGTTTATATGTATCTCTACGTTCAGTAGTTCAGTAGTGCATGTAACGGAAGCAGGGCGGCAAACCGTTGCCCCTGAAAGCCCAATTACAAAAATGACTTAATTCTGAATGAATGTTGATTGATTTATTTCGATTAGTTATGGTTGTTGGTTGTTGTCAAAATTGGTTTGCTTGATTCAGGTTCGATCAGTTTTGGGGATAGTGATATTTATCATTGCGGCGTAAAACATACCTCACGCACAGCATTCGAGGGAGATATCTCGTATAGTTGTACATGCCTTGTGACAAACAATCCGACTGCGTCCCAGGATTGAATGAGTGCGCTTTTCAATCGCATTTATAAGTGTTAATGACAAGGGACCTCATACATTGCGTTAATGTATGGAATCGATCCACGTTTTTCTTTTCTTTTCTTTTCTTTTTTTTTTTTTGCCTAAAAAGTCAACGCTTTAATCAGTAGGCTACCGTGCTACTTTCAGCTTGTAATGTCTTCAAATTTCTGATCACTTTACACATGCTGAAAGGATTCACGGTAATTGTTTGCGTTCCGCCCTATCTCACCTCATGTTTGTCTCCCACACCGTCATATAACTCAACCACTGCGGCGTAAAATACAATCCATGCACAACCATATCCCGCTCTTTATATAAGACACCATCACGAAAACGAACTAACGAACAGAATTATATCAGTCTTATTTAACAGACTACGTAGGAACACTGTAAATGTCAATGTCTTAAATGCTATAAATATTGGGACAGTTGGTATCCTTTGACGTTAAAGCGTTCACTCTTAACAGACAAGGTCCAAGTTCGATTAGTCATATATTTACGAATGAGATACGTATTTCTGCAGTCCTCCTTCGTTGTATTGCTAGAATAGTTCTGCAAACGGCGTAAAACCTTGCTCACTGTTATATATATACTACGTACAAACCGGAAATGCTTGTGGAACAAGCGACATGACATCAGTACAACGTAAACAACATCACTCCGTGTACACGATAGTACAGTTATGACGTACACGTTCCTGGGCAGCTTGAGGCTCCAGCAGCTGCCTGTCAGACAGTCGGCGATGTTGTTGTGGAGACAATGCCGAGTCACGTACGACGCCCGACGTCCGTCACCATGTCACGGTTGCATGCTGGCTTGTGTAATCCTCGCTGGGGACTCCGTCTACCTAACATCCATCTGACTTTAGGTCGTGTTGAAGGTTAAGTAAGACCGTAGCCGTCTATGTTGTCACTGCTGGTGGCGAGAGCGGCGTGGGAGTATGGAAATAGCCGTCCAAGTTTGCAGTATTGATAAACATTATGTGTGTGACCTCTAGTGACGTCATAATACGTGAGGTGAAGGGTATGACATAAGTTCCCGCCATGTTAAAACGGCCAAAAGTCACGACTCTCTCTCGGCATGTGATGACGACGAGGCCCAAATATTACAGTGATGGCTACAGTGTACAAGCGCCCCAAAGCCGACTTGCCCAACGCTCACCTATTCGGGATTTCCACACGACCTTTATCAAGCTTTACACACTAGCTCCAGAGAACAAATGACTTTCTTTAAAATTTGTCAGGTTGGTGGTCGCGTTGAACGTGCTAAATTCACGGTTTGTGTTTGGCTGCTCGTTAACAGGTGTTTCCGAGAACCAGTGTGTGTCACTCGGACTTTATCAAGAACTAATAATGTTGCAAAAAGCAAAATGTGTACCTAGCGCCCCCTGGGAGATGGACTTGATAAATGCGTTCTGCGTACTAACGTTCCGCCTGAGACGAGTTTATACGCATCTCATTAGATTGGCCCGTGATATCGGTGAACGAGAAAATCATCACAAAATAAAACGGTTTTCAAAATGTGAAATATGACTTTGCTTTATAGGTACGAGTTTTACTCATCCACATTCACCTGTACCTGACGTCTTGGCTGTGATATATTGCCAGACAATACCTTAATATCAGATTTCTACTACTGTTAAGTTAGAACAGCGTTGTGGACAGGATACCTATAATGTCATCGTAGCTCAGATTGGGAGATATCCCCTCTTCTTCTGAGTACCTCAAAGCAATTGCTCAGGGCTGAACCCCCTTTGAAGATGTTTTCGTCAATAATAACATTGTCAACATAAATTATCACTTATGTCTAATCTCAATATACTAATGTTTATCTTCTTACTTCAGCCATTTGTTATACCGGGTCGTTTCCTGGGAGTAGATTACGACTGTTCGTCCAAGTCATGAATTCACATCACAAAGGGTTTGACAGTTTGACCGCGTGAATTATGAATACAAAATGGGGTGTTTCTTCTATACATCATTTCCGTATCAGTCAAATTATCAGAACACGGCGAATGTCTTTTTACGACAACCATAGATAGGTGATAATACCTGCGATGCGTAGTTTGTAGATTGCTGATTCCTTAGTATTTACTGCAGGATGACAGAAACATCTCTGGAACAATATATTACAGAGGAGAGGCCCTTGTAGAAACGTCTGTGGAGAGTCTCTCTGCCGTTACGGTTTGTGGCGCGCTTGAAGAACACATTTATAACGCGCTGCAGAGGAGTTTCTGGATAACATGGAATTTTTGCCGTGTGGACCTCTAGTCGTGTATTATATCATGCAATTATGTCGACAAGTAAGGATGACATGACGCAGCAAGATTTCACCACGGCGTTGCACATCCTCTCAATTTGTGCAGTTGCGTGCCTTGGCCTCACCACAATCCGGTTAAAATCCCTGTTAACCCAGAGCGTGTTTCTGGATATGTTTCAATTCTGCACTGGCTTAGAACTTCCAAAATACGTGCGCCACTAACTGGCTGTTAGCAACTGGCTAGATACTTAACGGTACACACATTACAACAGTACGTAATAATCATTGTTACGTCACAAACAGAACACAACTACCTTACCTAAGCATTACTATGGAGTCCGCCATGTTGATCTCGCCTACGAGATGTCGTGAGACTAGCAATATAATACTTTCCAAACTGCAACCTAACACCAGTACCATATCCCTGCTAGGTGTTTTCACCAAGTGGTAAACATCTTAACCCTGTATGATTTTGGAGGTTCCTCCCACAGTGAAACAGATGGCAGTTAGTGAGTGAGTTTTGTTCTACGCCGCTTTTAGCGATATGCCAGCAACAGCACGGCTGGGGAGATTAGAAACTTGCTTAAAGCATTGTATCCATGTAGGAATCGAAACGGGGTGTTCAGCTTGACGAACGAAAGCTTTATTCACTAGGCTACCCAACCGTCCCGATGGATGATAGCACGCGATGTAACTAAAATACTGTTTTAAAAGACAGCATAGCCTACTTAACTGCTATGGTTTTGAGTCTATGAAATTTATATTCTACAAACAGTAGAGTGCTGCATATTGAATAGGTTTATCCTAATAGCAGACTCTGACATTTAAATGCGGTGATATATATTATTAGCATTTTCTGTTTGTGTGTGTGTTCATTTGTCATGAAATACAATGAATCCCATGTACATCACCAACGGAGATGATAATAACAACACTAAGCTTTTTTGTTAATTCATTGACATGTGATTATTTAATAATGGCTGACTAAATACAGAAACCTAACTTAATAAATTGTAGACTGAATGAACAATGCTTAACCCTTCAAAATCATTTTAAAAATACGAAGTACCTGCAGAATTTCTGCTTTAATTGTTTGATGATCTACAGAGCAACGAAATGAGTTGATCAAACAGCAGTGTTTGATAATGTGGGAATAACATGTGACAGGTTTCTGGTCTAAATGGAATCAAAGAAGACCATCTGTCTGCATGACCTCAGACAAGTGTAATTCTTCTAACGACAATAAGCATTGCTACTATTTGGTCCGTCCCCTATGGATAACTGCGAAGTGAAAACCCCATTCTCCGACAATCCAAGATGGTCGTCACTTTTTACAAAATGGCGACTAATTTTCCTTAGTTTGTCCTTAGTTTAACTTACCTGTTATGTCTGTTAACTATTTCTTAATGATGCTTGTTAGCCTACAGAGACATGAGTGAGTGACTTTAGTTTTATGCCGCTTTTAGCAATATTCCAGCAATATCAAGGCGGGGACGCACGAAAATCATCTTCACACAGTGTACCCATGTTGAGAGTCGAACCGGTTTCTTCGGCGTGACGAGCGAACGCTTTAACCACATGGCTACCCTACCTCACCTTACCGAGCCATATTCTACAACATGAGTGTTCTGGAAATTCGTCACAGAACTAAAATTAGTAGAAATCGCCTCAACGTTATATGACGTTAAGATTACTCATGCTATTTCTTGAACATACCTGTGAATATTCCTCTGCCACTGGAGTATGGAGTTTCTCAGCCTAATCCTAATATATTCACCTGCCTGATCAACTGGAATGTCCAACACTCAGGTGGCTTCTCTGTGGCCAAGGAGAACCAACTCGTAATATATCCTTCTGATGGGGATGTACGGACGCTATTACCACGTACTTCTGACAGTAACTGCTTACAGACTAGGAAACCAGTCCATGACGCAACAATGGGCGTCGCTGTCACCACATTACCAATGTTAAGCAATGTTTTCAAGTGAGTGAGTTACTAAGGCAATAGTCAAGCAATATCACCACTGGGTACACCAGAAATGGGATTCACATACTGTACCCATGTTGGGAATCGAACCCGGGTCTTCAACATGACGAGCGTATGCTTTAACCATTACATGTATATACATGTGGCAATGATATATCTTTTGAAGAAAACAAATTGGGTCGGTGAGGTAGCATGATGATTAAAGCTTATATATATAAAGCGTGTAACCTATAGACACAGTAGATATCTAATGTAAAGTGTTTCCGGGTGATGAGGGTAGTCTAGTGGTTAATGTTTTCTTTTCTGGGTGCAGTGATAGATAGATAATCTTTATTTCCTCCAGTTTGATGAAGATTACAATGTGAAGTTATAATATATTTTACGTTAAATGATTATGATGAATGGGTGTTTCAGTCAGGATTGTTCATATACATACAAGTGTTTTAACAAGTGTCGCCATTTCCGTATACAACGGCTCACAATAATTATTACGTTTGCCCACACATCCCTCTCTAGTTCCATGATACATTCTATTGGGCATCCACCGAGTAGAAATGCAAGAATAATATCGTCATCTTGATCCCAGATCTTAACAAAAGTATCTACATCCAAAATATCACATATAGAGTTAAAGAGTTCATTTCTGTCATTCATATTAATTGTACATGACATAAACACGTGCCTTACAATATCATTGGCGACAGTTTTACAATAACATTCTCTTGAAACTATTTCAGCTGCTCCACAGAATACAAGTCTTGCAATGTCTGGGTGCAATGTGTGAAACCAATTTTGGTGTCCCCGAAGGAATACTGCTTGAATATTGCTTAAGTTGAATCAACATTCCACTAGTACCAGTTTTCAATTGTGTATTGATATTTTTATACTAAACCTCTGAGAGCGCCATGTGGCTCTTGCTCAAATCTGTTTTGATCATGGTTGCAACAGTCAAATTGGAGCATTGGAGTATTATGGTACCATGCCGATGACATACCTAGTGTGATGCATCACTGGAACAAATGATATACGCCATTGCATATTTCGACCTGGATTATGATGTTCACATGTTTCTCAAATGATATATTTCCTTGACTTTGCATGTGTTTATTGTTACGGGTGTCATTCTTTGGACAGGAAACCCTCACCAAGTGCAATGCATGTCCATATCCTAATGCTATAAACAACGGTATCTGAACGATGAATACATTTTCAGTTAAAGGTGCACATGCGTTTTTCATGTTATAGTATAATAGGGTCTATACAGGCAGTCACTGAGTCAACATTTCGGACTACAGATATCAGACCTGTCAGAATCTATCCTATCTAAAAATATTGACAACATGTTTTTCATCAACTGACCAGCTAAACGAATGATTACATATCGGCGATTCTGCGAAGCTACTTTCGTTTAGTGTAAAAAGCTAACGGGCTTTTCCTGGACGGCCGCCCACCTCTCCGACATAAAGAAGAGAGTGTGGTCGTGTCGTTGATTGATGTCGCTCTGTGACCTTCTGCTGACAAAGACAAAGTCATCAGACAGGCAAGTCGAGCGTCGAGACGGTTATCACAGCCACCTAAAAACAATAGCTGGTATTGTAATGACAAGTTCTCATTCTGATTGTAAACAAACGCTCGGCGGCTGTAATCGTGGCCGTTTCCCTCTCGGCTGTTGATAAATGCTGAGGTGATAAGTATAGTTCAAGTGATGTTCACAATGCAGCCTGTCAACCAGATAAGAGAGGTGATTGGGTTGTGAAAGGTTTGTATAGGTTCATATTGTGATTGCTGATGTAATAAACAAGCATACTGATTAAAGCACGAGAGAGTAAAATCATCATGATAATGCAAGAATGTTTTGGTTCATGTTCTTGGCGAACCGGTGAAAGTGTTTTGTTATCAGTAAATTTAGTTCTTGGCAAACCGTTAACAGTGAAATTGTCAAGTTACCGTTAATATTAGCTCTTGGTAAAATGTAATGGAATTATTATGTTACCATTAAGATTAGTTCTTGACAAACTGTTGGCATCAAAAGTGTTAAGTTACCGTTAAGATAAGTTTGTAACTAGCAGTTCTGTTTAAATGCGTTTTTAGCGTAGTCAGTAAATGTTCTTGACACTGAACTGCTTTTCCCCCTTATCGCCATCATCGCACCTAGTGTAACATAATGATATTATCCACATGTCCCAGTTCTCCTATCATCTCACACCCTCATCTATGCTCCTTACGTTTTCCTTCGTTTCAACCTCCTCCACCCCGCCCCCATCATCTGCTCCCACCCTCAACTTGCTCTCGGTCACCCATCCCCGTAACCCCACTTTCTTAGGCAGCACTATCATCAAACACCAATAAACGCCAACTATCATATCCATCTTGTTCCGCTGCCGTTAAACCCCTTCACCATACACTCTCAAACAACAATCTCATTTGCCGAAGTCGCCTTACCCACCATCCACCTCGCCACCCCAACACTCCCCTCCCGCTCGGAAAATAACCCTGTCATGCTCTTCCGTCAAGAAATGATAAAATTAAAAACTTCAAAAGAATAAAAAAACCACATAGACACTGTGCAGTTTATTGATACCGTTCTTCATGCGAACAGGGACTTAGTTACAGCTCACAATGAACGCTGATGGAATCCTGGATCACTAGGTCGTCATTGTCTGGTAGACAAAGTCCCTTGTATGATAATGCCTATGCGATACCCGTACAAGGGTACGACAAAAAGTCGGCACATGAAAGTGAAATAACCAATTAATGCCAAACTGCTACAGAATTATACTTTAATTTCTTTGCAGACATATGTGAGAAAAAGATTTCTGACCATCCTTCAGTAGAAATTTGATCTGATTGCTAAGTATTTAGAAAGGGAAGTTAATAAAGAGAGCCTCTGAAGCTCGTTCAAAGGTTATGGTCGAGTAGCATTGTAAGCCGCGTCGGATACTGTTGAAGGTTTGATATGCCTTCTCCATCTGTAATCTCTCTTGGGTTAATTCATGTCGCCTACACCGGTGGCTGAGTTTTATGACATCCTACGATAACATCATATGCACCAGTGCCTCATCTGCGAGATGTGTATCGTCATGTAGCCTTGCTCTGTATACGGAGCATACAAATATGTACCATACACGAGTGCAGCGTATACATAATTCTGCATGAACATGGTATGAATGTGTATCGAGTATATAGTGTATATATGTACAGTCATAATCCACAGATGTACAGTGAGTATATCAGAAACAAGTGATGTGTATACACATAATCCGCACATGGGTATTGTATACATAATATTATATATCATTCATATTTGTAAGTGTGCGCAGTGCCAAAACATTCAAGAAACCGTGAGATACAGTGTTCTTCATTTACAGACCGGATCGGGTGGTCAGGCTAGCTGACTTGGTTGACACATGACATCGGTTCCCCATTGCTCAGATTGATGCTCATGCTCACTGGATTATCTGGTCCAGACACGATTATGTACAGACCGCCGCGACGTAGCTGGAATATTGCTTAGTGCGGCCTAAAAGTAAACTCACTTACTCACAGACCACTTTGGATACAATATGTTCACATACAGACCATAATCAGCACAGTGTGTTTATATACAGTATATATAGGTACAACTTGTTTAGATACAGAAGATACAGGGTACAATGTGTTCATGCACAGAACATAAGGGGTAAGTGCAACATATGTCATATTTGGGATTTCACTTTCTTAGTAAAGTACAAATTCTAGTACTTTTTTTCGGTTGAGTCCCATCCGGGATTCGAACCCGCACCCTCAGAGTCAGGCACCTAATCGCCAGCACACAAAGTCAGCCGCCTAGCCCGCTCAGCCACCGCGACTTCCACAGAAATGAAGGTCGGACAACTGGTAGTCTAGACTGCGTACTTTGTGTACCTCTCTGATGAGTGTAAATTGGCACGGCTCCCACGGCCGAAAGCTATGATTACACGATGCCATTTAGAAAGTGGTCAAATGCAACATATGTCATATTTGGGATTTCACTTTCTTAGTAAAGTACAAATTCTAGTACTTTTTTTCGGTTGAGTCCCATCCGGGATTCGAACCCGCACCCTCAGAGTCAGGCACCTAATCGCCAGCACACAAAGTCAGCCGCCTAGCCCGCTCAGCCACCGCGACTTCCACAGAAATGAAGGTCGGACAACTGGTAGTCTAGACTGCGTACTTTGTGTACCTCTCTGATGAGTGTAAATTGGCACGGCTCCCACGGCCGAAAGCTATGATTACACGATGCCATTTAGAAAGTGGTCAAATGCAACATATGTCATATTTGGGATTTCACTTTCTTAGTAAAGTACAAATTCTAGTACTTTTTTTCGGTTGAGTCCCATCCGGGATTCGAACCCGCACCCTCAGGTGCCTGACTCTGGCGATTAGGTGCCTGACTCTGAGGGTGAGGGTTCGAATCCCGGATGGGACTCAACCGAAAAAAAGTACTAGAATTTGTACTTTACTAAGAAAGTGAAATCCCAAATATGACATATGTTGCATTTGACCACTTTCTAAATGGCATCGTGTAATCATAAGGGGTAAGTCTTCATATCCAGCACATAAAGGGTACAGTGTTCATATATAAAACAGAAAAAGGTACAGGGCGTTGATGTATAGATCATAAAGGGCACAGTCTATATATACATGAAGGGTACAGAGCGTACAACTATAGCTCAGCAAGGGAACAGTGTTACATATGCAGACCACCTGACTTATGAAGTTTACAGATCAAAGTGTGGACCAGAAATGCAGTGTGTAAGTATAGGTATCACACATGTAAACGGGAGTGACATCGTCCTTGTCGCTTGCATTTCCCTACTGTGACATATGCAATGTTCCTGTATTTTCAGGGAGTTTGGGTAGCCCAGTAGTTCAAACCTTCGTCGTCACAAATGAGGATTCAGATTCGTTTCGTCATGGCTACAATGTGGGAAACCCATTTCTGGTGTCCATGATATTGCTGGAATATTGCTAAAAGCGGCGTCAAAGTAAATTCACTCACTCTAGTATTTTCATTTGCGTTAGTGACAAGAGCAACCGGTGGTGTCATCGAAAACACCTGGTACTCTCTCTATGATAATGATCCATAAACACCTACGCATAACACAGTCGAAATGGCACAATCAACTCCTGTTGTAGCAGAGATTCTGAATGAATATGGAACGAGGTTTATCGCTTATATTTACATGCATTTACGTAATAACTGTCAGATGTTGCTGGTGCGTCTTATTTATATGAAATAATGTTCACGTAATGAATGAATATTATGTTCATTTTGTGTTGGTTAAGACATTAAAACGTGTTGCCGTAAGATATGATTGTTATTCGTGACAGCAGTGATCATGTAATAAGTGTATAGACGTGCATTGTGGTATAAAGAGATGGTGTACTGGTACACTGGTATACTGGTACACTGGTATACTGGTATACTGGTGACAACCATCTAAAGGGCAGGTGCACAGGTGTGGTATACTGGTATACTGGTGACAACCATCTAAAGGGCAGGTGCATTGGCGTGGTATACTGGTATACTGGTGACGTACATCTATGGGGCAGGTGCACTGGTGTGATATACTGGTGACATACATCTATGGGGCAGGTGCACTGGTGTGGTATACTGGTGACATACATCTATGGGGCAGGTGCACTGGTGTGGTATACTGGTGACATACATCTATGGGGCAGGTGCACTGGTGTGGTATACTGGTGACATACATCTATGGGGCAGGTGCACTGGTGTGGTATACTGGTGCACTGGTGAGAAACATCTATGGGGCAGGTGCACTGGTGTGGTATACTGGTGCACTGGTGAGAAACATCTATGGGGCAGGTGCACTGGTGTGGTATACTGGTGTACTGGTGACAAACATCTATAAGGTAGGTGTACTAGTGTGGTGTACTGGTGAGAAACATCTATGGGGCAGGTGTACTGGTGTGGTATACCGGTGCACTGGTGACATACATCTATACGGAAGGTGTACTGGTGGGGGTGTAGTGGTGACGCACATCTATAGGACACATCTATATGTGTACTGGTGTACTTTTGACACGCATCTACAAAACAGGAGTATCGGTATGGTGTACTGAGGTACTTCTGATCGTCTATAGGGCAGGTGTACGCTGTATGCATTATAACACACAGAAAGTGTCGAAATGCATTCCTCTCCTTTGTTCAACATGGCTTACAATGAAAGATTACTTCCACAGCACTGGTTTCATATACATGAATACCTCGATGGTTACGCTCGGAATGTGTCTATTGGACACTATCGCGTGACATCCAATCTCTTAACTTCAGGATTAGCTGTTCGGCAAGCCACTTTGCCATCCCTCACTGACGTAATGCATTTTACTTACTGAAACCACTTACCAGAAAAATGGAGATTTGGGGGTGCGCGTTGTTGGTTGTGGTACAGGTCTAAGATATAAACCGTCCAGATTGAGGGATTGAAAACAACAACGAAGCTGTAATATATGACACTGCTGCCGAAAACACAACAGCGACACCTGGTGATGGATTGGGAAAAACACCCCTGTGTGATATGAAGCATAGCATAGCTTGGACTCGAAGGATAAAAGGGGTTAGTAAACAATTCAACAGAACAATATCCTACTAGCTGTGGAGATATACATGTCATAAAACCATTTCCGTCACGGCCAACAGTTCACTCACAAATGCCATTTTAAGACACAACACCGGGTCTATTTAGTTCACTAACACCTTGCCGTGTATTCAGTGTTGGCAAAAAATGCGGAAATACATCCCCATGGATTATTAGGCGCTGAACTGTATAACAGTTGTAATGCGTGAATTGAGTATTTATATTTAAAGTTACCATATATTACCTCATGTCGGCGGATTTGTGTAGAAATCTATTAGCTGAGAGCCAAGTTGTTAATGAGGTTCTTTGTTGAACACTAATGCATACTTGGAGCTTGTAAAGGTAAACCACTGTAATCAGACCCGGCCAAACCTTCGATCTACCCATGGTTGTAGATTATAGTTAACTTGTTATACAGAAAATCTCGAAGGGAGTATGTGCATGCTTGTGTTGTGTTTTTTGTTTTGCTATTTTATTTATTTATTTATTTATTTATTTATTTATTTATTTATTTATTTATTTATTTATTTATTTATTTATTTATTTATTTATTCATTTATTTATTTATTTATTTATTTTATCCGAAATGAGTTACCGACATAAATAATGGCATTCATAAGTGACATTTCGTTTTCCGATTTTGGGATACGAGGCTGATTTCAAATAGAAGCTACATTTACAACTTTTACAAGTTTTGAATGCGTTATGGTATACACATTTGATGGACTGTTCCATACTTGTTTCTGGTTGCCTCCCTTAGCCATAGCTGGATAGGTTGGTGATCGGTTTGAATACAAGGTTCGTCCCAGTTATGATAATCATTTATAATCTGTCAGCTCTATACCCACATTCGTATTTTTGCATAAAGGTCAATGTCTCCATCCTCCGTCACTCTAATACGGAAGTTCCAGTTGCCTCTGAAGCAGGCATGTCCAACTGCTGTCATCATGGGTTCGAATCCCAAATCGGGAATCACCAAATTGGTTTCTGCGTCATTCAGACACGAACACGAGAAACCACAGATGACCAGAATTACGTTTATGGGTATGCAAACCCTTGGGTTCCACGAAACTGGTAAACGTCTGAATCTGACATCGCTTCTGGCTTTTCTCCCACATAAAGCAGAGAAGTCATGATCTAAGGGGAACACCTTTCCAGTATGCGTAAAATCAAAATACAAACTCGTTCCACCCGACAGGATTGCAACTGTATTGAAAAGGTGTAAGTTCATAAGGATTTTAGTCACAACGACTTTTAAGTGTATTGCGGTACTCGTGTCTTAAGACTGCAGGCAGAAAGAACAAAAGCCCTCCTCAATGATTCTCATAAATGCCGTTTTAATCGGGCTCGGATATTATACTAAACACCAAAAGACACGCTTTTTGTCAAGTTTTTAAATAGAAGACATAAATATGAACGCCTACTTTCGTGATATATATTTTTTTTAAACTTGAGTTTCTGTTCAGTATATTTCTTATAATCGACCGCAGCCTCTCGTCATTTGTGCCAGACAGGCTTCTGGTATCGACACCACGATGTTCCCCTTCTCTCAGTATCCGATGTCAAGCAAAAAAAACCTCCTTGACTTCAACTGACCCCCCGAACGTGTGATAAACGATCTAAGTAAGTCTTCAGAACTAAATAAATCTCTTTCAGGCAAGTTTAGAATTCCAGCAGATATGAGCCCATCTGTATGCTAAAGGACTGGTAACGGTATGGTGGCGACCAAATCAGGCGTGTGTGGGTATTACGTGAGTGTGGGGCCGATCCTGCTAAAACGACGGGGACAGCCACTTGGGTAATGCTTCTCTTCACGAATATCTCTGCGGCAGGTCATAGAGTATAACAATACTGCGCCAGGTCGGGCGGGTGTCTTGTTGGACGCATTGGTCTCTACTTCCCCGAATGTACGGCTATTAGCGTGTTATCTTGTAGATACTTCTAGATATGTATCACGGAACACTGCAAGGAAAACTATTAATCAGCTCTGGATGATCGGTTCCGTTCATATATTAGCGATATCTTCTGAGGCATCAAGACACCATGATATTAAGTGCACTGAAATCGTTCGTCACCTTGTACTCGTCGTGTGAATTGTTACAGGAACGTAAACATATTTATTTTTGAAAAGGCTGAATTTTAGAAATGCTGGAAACAAATAATAAATGTCCTCCTCACAACATTTGGATCTGTGTTTTTTTAAATATCCTGAATACACAATAACACACAGTCGATAAACTATTGGGACATTATTTCAGGTATGCATATAGGAGACTTTGAGGATCGCTTTGATGTCAGTGTGATTCTTCAGTATTTGACGCACGGCCGAGTCATTGGATTTTCATCATCAGTGTGTCTTTTTGGTCCAATTGGACCTGTTTCCATACTGATCCAGACTTAAGTTCGGAGTTAACCCACGGGCATGATGTTTACAAGGCCAAGAATATAATCTAGGTTAATCATGGGCTCGAATCAGTATTGTTTATTGCAGATCATTATGAAATACCGGTTCGAGATTTATGAGCAGCATGTTAGGTATAGTGTTCTCAAAATCATTGCCATGATTATCTGATTTAAAACATCAGTGTTCACGTTGCCGTCTCTGATCGTGACTGGCGTGGCAGGCTACAAAATGACCGACGCTTGAGGCACATCTTGTCTCAAGAAGCACTCGTAGAGGACGATGACACCTCTACTTAAACACTGACTTATGACAGTCGTAGTTCTAAGATCTCTTTGTGGAACGGGCTTTCAAAAACGTGTAAAACTATCCCACGAACAAGCACTCTACCTTCTCGAAGAACCACAGGAGATAAGTCCATCGTCTCACGAGATGCTATTGACAGAAGTTCTGCCGGGAATTAAGACCTATTCGGATTTATGTCTCCACAGTTCATGTATCAACATCACCACAATGTCCTGAACACGCGGAGATCAGACTCGCCCATAACACCAGGACCATCTCGCCGCCGACTCACCTGAAAACACTTTTCATTGATTAATTTCAATAAAACATTCAGAAACTCTTCTCAAGGGGAAGCAACAGATCGCCCAAAAAGAGCCCTCTTCCTACCATCCCTATCCTTGAACAAAACGGCTGGATGGGACTATGTGTGCCTGTGTGACCATGTGTGATTAAGTCGTCACACTTGCCATAGGTGACAAAGGAATCTTGGCGATACACACTGCTCGATATAGTCAATTCACACGAAACATCAGGTTCACAATAACACTGCTAGAAAGCCCCTTAATCATCCTTCAGTGACTCCATTAAACTATAATTAACCTTAAAGTATCCTATGATTCCGACGTGTCGAAGGCCAGTGTTCCGTCTTTGATTTGGAGTAACTGTACACTCTCCATGTACTCGAGTCACAGACAGGACCAGCCAATATATTGGTCTTGCTTGAGGTGGTTACGTGAGCAACCTGTCTCAGTATGTCTCGTTGGGGCTGTTTTGTGAGATGTATCGTTCTACCTGTCTAAACGAAGTACTGGAAACGTTTTGAGATATCTCTTTGACAGCAGGACGCTGCAATTCGGAAGAAGTAACCCTTGGTTTCACTGTGGGATATACTCACATAACGCTTTGACTCACATAACGCCGTAATATCATACACGTTGCCCTTCGTGTCTCCTTGACTCACATAGCACCATGATATCAGATACTGGGGTTTGCAGTGTTTCGTTAACTCACGTATTCACCGTGATATCAGATTGGGAGTTCAAAGTGTCTCACTGATTCACATAACACAATGAAATCAGCTATGGGGTTCGAGGTGTCTCATTCACTCACGTAACACCATGATACCAGCTGTGGGCTTGGAGGTGCCCTCTTGATTCGTGTAACATCATGTAATCAGCTATGGGCTTGGAGGTGTTTTATTGACTCGAGTAACACCATGAAATCAGCTATGGGGTTTGAGGTGTCTTGCTGGCTACAAGTACTACAAGAATCTTGGCACAAAATTCATTGACTTTCTTCACAACAAAGTTAGCAGGGATGATATTTCTTGCGGTGTCTGAGGCATTTTATTATTGATAGAACCATCATTGGTGTGTGTTTGAAAATACATTTCTCAAAAGTAGTATAGCTTGTATCTTTCACACGTGGTACAGGACCCTTCCGTTCAGAACAAACCTTCCAAAAACTGTCAACATAGCTGAGTGCGGCGTGAACTAAACTCACTCACTTCCTTAATGAATATGCGTATCTCTGGTTTGTCTGTGAGTGTATTTTAGTGAAGTCTGTATTCTACGTTACGTTTTACATGTTTGTCTCTTTATGATGTAAAATAAATTATCCATTAATGTCTGATGCAAGACAAACTTCCATAAACCTAACCTTATGTTTCCACATACTGTAAAACCTTCTGTTTTACGGAGAGTTCAAAGTTTCAAGGGTGAATTGTTACTTGTATGACAATGCTTGACGATTTCAGATCGATCAAATTTTACTGAAACTTCAAATGCTCAACTTCAGCTGTGACAAACGTGTAACAGATCCGCTGAGAAAGCGGGGGTAGTAACAGAGCTCTTCTTATTTGACATGCCTGATTTGACTGGTATTTTTAAGACTGATATTTTATCAGTTTGTCGGTGAATAAATACATCATTATTCATAATTTCAAAATTTACAAATATCCCTAACTATTTTTGTCCTGTATATCGTGTTTCAAACAAAGGCAGTAAATCCGAAAAAGCAGGAGAAAAGAATGTGTTGATAAGTCATCTAAGCTCCTGCGTTCTGTTTTTTGGCATTCTTATCGTCTGTGTTCTGTCCCATGTTCCATTTTTGTTAACACTGTCCATTTGACGATTTGACTCTTGCAGACTGATCAGACTGAAGGGATTCCGTTCTGTCTGCATTCTGGTCGCTTGCTTCTGTTTGCTTCTAAGCATCTTATCTCTGTTCCTCTGTCCATGTTTCACTGTCCTCTATTGCCGTGCATTCTGCTTGGCTGCTCTAGATCCTCTGTCTTCTGTTGCCTTCTGGATTTCAGTAGAAAGATTCTTTGTCTTCTGTTCCCATGCCTTCTGGTCCTCGGCTTCAGACCCTCTGCATTCTGTTCCAGTGCCTTCTGTTCTCCGCTTCTGTTCCTCTTTCTTCTGTTCCTATGCCTCCTGGTCCTCGGCTTCAGACCATCTGTATTCTGTTCCAGTGCCTTCTGTTCTCGGCTTCTGTTCCTCTTTCTTCTGTTCCCGTGACTTCTGCTTTCCTGCTTCAGATCCTCTGTATTCTGTCCCCGTGACTTCCGGATTATGGCTTTCGACCCTTTTTCGTGTGTTCCCGTGGCTTCTGGTTCTCGGTTTCAGGTCCTCTCCCTTCTGTTCCAGTACGTTCTGTTTCATGAGTTCTGAACTTCTGTTCCTTCTCATGTGTTTTATGAACACCATGCAGTTGACAAATTTGGGCCACACATCCACGGGGATGTGACGCTGAAGTTCTATATTCTGCTGTCTGTGTCCGTCTGTACATCTGCTTCTCTTAATCTGCCAGTTCGTTCCACCCCGCCTGTTCCCTCTCACACATAATGATGTCTATTCTTTAAACTCTGTTGCTCCGCCTTATCTTATCCTGCTTCTGTTGCTTTGTCCAATGTTTCACTGTCGGTTCCATTTCCATTTCATAAGCTGGTCCTTGAAGATTTGCCCCTCAATCTTCAGGAAGCACCTTAACAGATGTACTGAAACACTTTGAAAATGGAAAGTCGACTTTTGACAAAAAGGACACAGCACACATAGACAGAATAATATACAAACACACACACACACACACACACACACACACACACACACACACACACACACACACACACACACACACACACACACACACACACACACACACACACACACACACAATGCCTTAAAGATGACCACAGACATTCGGTTCGGTGTTCATTTCAAATGTGTCAGTAACCACGTGAATCTCAATCGCTAAAGGTACCCCGAGCGATTACCTCGCTAATCCCCCACTTCATCAGACTATGTTCTGTGTAAACAACACGAGAACATCCCCTATTGTTGTTTTAACAGGGGTTGGTAAGTGCACATATATATCATATTTCAGGATATCCATGCGGACGGGCTACCGTAGGCAGTCAACATCCAGCTCGTTAACATATTCCTGCTCGTACCTTCGCAATGCTCACTGCTATGGGCGGGGCCACTGTGCGTTTCGGGCTGAAGGTTTGTAAAATACACGCCTGCATAAACCACTTGTGCAATTGGATGTTGTGTTCGTTTGCTAGTTGCTTAACGCAACACTCAGAATCATTTCAGCTTATGTGACAACAGTCTGTAAATATCCGAGTCCGGTACAGACAATCCACTGATTCAACGTAACTGGGATATGAAGACAACCATTATGGTCCATCACTCGATCTTCCGATCACGTTTTCTGCCTCTTGACAACCAGACGCTCTGGTGACTAATTCTCACCCGGATCTTCGCCGGTGCTGTAAGAAACATTAAACCAAATACATTTTAAAAAAGAGAAACAGGTTAATGGCTGCAAAACAATTCCATTCCCGGTGTTTTCATAAAAAGACATTGTCCCCATCCAAAAAGAAATAGCACGCTTATGCACGGCCGTCAGAAATAGAACGGGAATATGTGGTTCAGATTGTGCTGAAAACTAAGTGTGTCATACAGGCGGACTGTTACGATGGGATGTTTCACCTGACCCACCCCTTTACTCCTACACCCCCTATCATTTGTGCATGTACATGTAATCATCAGTCCCTATAACACTTGTGAATGGAGAGAAAGAACTGAGCGCTATGCACACCTATGCATGTTGGGCTCAACCGACAATAAATCAACAGAGCACAAATCACTGGCTCTGTTTAAATCCTGCACACATGTTTCTTGCGAGCGTGTGCAGAGGGTTAATTAAGTTCAAGGAAAATAATCACTCTGTCACGTTGTGACAACTCACGATTTGCCCGTGTAATAAAACCGCATACTTTCAACCTCCGTATTTTAACGAAACAATGTTAACGCCTGTATGTCATCGGGGCAGTGGAAGCATGTGCACGCTAAACTTACCTTCACTATTGTCCAGAGTAGACCGATTGTCTTACTGTATGTCTGTTGAATGTCCCGAGTATGTTGTCTAGAAACCTAATCCCATGTAACATACCTGATCATGAATAGAATCAAGCACCTCTGACAGCGCCTCCCGAGACAAGGGGAGATAATTGCTCCCTGTTGACATCACAAAATTATATCCCGATTTCGGTTGTTTGTTAACAATGAAATATTCCATGGGTACAACGCCGACACCTGTTGTAAGAGAAAGATGATCTTTGGACGCGCTGCATCGTGCCCGTTTGATGAAATAAGTGTCGTTGCCATTTGAATGCAATACCACTACCCACAGAGGCAATAAATTACCCTAAAACAACTGAGACAGAACATGACCCTCCTCGACACAAGGAGTAAACGCTGGGATACATCCCATGAATGACCGGACCATTGCCTTGCTTAATAAACTGTGAAATGATAAGGGTCTCCGTGTTAGCAGTCTGTATCCGTGGTGATACAGGATTATTCCGAACAAATCCCAACACGATTCGGGGATTCTTTACGACGTCTTTATTTTATCGGGTAGAAACATGAAGCCCGAAATCGCAGAAGACTGAGGCATGACCTCTACTCGTTCCACTGACGTGACACATGGGTCATTTGTCAAATGATAAAATATTATTTATAAAATCTAAGAAAGCATATCGAATTTCGGGCGAAACCCTGGGGCGACATGACACAATCTTGTTCAGCAATGCTTCGAGATTGATGAACCCTGCTTCGGTACGTCATTATGAAAATGCACAGATGCGTTCAGGCGGCCTATCGCACATTTACATCTTCACAGGTCACGGGGGAACTTTACCTGCTCATATATAAACTGAGTACTTTCAATACAACAAAACTAATCACAATACATCAAGGTCGGATACTGTTCGTCGGCCAAGTCCAAATCGCCAAGTCCACGCCCGCAGCTTTAACGGTTTGCAACAATCTCCTGCTAATTGCATGCGAAATGTGAAGAATGGTTGATGTTTCATATGATCAGAGAAATGGATGTACCCGTCGGCGGCCCCGAGAGTTCAGATAGCATCAGACAGTGTCGCCATCATCTGGTGTCTTCTCCAGTGTCTTCAGTGAAGGATAAGCCTTGCCCGGAACACCGCACAGGCTCCTCTATTGTACCTCAGAATTACTGGATAAATAATTTGTCTCCTGCGAGTACGTCTGCTCTCAGTATAATGGTAACTCCTTTTTCTATTTAGCCCCAAAACACAATATAAACGCTGCTTTAATATCTTTGCAGCCTCCGTTAAAAGTGGCGATATTTCCACTACGGCTATATGAAAGAGAGAAGTTATAGAGACGAGGGCTCGGCGATTGTTGTTTGGAGGCGGCAGTTGAATGCGGGCTTTGTGGGTCGTGGAGAATGGTTATTACCTGTTCAATCTGTGCACTCCCTGAAGTTTCGGCACTGTAGGGCACACACCTTGGTCACACTGCCAAGGTTTCCAGTCAGGAACGCGAGATGGAAGCGGAACGCTTTCGGCAGGTCATCTTAAGAGCGAGAGACGAGGGTTGGGGAGTGATTTTTTTGTAGAAGGACTGTTAGCGGGGGAATATCCTTAAGATGGTTCATAGCAGCGGAGACAAGGAAGTTTTTGTGTCTGTCTGTGTGTGCGTGCGTGCATGTTGTGTGTGGGTGTGGGTGATTGTAGCGATGGCATGAAACGTCAGAAGGGACAATTGCGACAGGGAGTGTTTGTTCCAGTGTGGGTTCAGGAATGGGTCCAGATTATGGGATGATTAGTGAAGTTAGGGTAGGGATATGGTAGGGGAAAGGTAGGTTCATATCGGTGGGACTGAATAGTCGTTAGGGGAAAGTGATATATTGGGAGTGTTCCTAGCCGTAGTGGTGACGGAAGAGGAGTGAGTTAAGTTTTAAGCCGCACTCAGCAATATTCCAGCTATATTGGGGCGGTCTGTAAATAATCCAGTCTGGACCAGAGAATCCAGTGACCAACAACATGAGCATCGATCTGCGCATTTGGGAACCGATGACATGTGTCAACCAAGTCAGCGAGCCTGACCACCCGTTAGTCGCCTCTTACGACAAGCATAGTCGCCTTTTATGGCAAGCATGGGTTGCTGAAGGCCTATTCTACCGTGGGACCTTTACGGGTCGACGGAAGAGGAAACTGCTATGGGGTGGCTTGTTTAGAGTGGTTGGGCGTAGGAAGGTGGGGTAGGAAGTGGCTACGAGAGAGCAAGGTTAATCGCTTTAGGGTCAAGGACAGGAGACAGAGTGATCATCGCAAACAAGGAGGAAGGTTCAATAGGGATGAAAAACACAAGAGGTGGGAGGGTTATAGGAGGAAGATTCAACAGTGGAGAGGAATATATTGAAAGATGAAGGAGGTTGAGAAAACGATTGCGAGGAGGAAGGTATATGGCAGAGGGGATGAAGGAAGGTGTGGGGTGGTGGAACAGATTATGGCGAGACATAAGTGATCTCACTATGGGGATGAAGGTATGTAACTGCGGGGATGAAGGAAGAGGTAGGTAGGTTAAAGAACGGAAGACGGTGAAGGAGCACTGGGGATGTAGGATGAAGGAACGCGATAGCAGACAGATTACGATTATGAAAGGAGGAGCTTTGAGAAGAGATTGCGGGGGAGATTGTTCTTAGCAGGGGACACTTTCCGAGCATATATAGTTTGTAAATGCACATAGTGTACATGAAAACAGCGTAATAAGAAATACAAAGAAAGATAGGACGGGATGGCAATACACATTTGGTTTATGGCTTAGCACTGTTCTTTCTCAAGGCAGACTCAATGGGGTTTCATCCTTCAGAAATTAAAATCTTGAATGCATGACGGGTTTCGTCGTGTGTGCACCTGTCAAAATTTAGTTCTGTTTTCAGATTTATTGATATTTGGCTTTGACTGAAAACGATCATGAAAATTCCAGGCAGGAGAAAGGGATTTCAAATTAACATATCAACAAGAGACTGCACCAACGTCCCTATCGACTCCAAACCATGGTCGTAGGCCGTATCAGATCTGAACATGATTAGTTGCCAGGGCAAGGTTCCATAATCGCTGAACTCTTCGGCAAGCTATAGTGAAAAACGCATAATAAAGGGATTAGAAAGGGGTCACCGGCAACTGCCCGGGGTTCCTTTAAGGTGAATTATCCGTTCAAGTTAAGTGCAATTATGCATGATGTATTGGTAATGGTTGGAGCAAGAATGTTGACGGAGGAAGATGACTCGGAAATATAAATGCCGACAGTTGGGTGTCAAGTAAGATAATATAGATAGGTAATTGTGAAGCCTTTCTGTGGGTATAGTCCACACTGAGGTATATATCCGGATGGTTTACCACGTTCAGTTTTCTCTTTCACAACATTAGATTCACGTCATGGTAACATAATGGTGACCTTTATGGGAACATTCCTTCTTCTGCAATTAACAGGCACACTGAGCGGCAGTAGGCGAAGAGGTCCTGCGATACTACATGAAAGACGACTATTTATTTATGATGTACACGCATGACGTCTTGGTGTGAACGCAGCTTCTGAGTGACATTACTTTTAAAAACATACGCTACCGACACGGTGAAGTGTGTATGCAGTGAGCTACTGGGTCTGCGTGGCGTGTCAGGATTTAGGGTTGTCCTCTTTGGTCATGGTAGATGGACGGGTTCGAATCCCCTTGACGGATGACATAGCAACTATTTATATTACCCTAATTTCAGATTTAGGTTCCATTTTTAACTTTGCCGTCAGCAACATGACACAACATCAGGACGAACGTATGACCTATATATCTGCCTGAGACAAACAAATCGGTGATAGCATGAACACCTACTCACCATGGGTTTGGTTTCCTGTAACGTGCCAGGTGACAGTAAAAACCCGGTTTTTACTCCATGCGGGGCTGTAGGTACTGAATAAAAGTTGGAAGTATTAAGAATACAGTTTCGTATATTTTGCAGTAAACATACTAGTATTACATATTAATAATGTTAGGTGTCAATAAAGTCCAGATACCGTTAATCCCTGGATGATTGTGGATGAAAAACGAGACATAATCACAATAAATAGATTGTCTCACCGAGACAGTTCAAGAGCGACCGAATATAAACAATCTGCTTGATTAACCGACCAAGCTGCCTTGTTTGTGGTGGTTTTACAATGAGTCCATATTTACAACGGTCATAAATTGGAATAACTGTCCCCAGACCACAGGGTAAACACCAAGAAAAGCTGCGCACGTCACCGCATGAACCACCCAGTACGGTCAACGCTCATACAATACGTACGACCAGGGTGATCGTAAATTCTGTTGACTCTTGTAATTATGACAAAGTCTCTTTGAGGATCCGTAATCAATGTGATAGTTCCTCAGTAGTGGCGCCTATTGTCGCCGAACATATCAGGACCAAGAATGATCAGTCGGTCGCTTAAGAATGTCCCAATATCTTGTCCCTGTTTCAGGAAACGACGGTAGAGTGTGTCAGTCGTACGTAAAAAAATGACGATCGCAGCTCTTAGATGGTCGTGTGAAACGAAGCACTTTTACCCAGAAAGTCATAACAAGGGCGGAACATCCTGATAAATGTTGCATTCCTTAAAGTAACGGTAGCCCAGTCGTCAACGACACGGCATTAGGCCCCCATTTCGATCTTTCACAGATGGCGGTGTGGTCTTTCCGCTCGACAAATGCAACACCCTCCTTCTTAACCTACCAAGGCTGTGACAGGTGGTGATGGGAAGTGATATAAGGATGAATGACTGAGGATATACTGGAAGATCTGGGTCCAGGGCCTCCGCAAAGCAAGAAAGTGGTCTGTAGTCACTAAGATAACCTTTGTGCAATGTTAAAGAATGGGATCTAAGGGCAACTTTAGTAAAGGTTGCTTCGTGAAAGGAGCCCCTGATCCACAAAACGTTCGTAGCGCCACGATAAAAGTACAAAGTTACGACTGGTCGTATCGTTACGAACGCTTTGTGGATCGGGACTCAGGTCTGATACTATTTAATGAGAGTCAAGCCAATATCAAAGACAAACATTTACAGTTATATATGCCGTTTGAAGAAAGTCTGGGGACCAGAACTGAAGTGTAAGCCATAGATACATCCGATGTTTCCGTCCTTATTTGTTCGTTTAGTGTTTCCGAAAGGTCAAAGCGAGAATTTCATGGTCTTGAGCAATCCTTTCGGACAATAGATCCCACCACCCTCGCTCTTCCGTCAATAACGTATATTCATCACTCAAAACAGGACGTGGCTTGATCAATGTGAAGGCTCTTCGTGATCGGAGTTTGTTCACGTTGGCACAGTTTATTTGTCTGATGATCCTCGGGTAGAACACGTCAAGACTCAAGCTGGTATATTGTTGAGTTGGCCTCAAACAACATACAATCAATAACCAATCCTGTGAGATGCCCCCCTTGGCTGTGTTTTGGTTAGACAAAGGCCCTGAACTCATGATGACAATAACATGTTTAAATGGGTGAGTGACTTTAGTTTTAAGCCGCACTCAGCAATATCCTAGCTGTATGGTGGCAAAGCTTAAAATCAAATCAGGACCAG
Source organism: Haliotis asinina (assembly GCF_037392515.1). Lineage (NCBI taxonomy): Eukaryota > Metazoa > Mollusca > Gastropoda > Lepetellida > Haliotidae > Haliotis > Haliotis asinina. Next base: position 16,143,298 of record NC_090294.1, on the reverse strand, counting down.
GTAATCCAATGATCACGCATGAGCATCGATCTACTCAGTGGGAATGCGTTGACGCGTCAACCACGTCAGCGCGCCTGAAACCCACCAATACAATCATCATGATAGTACGCGATAAAATCACATTCTCTACTCCATGCGAAACATACCAAAGCCTTTATTTCTTGCCACAATATATCGTGTTCGAATATCCCAGTCAATCTAACAAAGTCCTTTCGGGAGATTGTATTAATGGTTTGTGTTGATCAGACTAACTCTCTTAAACACAAAGTGAGGGTCGGAGAGGCAAACAGACCTCTAGAGAGACTCTTGAGTTGCAAACTCTAATAATATTGTAGATAAAGGCCTGGAGGACATCAAGCTTATCATGAAGCGATTTATAACCTCGCTCGCTGCTCCTGATTTGGTCAGTCGGAAACTTGCCCTCGATCACAATGGGGAGACGGGGTGGGCTTGTGGTTAGAGTGTTGTCTCGTCACGCGGTAGACTTTGGATGATTCTCCTGTTTATACATAAACGTGAGGTGTGGCTTTCACATCATGCCATCATATACTAACACTGCTCACAACATCAGCCATTGGATTGTCTCGTCTGCGGATGATGGAGTAGCTTAGTGGTTGAACCGTTCACTCGTCACGTCGAAGACCCGGGTTCGATTCTCAACATGGGTATTATTTATGAAACCCATTCCTGGAATTTACACGACGTGATATTGCTGGAATTTTGCCAAAGGTGGAGTAAAACTAACCTCACTCTTTCAAGTTAAGCAATGCAACACATCAGAAACTAGAAATTTCCATCCTGGATAAACCGTTATTAAATCCAAACCCGAAAAACTAAATTCGTGCCCACCTAATGTTTCCTTCTATTATCCTCTCCTTATAAGTTATCAGTGTGTGTGACCTTTGTCTGAATGAGGGGGAGATTTCCGAGGGTACCGCCACGTGCCCTTTCTACTATTGAAGTTATTGATGCTCCTTGAGAAGGTCTAGCAATACTTCTATTGTTGAGCAAATGATCTGATTCGCGTGGCGGAGACTCTTCCCAGGTTGAATAAATGTTATTATCTTGCTATAGATGAAAGAGCCTGACAATTAACCGCCTACTGCTCGCGACAAGACTCCAAAAATGTTTGAAATATGCAAGTCATAGAATACCGTATTTCTCTTAGATTTCACATTGTTTTGCCAGTTGCCATTCTTCGAATAACTGACATTATCAGCGCATACAAATAATGCTGAAGGACAATACCACTGCACAGGGTAATACTAGGCTTTAACAATAGCATATAAGTTTTAAGTATATGTCAGAAGCAATCTCTGCCAGAGATTTAATACCCTTGTTATTACGGCTGTGTAAATATAGCAGTGTAACCCTCCCATGACTAGACAGAGCCCAGCCATTGTTGGTTCCTAGTCAACCGTGCTGCTTTCCTGATACATTGTCATTACCATATATAGAGAGTATAATATGCTGGGGCGTCTTCTAATGCAACCTATAAGGGCAACAATGCCTCGTATGCTATGCAATACAATAGAGATATTACGTTTGTGAGAGTGCACAATTGTGATTATTTTATAGTTCGTGTCACGTCATAATAAGTTAACTCAATATCATAAGATATTTCACAATGCCATTCCCCGGCCCACGCCCTCTTCCTTCGCTAGGAGCGACCTAAGTCTTTAAAAGTCAGTATTGCAAATGTTTTTCCTATATAAACTTCTATGATCATCAACATTTTCTAGTGGTCTGTAAGGCGATGGGGTGGCCTGGTGGTCCGTTTGTCATGCTGAAGATCCGGGTTCGATTCCCCACATGGGTACAGTGTGTAAAGCCTATTTCTGGTTTCCTCCGCCGTAAAATTGTTGGAATAAAAGCGGCATAAAATCTTAATCGCTCTCTCACTCAAGGGGTGTGTTATGGGTCTTATTTTTTGTCTGTCATATTTGTTTGTTTGCCTTGTTTGTTTGTTGTCATCTTGCAAATATCGCGTCTAGACCAGACAATCATGTGACTGTTAACCTGTTTACTCGATGAAGTAAGTGTCTCTTACGTCCACCATTGGTTGCTTGGGACCAGTTCGAACCCTCTATCCCAGCTTTCTTAGCGCTCATCGTTTAGTTCATTGTATGGACCTGAGTAATCACAGACGTGCGTTTATGAATCAGTGTCAAGTAATGATGGCGTCACTTGTTAGAGTAAAAGTTAACGGTACCTGTCTCACTGGATCCTGCACTCGTGCAAAGGGACGTTACTTGTTCAAATAACTAACATGACAAAAAGACCACAAACACCAAATACGATGGTACATAGTACAAATAGAAAAGGGAATTGCATCGGACACGTAAGGAATTATTCAAATTTGCAAATAGTGTCATAAACTATAACTTTGAAAAAAAAAAATCATGCCGAAATTGTAGCTTTAATTCAAGTGTTTAAATGTTGCAAAGATTGTAACTGTATCTGTAGCGTTGGTATGAAATAAAAAGTTGTAATAATTGTATTTTTAATTCATTTTCAATTCATTTAAATTTCAATGCATTCTAAATAGAAAATTACTATAACTGTGACTTGGATTCATTGTTATAAATGAAAGATTGCAATAACAGTAACTATAATTGATTTTTTATAATACACAATACTATAGCTGACAATACAATTGTTGAACGAAACAATCTAACCGTTCCAAGGTTCATTCGACAGTAGGGTTTATCGGTGAGGAGTTTAACTACAATCTTTCTCAGCCAACAACATTTGAAATGTATCTCACGTTCAGAAGTCGTTTGTATACGTACGGTTCTTGGCCTGAAATCCTGTAGTATATGTGACCAGTTGAACTTGTTCGCGTTGTTAATGGGGACGTGAGTGCCTTTGATGCCTTGTAAATTATCGGAGGTCGCTGACCGCATATCATACGTCAAGTTGAAATTGGTTGTCAATTTGAAACATAAAGCACTACAGAATTATCAGCTGTTTAGGCTATGATAAGTATATTATTTGTTTTGAAATGTTTGGACTACTTCGCGCACGTTGGTCTTAGTTTTGGTGCAATGCTTGTACTATGTGTTATGGTAACACTCAGTTTGTACTCAGATTATACTTTCAGAGCGTAATATACATGTGTGTAAAACATTGAAATGCATTTCTGTGTGTTGTGTTTTGGTACAATGATGAAAGTATCATTGGTATAGTGGATACAGCGTCAACTTGAGCGGTGGGCGGAGGTTCGATCCTTGGTCGCCGTCACTTCAAAAGATGGTAATTATAGTTACCCTGCTAATGTAGGGAAAACAATTGATTAGGTCAGCTTTCGAGAAGAGAGAGTAGAGAGAAGATAGAGAGATGAGAGTGGAGAGAGACGACAAAAAGAGGTGAGGAACCAGAGAGAGGAGAGAGGGGAGAGAAAATAGAGAGAGCAGAGACAGGAGAGAAGAGGAGAGAAGGTAGAGAGATGAGATGGGGAAAGAATATAGACACAGGAGAAAGGGCAGAGAGAAAAGAGAGAGGAGAGAAAGATGAGAGAGTAGAGATGATAAAAGGTGGAGAGAGAGGAAGAAGAGAGATGAGGAGCAGATAACAAGAGGAGAGTGAAGAGAGGAAGAAGAGAGAGTCGGTTTCTCTGTGGGGGTCGAATGTCTTGCGTTGCATGGAGGAAGGGTCAAATGTAGCGGAAAATAATCACAGATGATATGGGAAAAGTCGTGCAAACACCGAGACCGAGAGGAGGTGTGGGTGGGGGAAGAAAGACGAAGAGAGACAGAGAGGGAGAGGGGAAGAGAGAGAGTGAGAGAGAGAGAGGGAGAGAGAGAGAGAGAGAGAGAGAGAGAGAGAGATTCATTCCATGAAATGAATCATATCTTGTACATATCCAGCAAACAATGCATCGTCGTAACAGACCACCAGTACTAAAACTCGCCTACGTCGCCTACTACCTTCGATATCAAGCTTTCATACTCACACAGTGGGTGGAACTTTCAAATAATAAAGACACAATTGTATTCAAAGGTTAACGTGATGGGGTCGAAAGTATTGACGACCGATTATTTAATTTGCAGTGTCCTGACAGTTTTCACACAGGCTACAATGCGCTGACGATTCCACAACCATGCGTTCTCTCGACTCATTAACAGAAGTTCCCTGGGTCTTTTGTAGGACAACGTCAATACCAGAACTGAATATCAGTATTAGGGTCTTCCTGTGTATTATCTTGGAAATATATACAACTCTCCCTTGTATAACACCCGGGCTTTTCCTCGGTGTGACTTAAGGGGATCTAACCTTAATCAAGACATGTTTGCTTAATTAAGCGTCAACACTCCATTTGGGGTATATGAGAGACATGGTATGTCGATGACACATCCGTTTGAAGTTTGCCCACTAAAAATGCAATAATACTTTGACAAAAAGCGAGTTTTCGCATATGAATGGTGCGAAATTGTCTCCCCGTCTTCCCTTCTCAGGACAGGTGGACAAAGGACATTTCAAAGGTGTGATTTCCACTTAATGCACCTAATCTCCTGCTGGAGAATACGACCACAAAGCCTTGTAAGAACCTGGGATATCAACAGAACTGTTGACTACATGCTGTCCGCCCAATTGCTTGCTTCTGTGTGGACTGTGGCCATGACTATACAATGGCTGACGAGGTGAAAAGCGGGCTTGTCCATGAGCTTTGAGTAAGTCTAAACAGGCGTAATGATGACCGACACCAGTCTCAGATTGGCGTGCCAAATGCTTGTGAAGTGAGGCAAACGGATACCGTATTTGTGTTCCTCTTGGGAATTTACACCTTTCCTCTGCTTTTATGTACTACAAAGCATGACACAGAAAATGAAATTCCTATTTCCTATTTCTAGGGATGTTGATCTGTCAAGAATGAAACAAGTTACTTTACGGAGAAAGCATTGAATATTCACGTTTCCATTTACCTATAATAACATAATAACTACTAGTTATCATGATATGATCCATGGTATTATCTTTAGTTATAATAACGATGTCATCTGCGGTCAAGGAGACAAAGGCACCACAACGAGTCAGGGAAAGCTACGTCCCCTAAAAGTGACAGGATCTGGTGTTCGAATCTCACATTCATCCGGAATATGATCCAAAGTTTCGATTTGGTTCCTGTTTTACGCCGCATCCATGAATTGTTTAGCTACATGACAGCGGTCTACACGCCGTATCCATGAATTGTTTAGCTACATGACAGCGGTCTACACGCCGCATCCATAAATTGTTTAGCTACATGACAGCGTTCTATCAACAATCGAGTGTCGACAAGTGATTGACATCATAATCACTGATCTAGGCAGTTGGATACGATGGCACTATGTCTTGCCTTACATGTCTATCTTGACATGAAAGACTTGAATGAATGGCTTTCACACATTTAGATCAACCAAACACACGTTATACTGGGTACCCTCATGCATGTATGCTCATAGTGATATGCGACTAAATGCTCCATGTTGATGCTCTTTCTTAATGGCGCGTCATGGTATCCAGCTACTGAGATAGAAGGTTGCTCATAATATCAATCACTGGACATTGTCCAGACTCGGTAATTTACAGGCTGTCGTCACAAAACATACCATGCCATAAACTGAGGGGTAAACGAAGTTATACAGTTGGTGAATGTAGATTGTCTTCCATACATAACGTAAATATTTTGAAAAGGTCTGATTGTGACAAGTCACAATTATTGTAAATGAGCCACACATATACCAGATAGCAACGTTGCAAGAACCCAACGTAGACAGTTTGTCCATGTTAACAGGTTCACGGCAAACAAGTTTTTTTAAAAGTATTTACGTTCTGGTTTTAAATACCAAAGCACTTGTGCATTTTCTTTTTTGCGTCAGTATACATAATTTGACAATTATTTAATTGCAGAATCTGATTCTAATTGGAAATAAATTAGTGGAATACACAAACACATTAATATGAATCGGGGTCCTGCAGGGCCTTGGTATGGCCCAATGACCCATGGTCTTTTCCAGTGTGGTGCAGAACACATGGTAATTACGGTACAGATTTCACCTCTGATATCCCAGGTGTGTTGCCCGGAAACGATCTTCACATAAGTACACAAACATGAATTAACACAAACACAAAAAATGGTCAAGATGATACAATGCTGTGCATAAGTGTATACGGTATGGCATCAATGTCTTAATTAATAGGTGTACCAAAATGTATGACGTATGGAAACTTCCAGACACTGATTATAAACTTAAGTCATTTCGGATGTCTCTAGTGATCACGCGTTCGCAGCATGTTATTTTCAAGCAGATTACAGGAGTTGAAGCTGTTTGTCAAATACGTGTTGTCAAATACGTGTTGCTTGTTTTAAACGTTTATTTTCAGTCTACCTCTGCAAGTCTCTTTTAACGCAAGACCGAATATCATCTGGACTATTTTAAGCAATATTATTGTATTAATCCTTGACAGAAGGACACTTCCTAAAGGACTTTGTCCCCACTAACTGCGCCGTTTGGTTTCGGTAGAGGTGTGTTATGGCAATGTTACATTTTTTATTGTTACATAGTCAAGTTTCCGAGGTACGTTTCGATGCAACTATCTGCGAGCTTTGTTAATGGAGTTATACAGACAACATGTTGGCACTGGGCAATCATTAATTACTCCAGCTGATACGGTTTTTATGTCTCGTGTTATTATCCCTGTAGTGTTCTGTGATGTGAAGGAGATGATAAAGTGTGTGTGTGGGTAATTTGGTCTGACAAACAGGAAACCTGTTTGAACGGACACTCGTTATAACGATAACGTTACCGATAGGACGAGTGAAGGTAAGAGCATACCGATTTTGTATAATGACTGCAGCGAAACAAGCATAATTTGCGGCTTTGGGAACATCGTGAGTGGTTCTAATTTTTATGTCGGTTTCAGTAACATTCCAGCAATATCACGGTGGGGCACTTCAGATGTGGGCTTCACGCATTTTGCCAATGTGTGGAATCGAACACGAGTCATCGGTTTAACGAACGAGCGCTTTTACCACTGAACAACCACGCCGCCCTGTGGAAACTCAGAAAATAATCTATTACAATTTTGTTATATTGAAAGTACTAAAAGGAAGTAAACCGGTGTAGCATTAAAGTTACATAGTAGAAACATACTGGACACTGCGATACATATCTGTCAGTACCAGTCACATTATCACATTTTCTCAGGTGGGTTACTTGTGATGCCTTTCCTGTAAGCGCGCGCGAAACGGAACAGTGTTTCCAGAAATAACTATGTACACATTTATCTGGCGGTGAGGTTAAATGGGGCTTCAGGTAGCGTTCAGATTCTTCAGGCACTTATATCGTGACGCGTACGCACATGTAAGCACTGTCTTCCAAATCCAGATCATATCAATGTGTCACTTAAAATCACTAGTGACACCAGGTATTCTAAAAAAACCCACTGTTTATCATATACTGAACAGGAAAAGAAACGCAAGGTTTGAAAAAATAAATGAAATCTCATAAAAGTAAGCGTTCATGCTTATGTCTTGTGTTTAAAAACTTTACAAAAACAGAGTTGCGTTTCTTTTGCTGTTCAGAATATATTGCACACTGCTTAAGATGTATAATGTAACCCAACGGAGGGTCAAAGGTCTGGCCGCCCGGGCGTTTTGGGCAACATCGTCTGGATTAAAGACGTTGCATTCAGTTACAGCGTTTTCAAGTTGTTATTTATCGAAACGACAGTACTGTCCCAGCCTATTACATTCGGGAGGGGACCGAAGTAGAGCCGGTGTTACGTCAACATAACGACCCATAGAAAAGCTGTATTCTAAAGCTCCGCTGAAGAAGGTTTATACAAGATAGACGTATAGAGATATACCCTACTTTCCTGATATAAATACACATACGGTGTTATTTTATCTCACGGAGGATGTTTATGCTTCATCAAGAAACCGTCTATCTCCGAAAGATGTTATTTTGGAAACTTATTAAACTATGAGACTTATGAGAATTCCAAGGTGAATATTCCTGATAGGGATCGTTTACCTACCAGTAATATATAGTCGATCTTGTGAAACTGATCTGTCGCCTATCCCATCCTATCTGGGTCGCCATGTTGTCGATTAAAGCGACTTTATCATATTACACAAGGTCCCACATTTTGCTTTGTCCAGCCTCGGCCAGGTGTTATAGATGAGAACTTTATCTCTGTTGACGGCTGTCGTTGATAAAGAAAAACCCTGTCCAACCCGTGATTCAAAAAACAACCTACAACCAGATAACGTCCATATATTCATGGTAACACGGAGGCTGGGACGTGTCAAATCGACATGCCATTCGAAAAAATTAAATGCTGATTTTATGAATGAAAAAGATAACAATCATACAGAACTCGGTGGACACATGATACATTGAACAGCAAACGAAAAGTAAAGTCGTATCCATTGAAAACTTTTTTTCAGGGTCTGTTATGGCGATGTCACTTTAAGTATTCATCTCTATATACCATGTTGGGCATTTTTATCTTTCCAGTTGCCAAGGTATGCCAAACGTGCAACTTTGATGAGCATCACTAGATATGGCTGGAAGTGTGCTAGATGTCACTGGATACTGTTTGGATGCGGACGTGCACATCCGTGGGCTGTCTACAAGATCTGCCGCACGGGTCTACAGTTTATGAGGGGATTTCGTGTCGGTATAGTAACTGTCACAGGAACAGTGTATATGAGGACTGCCGTGTCTGGAAGAACTGTTTCAGTTACAGGGGTCTGCAAGCCTGTTGTGCCTTCTAGAGGTGTTACAGGGACCTTTAGACCATAGGAGGCCGTTGTGTCTACCCTTGTCACGGGTGTATATACTGTGTATGAGGGCTGTTGTATCTCCAAGAACTGTTACATGGATCTACAGTGTTTGTGGGGACAAGTGTGTCTACTATTACCTGCTATGCGGGTCTACAGTCTTTACAGGTCTGCCGTGTCTGCAAGAGAGAGTGAGTTTAGATTTACTCCACACTCATCAAAGCTGAAGCTATATGGAAGCATTCTGTAAATAATCAAATCTGGACCAGCGAATCCAGTGATTGCCACCGTGAGCATCGGTGTACGCAATTGGGAACCGATGACATGTTTCAATCAAGTAGGCGAGCCTGACCACCCGATCCCGCTAGTCTCTCTGGCGATCATCATGGGTGGCTGATGATCAAATCTAACTATTTATGTGTTCTTCACTGCATGTGGGGATTTGTCTCTGGGACTTTGTCCTCTGGCACTGACACAGAGGTCTACATTGGCACTGGAGTTAATAAGTTCACGATCACCTGAATTCATCAGTATCTATTAGTACTTCACACAAACTTCTAAGTATATGGCTGGATGGGATTCGTACTGTGAACTTCCAAGACAGTTCAGATAATTATACATTATCTATATCTATGACTTATTTCCAAAGATAGATCATGTCGTAACACTCATATTCTTACACAAAAATGATCAAAAAGTAAGTTTGTTACCCAGCTAAGCTTGAGATCGTGTGTCATTTTGGAGATAATCGCATTTTTATGAATCATTAATAATTAATTAATTATTACCCATCCTGCAAATAAACCATTTAATTATCATAGCGTCAGTGCTTTGCGTTAAAGTAGCATTTCGCCTGTTTCAACCAACATTACACAAAATCATGAATTCCCTCCTTGGGGAATCGAACCCGGATCTAAAGCGTGGCGAGCGAACACTTCACCCGTCCCAAATGGACCTTAGTACTACAACCAGTAGAGCAAATAAACGTATTCAAACTCACTAACGAAGGGTGATTTTGTGAGGTTATATCGTTGAATGGTATGAAATAAACAGCGAATTAATCACTAGAGTTATCGTTTGTCACGTGGGCCAGTATCGTGCAGTTCGGAAGATTCTGTGATACCCAAATGTTTGCTCTCGAAAAACTATAACAAAGAAGAGCAAACATAACAAAATCATCCTGTCAAAGTCATAAATGCACTTCGCTCTTATGGTGTTGTTTTTTATGTATCTCGCGAAGTGTTTCCTACCAAATACATGACCTGGTATCACAAAGGGGGCCATTCATAACTCTCCTGGGTCCGTTTTAAGTTACAACAATTCGGTTAATAACAAGGCATATCCATTTATTTGTCATGGATAAATCGTGTATATGTTAATGTTTTTGACTGCATATGCACTTGGGTGTCTAGAACACATGACTTACTAGATGACTTGTAATGTCTGTTATGCCATAACACCCCCTGGAACGTCCACTTAATGGTGTTATTACGAGGGTTAACAGTGGTACAACGAAACAAATTATCATACCCTCCCACCCACGTATTTGACATGTAGTTGTGCTATTGCTTCTGACAGTACTGAACTTCTAATTCTGCGAAATCTCAGATTGTAGGAATTATTGGCAGTGATATTGTACATATCAATAACGAACAACGGATATGATTAGGGCCTAGAGCTTTCTAAGAACTATAGTAGTCGCCAGTGTCATACATTAACATTGACTTGCGACTTTCTTAGCACCAAGAGAGCTTCGAATGTCTACCTAGTGACAGAGTATGGCTCCACGCCGCTTTCAGCAATATTCCAGCAATATGACGGTGGGGGACACCAAAAATGGGCTTCACATATTGCACCCATGTGGGGGGAATCGAACCTGGGCATTTTGCGCGACGAGTGAACGCGACTTGTGCCTGTAGTAATTATATTATGCTTATCAATAACAATCTAGAAGTGTAGGTAACTCTTTCTTCGAGTTTCTTGGCATTGTATTTCATTCAGTTTCTGTATTTGACAGGAGTCGAGCGAACTTGACTTTCACGTTGATTCTAGTCGCCTTGCGGTGACGTCTCCCAGACAAGACTTTACATTTGGATTTGCAGGTCCTGTGGAGTTCGATATATCATGGTGTCAAAATGCAGGAAAAGACGAAATAACAAAAGCATGTTTAAGATTTTTTATTGTTATCTTGTTGTCGTATCTAGCACACTATGTGCATAAATAACACGGGACAGAGATTGTAGTATTTACATCATCTCTTTAAATAAATATATCTTTGGCTTATACAACAATATGATACACACATTATGTACACAGAGATTTGCATACGAGATCAGATGATTGATGAAAACTGTACAAACTGTATGTAGCGTGGATCGAGGACACGAGAACATATTACACCAATGAATCCCCGACACGAAGACACTGTAGACGCCGGTGTTACGTCATGACGTTAACGGCGACCACGTGTCACATTATACACATTACATTATGCCCTACACAGGGAGATTATGCGCCTTCTAGGGGAGGGTGGGAACAGTTAGGGGATGCTTGCAACTCATAAAATCCATATCACTTATAAAATCTGAATCTCAAACTACGTTCATTCTAACGTAAGGATTGACGATGGGCTGGACATGACGTACGTGGTAGACATAGCGTAAACGTGTGATGGGATTGGGTAAAATGGCCTTCAACATAAGTGTTTAAGCCCAAGGAAACCAGGACGTATTTGAATTGGAATTGGGGAAAAGTGGTTAAGGTGTTCAGGAAGCAGCTGGGATGGCATATGCGTGGTTTGTAACACAGATGGGGAGAGACGCCCGGAGGTAGGCGTCCTGTGTATTTACCAAGATATCACGGCAGTTTGATTACCGCTTAAGGTACTACTTTGTCTTCACCACACAGCTACTACTGATGGATTAGTGACAATCCAAGCAGACTGACCATCTCTGGACTGTCCAATGTCCACAACGTGACACTTCGAATGCCTTTGTCACAAGCACGTTTCCAATTTGAGCTTTAATATCACTGTTGTTATTTGTCAAAAGGAATGTCATTGTCCCTTCTCGGCCGCTCACAACTGGCATGAAGGTATTATTATCTTAACTCAGTATTCGACCTGTCGATGGACAGACTGACCTGTCCGAAATAGGGCTGCGTGGATATTGAACATTCCACGATGGTCAGTGAACATGGATATTTACAAAAAGAACCTTTCAAATTAAAACATTTAAGTACATATGACCTGAGGTGTTCACTAACCAGTCCCCCCATCGCCCTAAGATGCTGCGTTGGAAAAGGAACAGAAGGTTCGACGAAAAACACAATCGAGAGAAACAGTAAAACATTGTCATACAAAGTAGCACCATTCGAACCATTGTGGAAGCGTTTGTCAAGGTGGGGAAAGGGCGAGAAATAAGGGTGTGGGATGTACTGGCCTGACGGAGGAGGGTTAGAGCTAACGTGATCATGGTCTACAGGTTGCTATGTTGATGAATGACAACAATGGGTGATAAGATGAAGATTACAATGACATCAGATGGTGAAGCTTTCATAATCTCACGAGATATACAGTCATAGCTCGCTCGCATCGCTCATCAGAGAGGTGAGGGAGTATGGTTTTACGCCGCTTCTAGCAATATTCCAGCAACATCACGGCGAGGGACACCAAGAATAGGCTTCACGTATTGTACCCATGTGGGGAATAGAACCCGGGTAATGCTTTTGACCACTGGGCTACCCCATCGCCCATCTGTGTGGGTAGCTCTCATTGACTTGGGTTAGTGAGCTACATTACTTTATACGATATAATACTCATGATATTGATTTACATTTGGAATCAAATGCAGTAGACGGTGTCACGTGTATGACATGAACTGACAACCAGATCGAGGCTGGCTCCGCACAGAATGTGACCATGTGATCATCCCGCGGTGTTCTGCGGGCGTGTCGCTCAGTCACGTGATGTAATGGGAAAGGGCGACGGTACAGTAGAAACTATGTTGTAGTCTACATTACATATCTATACAGAGGTGGTGTAGTCTGGATAACTGGTATATATCTACATGCGACAGTGGACACTGATCACGTGACTTAACAGCGTCTTAATTAGCCCACATTCACTAGGCGAGTCTGAAAGCCTGCCTCCCGAGTCTATATGGTTCAAATGGTCTGGGATGGCCACGACACTTGTAGATGCTACCAAAAAATCCCTGATTATGACGTCACCGAAATGTGTGTCCGGTTTCTTATCGCACTGTTGTCGTCACTGAAATGTGTGTCTGTATTTCTATCACACTGTTGACGTCACGTAGACACGATTGTGACTTAACGTTGACACGGTTATGACGTCACGTTGACAAGGTAGACACGATGATACTTGCGACGTCATGGGACACCAAGAAGACTGGTTCTCACTATATGCAGGCAAGGAAAGACCACTCGGATCCTAGTGATGCTGTTGCTAGGTTACGTTGCCATGGACGCTTGTGGTTGTGGTTTCAAGACGACTGACGTTCAAGTCGTGGACGAAATTGCACTACTCATCCGGTACTTTTGCAGCTATCCCAACTGCCCTAGCCCAACAATGGCGGCGCTGCTAGGGACCCGCATTGCGTGCTAACAGTCGCACTTCCGGTGTTCCGCAATGAAACGGGTTTCCGGTAAGGTATTCATGCCAAGAAATCTAGACACTTTGGCTATAATATCAACTTCGCCTCCTTCGATTCAAAAATCCTTTTATTTTCCAAGGTTTTCGGGGCGCTGGAGTCAAATTTATTACCAAAAAGTGAAAACACTTTTCTCTTCTCCGGTTTCTTCTGGCATAACCTTTTAACCGCTTTCCGTTTTCGCGAAAGCCAATGTACCATTCTTCGTTTGCCTTGGACCTGAGCTCTGTATAGTTGTCCGAACGTTCCACTTGCGTGAACAAACATTGCGGTTTTTGTGTATGCTGAAAAATAAAATCGAAATATGAATTCACAGTAATGCATAGAAACACAGCATTCGTGTAGACTTCTACAAACCCACATCTGTTTTAGTCAAGTTAAAACATGATTCAAACACGGCAGAAAAAAATTCTCAGTGTCTTCTTATTTTTGCCCAGTTATTCGTCTAATTCTTCATCATCACATACCATAAACATGTACAACGTGGAAGAATTCCCACACACGCCACTTCCTTGTTACTTTGATCAATTCACTGATGAGTGTAATCGTTTAATCGTTTCCTTAGCGACTTTGATCATGTTAATGTTTCAAAATGTTTATTATTTATGTTTCAGCAGTGTTGTTGTGTAGTGAACCAAATTCAAGAATATGTAACGAGGATACGGATAGTACAGATGCAGCCACTATGAGGGCGAGACGATGAAGTCCAACGGGATGAAAGCATGGAGAAGCGACCCCCAAAAGGACCGAGACATAGAAGCACGTGCACCTTATGTGATAAGAGTTAGTGAGTTTAGTTTTACGCCGCATTCAGCAATATTCCAGCAATAAGGCGGTGGTCTGTAAATAATCCAGTCTGGACCAGACAATCCAGTGACCAACAACACGAGCATCGATCTGCGCAATCGGGAATCGATGACATGTGTCAACAAAGTCGCCTTTTACGCGCACTTGAAACGGGACCAGTGGGTAGGAATAGTCGAGACTGGGTCAATAATGTAGACACCACACCCCACCCTGAGGACTACGGGTGGAGACACACCCGAGAAGTGTCATAAGGGAGAATTAAGGTGTAATCCGCCCGAACGTGGCCAAACAAGATGTGCAAAGCATCACAAAGGGCACATGTCGACCAAACAATCTTGTTTATACCCGGTAAATGTATCACTACTCCTTGTATGAATCTGATGCCCGTCCCTTCATCCAGAATTAGCTCCAGGGAGGAAACCTGTAACAGCCGGGGCCTAGCCTCCGTATCACGGGGTGTTTTGACGGTGTCTTGTTTCATTAAAGGTCTTGTCACCCCCATGACTCGATACACGTGTCGTCAGACTATGGCCCCCGTACGCCCTACCCAACCACAATGTGTACACACGGTGTTTACACAGACACACGCTTGTTTTATAAACCTCATAAGAGTTTTAATAAGTGGGTGCCTCGCATGAAAATCTATGTGAATACGGGTTGATATCGCGGATCACGAGAATCTCGTTTGATACGAGATCAAACGGTCGGCCAAGACTAGTTCCATACTGGCAATTATATCAGAATATGAAACGCCGTTAGTATCAGAAACAAATGATTCAGTTTTCATTTATTAACAATCTTGTATAGCAGATAAGAGGCAATTTAGACATTATAAGATAACCCTATCTTGAACTAAGAGCTCGTAAACCCCAGCCCATGCCCCTTCGAGGCAGGCTATTCTGGGTACGGGGCTATGTCGCCAGCTGAAGAAGTATATTAGAAGCTGTGAATGAACGATAGTCACAGCGTGTGTGTATGTCAATACTCTCTAACTACTTCTAGCCTGCAAGTCTTATCACATAATCAACCGTACGGGAGTTTGGGGACGGTGTGGGGAAACAGGCAACGAAGGGTCTCTCTGCTCTTAACTTGTTCCTGGCAACTTCAAACAAGCCCCTGTGCCTTGCATTAATTAGGTTCAACCCAGTTGATATGGAGTGAACAAAATGCACGCCACCGATATCCTATCCCCCACGAGGTGACGAGGTGATGAATTGGGCAATACCTCAGAAACCGATATAAAGAGGAAAGCTTTTCAAACAATCGATCTGTTTTACCACTCGTATATGGCGTTTATTTGAAGTTTTTTTTGTGTGAAGCTTTATTACAACTTGAGTTAGTCCATGTCCCGTGAACCCCCCTTAATCCGACACTTCAAGTTAGAGCGTCCGGATAAACCACCGAGTATCCGGATTTAAGAGGTTTCTGTTTATCTGTTTGTCTTGGCACCGAACAGTTAGCCTGGCCTTGAACCAGACACTATAGCAGTCAACCCACTTGGCGGAACATACACGTGTTGAAAACGTGTTTAGTTTTTAGTCGACCTGAGTTTTACTTCTGAGGCGGTTTGGTTTTGACGTTTTGAAGGCGGATGGAGGTGGTAGGAGGTGAGGCCCTTGCGGTAACATATATAACAACAACTTTGTATACACATAATGATCGTATTATGTGACGTCACAGTAAGGAATTCATCTCTCACTACCAACGGGTCACTGAGAAACGAGCCATAAAGCCTTTCATAGAATCTACAGGAAATGCCCTCCTGTGTCAAAGGCTCTATATGAACTGCAAAGCGACCATGTCTGGTCATACGACGAGGCTTCAGGAACATGCCCCTGTTTTATACCAGCATTGAATAGAGATAATGCAGACAGATGAGCCAGAATTTCTGCAGTACGTCATGTCGCGATCACAAATAGATGTGCCAGAATTTCTGCTGTACGTCATATCGCGATCACAAATAGATGTGCCAGAATTTCTGCAGTACGTCATGTCGCGATCACAAATAGATGTGCCAGAATTTCTGCTGTACGTCATGTCGCGATCACGAACAGATGTGCCAGAATTTCTGCTGTACGTCATGTCGCGATCACAAATAGATGTCCCAGAATTTCTGCAGTACGTCATATCGCGATCACAAACAGATGTCCCAGAATTTCTGCTGTACGTCATATCGCGATCACAAACAGATGTGCCAGAATTTCTGCAGTACGTCATGTCGCGATCACAAACAGATGTGCCAGAATTTCTGCTGTGCGTTATGTCGAGATTAAAAACAGTAACAAAGTCGTATGTGTCGAAGTAGCGGCTGTCGCGAATGAAACTGCTTCCTCGAAAGGCTGATCAACGTTAATACAGATGATGTATCGAATGCAGGATTGGCCTCTTTACATCCAAAATGAGTGTACAGAAGAGTGGCTACCTCTGTATACATATCATCGTGCTCTTCTGAACTCGATTCTATATGAACTTGTTTTTGTCCTACACCACAATCAGCAATATTCAAGAGAAATGAAAGTGAAAACTAGGTCTATGAATGTTGCTGGCATGATTATGTTTGGTCATTGAGATCAGCAGAAGAGCGTCTGAGCTTACATGCTATAGAGGATTCGAAACAGGAGGTTTGGTGTAACCAACTACCCTGTGCCACAGTACCACCTCTAAGTAGCGTAAACGGTTGAAACAGAAACGGTCATTTAACTCCCCCAAAATAGGCTTTACACATTGTACCCAGATGGGGAATCGAACCCTGGTCTTTGGCGTGACGAGCGAATACTTTAACCTCTAGGCCACCACACGTTCCTCGACAGGTGGAATGCACGGTATCTTCGTAAGGTGACATCCTTCTCGGTATGCTAGCCAGACATTCCAGGCGTGAGTCACATCAAGATCTCTGCGGGATGAAGACCCGCCATCAGAAAAGGATAAGTTGTACAGACAAACGGTCTGTAATCCTTGCCTCGAGGTGTGTCCTCTCACGATTACATGCTCACATCAGAAAAACGCGTGAATGGAAAATGCGAACTGATTGTCTGCAAATGGGGGAAAGATATGCTGGCTATTTGGGTGATGTAGATATGGAGTTCATTACTGAGGTCCTGTGCCCCGCAGGCAGATGGCGCTGCGATAAGGGAGAACCGGATACTCTGTATCATCTACATGTATCACTGTATCTATATTGGTGTACAAGCGGGTAGAGGACATCGCACCTTTTAGCTCCCCAGCATCTTTTCTTGTGGATTCGTCTCTGAGTGAGTTGGATTCAACGGCACTTTCCCACAATTTAATCCTTTAATCATCGGATAATGTGATACAGGTCGCAATCTTCCCTAGACAGGAGCCTCCACTAGCTTCTATCAAAGAGAATGGGTGAGTTTTATCGCCGCTGTCCGAACGTTTCCAGCAATATCGATGCGGGGACACATTGTACCCATGTGTGGAAGCGAACCTGGTTCTTTGGGGTGACGAGCGGACGATTTGACCACTAGACTAACTCATCGCGCCTTTAATTTCCAGACATGATCATGGTAGACAAACTGTTTATATGAGCGAACACTGAGTCTTGTTGAACGTTGACTGCATTTTGTTGGCTTACAACTCCGCCAAGACCTTGACTCAGCCGACGCAGGGTAATTTGAATCAGGCCAATCCTCTGAAGTTGGTACGATGACAAACAGCCGTCGACAAGCCAGAGCCACCTGATTATAGGTGCTGTGACGGTGTACTTGTTGCAGTCAGCTCCCTGGGGGTCGAGTCGTCACACGTTAGACATCTATCGACCACCCCGCATCTTCCTCTCACGAGGTCGCCATGGCTGGTGCTTCTTGTGTCCTAGTCACTCACACAAGCCCCACTCAAACATAACAATAGACAATAGCGGCCTTCAGTAAGAAAATGTCCCAAAGATTGCATTAACCATGCAGTGCAAAATATTTACCTTCAATACATATTTGACACAAATTGGCATGTTTAGCGTCCACGATTTTAGATTTACGAAGAAATACGAATTTGCAGGTACAAAACTCAAAGGTTTCACTAAGTGCAGATTATGTTTTATTCTGTTTTCGTTGCTCTCCTAATTTCTCAAGGACAGGTTGAAGCATTAAATCTTAGATAGTAGTGGTCACTAATTCGGTTGTTTACATGACATGCTATATAATTAATGCATGACACATACCTCAACGGCCTCGCCAGCCATCAACCTGTCACTATGACGTCACAGAACCCCACGTGGGGGACCTAGTCACGTGGAGGGGGTAAAACGTATTCTGTGATGTAATTGCTCCGCCGGAGACAGGATTCACGGATCGGAGCATGTCTGGCGTTCTGCGGGGTTTTTTTCAGCAGCTACATTTTTCTCTTTCGTATTTAATTCATTTTCTGCTTTTCTTGGGACAAGTCATCGCTTTCGCTGTGGGTAACCGTCGTCACTTGCATTAGACAACCACTTCAGACGTTCAGGGTTGTCTGACATGTGACTACACGAGACGTAGAGAATTGCAGTATTCACGAAATTCCACCCTCCATGTTGACGACACGCCTACCTTTTGAAGGTATGATCGCATGGTAGTTAGTGTCTCATGGTCAAGCAATGGTACACTGTTAGGGTCTTGAATGTTTGTAAGCTAGCTCCCTTGGGATTGCCCTAGAACTGAGTGTGGTCATACATTGTAATGATCCTCTTACTGGTCCCGTTTTACCAATACCATGGACAACTGACTGTGGTCTGGCAATGTCCATCTTAACTAGGGATCAATTGGTTAACTGAAGACCAGCGGGGACAACTAATGAGAAACATCACAGGAACTGCTTTGTCTAGCCCTGGGTTCCTTTATGCAAAGAAAGGTTTTGGAGTTCTAGATGTGTCCAAAAGTCTCAGATGCAGTTACCGTAGTTTACCAGTAAGATCATTCTACGATACCTTGGTACGGATAGTCACAGATCATAACATGTCTACATTGTGATACCACCATTTCTTTCATTTTTCAGTCAAGTCTCTGGGACATCAAAACCCCTATACCTGTTATGGGAATCGAATCATGAAAAGCGAACACTTTAATCACCAGACTATGACAACGGCTCCTTTGACAGGCTACATACTCGTGTCACTGCAATATCGGCTATGGCCATATATGGTTATTGTACCCGGATGTGGTAGACATGTCAACGTATTTGTCATTGCTACCTCCTCGGAAACGCTTACTAAGCTCAATGCCAGAGTCAATGATTTGGGTTTAACGCCACTTTGAACAGTGTCTCGCATGTCAGCTTCATGCAGGATAGAGGACCAATGTGATGCAGTTGTAAACGTATAAGATTGTGGAGACCTCGCCAGCAAAAGCCATGGCAGAAGCATAATAGTGGCGTGTGTCATAATACTACAGTGCCACCTATACTGGAATTAATTATTCACTTTGTCTAAAACCTTACAAGCAAATAGTGAAATGGTCAACAACGTCCGTTCTTGCAGGAATGGACGACTAACAAAACAGTTTTCAAACTCTTTCATAAACAAACATATTTCAAATGTCGACTGCTGAGAAATATTTCCTGCTTGTACCATTTGTGTGGAACGTGACAATCACATAGATATTCAGAGTTTAAACATTTCCCAATATTTTATCTTTTTTCCTTTTATCAGTCCAATGACAGTCTAATCCGGAAATCAGGGGCTAGGAAGTATGTGTACAGAATTGTCTCTTCATGAGCTACCAGTGAACAATTGTGGAATGTGTCCACGACCTCCAGCTTCGACAAATATCTGATTTCTAACTTCATGACCCTCCTGTTTAATATCACCTTCAGAAAAAAAGAAATATCACATTTCAGGCAATGTTAGTCGCTATAAAAGCACACCCTTCCCAGTTTGCACCTAACGCTCCATAAGACTGAGGCGCCTACTCTGGAAATATATAATTTTCATGAATTGGAAGTGGAAATAAATAATAAATAATGTGATTTTGTCACTGTGAGACAGTCTGTTTCAAAATAGGCATGTCCCATATAATGTGAAACAGTCTGTTTCATAATATGCATGTCCCATGTAATGTGAAACATTCTATTTCATAATATGCATGCCCCATATAATGTTCAACAAATGACAGATAACAATGCTATAACACTTACTCTTAGTATTAGTTTTCCTTTCTTATTAAAACAGATGTATTTCTTCGTTTGAGGGCTCTTGATATAGATATCACCTCCTGCTCGAGACTCAAATATCAAGTGGGCTGTAAATAAAAAGAAAATAAAAATTAAATATATTCAAACGTGGTAGGCAAGTTAAGAAAAAACATTTGAATTACTCATGTTAAAAGAATCACGTATTCTTTCCTGGTTTGGCTTGTGCACCGAAGGGGTTAATCTCCCGGACATACACGACTTTACACGAGTCTTGCATGACGATGTGATCGTGTTCAGAGATACAGGAGCATTGATAGGATAACCGATGGCATGTGACGTCTGACACTGGGTTAGTGGTTCGAAGACGAGGGATATGAGCACAGTACCTGAGGGTCAGGCTAGGGGGAGAACTTATGGGAAATTCGCATGCACAGTTTCAGCTCGGCCACG
This sequence comes from Haliotis asinina, assembly GCF_037392515.1. Taxonomy (NCBI): domain Eukaryota; kingdom Metazoa; phylum Mollusca; class Gastropoda; order Lepetellida; family Haliotidae; genus Haliotis; species Haliotis asinina. The sequence continues at coordinate 16,122,478 of NC_090294.1, read as the reverse complement.
AGAACTTGTGAAAGACGTGAGAGGAGAATACCTGACTATGCTTGACAGCGTCTAGCGTGCTCAAGGAACGAAAGCAGACACCGGTTCATGGTGACTGTTGGCGATATTTAAACTGCGTCGACATATCTTACCGCTAAGTACACAACGCTGTTGTAATGAACGTAGAATGAATTTGACCTGATTTCATCAAATCTTAACAATACACGCCAACAGTTGAAGGTGTTAGAAGTTTACACAAAGCAGGTACGTTCATACTGGGTGGTAGGAGATCGACTTTTAATATCGTTCACGGCAAACTTTTCAAGTTACACCCAAAGATACATTTGTGTGTAGAGGACCCGAGACGGGAGTCTGTATTCGCTGCTGATCGTTGTCGATCGGATGGCATACCTGTATGTCGTAGACGCTTTTATGTAAGTCATTATGTATGTAGTCATTTGCACTGGACCCACAACCATTACACTAGAACATGCTTCATGAACACTAGATCAGGTCAGTGTAACCGGATATATTGCCGTTAATCACGGACTTAAAGGCGGATTTCGTGATTGGACACTCATGGGGCTTCTTTTCCAAACAGATCAGTCATAACGAAGTGGGATAGCCTAGTGGTTAAAGTGTCCGCTCGTCACGCCGAAGACTCGGGTTCGATTCCCCTCATGGGTACAGTGTGTGAAGTCCATTTCTGGTGTCCCCTGTTATATTGCTGGAATATTACTAAAGGCGGACGTAAAGCCATACTCAACACTCTCAGTCACAACAGCTCAAAACTATTAGTTCCTATAACCGTAGTTCGCATGTCCGCAAATATGTACAGAAAGTAGTAGGTAGCATATATACGTTATATCCATCAATTCGTTATGTCCGCAGGAAGCTGAAGTTTAAGGGGAACGAGCCGAGGTAGCAGGTGGTGTGGTATTTTCACGTGGATATAAGAAAGAATGGTAAAGGACCAGCAGGGGCGGTGGATTGGAACGTGTAGAAATATATAAGGTTGGCCACTTCCCGTATCTGAATGGTATCGGGTATATATAGTTGGGTATGATTATAGGTACCTGGTCGAGGAGAAGGGTCAAGAAAGAGAAGTGACGCAATTAATATTTCTTCAGTGTACTGACGCAGATTCCAGACGATATTGCACAGATCCCTCTACATGACCTTGGCCTAATTAAAGCTATGAATGTCCTTGACCTGCTTTTCCCTTATGACAGCATTACCCTACTGAGCACCTAACCCAGTGATCACTGTCCGATACCAATGTATCCGTGACCCCAGACACATCGAGCTAGGGTTAAATGTCTTGTAAGCCGCGTCTCCTTAGCGGGTCACTCTCGGATTTCGGAAAAAGAACCATAACGAATTTGGGCTTAACCGTCCGTATGATGACAAGAAAAGCATACATTCCAGACAACGTATGTTTGTCTAGCCATGTATTGAGTGTTGAAAGTGCGCTATGACATTTGGAGATAGTATCTTGGTTATATTGCAGTTACAACGTATTTATATGTCGCCGAAATATTAACAGTAGCACAATATCCCAGTCGTATCCTTGTACCTTATCATCAGCCATATTGCAGGATTACTCATGCGCTGTGGTCGCTGTTCTCTATTCACAGCCTAAGATGTAGCAATACAAGACAACCCCTATTGAGTGAGTGAGTGAGTGAGTGAGTTTAGTTTTACGCCGCCTTTTAGCAATATTCCAGCCATATCACGGCGGGGGACACCAGAAAATGGGCTTCACACATTGTACCCATGTGGGGAATCGAACCCGGGTCTTCGGCGTGACGAGCGAACGCTTCAACCATTAGGCTACCCCACCGCCCCCACACCCTATTGATAAGAGGTAGTAGCCATACTCAGAATCCTTGACCACCCGATTCACATATACATCACCTTTAACAACAATCTTTTGGAACGTGGTATCGTTTCTTAAAGGGGATCTCCAACTTGGAAATATGCATGGGTCTCAAATAACCGACCGGGATGGTATCCGTTAATCGGATATGTTTACATTATGCAGTGTAGAATAACCGGCCTGACCTATCCGCGACTGATTTGTTCAAATATAGACACGGGACACTTGATCAGGACATAAATTAGGTGTAACAGACACGTAAACACATTCTTCAGGTAGGAAGAGCCATGACATACAGTTCATAAACAAGTCAAGCACATGTTCATTTCAAGGCTGTCAATCCACGGGTTCAACGACTGTAGCGTTTGCGGTGTCCAGAGATTTAAAGTGTAATTAATAAATGCAGCAGTGGTTGATCGCATTTAAATGATCGAACTCCGCTCCGAGCTTAAAATGTGGGTCGACGTGTACCTAATATTGGGAACACTATGGTAAACAATCTGCTGAGGTCGAAATGACGGGCCAATGTGAGCATTAACATTTCCTTGTTTGAAGGATTGTGGACTTCTTGGACTGTCCTCAATCGATCGAGGAACAGACCAGGGCAGAGGTATTAATAAGAGAAGTAAAATAATCGTTAATGTTACGCAAATAAATCCATTTTTCATCGAAAAGTAGCCAAACCAGCTGGGAAAATCAGAACCTCAGGAAAACTTGGTCAAACTTCGGGTTTCTTTTCATTGCAGACCGCTGCAGAGACAGGAAAATGGTTTAGGGACTGAATGGCAGGCTAGGGTATTATTAGTATTAGTGAATTTAGTTTCACATCTGTTTAGCAATATTCCAGAAATACCAGGGAGATGGACACCAGAAATGGGCTTTACACATATTTTACCCGTGAGGGGAATCGCACTCGGGTCTTCGGCGTGACGAGCGAACGCTTTAACCACGAGGCTACCCTACCTCTGCGAATAGCAGTGAATATGTGAATATGGTGGATTCCATACTAGACAGCAAGGTGAATAGGACACTAAACCCCATCAGACCCTACGACGTTCCCAGACATCTTTAGGTAAGAATGAATAACCAGGCAACTTGTTCATATGGAACACATCGCGAAGCCATGGCGGCATGTTCTCGACATATTTCAAAGTGATATAGGGGATGACTTAACCAGAAAGTTAACGACCGAGATCCGTGCATTCCAACTGACTGTGAGACAGCGAGTCGGAGTTTAAACCAGGTAAGATAAACAAACACAACCGCATAGGTAGCCGCTAACTGACAGGTATATCATATCGTTATCTTATCTATTGTTATCAGGTCAAGCTCGGATCATGTATATCACGACCAATCAGATGTCAATGGTTGATGTTACATTTCTCCACTCACAGACACACATGTAAAGTACCTATCCATTAGTACATGTAACTAGATAGACACTCGACCCACGGTTAAGTACAGCGGAGCCAAATGGAAACTAGGACATTTTGATGCTGAGTAAGATGACACACAAGCTCAGCCGGCTGGTGGTACATATCGGCTAGAGTGAGTGAGTGAGTGAGTGAGTGAGTGAGAGCGAGTGAGAGCGAGTGAGTATGTCTTGGTTTTATGCCCCTTTTAGCAATATTCCAGCAATATCAGGGCAGGGGACAAGTGAAATAGGCTTTAGACATAATACCCATCTGGGGAATCGAACCCGGGTCTTCGACGTGACGGGTGAACTCTTTAACAGCTAGGCTAGGCTACCTAACGTCCCCATATCAGCCAGGATATCCATGAGGTAACCACTCAGGTACATGGATAATGGTAATATTATTTTGATGCCACAATCTTGGCATTAAATATGATGGCATTTTTGTGTACGCTGAAGCAGTGCATCGTATCCCAATTGCGTAGAACGATTCTCATGATGTTGATCACCGGATTGTCTGAGTACTGCGGTAGACAAATACTAATAAATCAGATTTACGAGGAACATGCCGTAACAAATTGTTGTAACTGTTTCTTGTAACTGTTGTAACTGTTTCTTGTAACTGTTGAAACTGGGTCTTGTAACTGTTGAAACTGGGTCTTGTAACTGTTGTAACTGTTTCTTGTAACTGTTGAAACTGGGTCTTGTTTCTTACGGACAGGAATGCGGGGAACCCATGTGGTACACCATGTATTGTACAGTAGTAAATCTTACAAATGTAATATTGCAGTAAATCTTACAAATGTCAAATCAACAACTGATTCTGTTGCACCTTTGTGGGTGAGTAAGTTGGTTCATCAACGTGTCTAGTGTGGGAAGACAACCACTATAGACATTAATCACTTCGGTATTGACATGCGAACATAAATCTGTCGAATCCTTGATTTGTACGTAAGGTACAGGGTCCTGGAGCTCCAAAGAGGCGCAACTCTACATAGCGTCATTTATAGTTAGACGAGGATGGTACTTAAACATATCTGCGGAATAAAACGAACGGAGACTAGGTGTGATTAATTGACTTACTTGTAATACTCTTTTGCCGTCCTCCCCTAGCAAGAATCTGGATCCGATTGCCCTTCTTTTTCGCACGAGTCCTCTTAATCTGGACGTATCCTTTGCTACACCTATTAAACAGCTGATACTTCAGGCTGTGAGTCTCGCTGCCAGGGTTCTGTGCTACCTGCCTATCTATTTTGAAGATTCCGTTTTTGGTGTTCGAGGAACCATGAACCTGGAACAAAAGCATCTTCATCTGACAATCACATAGAACAATACACATATCAAATGAAGAACATGAATATCATAACAATCAGTTGTGAGTGAGTGTGTTTGGTTTTACGCCGCTTTTAGCAGTATTCCAGCAATATCATGGCGGGGTACACTAGAAATGGGTTTCACACATTGCGCTCATGTGAGGAATAGAACCTGTATCATCGGCGTGACGAGCGAACGCTTTAACTACTAGCCTACACCACCGCCCTTAATAATTGTGAAGGAACGTGGATTGTCTTGACGATACAAAAGTATCTGATCCAGATGTCGGTTTAGTTACTGTAAGCCCCAATATGCGTATATTTTCATATTGGCAGTAAGTAAGTGTATCGGTTGTCAAAGACAGAAAGAGTATTGGTTGGGAGCGGGAACCCTCTGTTGGTGAAATCGGTATAGGCTATTTACCAATTATGGAATAGCGGCATGATTTTGGCGGTTCTAAATGTCACAAAATATATTTTCATTCATTGGTGCTTACAGAAAGCAGTCATTGGGACCGTTATCGATTAGTAAGAAACATTGTCAGTATTAATATGTGTAAAACTCCTGAAACGAGGATATGAAATTTGTACGAATACACATTGACAATGTTTTGATTGCCTCCAGCTTCAGGTGGATTATACACCATTGTCAACACGTGTAGTTCGCCTAGGAAACGTTAAGGAACATTCAGTTCTTTCATATTTCTATAGCCACTCTGGTATGACATGACCCCATTTTCATGGGCAGGTAACTCCGCATGCCTATGGTTGAATGATTTGGAAACCAGAGGTAAAACTTACACTTTGAGAAAAGCACTTCTTACAGAATCAGTAAGTGAGTGAGTGTGCATGGTTAAACGCCGCGTTTGGCCATATTCCAGGGGACACTTGAAATTCACATAATGTACCCATGTGGGGAATCGAACCCGGGTTTTCCGAACGCTTTTACCACTCGGCTACCCCGCCCATACTAGTAACTTGAGATAATTAACATGTTGGAACCTTTGTCGATGTTTTAGACAAGTAGGTAGTGATAGGCAGTAGGTGCTACTTAGCGATTCCCCAATTCACTAATGTATCGAGTCGTCCATGACATCAGATGACCTAGACACACTTAATCACTAGTATGTCATGTCAGAGCTTATGTACACAAACATGATCCAAAGCTAAACTACTGTCATTAAAAACAGTTCACTAATGACACTGCCAGGGACTCTGCTCTCTGTGAAACTGCACTACATAGCTTTCTGACAGATCAGATACATAGTGCTATCTCACTGGGTTATCGGTCGACTTTCTACAAAGTAGCTCGGTTACATCCGTGGTGAAAAATATAGCGCTGTACCATCAATACATTAAGACTGAAGTAAAAAAGTAACTACCCAAAAGACCTTGTCTCCCGATAACGCAGGTCACGTGACCTGATAAACTAACACAGACCTATATAGAACAGACATAAACATTACACGTTGTCAAATAGGAAATGAACATTTTCGCTTTTGAGATTTCACTTCACCCTCAATGTAAACACTTAAATACGTCAACTGGCGTTGCAAATACGACGAGGTCTTGGCTATGTAACAGCACGGGTGTAAAGCGCGGTGTAATACGGGTGTAAACATACACTACGACATACGTTTGCCCGCTACTCAATTGACACGATGTTGTCGGATAAATACGTATGCAGGTACGTCAGTTTTCATTTCTAATTCACGGCAAGCGTCGTCTTCAGAAGGTCTTTTAAAGAGGGACAAAGACGCTCTTTCCGCCTTTCAGGCAGGTTTGCATATTTCCATTGCAAGCGAAGTACACGTGCTATACTCACGGGTCTGTATTCTATGACAAACTTTCGCGTAAAGTTATTCATGATGGTTTAAGGCATACACTTAATAACTTCACACAATAGAAGCTATAGAACGGATCTATGATTCGTAAGCTTGACATTTTCCGCGCTGGATCTGCATTGAAATCCTTCAAACATAAAAATAGAATTTGTTTGAAAGTTTTAATGCACCGACAAGTTCATCTGTCAAACTGTAACCTTTTCCATACTGAACGAGCGGTAGCTGGGGCCTTGTGATATTGATGAACGGCAGACGGAGACACGGGATAACAAAACTTGTACCCCTAGGCGGAGCTAATGCCACTTACTCACTAGAAATTTGGATATTAAATTTACTTTAGCTGGAAGCTTGATGGAATGTTATCAATGTAAGTATTACAAAAAGTCTTGCTCCCCAGGGTGAATTAACGGCATTGGGAGTCCCCCTGACGTTCTGCTAGCAATTACCCCCGGGGGACTAGGGGCGGGGAGTTCTCACCCTCAACATAAATTGTCCCGATCTCACAAAACGTAGTTCCGATTGTGCTGCACAATAGCATGATGTAGTGTTGCGAAATGATTGTTCTACACAATATTTGATTTGTGTGTCTTTGTTGCTAGAAGTACTCTCAACAGCTGCTAACGGGGCAGATATTTGAACGAACAACACTGGTGTATAGGCCGGACTCTCTGATCAGAAACCGTGAAGTGTTGAAAATCGAAAATCGGGTTAAAGCCTCAAGCGGCGATTTATCGGTACGTTCTTAAACACTCTCAACCTAGATCTATTTCTGAAAGCTAATTACACGTCTCAACACAATAAACAAATGTAAAGTATAGTAAACATTTGATTACTACCTTGTCAAGATTTATAGCTCGAGACTAACAAACATCTACATTCACTTCAAGTACATATAGCTCATAGGAATACCATAAGACGAAAGATAAACCTTCGTAAACAAATACGACCGACTGAGAAAACGAGAGATTTATTTCCCATAGTGACTAGACACTGTCAGCTTAAAGGGACAGACCCTATTGTCTCAATCCTCACTCCTGATAAAAACAATATTTTCATGCAAATTAGCAATGTATATACTCTCATCGGCATTGTATGTCGGTCGCATTCGTTCTCGTCAAAAAAAATGCGGAGGTGAGGTCATGCGATAATTTATTAACACAGTTTTATCATGTGGGCGGTCCTACTTGACTACAGCAGCATTGTCGGTTAAACGATGTCCTCGGAATAAGCTCTACAGAGATATTTAACTAAATTGTTCAGTTCGAATCAGTAAAGACTGAAACTATAAGGTTAATAGGTAGAAAAAAATTGCTAAACTTTTCCTCCATTGAACGTTGCATGACAGCCCAGTAATCATTAAAAAATAAGAGCGTGTTTCATGAAAGAACACAAATGTAACTTTATACTAGGCTAGTTGCGACTTCATGTGCCTATCAAGTCAGTTTGTACATAACGTCAGATTTCATTCATGTTGTCAACAATACTGTTCAGTGTTCTCGTCTACACTTGCGCCGTAATAAATTTGATTCTTTTCATATTCCATTTTTTATGCGACATAAACAGGCTGTCGACTGGTTAATTCAGACTACAGATTTATTATTCTAACTTCAGATATGACATTCAAAACATTTACACGTCCTTGACCTCCTGGGATCCAATAGCGTTGATCAAAGTCTGCAGCCAGTTGCTATCTGAGGCTGTCAATGAAAGCAGAGTGTTCGTCGACCAAACTTCTAATTGGATTTTAACACCCTACCTTAGAGAGTCTATAATAGCGGTCAAGAACCCTGTCTAGGGGGTACAGACATGATTTCCACGTGCTGGCGTCGACCATTTTTACGGTACAGTGTAAACTGAGGATATTACACACATGTACACTTAACAGACAGATGTTAAAATGGCTGCGCTTGAAGGGTTTAAAGAAAAACTCAAGATGAATGGACAAGCAGGATTGAGCACGTGCTACTTCTATGGTGGGTCATGAAGAGGCCTTACTGTGCTTCGTCAGCTTGTTGTTCATTTGGGAGACAACTACAGGTGCACTTAAAATCACCTTCAAACGAAACAAAAAGATTGAAAAGACGTGCTCTCCGCCGTGACCATCATTATTAACACGCGACTTACTAGGAGGATTTCTAAAGCCCGGGGCAAGGACACCACGGGAGGGTTTAGCTTAATGCTCGAAGATTACCGATTAAATCTCTAAACGCTAAACTTTGCATTCCCGTTTGTTAAGCTGTGGGTCTTGACAAGCATGTAAAACAATGGCCACTGTCGACCTTCGGAGGTTCTGAGCGTTATTGCTGTCAAGGTCAACGTTTGTATTTGCAATTATCCCAAATGAGTCCATTAATGCCCCGGGCTATTGCAAGAACCCTACTGGTCAGTGCAAATGGTCATTTCAAATGCAGTCAAGCTGTTCTGATTTCAGCCACCCTGGAATTTCCCCGCCTCGTTGATCACAAATCACCTCCCCATGGGGGTCTGATTCACGGGAAGACATCTACAAACAATGATGGACTAAGGTCACCGTCCCCATGTCTAAATATAATAAAGATATTAACGGGTAACCTCTTGAACCGCATTTATGGTAAGTCTGTTAACAGTATATTCAAATTATGGTAACTCGGTTATTTAGAGGATGGCTTGGTTAATGGGAATATTGTTAACTGCGGCGTAACGATTAATTCATTCACCCACATCTCCGACAGTACTAGACTGAAATACGTCCAACAATTTGCATCAGTCTCCCATTAAATCTCCTTATGCGCAGAGTCAGGCTAAGGAGGCCTGCTTCACCATCGGGCTAGAGTATTTGATAGCTCAGCAATTTTTAAGGAACTTTTTTTCGGGAATGCAGTTCTAAGCAAATATCAGTCGATAAATGTTACATTTGGTTACATGTGCCTGTTAGGGGAGGCTACTCGAGTACATCTCACCTGCAGTCATGGCTTAGAAAGGACTTGGTGGGGATCACAGCGGTGCCGAATAAGGTTGTTGCTGCCTGTACTCGGAGCTACATGATACCACATATCACGATTAAGCCGAACGCTTCTCTCAAAAGCTTAAACGTCAATTAAACTTGGAGTATTATCAACACTTAACCGTACGAGGCGGCACTCACACACTAATTAGTTCATAAGAGAGGTACAGTAGAAGCAGGGGATTCTGCCACTATACCTAACACTAGATGTTTACAATGTGGACGGCGGTCCGTTGGCACCCGCTGTTTACCCTTAGATGGGGGAGAGGCGGGGAGGGTCATCGGGGCTTATAACAATATGACCGGGGTAGAGCCCTCACCCTTTTCTCACGCTGGCGTTCTACCATAACACAGATAACGACCGCCATTCGCCAATCCCATCATTTTGCGAAGTTTTAAACAGTCTATAGTGTCGGTGGCGGTATAGAAGAGCTGTTTGTTAACAGAGGTTGGTACACACAGTTTGTGATAAAGAACCATGTTGGTATTGATCTCTTCATCATTGCAAGTGTTTGTGCTTGTTAATTACCTAGTATGTCCGTCGTATCACGTGGGTAGCTACATTTCCCTGTCAATATTGACAAAGTCGTTGTTCTTTCATAACCGGAAAAAGCTGATTACCCGAATGAATGAAGACTATAATAGATGCAATTACATTACGATTAGAATAATTCTTTTATGCCCGTGTCAATAGCCGGAGGGGAATGCTGCTTGTATACTTATCATATATATTACACAGCAGTCGAAGAGTTTAAGCTGGCTCTCTCGTTTATGTAATAGTCTACCAAAATACACAAACAATCACACCTTCAAACTGGACTTGATTTCACCTGTTGGCAAGTGCATCGCCTCTAGGTAGTTACAGTTTTCTTAACACTAATTAGAGAACTTTAATCCTATGATTATGGGTGACACATGTTGACATCTTTGATTTCAGGGCAAATGCTGGAAAAGACAAAAACACATCTTTGTGTCAACTCCTTAGGACTTAGAACTAAACATTATAGGGTTTATTGAACAATGTGTTACTTACTGCGTTAACGCCTAGGATACTCAAGAGTATGATGAGCAGCAACGGCAACAACCTGAAACAGAGAATACAACGTCGTAAAAACAACGTCACTTCAGTTTACGTAACGCGTTCACCGTTACGAAGAAAATGCAGCGTCACTTCAATATTGCAACATCCATAAAGAGTCAATTCATTGTTTCATCATCAACATTACGCCAATACAGGGTCAGTTTAACTTATAAGAAGGCATCACTTCACGGTTATAAGATCAATTGATACAGCGTGTGTTAAACTTCAATACAGCGTCAATTCAACGTTGACGTTAGAACACCCATACGTCAATAAAGCGTCAGTTCAAATTTAAAACAGGATTAATCTAACTTCATTGCGTCAGTTCAAGGTCACAACGTCAACACAACAGGAGTTCAGCGCTAAAATGTCACAACGTCAATACAACAGAACTTCAGCACTAAAACGGTAATACGTAAATACAGCAGGAATTACGCGCTACAACGATAACATGTCAATACAACAGGACTTCAGCGGTAAAACGTCACAACATTAACAGTACAGGACTTAAGCGCTCAAACGGTAATACGTCAATACAACACGAATTACGCGCGACAACGACAATGCGTCAATTCAAAGTTACAACATCATTTCAAGGTTGTCAAACGTAAATGCATCTCTCACAAACAGAGTAACATATATCACTGCAAATACAATGCCATTAAAACACAAGGGAATACACCAATGCGGTTGCACCAAACGTTCCAATGTTTGGGTGAGTGAGTGAGTGACACCCGGACATGAGCGAAACAGCCATATACAACGTCAGCAAACAGAACAGTTCGTAAAACTATCGCTGTCGACACAACAAATATCGGTCCATCAAAATACTCCGTCAAGTTTATGACAGCATCTTATTCGCTTTCGTTATCTCTGCATTTTCAGTACAAATTTGAATTACGAACGCTGGCGTTATCTAATACGTGTATGTTAATTCACACGTACACTGTATGTGTATATCTCAAACTTGTTTCCACACAGAGCTAAAAAAGGGATAGAGTATTATACATGTGCTGCTGCCTTTTGAAGCGTGGAGATGAGTCTTGTGTGAACTGCACAGACACAAGGTGCACCTACTAACATGGTCCATTAGTAAAATACAACTGCTAAATGTATGCAACACTAACAAAAATGAATTATAACCAAAGAGGATGGTCCCATTCATTTCACTGACGTGATCGTTAAAAAGGCAAACGAACTTAGTTTCGTAACACGTGGAAAACGTAAATTACATCTAAAATGATAAAGTAGTTCAAATGTCTTAGAAACATTTTGTAAAGAGTACATGTAGGAAGACAGCTGAACGGTGGACACGTTACATAACTGATATGCCAGATCAATGATAGTGTGTTCTGACAGTTCTTGGGTTCTACGTGGGATCAACTCCTATTTGTCGTCAGTGATGTTCTAAGCACGTAGAGATGACCGTAGCGCAGTCGGCACGACCCCGGCAGACTGTTGGACCAGGGCGACAAACAGCCCTCTGACCGGGGGTCGAACCTGGTCACAGAGTGCACAACCCTCTCAGCCGTCGGTTGACCTACAGAAACATAACCAACTAAAGAAACACTACAATTCCGGCGGTCAAATATACATGGCCACAGAGAAAGAATATCGTCTTAGATGATTGCTAATTAGTAAATGCCGACGCACATCAAAGAAGGCTTTAATCACTTGTCTGGTGTTCGTTGTAACAAGCCATACCGTTCGCTCCGTCAAATATTTGACTAAACCGCTAGACTATCCGCGAGGTCAGTGTCTCTCCCACATTGGTCTTGCCTCCGAGAAAAATAAAAAAAATACCCTATTTAGTTTAACATTGCTCAATAACAAGTGCATCCTTCGCCGCGTCCACATAGCGAAACATCGTCACAATTTTCATTTTGTTGCTATGCATTACAAAGACGGGAGGAGGGGTGGGGCAGGTGGGGGTGAAATTGTTTAAGGGGACCCGTGAGAGGTTAGGGGGGTGAACTATCCGAAGACGAGTTCACTAAGACAGAAGAGACGCGAGTCTTATCGAGTGACCAGTCGGATGATTTTTCATACAAACCATTTATTCAATTCATAACTTAAAATATCTGTAAATCCTTCAGGCGTGTTCGTCGGCAGGTTTGGATTGTAAAGGGGAGAGATATATGGAAAGCGTAGTCTGTGATGGCAAGTCAACTATCCTGCTAGTCATTCACAACCACTGAAGTGCAGCCGGTCTATTCTCCAGGCCGGCCCAACTAGACAAAGATGAGGCTCATTACTGAATTCACTTGGGGGAACCGCCTGTTTCGTAAAAGCAACAAATCTCAGCGACGCACAGCCATATGCATACCTCAAATCGCATGCACGTGGTGGAAGATTTGAAATAATCTCCCCTCTCTCTGTTGCGAGTTAAACATGGAGATGTGCTTGATACTGCCCACATATGTTTGGCCCGTATGACATTGTTTGCATGCTTGAAGTAACCCTACTTTCTCACACAGTTGACACAACGTTTTCCCCGACATAATTTTCTCTTTTTTTTTCCGTGAGCGTCCTATTTTCAGCTTTAGCCTCGCTCGTCACGGCGGAGGACGCGGTTTGCAGAAGCGGCAACAACAACTGTCAGTGATACGACGTCGTGCTAGTATTTCAGGCAACCTGGAGCGTGGTCTGTGTTTCAGCCAAAGGTCCTGATACACATATAACCGGGGGTTAAATGTTTTATAGTTGTATAGGGACCTACGTATGGCTCAGTTAGCACTATCAGCAGTCGCACTGACATCTGAACCTTTGTAAACCCACATTTAATGATTGTTCGTGTGCGCGGTAGACGGCCAGCAACAAATATTTATGACAAAGTAATCACCGAGGTACACACACCGGGCATGTGCATACTAATATGACGTGTCGAACATACAAATTAATGTACATTTGTCTGTATGTCACGGACAGTAGACGTATTAGACACGTGGAGTAAGTGGGTTTAGTTTTAATATTCCAGCAATATTCCAGGTAAATGGCGGCGGTCTCTGCAGCGTGAAGTCTTTAAATAATAAATATAATATTCACTAAAACCTCGTTAATACGGACAGTGCTGTGAAATCTACTGTCCGGGTTAACGACCTTAATGTTTGGGTCACGGTAATGTGCAATACTGTTTTCTATATAAAGGGTACGTGTCCAGAATAGCAAGATTTGGATTATCAAGGTTTCATAGTAACTTAAAACATACCCCACAAACAAAATTTGAGATATCATATTGTATCCTCATTGGAAAATACTGTAAATGTATAAATGTGTTCGTACCTATACGTATATCATACGTGTCACATGTGTATCTTTGTATTTCTTTACTAGCGGAGGAATATAGATATTCCTTGAGAAAGAAATCCGGATGTGTCTAAATTCAGCACATTGTAACAGGAAGTACTGGAGATAATTTAAGTCGCATTTTTTACGTCAGCGACACGAGATGATATTACTTGACTGCATAACCTAAATGTGACAACGATCTGTGATCTGTGATACGTGATCTGTGATGCAAGCCTGTTGCGCAGAGGTCCAGTGGGCCTCAGTCGAGTCGTGTGGTACCTTAGCTATGAAACCGAGGTTTAGATTGAACATTACATGTACACCGTTGAACACCTTTAACATGTAACTGTATATCTAGACTTTGTCATGTAGGGCTGCAGTCTGTGAACGGTGTACATTAGGCTCTCTTTATTCCTATATAACATATCTCGAACCACGACATTCAATTACGAGGGCAAATATTCAAACCTGCTGTGTCAGCGTTATATAATAACAACCAAAGTATGTCATAATGAGTACACGCAAGTGGTCGTGATTCCCCGCTATCGGGGTCAGTTGTGTTTTGCTGTCAACTCGTAGTCATGTGGGCTTTACAATATTTTCAGTTTTCTCCGTACCCAATACGTTAGTTACGTACGCTGTTCCATTCACTTGTCACGGACACAGGTTTAGTACGGATTAAAATGTCAAGTTCTTGCTATTAATGACCTCCGTAAATTACTTCATACATCATGTTCTGAATAAACGGCCGGTAGGGTAGGTTAGTAGTTCAAGTGTTCGTTGACCACGATCATCTACGGGTTTGAATCCAGAATGTGAACGGTGAAATCGGTTTCTGGGTCTCTCCGCAATATTTTGCTGAAAACAATGTAAACATCAACAAAACGGAATAAACAATCTTTATGAAAATAAGGACTTAGGCAAACATTTCTACTTTCTTTCCAGGGCAGAATGTGTTACATTTTGACGGGGCTCGTGGTGCAAGTATTGATCTCCACGTGCTACCGACTGTGGTTGTTCTCGAGAGACATGCGGGATTTCCCGAGTGTGGGCGTTTCGGCTTCGGCACAGGTGTGTTAATCCTCCTGGCTTGAGCGTCTCTTAAACCAAGGTGCGAAGTGGGTGTACCACACGGTTGTGTCTGCCATGTGTGTGAGTGTGGTTGTGTGTGTAAGTGTGTGTGTGCGTTTGCGTGGGCGAGACCTCGTAACGAGCGGAGTTTGTTGTGTCTGCGGTTTGACTCTCTGCCCTGTATGCCAATAGGTGGGGCTCCCACTTCCGTATACACACAAAATGTGATTTATCAGGGAAATGAATCTTTTATACACAAACTCCAACGTGATGTAAATTATGCAGGTTTTACGAGAAGGCCACACATGGTTTTAGCACACTACAGTTGTTTGCACTTGCTTACTGAGGGAACGGTAAACATACAGTTAGCAAAATAATACATCGTCTGTCTCAACCGGGCAAACATGGCCGTGTGACCATTTTCCCAATAATCACCTCATTATTCTGGACCCTTTCTAATCCGGCCACTCACAAATCAGACCAACTGGTAGGAAGATACATATTATACAGGAAAACAACTACGTATCAATTATTCGTACAATTACACTATGAACTTTGTCCGGATTAATGGGGTGTAGTCGACAGTAGTATATGACGACCTTTTCTGACGCGGTATGACTGGCTGCTACTGTTTGTATGCATTATTAACAGTAGGCTAGTTACTTTATGAGTTAGTTTGTTTGTGTCTACTAATTGACACCAAACACCACAGTCAAACTTGATTGTTTCTAGAATGCCGAGACGCATGGGGCGAGCGGTCTGAACGTGCCTAGTCGTTGCTGACGCCTCCCCGACACACGAAGGCCAAGACTCCCCTCTTCCTCCTTTAGAAAATACCTGGACACGTCACCCTAAAAAGAAAGGTCTTCGCATGCCTCGAGTTAACATAACCCTTTTAGTGTATATATCCAGGAGCACCGAGTCACTCCCGCGTAAACTTGTACCTTTAATGTCTAGTTTCATTGACTTTTAACGTTTGAGTATTTAATGTCTTTCAAGGATGCGCCTTCATCCTATCCTATTTTTATCGACAGTGGTATTGTTTCAAGGTAATACTGAGAAACCTCTTCAGGTAAAATCTGCCATTAAGAATCACGCCAGACTCCCTATGCATCTACCTGTGCAGGTAACACTGATTGATATTCCGCCCACAGCGGTTGAGACCAGGCACCGACATACACGCACTTACATTGCACATCTTAAACCAAGTCGCTCACGTGGGCTGCCTCACCAACTCCAACCCATTACATAACAAGAGTTCATATGTTGCACTGTAAACATTAATACGTTCAGGAGTGATGGTCAAATGGCCATCAGCATACGTACTAATAGCTGAAATTTTACGGGTATTTGATGAATTCTATAGGTATTAACGTGAGGAGATTTCATGTTTCCTAAATCATTTGCAGTAGCTTGAAATATTTTCAAGAAGAAATATTTTCAAATTAAAATTTAACAAAACACGATCTTAATATATGTATACCTAACGTCGATTTGTCACTATTAAACGCTAGCGTAAGAAATATACACTACCTAGTCGTGATTAAGACAAGCCAATCTGTCATAGTCTTGACCTATACCTAGGCATCCATGTCATGAACATGATGTAATCACGAACTGGCAATCAGGATTTTGACAACAACAACAACAACAACAACAACAACAACAACAACAAAAAAAACAGCAGAAAAACCAGGCACACGAGCAGTTACCGTATATCTATCAGTAACTGACGACGGTGAAGCCATACATTAACGCTGTAACGAATTATACACATACATGGTCTAATAGGCACGGTGTTCGTTGGAAATCAGTTCAGTCTGGGGTCTAATACCGACAATGACGTTGTCCCAAAGGCAGATATATTATTTTGCCTTGATGTGCAGAAATACTGCTAAGTACCAGACATGCCGTCGCTCATTCACGAGGAGTGCTTATACGTTTTGAGAAAGAGAAGTAAAGATACGATTTTCCCCGCGCTAGATGTTCACAATGAGATCGTGTCAGCCTTAAGCTGCTGCTCATGATACACATAGTGAATTTGAGACGGGCTAGATAGAGGCTTTATAAAGCCTCGTAGCATTCTCCGTGATTGCAATCCGTTGCACTAAATACTCCATGTGGTTCAGCATAGGCAATGCACACCTGTAATCAACACAGACTTTCATCCTCTCACCTGGCCTTCAACCATCGTGCTTATTTCAAATCCAGGTATGCACCCCTGTCGATTAGGCGAAAGGATGTTATATATACTGTAACGGGAATCTATCGGCCCAGCACACATGTAATCGACTATTACTTTCATCCATTCGCACATCGTCTTCCTAATTCCAGTTTCAGGGATATATGCTCTGTTTACTACCTAGAATAATGTTTATTACATATTATAATAACAGTGTATAAACTACATGAGGTCGAATACCTGCTGATATCATCCCTTGGCTGAAATCGTGACTGATATCTGTTGCACTGAATGACAATGTAGCCCAGCAGTGATTTGCAGTTCGGAGAAAATGATACGACCACTGTTGTCGAAACCAACTCATCTTGTCTAGGAAGGGATCACGATGAAGGCAATTTAATGTAACCAGGTCGAATCAAATGTGATGCTACCTCTCTAAAGATTACGTGTCTCAAATATGGGGAAAAGGTCGATCGAGATCATCAGCCTGACCTCGGTGTAGCCCTATGTTTGGAGCTCACGACATGTCGGTTCTCAATTAGACGGCCGTACATATGCCTACGGCAGATGTTTTAAATACTTTTAAAAAAAACTCCCGCTTCCGTCTACTACATGCGACGCACGTTAGTGTCAAGGGACATGATAGATGTTTAATCCAGCGGGTTATATAATGACAGACTCTCTTCGTCTAGAAATAACTTCTATTGTCTCAGAAAAAACATGTAAAAGTACTAATTCATCTTCATGGGGAATTTGACAGTTTGTCGGTTTTTCTTTGATAATTAATTGGATAAAAATGTAATGAAATAATTCAAGCATACATCCACTACATAACTGACAAAACATGTCTCAGTTAACATGATGAATATGTCTAACAGAACCATCACTTATTCAAATCACGTCTAAAAGATGCTAGGGAATAATATACGCTACACTGTTGCAGGATAGCCAGTTTAACATCGATCCGTGTTTAGAAGACGGTCAAACAGCGCCCGATATACCGTCTCCCGTCCTCTTCGCTTAAATATGTTCCCCATCAACAAACATCTCATTCACATCCGAAAAAAAGTCGATGCTTACTTGAAGACGGAGTAGAGGGTCGAGGCGGACAAGGGCGCCGTACTCTGTTGTCAGCGGGTTTGGGTCTAAGGTCGACTGTGAAGTTTAAATTCAATTTAGCAATAAATCCACTAGATCTGGCAAGTCAGCTAACTCTTTTCTGTTCGACTGGCCCTTTAACAATTCTTGCGCAAGTTGTATCTTTACACATTTCAATTTGGAATAATACTGAACTTTCTTTCAAGGAAAACAAAAATGAATGAAACAACGAATTTGATTAAAATGCATCTAACCTGAGTAAATATTGGGGGTAGAGACAAAATCGGGAGTGAGGGGGAGGAGGGAGGGGGGTATGGTATGACTAGCGTCCGAGCGGGTCGGGGACATAGCGGGACGGAAAACTAGTACGGTTGACATGCTTAAATTCAACTACATGCTTCCCGAACACGTTATCCACATGCCGACTCGGAGTGAAGGAGGGACGCGAAAATAACACTGTGAGGAGCCCGTGTCTCTGCCGGGTCCAGGGACTAGCTCGAAGGCGTGGTTTTATGCTAGGGGAGGCTGGAAATAGAAGGTTTTGGTCCGTATCTGGCTGAACTTACCAGGAAACACCGCCTGTCCTCATACTGTGCCAACTCCCTGGGCGAATTGGACGCTCGCTTCCATTCTAAGTGTCACATTCACTCTAGGGTACACAACTTGTCTTCCATCAGAATATTGAATAGAGATCCACTTTCACGAGTAACTGGTGTTTAAAATAAGCTCGAACACTGTCGAGCTGCCACACAAATTCAACTATCCAACGCACAAGCTTGCTGAAATCGGATGGACAGAACCCCCTTTTTAATACACAGAAGGGTTTTTGCACAAGAGATTCTAACTCCTAAAAAACTTTCACTTGTCTCATAAAAAAATGAACCTTCGTTAATACAGTTGTTTTCCAATCGTGCACTAGTATCCGAAAAAATCGATGAAAACAACACAAGATATCCATTTAAAACACAACACAGATACAAGGAGTGCTGTTGTTATACAGGTATCCACACAAGCCTCCCGCTAACCTGTCTGAAGGCAGTAGAGTTTGAAGGCGGGCCGAGGGGGTGGGGAATCGGTCCCGGGGGGTGGGGTATCGCACCCTGCAGCTATGGCCGGACACGCTCTGTGGGGGGCGGGTGGTACCCACATCGAGCTCTTCTAGTACCCCCTACGCTCGGGTACACGTGGGTAGCTAGACACCATCCTGGTTGAATTCGTAAATAAAGCACAGACCTCCAGACTCCGATTAAAATTTCACTTTTAGAAATACACACAATTATAACTGAAGTTCGAAATCAGGTAGTCCGTTGAGAGTGAAAGGCAAACCGAAAATCGACCCGCTTGAGTCGCCCTTGTCCTTAGCTGTGTCAGTCACATAGTGAAGTGATATTGGTTAGTGTGGGGAGAGGTAGGCCCGCTTGCTTGTAGGCTGTAGCGAGAAGCTAGTCGACGTTCTGTGGCCCTCCCTCCCGCAACGGATGGTTGGCTGAGGCTCGCTTCCCTTCCAACTCTCCGCTGATTGGACAGAACAGGAGACAATAGCGGTCGCGAATACACCGCTGTCAACTCAGGCCGATGGGGTCGGGATGAGAAATACAAGTGTCGCAACTTCGGTCTGTCCCAATATACCTTACAAATTTCTCCACGGTGAGCTAAAATTTACTCAGGGAACTTTAACAAGATCACCCTGTTCTCACACCTGAATCTGGAACACCTGAGGCCAACCCCCTAAAATAAACGAGGACAGTCTTGATCGACGCTGTGTCTGAGTAAACTAACGGCAAAAAAATGACTCCAGGACGCAACGCGAGGTAAATATAGTTTGTGTGACTGGGAGACTGTGTGACAGGGAAGCGAAGGCCGAGGACCAGTGAATGAATGAAGCCTGTAGCGGACGATCACCTCGACAAGCGACTACAACACGGTAGTCGTTATCACCGAGACAGCACGAATTACCTCCCCTTACCTATAAGCCTGCGGCTCTCATCACACCTGCCGACCAAGATTAGCATTTTAATGTGTATACCTGACATTGCGGCCCACTGGAAGAGGGAAATGAATAGATTCACATAAAATAATCTGACAGCTTGAGAAACTATTTCGTACCTCTGTTGTGGTTTTAAGTTGTCATGCTGTATGAATTTGGGTGTATCGCAAGATGCCATAGGATTGGTGTATGAGTATATAGAGAGTACAAAGAATTGCTCAGTTATGTTGTTGAGGAGATTTGAAAGATGTCATACTTGTTAAATGACACAGCCTTGGTCAACTTGGTCAGCATCAACTGCATGCGTACCATGACGCTGTCATGACAGCACTGAAGGAGGTCATCGCTCTGAGTACTTGTGTTTTCACACTGTGATGAGCTAAGCATTAAGCATAATATACGGCATGTGATTTAATCAGGCATATTTCTCACACTATATTTCACTTTCGGACGAATCACTTGCCCCGGGGCTGGAGTTGCAATTTCTTATCCAACTGATCCAATCTGAACAGAGCTCATACTATCCAAGAAATATCGTTGTGGTGTGCTTGTTTTGGTAGATTCAGACGTTTAGGTTCACCTATCCTGTTTCTACCAGCGACCAGCCGTCACTGCTACCTTTCCTCCTGATAGTTTAGACAAACGACGACAGCAGTTAATAAAATGACTTCAGTCGCTACATTTCCGCTGCAACATTACAGCCTCAGCAGGCTACCTTGTGATGACTGCGTCCAGCTAGGACCTTTGACGTTAGAGCTACGGTGCTACAAACAGTCCATATTGTTTGCTAAACCTCGGCATAGTAAGAATCTAAGACTTTAAAGCCACGGAGCTACTTGACAACTTCAACAAGCGACCTTAAATGTTGCTACAAGGCAATATATTGCGTCCTTAGACGCTAGAGGTACCGTGCTACACGAGACCTTGAAGGTCACGAAAGTACGCCATGATGACAGTCATCTTAAACTGCATCTTTTGCATCTTTAAAGATTCGGCCAGGTATCCTAGTCGCTGTAACACGGTAATTGTCTTCTAAGTAGCAAGGTTACTTTGTCACTGAAGAACAAAATATGTCTGCTGAGTGTCATTGCACTGTGACACTCACATCAGGCACTAGAGTTACTTCTATGCTATTTAAACAGAAGTATAATTATTTGGCGTGACACTGCATCATAATAGCAACACTGGTCTCCCACGCTACAGCGGGAACATGAAGGTTTTTTTTATTGAAACGTCAGTCGCTGGAGCAGCTCTCAGAACTGTATCTCTACAATGATGACCATTTCTCAGACAGATTTGTTGATTCAGATTAAACCAAAGGAAGAGAAATCACTCGGCCACTGTCCATCAGGATTTCTGACTTAGCCTTTCAAGATCTATTTATGAACACGTCGGTATTAGGTACCGACTGGTCCTGTGAAGTCGATAAATCTGATCCCGGTATTGTTACTTCACAATAACCACTGACTGCCTCTATGACCAGGCGGGGGTGTTGGAGGGGCTCCTTGGCTATTAACGTAATGCTGTTGTCGAGATGCGGCCGAGCATACAAGGTGTTTAAGGAGGTGTTGAGATGCTCTTAGGAAAGCTGAAGTGGTCAGCGATGACTGCCATATGCCACTTGACTGCAGTTGGTCAGAAACCTATGTTCAGTTAGAATTTTTGTCTGTCTGACAGTCCATGAGTCCCATTAATTTCCGTTCTGCGTAGCACTTTCTGCAACACTAAAGCCCAAAAAAGCATGACCAGATTTCCTCAGGTTCTCACTGGGGTTCATGTTCAACATATAAGAAGTTGTGAATTTCCAGCATAACTTCTATATAAATGAAGGAACACTTCATTGTCACAGGTGTTACGTCATTCTTGTCACAGGAGCTCCTTTTTAGTAAAATATAACTGCTTGTTTCTATCAAATTTATACACAAAGACTAAACGTTAGTCTAATATAAATGGAGTAGGTGGCACTGTTGATTTTTCCATCGCATGATTCAAGCCAGTCAAGCACTGTTTCTCCGTGACTGGTCCTCGGGACAATGTCTCAGTTCTTTCTTGAACACAGCCTCGAACCAGGTAAACCATGAGCACAAGGTCGTGGCTCAGTGTCCCTGCTGGGTAAGTACATAGTGTAATGTTTATCACTGCGGTATTCGTAGGATCAGTTCATCAATTTAATTATTTCCTTCAAACATCCATGAGCTGGAAGTCGGAATTGAGCTGCAGACCCATTTAATCCTTGTGGACTTGAGTTCTCTGTATATACCCTCGTGGCCGACCAGCTCAAAAAATTCACATATGGCTGCACGAAGTCGAACTTGGCATGGGATAGACTGGGTTGTGTATCTTTCTTCATTGGATGTTGGGACTCTCTGGACTGCCAATTTGTTTGTGGGAAGGACGCCGGAATGGAGGTCGAGATCTGTAAACAGTCTAATTTTACAGTGATCACCATTTCTCGAAATTAGGACACCCTCATCTCTTGGAGGTCTAGGTTGAGTTGTAGGCCATCATTTAAAATTCGAGAATACGTTGTAGAATGCCATCAGTAGGTCGACAGCAGACATCATCAATCGGCCGCTATCCCAATGCCAGTCCTCATCTGTCGGTCTAGTATCAGATGCAAACCGTCCCATGTTTGCAAACCACACACTAACAAAGTGCAAATATGGAGGATTTATAGCAAAGATAGTCACTAGAATACCTATGAGGTAGCCATTAGCGAAGAGGATAGACAGAAAACGGACGATTTTGACCTAATACATTGTATCTCCATAATTTGGAATCAGACATATCCTGGACAAAACAAGTTAGGGATGTTGGTATTTTTTGATCGATATTTCATCAGTGTGTCAATGAGTAAATAGACCATTATTCATAACTTCAAATTTTTATATATCCCTAACTATTTTTGTCCAGTATATTAACCTAACATGAACTTTTTCAACAGAATCGTTGACACAAATTCCGCCAGCAAAGTTTATTTGCCTGAACTGAAAAAAAACCAAAACATTATGCCCAAGTTACAATCATTAATATATAAAAAAAATATGAAGATAAACAGTGAAATTTTAATTGGTCTCAGTAACAGAGCTCTAGAGTGAGTGAATACGAAATATTTCTAGCAATATTCCACCAGGGAAACAAAAAAAATGAGTTTCAAACATTGTATTCACGGTCTCGGGAACAACCGTGTATTGTTGTGATACCCAACGACAGATGTCCATTTCCGTGTTTATGGTGATCTATGATAGTACAGAAGAGCGACTCCTCTTTACCAGATAACGGTCGTATGCCAACTAATGAGTAGAAATGCCTAGTGAGGAGTACGTGAGATCAGCTATCATGATGACCCTCATTCTGTGTTTATCCCAAATAATCCATGTTTATCCTTTAACTGGGTACAGTATCTCAATAAATAATAATCACCCATTATGTTCGCGACGTAGACTGTGATCCCTGTGTCTGACCGTGGCTATTAATTAAACCATACCGAAGCATATGAATTGCATGGGCAGAGTTAGTGAGGGGAATCGTTACGGCAGTTTCTGCGCTTTAGTTTGCACGCGTTTTTGGTATAAGTAAACACATTCTTGTGTTCTGTACACCTTTACAGGTTCACGTGCGTTGTCTCGCCGCGTGTATTAGTGAACAGTTTTACACTGGTATTCTGTTTACGTTTTCTGATTCACGTGCGTTTTGTTTATGTTTACGTCTTCTCACGTGCATTCTGGAAAGCTTTTCTTTTATATTGTATATGATAAACAATTGTAGAATTGTACAAAGTAGCCACAACGGTACGCTGGCAAATGATCTTCAGAGCAGTGACTTGCGGGCGTGGTCTGCTTGTGTCCGTGCTTGCAATAGCCGTATTGGTTGACAGTGGACAGTGTCCATACATCACCCGGACAACTGTCGTGGACTCCCAACAGAGACAAACGTTACAAGCCTACCAATCACCTGTTCTCGAACTTAATTTAAGAGATGGGAATTGGTATTTAATGAAGACCTCACATGTAATTGTTCCCTTTGTATCTTTGTCCTCTTTACCTTTGACCAATGCTCCTTTAGGGAGAGACGCGTGTCTCAGCTGCCCCCTGACCATCGCCCCATCCCCGCTGAAGCCCCTCCCTCTCCCGGTCTACTAGCGGTATCAAGAGAGATGAACTACCAAACATGATCGCTCCTACTCCATCAAAGCGTTCCCTCGTCACACCGAAGACCTGAGTTCGATGCCAAACATGGGCACAATGTGTGAAGTCAATTTCTGGTGTCCTCAGCCGTGATATTTATGGAATATTGCAACAGAGTTAAAACTACACTCATCATCATCATCATCATCATCATCATCATCATCATCATCATCATCATCAGTCAAATCAGTTCTAGCGGCACCATTACCAAACGCTACTCCATCTGCCCATCCATAACTACATGAAACATATACAATATCTCTTTCGGGAATATTTGGATATCAGAATCCGTTATACTATACTTTATCATGTTCCACAAATATCACATTACATTTTGTTATATTGATGTCAAGACGCTGATGGTAATATACACGTAATACAACCTAAAGTAAAATAAGAACATCATTGTTTTTTTTTTGTCAGTGATGAATAATTTTATAAGTTTTCTTACAAATCCTTCTTAATGACATTATTTTAATTCGATATAACAAGGCTGAAATGCGATATGCCTATTGAAAACAAAGTCAGCCCCACCTGATATTGTTCAAGCCCTTATCTAACACCTGCGTCCCTACCTGGGCCGGCTGGTCAGTTATCTGAGCGCCCCAATCAGATACATCACTCCCTACCTGGTTATGATAGCCCTTGTCCGGCACTGGTCAGTCCTGCAGGTGCGTGAACATAATAAAAGAGCAAGTTTGTTCATTCTGCATGTGACATTGGACCGCGTGGAGCGAGCGTCCGAAATGACCGCTCCAAGTGTCGGGAGACTTGAATCAGCCCCCCACATCGAAGGAATTCTCCAATCTTTTTCCTCTAAGTGGGTAATCCTGTGCGATTATTGCCGATAGTTCACACGATGTAAACTAATCTTTCACTGAAGAATGTCCATGTCACAGTTACAAAGGTGAAAACCAATCTGACTTGATGCTGATCGTCCTCTCCTATAATACACGGGTCTCGAGACGAGAGCCGAACCCCGCGCAGTGCAATACTGTACTCAAACTGCATGGGGAATCTCCGATATAAAACCCACCTTGGGAGGAAGTGACACTCTAAACCCTAACTCCGCAATTTGATACAGAATTACAAAAGGTCGAAACAGATTCAAATTAATTCCTTGAATTGCCAAACAATATTCCCTGAAAATATAGAACATTTCAGGGGGTAAACCTTGCAATCCAGGATGCATCTGACGGTTATACAATTCATCAACTTCTTTATAGTTTAAAAATAATCTTTTGTTTACGCAGTACTTGTAAGTCCCGGATACACTGTAATCATAAATCTATAATGATGTAACTTCATATTGTCGTGGATAGATCAGGGTTGCCAACACTACTATGGGATACACGGAAGTATGAGGCATAAGTGTCTTCCTGCAGACTGCCCAGTAGCTTGACATCATCTTGTTCCGGTTCTAAAGGTTATGCAGTAGTTAAACTCTAATTAAATCATCATCATCATCATCACCATCATCATCATCATCATCACCATCATCATCACCATCACCATCATCATTATGAAGAACAAGAACACTGTCATCAACACTACCACCATCACCATTATTATCACCACCACTACCACTGTCCTACATGTTACGCACCATATTAAACTCAGCTAAATCATCATCATCATCATAATCATCATCATCATCATCACCATCATTATCATCATCAACAGTATAACACAGCCTCACCTAGTTACAATATCCACTCATCATCAGCACCAGCACCAGCACCGGCACCATTATCAACATCATCATCATCATCATCATCATCATCATCATCATCATCATCATCACCACCACCACCAGTATAACACAGCCTCACCTAGTTACAATATCCATCGTGTACAAATAATGCATGCCACATGTAACAGGTAATAATTCTTACACGATTAGACTGAATCCGTGTTATTCTGCCTGGCTTTTGAATCCAACTCAATATGCTGATGCGGCCAAACAATGACATATATATATAAGTGAGGCTGGACCAGCCAGTTCAGTGATTGATATAAACGGCGTCGATCTACGTAAATTGACTGCGATGCATTTTCAGCGAGCTTGACCGCACGATCCCATTAGCCGCCTCTTAAGACAAGCCTGGTTTACTTACAAGACCATGCTCCAAGAAAGGACCAAAAATAAGACAACAATATTCACTAATCCTGTCTTTTTAGACATAGGGTTCGCTTGTCTCGCGTAAAAGCCATTTTGGTATCGTCGTGGGTTAAACCATTTGAACTACTCACTAATAGCTTACAATTGTTGGACAAATTGCAGGTGCAATGATACAACTTAATGGTAAATTAAACATATCCGTCATAAATCATTACATTTTTAAGCAATCTATTATAAGGCCCCAAACACTAAGAGCTAACAGCGGCTGTGAACGAAGAAACAATGGTAGAAGAAAAGCTACAGTCCCGCCGTCTTTGGAGTCATTCTAGTTTGTCCCACGCAGCATCAACGGTGTTGGATTAATCAAGGAATAATATCTGTGTATTTTATCCCCCATGCAGTGGTCGTGATGTTATCTTACCCACAGGGAGTTGAGTTGATGGGGTGGCTGGTGAAGTGGCGGGGGGGATACGGGAAGCTGGGGACATGCTAGCAAGCACCCAAAGTAAATCACCATATAATGGCCCGGGAAGTGCTTACAACGTCAACATATTGATGTTCCCTTTGAGTGCTCTCCTGGAGAACAGGGTGGTCTCTGTTACAAAACCAACAGAAGGAGAACCCGACCCTCTCATGTATGTATGGGAGGGTGGTGTGAGAACCCCCCACCCTCGCCACTCTTCAGAGCGATATATGCATTATATGTGTCTAATAACATAAAAGCAGTGGGGCCCTTGTCGAGTTAAGCCCGTCGCGTCTGAAATTGTCATATTATTGGCTGGTAATCCTGCAACGATCCATGCAAATATCTGAGGATAATTCCCAGATTTCAATTCAATAGACACCAATCTGTGAACGCATATCGATAAAAGACTAATATTTGAGAAAACTTGAGAGAACTGATAGTAGGTAAACGAAAGTGAAGTGTTTATAAGCGAACAGACGGGCTGAAAAAGGAGTGGGTATACTGAGAGGTAGTGGGCACTGAACGGCATGTAGAGACGGTATTACAGTCAGAGAACCTTAGACTGGTATCACCTCTTGGTTGCTATCATCATTATGTCCGTTTTCTAGACGCAAAATTTAATCAGATGTTAAAACATAAGCACAGCGTTTAATACTCGTGAAGATCCGGGTTAGAATTGGTCTTCAGAAACTCATGCATGTCGTAAGAGGCATCTAACAGGATCACGTGGTCAGATTATTATCCAGCAAAAATAAGCTGTTAAAGCGGGTTGAATAATTTAACTTTGAACCTGTTTTTTTCGGCGTGGCAAGCGAACGGGTTAGTAATTGTGTTTTTATACTTGGCGCTTCTGCTATTGAAGATCCGGGTTACAATTGGTTTCCAGAAGAGGCGACTAACGGGATCAGGTGGTCAGAATATTAAACCAGCGTTTAAAATATGAAAAGCATATAGTTATATCTAATATATTAAGTGAAAATAACTGTTATCATCACGCCTGAGAGATTATTACTTTTCACAACATGAACCTCCTTTCATTGATGACATTTAGGGGAAGAGAGAGCTTAGGACTGTCTCCGGGGATGGAGTCAGAGCAACGACGTATTTGTATGTTATTGTATGATGAATGGTCGTTGAGATGATATATGTGTGCAGCGTCGTAGGCAAACGCAGATCTACATTTCAGATGCACACATCGTTTGACAAATTAAAATGAGGGAAAGACTTGGTGTCCCAAGTTACCACTTTGAAGGAGGAAGCTTGGTGCAGGTAAACCAAGCACCATTAACGATCGAATCGAGGATTCGAACCCTACATTGGTGAACGCTGAAAAGGACAATATCCACATTAAAGAACACATTTATTTCTCAAAGTCTGTCAGCTTAAATATATATCAGTTACCTTCCTCCGTCTTAATGTATGAACCATGGACGGTGGAGTACCTTAGCGGTTAAAGCGTTAGCTCTCCATGCCCAAATCACAGTTCGATTCTCAACATGGATACAACGTGTGAAGTCCATTTTCGGGTGACCCTGCCTTGATAAAACTGGTATTACATTTAAAGCAGCGTACAACCAATTACATACTATTTCTTGTTTTCGTTGTTTTTGTTGTTTAACGACACTCACAATATGATTACACGATGCCATTTAGAAAGTGGTCAAATGTAACATATGTCATATTTGGGATTTCACTTTCTTAGTAAAGTACAAATTCTAGTACTTTTTTTTTTCGGTTGAGTCCCATCCGGGATTCGAACCCGCACCCTCAGAGTCAGGCACCTAATCGCCAGCACACAAAGTCAGCCGCCTAGCCCGCTCAGCCACCACAACTTCCACAATACTAAGAAAGTGAAATCCCAAATATGACATATGTTACATTTGACCACTTTCTAAATGGCATCGTGTAATCATAGCTTTCGGCCGTGGGAGCCGTGCCAATTTACACTCATCAGAGGGGTACACAAAGTACGCAGTCTAGACTACCAGTTGTCCGACTTTCATTTTGTGGAAGTTGTGGTGGCTGAGCGGGCTAGGCGGCTGACTCCCGGATGGGACTCAACCGAAAAAAAGTACTAGAATTTGTACTTTACTAAGAAAGTGAAATCCCAAATATGACATATGTTACACTCTCACAATATACCAGCTATATATATATGGCGGCAGTCTGTAAATTTTCAAGTCAGGACCAGACATTCCAGTGATCAACACCATAAGCATCGATCTACCAAAATGGGACATGTGTTAACCAAGTCACGACGAGCATGGGAGTACAAATTCTGATGTATAAGCCTTATACTCGACAACAGTTGCACAATATGCGGTTGCGATAAAGCTTTGGAGTGTTTCACGTGAACTCACTCTCCTCTTCCCTTTGCGGTATCGTTAATAGTTTTTTAACATTCAGTGGAAGGAAGTATTTGATAACCCTGTCGATGGATGAGACAGGCCCGTGTCACTAAATTGACACGGGGGGTCTGACGGTGACGTAGTACAATGTAAGGGATTTGCCACTCTTGAGGAACGTTCGAAAACTTACGTAAATCCCACGATAACATCACAGCAAATCTGATAGCATAGAGATAACGACATAAACCAAACACGGAAGCAAATGGAAACAAAACCATTACGTCACGCTGTTTAGAAACCAATAACGTACTCTCTAGGTGAAAGGAATCCTCGCCTCCGGACACGTGGAAATAAACCCGTACTGCTTCTGATTTGAGAACCTGATAACATTCGGCACAATCTGTCAGTCAGCGGATTTGTTATTGATCAGAGAGATAGATAAACTACGACACTGCCTGTCCATCACCCTCATCAAACCTGTCACACTGAAATAGATCTAGGCATGCACGCAGACTGTAATACTTCATGGCTAGGACACATATCTATGTGTACCGTCTCTATCAATAAAACATGCGTTAATATACTCGTAAACACCGGAAAGACGTGGTTATGAAATACTTCTTTCAAAGAGGAATATTCAAAATGAATGTCATAAATTCTTAACGATAATAAGTGAGTGAGTTTGTTTTTACGCCGCACTCGGCAATGTTAGAGCTATATGGTGCGGGATACAGACAGGTGAACACATTCGCTTGGAACGCCTTAAACCCGGGTTCGATCCTTACCATAGTTAACATGTGTTTATACTACTTCTGGTGTTCCATGGATGCAACTAGAAGGATGATCTAAAAACCAAAACGAACTCAGTTACGTCAACCACTTGTCTTGCCTTGTGTGTGGAGAAATTGAAATAGCCCAGTCGGAAGTGCAATGCCTTTCATTTAGCACGAAGTATGTCACACATCTCTTCCTTCACTGGAACATAAGTATATACGGTAATGCTTGGACCAATATGAACATTAATATGCATGGATCGATGCTGATGGTGTTGATCCCTAGATAGTTGGTGTAGATTCGATTATCTACAGACCGTTGGAATAGTGCTGAGAGCGGGGTTAAATACCAAACAAACAAAACGAACAAACCTCGTTCACATGCCATGCTGCCTGACAACGAAACCAGTTGGTCATTTTTTAAGGGATTAGGATAAATTCGCTTTTAATTAACTTATAATATTTATATAATCTACATCCAGCGGCGTGCTGGAATGTGGGGGTCTCTTGGCGTCCTGGGGTGCCGATCAGAGATTGTGTGGGGTGACAGATCGCAGCTGGCGACGGTTGACTCGCGGCAGACACTATCTGCCTGTCACTCACACATCCACACTAGGTCAGCTGACATCGACAACACTTTGACACAACACGATCAGTCCAATCAGGTCTATATGAGGAAATCCATGCATGCCGTACATTCCTCCGATCTACATACTTTGAGGGGAGCGAGTCGATAGGAAATAACTTGTAATCTATGCGGACAGTCATTATAAGTGTCACATATACAAGTGTCATCACCGATCACATTGTCGCGCCTCCGTCACGCGTCTTGTATGCACTTCAGCGTGGGACTATGTAGGATAACTGAAACACATCACTTACAGGGGTTGGAAGGACCATTAAGGCAGTCATGATTCTAGTGACTTTAATTTTACGCCGTCTTTATCAATAGTCCAGCAATATAACGGAAGGACAACAGAAATGGGTACCCACATTGTACTCATGTGGGGAATCGAATCCAGGCCTTCGGAGTTGCGAGCGAGCGCTTTAGTCAGTAGGCTACCCCACCGCCCGTTCTCGATTCTAACCTGGGTATTCAATACACAGCTAAAATGGTTTCACACATTGTACCCATTTTGGGAATCGAACTCGGGTCTACGGAGTGACGAGCGAGCGCTTTAATCAGTAGGCTATCCCACCGGCCGTTCACAGTTCTAACCTGGGTATTCAATACACAACTGAAATGAGTGTGCCTGGGTCTACGAAGTGACGAGCGAGCGCTTTAACCAGCAGGCTACCCCACCGCCCGGTCTCGATGCTAACCTGGGTGTTCAGTACACAGCTGAAATGGGTTCACACATTGTACCCATGTGGGGAATCGAACCTGGGTCTACGGAGTGACGAACGAGCGCTTTAACTAGCAGGCTACCCCGTTCACGATTCTAACCTGAGCATTCAATACACAACTGAACATCCATGCTTTGATTACTGTTGCTGGTGCTGGCTTATTTGTTGTTTAAAGCCGCATGAGCACTTTTACTTCGGTTTGTAAATTTAATAACAACAGTCTGGACAACAGCGTCCAGTTATTGACATCATAAGCATCGATCCACGCAATCGGGATAAACATCAATCAAATCACCGAACATGACCTTTCGATTAGTTGTCTCTGAATAAAGGGATAGGGTTGAAGATAAATTCTAACCCGTATCTTCATAAGAGGCTTACAAGTGTCCTACAGTGCGGGTGAAGTCAGACATATATTTTCCTCCTCTCCTATGTTGATTATATGTTGACATTAAACATGCATCATCATGATAATGACACTTTGCTGAGTAAGCTGATATACAAAAGGCGAAAGTACCTATTATGGTAAATGATAATCATTATCGTAAGAACAATGTAGCTTCATGACATCGGTGGCACCAGTCTTTTTTCACACATTGTACCAATGTGGGTCTTCGGCTTGAAGAGCAGACACGAGGCTACCCTGTCATCTATAAAGCACATTGGCATAAAAACATAAATATTAAGATAGAGGTACGCATTCGTTTTCTTTGAAACAAAATGCCGTGATCCGTCACCTAAACAACAGTTGCAAATACCGTGGTGTTTATGATAAACATACCTAGTTGTGTATCCTACACATAATACAGAGATGGGTATACTGAACGCAACACCTCGATGCGTATTTCTAATACGAATACGATGCGTTTCGTTAAATCATGATTTTGAATGAGAATGCTTAAAACGTCACATCAGCACTATTTCCGAGTGAGTGAATGGGTCTAGTTTTAAGCCGCTTTTAGCAATATTCAAGCAATATCATTACGGGGGACACTAGACGGGTGGGCTTCATACACCATACCCATGTGAGAAATCACCGCGCCTCTTCAGCGTGACGAGTGAACGCTTTAACCACTACGCTACCCCATCGATCGTACTTCAGTCAGAAAGAGCAAGACGCTCACATGAGAGAACAGTCATCATAATCAAAATATGCAGTTTGTATTGTGCGTCCAGTGATCGATATTCTGAGCATCGACAGTTTTCAGCATTGTATTATACCCAGTCATTTCGTCTTTTAAGACAGGCATGGGTATTATACCGAAGCAATTGAAAGGTATTCTAGTTAATGTCGTGTATACAGACTTACCGTGTATCAACACACATCCCCCTACAGGCGAGGATCTCATGCTCCTAACTAAATATTCTGGTGCTGTAGGCAGGGAAACATGCCACAGATAAACCGGATCCGGTAAACGTCAATCACGTGGTTCTGCGACCTCACTGTGATTACCGCATAGATAAATGACAAGAAAGTTGATATTTTACAGAAACAGGGTATTTTATCGTGGGGTTACCCTTATATAAGACCATGTATCGTTTTCAAATCGCAATTAATAGCGTTGACACAGGTCCTGTCTGTGTTTCTGAACAGTCCGCCTCCTCTCTCCGTCTTTGACTAATATGCTCACTTGCTGGGTTTGTTTTTACAATGGGGGTAATGAAGAGTTTTACATTTGCTTTAACTTTTAAGTAAATACTAACAGAAATGGAACCCAAAACAAACATGGCGGCATGCTGCATGTTGTTGAAGGCATTGTTGAGAGGCATGCACCTAGGCAAATAAAACAGATCAAACCTTCACCGAACAAACAGTTCCACCACACAGAGTAATCAATTTAGCTAGCTTCACCGCTGTCTTATCAACACCGGGAGTTTTTTTCAGGACGAATCAACTGAAGGAAAACGCGCCTCCTGACTTCATCATTGCAGTTATGTTATGTCATGCTGGAGCTCGGGCGAAACGCTTTGGGCGATTGTGTTACGTCTCTTATTTCATACCATATACGCCATTCAGAAATGACAGACATATTAATTAAACATTGCACTTTGTTAGCGTAGCGTATGAGTTGAGCTGAGGGCTCACTGGATAATGATGTTTCATAGCGAACACTTCCGCGTGCAGCAGCCCATCTGTGATGTATTATCACATTACGCTGTGATGTAATGTATGCACTAACAAATTTTAATTCGCCTATAACCACTCACATGCTTCTGAAATCTGTTAAACGTTCCCTCCTCTATCAACCCTTTCATCCCACCCCGTCAACTCGATAACAGTCGCTTTCTCCACTGAACCGTTCACACAAAGATCAACCCTTTTCACCTCTAAAGTGTTCACATTGTGATCAGTCCTTTCACCCCCAAACCGTCCACCCAGTAATCAACCCTTTCACCTTAAACCGTCCACCCAGTAATCAACCCTTTCACCTTAAACCGTCCACCCAGTAATCAACCCTTTCACCTAAAACCGTGCACACAGTAATCAATCCTTTCATCTTAAACCGCCCACACAGTAATCAACCCTGTCATCTTAAACTGTTCACACACTAAACAGCTTCACAGTGAACAATCCTTTCACCCCCAAACCAACCATTCACACAGTGATCACCCCTAATCTGTCCACACAATTACAATCGCTTTCTACCCTAGATACCCCACTTTCAACCTCAGATAAGTCCACAACGTCGTCAGCCTTTTAAGAAAGTTCAACATTGTCACCTCTACACCGTCCACAGTGATCAACTCTTCCATATCCCCCAAACCGTCCACAGTGATCAACTCTTTCATACCCCTAAACCGTCCTCAGTGATGAACCCTTTCATACCCGGAGAACCGTTAACAGTGATCAATTCTTTCACTCCCAAAAACTATCCACAGTGATCCACCCTGTCACATCCATACCTTCCACACTGTGATCAGCCCTTTCACCCCAAATGTGTCAACCTTTTTATCCTGAATCCTTCCACACAATGATAACGCTTGTATCTCCAAATGCGCTCACACTATGGCCGGTCCTTTAAACCATTAAAAAGGCAATCAACCCTTTCCCAGGATCCAACACAATGACCAACCGTTTTAACCCAATCCGTCCCACGAACCCTTCCATAAAATCCATCTACACACTGACCAAACCTTTCTCCAAATCCCATTATACAACAATGAGCCCTTCTAAAAACTTATACATACAACCAACCAATCCTCAACTTCATATCTTCAATACAATGGCCAACAATGTTATTGTACTGATATATGACACGCCTGCCATCCCGAAGAGCATCACGATTCACGGATGCTGTAGTTATTTATTACTTTCATTTTAAACAAAACACCATTTACGAAAACAGTTCTTATGAACTATCGCCTTTCAAACCTGACCTGTGTTGTATCATTAACACACGCGCTGGTATGGTATAAGTGACGTATCCCCTCGTACACAAGGAATGCCCGGATGCAGGGCTGCACGGTATAAGGGGTGGAGTTTCTTCCCAAATTCTCTACCCGTCTTCAGAGGTATGGCATAGTTTTGCCCATGGACTTTGATGCAATGATGGTTTGGATTACGTAGGAGTTATATGTACAGACGTGAGCGTGGCTCATCCTTCTCCTCCTCCTCCTCCTCCTCAACATCATCATCGTCACCACCACCACCACCACCATCATCATCATCATCATCATCACCACCACCACCACCACCACCACCATCATCATCATCATCATCATCATCATCATCATCATCATCATCATCATCACCACCACCACCACCACCACCAGTATAACACAACCTCACCTAGTTACAATATCCATCGTGTACACATAATGCATGCCGTATGTAACAGATAATAATTCTTACACGATCAATCTCAATCTCATGATCAATTATCATTTATTTGTCGAAGTCGTGGGAGCATCAGCAGACGAAGTAGTAGTCATAGTAGTATTAGCAATAGTGGAAGTAAAAGCTGCAGAATTAGCGGTAGTAGCCAGTAGCATTAGCAGAAGTAGTGGTAGTCGTGGTAGCATCAATGGAGGCAATAGTATTCGTAGCAGTAGCTAGAGGCATTAGTCGTAGTCGAAGTAGTGGTAGTCGTGGTAGCAGCAGGATTAGGAGTAGTCGTATTCGTAGTAGTAAGTAGTAGCAGCAGCAATAGTACGAGCAGTATCAGTAGTAGTCACAGAAGTATTAGTAGCTGTAGTAGAAGTAGCAACAGTAGTCGAAATCGCAGTAGTAGTAGTAGTAGTGGTGGTGACAGCAGAAGTAGAATTAATATCGGTAGCAGTCACAACAGCTGTTAACACCTTTCTTGGGTCTGGGTACAGGTTCTGCATAATAATGATATGATGCTTGAACTTATTTCAACGCCAAAACAAAGACAATAACTTCCTAGAGATATCCCCACTCCCTTTCCACACTTCCCAGTCCTGTACTTGAACTGGTTATATATTTCTTAAGACATAACCAAATGGTGTTTGCAATTTCCTATTGCGCAAGCGATCTCTTGATCTCCCCTACCACGAGTGATGGTCAGCGAGCACCTGCCTGACCTACAGACGTCTGCTCAACCACAACGTTTACCTGACAATCTGATTGTGATAACACAACCCTCTGGATGCCTAGCGTGTCACACATTCTTACTGACGTCTCCGTTATCAGTAACTGGAACTGTATACAGAGACGTTCCGAACAACACGCATAAGATATTTAACATGTGTCCTGAAACTGAATATCTTGGCGTCAGAAAAACGTGACTTCCGCTATCCACTGGTCCCATCATAGCTTGATTACATGGGATATAAGCAGGTTTCCTCTATCTACACGATAACACGTCAGTTTGTGATATGGTGACCCGAGAGAGTCCACGACGGACATAAACATTGGACAAGCACTATCATAATGCTTGACCATCAGCGAGCTAACATAAAAGTAAAACCAACCAAAATATGCACCAAAAATACTGCTTATACGTGCTTCAACACTAAGCAAATAGTATCAATACTAGAGAAGTACTGATTCAACACTTGACCAAGATTGTACCAACACTATAAAAACAAACCTAAACCAGCACTGAACCAACATTAGGCCAACCCTGGATCCACTTAGGACCAACACGGAACTACAACTGAAGCAAAGTGGGACCATAGTAAACCAACAGTTAAACAATGCGAAAGCAAGACTAAACCAACACAAAACCAGTACTATACCAACGCTGGATCTACACTTGTCCAACTCAAGACCATTACTTTACCAAACCTGGATCAACACTTGTCCAACACAAGACCGTTACTTAACCATCATTGGATCAACACTTGTCCCACACAAGACCGTTACTTAACCAACACTGGATCCACACTTGTCCAACACAAGACCATTACTTAACCAAACCTGGATCAACACTTGTCCCACACCAGACCATTACTTAACCAACACTGGATCAACACTTGACCAACACAAGTTCATTACTTAACCAACACTGGATCAACACTTGACCAACACAAGAGCATTACTTAACCAACACTGGATCTACACTTGTCCAGCACAAGACCTTTACTTAACCAACATTGGATCCACACTTGTCCAACACAAGACCGTTACTTAATCAACACTGGATCCACACTTGTCCAGCACAAGACCTTTACTTAACCAACACTGGATCCACACTTGTCCAAAACAAGACCGTTACTTAACCAACACTGGATCCACACTTGACCAACACAAGAGCGTTACTTAACCAACACTGGATCCACACTTGACCAACACAAGAGCGTTACTTAACCAACACTGGATCCACACTTGTCCAACACAACCAACGAGGGTTCCACACTGGACCAAAATCGGAACAATACTTAACCAACTCTTAACCACCGTTAGAACAAATAGGCATGCTTATCTTATGTAACCTCTGACAGGAATGTCCTTACATACTCGTGTGACTTCTTTTAAAAATGAACCATCTTTGTGCATCTATTATGGAGAGCCAGGTTGAATATGATGAAAACTCAAGGGGAATCTAAACTATGACTATATATCCATGACCTTAAGACAGATGCCCAAAGCGTTTTTAGGTTACAAATTACGTACACTTTGAAGGACGTATATAAATACTGCAGGTATGCCATTTTTATGGAAACACGAGCCCTATGCCTAGTGATGAGATAATGTTGCAGAATATAACTTTTTACATGCGACACAGGAAACATACAGATGACTTTCTACTTAAATAGATATGGAAACACCTTGCGCAACAGGCAAGAGCGGATATAGAACCAGAGACTGTTTACGATAAAATACTTCAGTGGCACAAACACTGGACATGAGAATGCACACTAGGTCGGTAGGTGTGTGCATAGCTCGTGTAGAAACACACACGGACTAAACGCACGGAGAATGTCTACACCACTTTTACCTAGAGCAATGTCATTAAAAGCTAAACAAGTCTATCATCTACATGACGTATATTATCTTCAGATATATCTTCCTGTTTGCGAGGCCAGCGTTACGGGGATTTCGTCCGAGTAACGGGGAGCACAGTTATATATGTGTACGACAAGAATCAGCGGGGGGAACATGACACTGGAGTGATAAAGATAGATAATGATTTTTCGGGACGCGATTGGAATACATTTAAAACGCCATGGAGGTGAAATATGTTCTCCTTTCAACGAAACGTCATCGCATCCAAATGGCGACGACAGATGCTCATCACGTCATTCACTGGATTGTCTGGTTCAGAGTGGATTATTTAAAGACTCATAACCGAATAAGGAAGTCCCATCTTCCTGATTCCAACGGTGTTCTCTACAATGAGGACAATGCATATGCCAGGAACTATAGTAACTACGGTTATAACGAACGGGCAGATATAACGAACTCCCCCAACCACCACTTGCTGTATATCTTTGTCGAACTGCATATAGTTTGTCGATAATTTAGACAATGCGTATGCATACTACGGATGTGCGGAACAACATTAATGGTCCCTTTGACTTCGACAAAACCGTAGTTTACCGCTACTCTGTTTCAAATACTCTTTGTTGGTCTGTTTTATTGTGAATTCGATAAAGTCTGGTCTCACTATTACAAATAATTTAACACGTTGCAACATCACCTCGTCCCCCAAAACAGATCCGAGTAAGGATTGATCTTCGCCAACCCATGGTTGTCGTAAAAGGCGACTAACGTGATCGGGTGGTCAGGCTCGTTGACTTGGTGGAGACATGTCATCTTGTCCCATATGCATAGATCGATACTCATGCTGTTGATCACTGTATTGTCAGACACAGTCTGGTCGAATCTCGATTATTTACAGAACGCCGCCATGTAGCTGAAATATTGCTGAGTGCAGCGTTTAACAATCAGCCAGCCAACCAACCAAAAACAGCAGCATGCAACATAACGAGACATTCCTCCAAACCAATAATTCTTAAATTTGGAAAAAAAACGGAACGGAACCGTCGGCTTCACTGACCTTAGCTGAAAATGGACTACTAAAACGCCGACATAAAAGGAAGGTGAATCACAAAATGCGCATGGGAAGCGAAACGAAGAAACGTATCATTGCAAGTAGTTTTGACGTAATGTACGCCAGTCTGGTGCTCGTGGCAACACCCACAGTTAGACCTCTGCATGCCTGTGTTCTTTCATTGCTTTATCTTATCACCAACAAAGGCTGTGAATGGCCCGAGAGTCTGGTTGGAAGTGGAATAGCTTGTTCCTGCTGCACAGGATCTCCGAATACTCATGTTAGCACACAATCAATATTAAGCGGTATCTCTTGAAGATAAATGTCCCTATACACCACAGAGATATTCCGTTTTCGATGCTAAGTTAACTGGCATTAAGTAGGTGTATCAGAAAATGTTCATGAAATAGTTTAATCGCCAGCTTCAGGTAGCGGTAAAAGTGACAATATTTAGTAGTTGACGTATGTTATAAGCTACCATTAAACCACGCAGCAGCGTTGTTGAAGACGCCATACAACACACCTGTTTCTTCCGAGTCTGATATATATCGCCATTAGAACACATGTGCTATCTAAGGCATTTATTTACCATCCAATTTTAAATCCTGAAATTATTTTCCTGCGCATTGCCAGTCGCGATCGCGTCACTTGCTGAGTCGGATTTCATGAAATTGATATAATCAGCTATAAATTATTGTAGTTGAAATATGTCTGTCACATTGATCATGTCGTGCATACCTTGACACTCTTAAAGGTGACACGCGCCCTTAAATTAAAGGAGGGGTCATGCTACTAACACGCCATGTATCATACCGGTTAAAGTGTAGTGCTTGGGTCCGTTTCGCTCAAATTATGATATTGATACATGTATTATTGTATTATTATGTCACATTATGTATAAATCATTGTGATCGTGTATAATAAAGAAACATGCTCTGTTGGCCTGAAGAAGCTAGGATCAGTTTACTTTGTCCATCGGACTTGCGTCCCTTAGACGTTGTAGGATCTGATGTTATGGAATGCACAGTTCCCTCATGACCCTGTTCATGTATCTGTCGACATGACATCCGTCTTATGGTTTTATCAAAGTGGTACACGACGCCTAATGCTCTCACAATATTTGAACCCAAAGCATCGTCCTTTAATAGTCATTCACAGCAGCCATTTTGTCCATCGAATCCTAATTTCGTCTTTTTTAAACACGCAATACTTTTGACGAATTGTTTTACCTGTCATAAACCATGGCACGCTCCGATAACCACGAAGCTTGAGCGATGCGTTTAAATCAAGGCTTGTGAACTTGATACTGGATCAAAGCCCGCCGTGAAGCAGATCTCACCTGTACATCAAATTTGATGACGCTAGCGAGCACAGGTATGGTGTTTTAAAAAACTAGAAATCTAGTCAATACGTCTATCAAGCAAGGGGCCACCATCTGGAGACTGTTCTCACCTGACAGACATTCTGATGTTAATGATAGTATTGTGACCTGACTAACTAACTGATCTTGCTAACTGAATACACAAAATGTGAAAAGGTTCTTTTAAAAGTCCCTGCTCTATTCACTGTATCTGAATTAGAACAAAAGTCGGTTGCTGTCGATTAGGTGCCTGACTCTAAGGGTGTGGATTCGAATCCGGAAATGGGACTCTAACCAACAAAAGTACTAGAATTTGTACTTTATCGAGAAAGTGCAATCCCAAATATATACAATATTAAACGTCCTCATTCACTCACACGGTCATGAGACAATATTATTTCGTTAAAATGAAATTTATATGAATTCACTCTTTGCCCCCTTTCATAGTGTCGCCCGTGCTGATGGTGCGGGAATCTTGCTAAAAAGCGGCGTAAAATAGACTCACTCACTCACAAAAATAGCTGCGATGTCTCGTACCACAGACCAAGACCTGTGCTTTTGTTGGAGAGGGATTAGCCTTTGTTATCTATCACCGACAGTAACGAGGAACAAATTTACACAGTGTTAAAGTTTAATTTGAGGGCAAATACGCACTACAAATTATTCTCCAGATTCCATACCATCCCGTACATCAAGCCATCTAAGTGATGTCGGCTGGATTTGAAGGATGAGTCGATCCTGTAGCATAACAACATAATAATGTTTCTAAGGTAACACACAACAACTGTTCCAAGAACATGACCGACATCAGCGGAGATGAACTTAGAGCCGGATCATAACGATTTATGATGTGCAAAGGGGTAGGAAGTTCCTAAAATAATACTGGGACACCTGGTGATGAATGCTACGGTGATATGTTCGCGTGTACAGTCACATGACTATATCATACGACTGATGATGCCGATGACGGCGACAGCGACGGCACCGACTCCGTTGACGACACCGTGATTATGATAGCATGTTTGGGCATGTGTGACACACCCCAGTGTCAGAGGTCGGGATCTCTGTGTGGGTCGAATACCTTGCGTTGCATACAGGAAGGGTGTCATGTAATGCGGATAATCTTACTTAATCCTGAAGGGACGTTACTACATTGAGAGACAGGGAGAATGAAAGAGAGAGACAGACAGAGAAAGGAGAGAGTGAGGGAGAGGGAAAGAGGGAGCAGGGAGGGAGAGAGACGGAGACATACAGAGAGTAGAAGAGAGTCTGTTTTTATATATTGAACAGCTGCATGTTTCTTTTTTTTATTCGGGCTCAAGGTACGATCGCTTTGCTGTAGATACGATAGTTATAAAAGGCTAGTGCTAACCCTAAAAAAATAGTGAATGAACCAGTACGCTGTCTAATACGGGCTTCAAACATCGAACTCAGGCTTTCGGCGTGTCGAACTAACGCTCTTAGCCAACAGGCAACCCTATCGCCTCGCGTGTCTTTAATTAGATATGAGGTTACAGACCATGCAGCTTTGATTAGATACCGACAGACACATTGTAACGGCCGGGAACAGAAACTAAGAGCAGGGGTGCAAAATGTTTTGTAAAAGCTACTTGCCACAGGGCAAGTGATTTTAAGAAGGTAACTTGTCCTCACTAAGTTTCCACTTGCCCTGATGTTATGACATAATCATGATGATGTAATTATGAAAGAATTAATCAGCATGATATTTGATGCTGATGCGTCGAGGACTATTTATCGAAAAGTGATAAACAGCAACTATACTTTATTAACATTGCGAAATTTAATGGCAGCATGTAGAGCAGATACGGAAAGAAATTTAATTTGTTTGCAGTTTGACGCCTTAAGTGGAAAATTCTAGTAGCCCATGGACAAGTAAGATACCATTATTTTATTGCCCGAAATGAAAATTGACTTGTCCCGGGCGTCGGGCGATGAGATTTTTTAACCTCAACAAGAGTTAGAAATGTTAGAACTAATTACAATATTGATCATATTAATATTTAAAAGAAACTATTTAAAACGGAAAAGACGTACGTGTAGATTTGAATCTGCCTGATAAGATCTACATAACCAATTTATTTTCGAATTAATACTTGACTTTTGAAAAAGGAGCGTCCGTCGATCTCTGAGTAACGAGATCCCCTTTAGTCTTAAAGGTTTTACGTACATGGTCGTCATACATCTCTTATCACACACGGCCTTAACATATATGGTTAAACAAAGAGATCTGGCTCTCATTTATAAACCCAATACCTCTTGATAACGAAACAATGCAAGACACGCGTATTATCAATAACGGCATCTGAAAGGTGCAGCATCACAGACAGGCTTTTTCGAAATGCGTCTAATCCCAGCAGTAATGTGCG
This sequence comes from Haliotis asinina, assembly GCF_037392515.1. Lineage (NCBI taxonomy): Eukaryota > Metazoa > Mollusca > Gastropoda > Lepetellida > Haliotidae > Haliotis > Haliotis asinina. The sequence continues at coordinate 16,079,909 of NC_090294.1, read as the reverse complement.
TTTATCAATGGAATGCCTACAACACCGTCATTGAATCAGGTCAGATCAAAAGGTGAAAAAACCGACACGGAATGTCATTGTGAAATTCGCCTATCCTCAACTCCTGTCATATGCAACTACATGTTATTCTACTCTTGGCCGTCGGGTCTCTGAATGAATGTAGACCGTTTGCTTGACTAAGACAAGATATAGATAAATGACAACATTTTAACCCATCCTAGTATAGCAAATATATAACGCCTGGTACATGTACAAGATACTTGAACGATAAGTCTTATTACGTTTAATATATTCTACGAATTTTGAAATTATTTTAGTGATGTAATTTTATAAAGTTTTTTGTTGAATATTAGTGAGTGAACTAGAACGCCGCTTGGAGCAGTATTTCTGCAATATTAGCCCAGGACGCGTTGCTTCCTCACGTTGTAACCATGTAGGGAATTGAACCCGGATATGTGAAGTGATGAGCTAATGAGCTAATGCTTTACCCCTTTGACAATTAGTATAATATTATGATCTCATATATGTGATCAGCTTTCAGCAGGTGGGGAAATCAGGAAAGGACTGTTGATGTCCACGACAGACTAGAACGGTCAGGGCTGGGATCAGCGCACACATGAACCGAAGGGCCACCCTGCAGCTGCATAGGTTTGGGAACAATATATATGGATTGGTGTGATGTGGATGGGGTAACCTAGGGGTTAAAAGTTCGCTCGTTACACGATGACTCGGGTTTGAATCCGCACATGGGTACATGTGAAGTCCATTTCTGGTGCCCCCGCCATGATATTGCAGGAATAAAGCTAAGAGCGACTTAAAACTAAACTCACTCATTGTGTGATGCTGAGTGGGTGTCAGAGTTGGACTTGTGCGTAGCTGGCGGTGGGTTGAAGATAGGGGGTAGCGTTGCAACAGTCGTGATAGGCCTTTCACAAAACCCCCGTACTCAAGGTCAACTGCACAGTGTGGGTCTCCAAACATTCAATTGTTTACATTTAAATCCAAACACGTTATTAACTGGGACCGGAGGTTTTTTTTCATGTCACACAAGTATATGAATGAAACAAAACACACATATGGGGCTTTAGAGCAGGGATACCCTAGGGTAATAAACCACAGCTAGTTAAGACTCTAGGTATATGTCACGTGTGTCATCCGCCGTCTCCAGACACAACAATGGCCCTGCCGGGCAAAAAAGTCGTTGAGAATCAAGTACAAGATCATACAACGACCAGACACAGTTCACCCGATACATGGACCCTTGAGTGTATCCGGGTGCACTGTTCATAGAGACTGGTAGATCTGAACAACTCTAGACTATGGGCAGTTGACCCTCCAGAGCCTCTCATGCAATGCCTGCTCGAAGGCTAAGTTCTGCCCGCAATTTGTTCGCGTGGGGCAAGACTCGATAACAATAGGATCTTGTACCCCGTCAGAGCACACATATACCCCCTGCATCGCGATTTAGTAGAGCTTACAGTTGATTTGAAATAGACAAAGCCGAAAATATATTTATGGAGAGAAATAAACTGTTGAATGAAAAAAGTTTTATATTGTGAACGTATTTGCGAACTTAGCGTTTCCGTCTTCAGCGGCCATAAACGTCCAGTGTTATAACTATATTGGCCAACGGGTTGATAAGGCAAGGCTGGCTGACTGACACTGATGGTATATAGTGACGCTGGTAGACGGCAGTGTTGATACTGCTTACCTACTTGAGAGGAATAGAAGAAATGACTTGTATAAAACAACTATTCAAATTAGATAATGACGCTGCTGAGTCGAGTGCTCCTTGGTGGCAAACGACTGTGTAGTGTCAAGATGCAAAGGATCAGGGCAATGTCTCGTGCAGATAACGCAAGTTTATACATATCTGGGGCTGTGTTGCACAATGCCCAAAGGTGACATGTATAAAGTATCGTGTTAAGCTAAAGACGTGTGCAAGAGTCGCTTGTAGACGGATTCAGCTCAAGGCATGAACATACTTCTCGATGTCTTCGCTATATTGACATGTTGACTCTGTCCGCGACATCGCGACCAAACTACGCACTTCAGAATACCCGGATGGGACACCCGGCCCCACAACCCAGTGGGTATGAGAGGGCCGAGACGCTCTTGGGGACAATGGAAGGGGTGCATGGCTCCAACCGTTAACTGTGAGATTATCCGGAAGTGGAGTTAGATTGACAGTAGCCTACCTAGCTGAGATCAAGTGGTCGGTGCGGTACACTAAGGTGGATAGGTTCTCAGGAGGGCCTTGTACACATATTGCTCATCAACACATGCATGTTGAGTTGTAGTCGAGTTGAGGTTTATATCTCGTATTGCCCATATGGCAAACCTACAGATTAAGGGATTTATTCAGCAGTAGCGTTGATATAAAACTGTATCAATAAGGGAAATGTACTGACTCCACCTACAGCTGAAACCAAGGTAGGTGATTTCTCTCATTCATTCTCAGTACTACACATGGCTGCATTGGACACCAGGATTCACACGTCGTAGGGAGAGTCGAACTAGGACGCATTAACCACTGGGCTTCTTTAAGGATCTTCCACCCTTGTAGTTACTTTCCTTTGTTTAAACACTGAACATTATGGGACGTAGAATATTTGAATAAATATTTTGACCAACCGCGGGACATGCCAGAAGCATATAATTACAGGTTATAATCTCTATTTTGCCCGATTATGTTCGACGGTTTGTCTTCACCACACTCCTGCTCTTAGTTTTCATCACAGCGGTGACCGTCCAAGATCTACATCACTTCGGGGTCTCCTCCCTCATTAAACAGACACTACGTGCAACAGTATGAATGATTGTCCCAAGAGGCGGGTGGCGCGATCGGGTGGTTTCGGCTCGCTGATTGAGTTGACACATGGCATCGTGCATAGAATGCACACAGATCGATGCTCATGCTGTTGATCATTGGATTATCAGTTCTAGGCTCGATTATTTACAGACGGCGCCTTATGGTTGGAATATTGCTGAGAGGAGCTTTAACAGCAGACAATAATTGTGGAATAGCATTAAAACCACCTCACACACTCTGAACATACTCTGAAAGAACAACCGCCGCCATATGGCTAGAATATTGCTGAGTGCGGCGTAGAACTAAACTCTCTCACTCTCTGAAAGAACTGCGATATTGCCATGCATAAAGATTACTCAGCTGAAGAAACTGTGACGACATTCTCAACCATATATGCCATCTGTCAGATGTGTATGATATATTTGCCTCTCAATCCTCCTTTACTACTTAAAATACTCGCGCCACGTGGGGTCACTGCCATTATAGTCAATGGCATGAAATACCTCACATGTAACTGCCGAGCTGGTTATGTTTAGGAGTTACGGTTGATTAGAATGGTAAACAGATGGCAAAAGGTGTATCTTGAGCAGTCTCGCGGCTTTGGGCTGAGTGAGTGAGTGAGTGAGAGAGAGAGTGAGTGAGTGAGTGCAAGCAATAAATCAGCAATACCACCACGCGGGCCACCTGAAATGGGGTTCCGCACTGTGAAGATCGAACCTATCTAAATCCCACAATTCGCTTACGATGCTGTAAATCTGATATCCCACACTGACCAAGTGGGTCACGATACAGGAGGGTGGGGTATAGATGAAAGGCTACATTATATCTGACTTGCCCCCTGGTTAGGGGGTGTATCTAAGAGATGTGGGGACGTATCGATGCGGGAAGTGGGTGTGGGCATTTTAGGATGTTGGAATGTAGTGGGTGGAATCACTGAATTGTTAGGTGGAATGTCTCCCTGAATGCTGGGGAGAGCATGGTTAACAGGGCCTGTCGCATTATCGTTGTGTTGTATCTCGAGTCTACGGCAGGAACAATGCCGAGACCTAAAACTTCAAAGCAACTTCATTAAGTGATTAATATGGTTTTACGCCGCTCTTAGCAACGTTCCACAGCAATGGATTCACACTGGTGGCACAAGAAATGGGAATCACACACTGTACCCATGTTGGGTGCAGTCCACCCGGGACTTCAGCGTGACGTGAGGGAGCTTTAGCCGCTAGACTACCACTAGCAAGACTATGGAAAAATATCTGGCTTGGGTATACAAGTTGTCAATGTGATCGAGTCTCATAATTTTATCTAGCAGCACACAGGACAATGTTTACAGTTATGTGGCGTCCGCTACAAATGATATATGCACACCAGTGACTGACATGATTAGTATCGATACATACAAGTGGGATACAACATGCATCAACCAAACAGACCAGCCTGATCACCCGATCCGGTTAGTCGCCTCTTACGACAAGCAAGGGTTTTTTAGGGCCTGTGCTAATTTGGATCTTCAGGGGAAGCGGGCTCATGGACACTTGAAACAAATACATCCCAGGTTCTTTGAAAAATACGACCGGTCGCCCAATCACAACGGCCAACAGGCCTGTACTCAGGAGTAGCGGGCATGTCATTTCGAGAAATTACTTCCGTTTCCCGGCTTCAAAGGTTCAGAATACATTTCCACTCTCCGGGATAAAAAAAAGTAGTTTCGAGATTCAAATAGCTATCGTAGACCTCTAATCTGAAACTATTCCTATTCAGAAACAAACATGACGAGTTATCAAGTACAAATGTCCCGTCAAAGATTTCCGGCATTCTCACATTTAATTGCAACGTGACGTACCGAGAGACCCGAGAAGTATCGTCTCCAACATTATGACCAATTATGGCTGTAGATGACAATGAGATGAAAGCCGGAGCTAGTCGGAGATGACTGTGCTACTCTGTAAAAACCTGTCGCCCCGCAGTTGAACTCTCACAGCGTTTAGTATGCAGACTGTGGCTGACAGCAGGATCGTAAGTTTAAATGCGATGATGTCGCGGAGAAGTTACGAGGCTGTCATCTCCAGCGTCTGAGAGAGTCTGTCAACGCAGCACCTGTGTGGTGTCTGCAGTTTAAGATGGCCGTCGTGTTCATCCGATACCCGGATGTACCGGCTCGTTCCGGAAATGTGACGCAACCGCTGCATTTCATATGACTGGGTGCACCCTCACTGGGTCCATGATTGGTATTCCTTTGATGTCACATCGCGACTCTCCACACACGCACCTGTTCTCCTCCTGGCGTACAAAGACGACGTCATAAACGTATCGTGTATGCTGCTGTCATCGTAAAGAGCCACTTCAAAGTATGTACTCATGGTGCATGATGGTAGAAGGCTGGTTTAATGGGGCTACATTTTATCAATGTGCCATGAGCTGCATTACTAAAACAAGACACACACACTGCTGACATTACACATCGCCTAATTTCTTACTCTCAACATGCACACTTCCGTTCACTGCGTGTTCTCACTAAACTCATATATTGGTTCGTTGGTTGGTTTGTTAACACCTCACTCACCAATATTCCAGCTATGTGGTCTGTAAATAATCATGTTTGGACTGGACAATCCAGTGATTAATATCATGAGCATCGTTTAACGACATCGGGTTACCCTAATTTGTAGAGACAACATCCTTGTTTATCTCCTGACAGAATAGATCGTCTTACTATATAGAACCGCTTCCTCGAGCTCTTGACACAACTTACCGAGATTCATAAAATCGAAAAGAAAAATCTTCATATAACGCTGGCATCGCCTCAGTTCACAAGCAATCTCCACATATCACCGGCACACTCCAACGCCTTACTGAAACCTTTCCAACATACTGCAAACCTAGTAGATTGCTTTACTGAAACCATCTCCATCAATAGTTAGAACAACAAATCGCTTTACTGGTACTCTATACACCGTTGGCACAATAGATCACCTTACCAACACCATCTTAAACGACAACTGGCGCACAGCATTGCCTTATTAATACATGTCTATGTAATGCTAATACAACAGATCACCAGTTGTGGCTTTTGTACTTTTCTTGCTATTGGCAAACCTCGCCAGCCAGCGGTGTTACAAAGGTATGATAATATTTTCCTTCATATCTACTACGCATTTGTTCAAAAACACCTGAGTGAGCGACTGAGTGAGCGAGTGAGTGAATTTAGCTTTACCCCGATTTTAGCAATATTCCAGCAGGGGACACATGAAATGGGCTTCGTGCGCTCTACCTACGAATAAGCCAACTGCAACTGGATAATTAAACGAAATACCGTAAATTTGAAGAATTTAAACTATGTTAATTTTTACCACAGGGGCCAGTAAAACCTTCTAATAATAACCGAGGAATGTGGCTATGCGCCCTGAGATCAGGAATGTCACAGTGGAGTCTCGCTGCCCAATATTTATTGCTGACAACGAGGAAACAACTTGCGTGTTGCATTTTCTTAACGGCATTTATCACCGTAGAGTGTGGTTCATCATAATAGCATCTCGGCTGAATTTCATCTCAGCATAATTTACGAAAGAGGCCCACTTTGACGGGAATATTGGTTCTTCGAAACAGTACATAGAAGTTGAATATTGCAACGCCAAGTTCATAAAAAGGTACGCTTTAATGTGGATTTAAACACGTTTTGTCCCCATACATGTCGATTCCTCGTAACAGAAAGCAAGCTGAATATCATCGCAGAGCGGTTCACAAAAGAGGTCCACTTTGACAAGAATTCAGACGTTTGTATTTATTCATCATCAAAGATAAAGGTTCCTTGTGAAGGTATATAAACTGAATATCACAAAACAATTGTAAGGTTCTCAAAGGAGGTTCACTTTGACATGAATTTAAACATTTATCATCAAGATAGATGTTGGCTCGTAACAGTATCTAAGATGAATACCGCCACAGAGAGGTTCACAAAACAGATTCACTTTTATATATACTTAAACCTTCATATTTATTTATCATCATATATGCCGTTTGATCATAACAACATTTACTTGAATACTTCCACAGTGCGGTTCACAAAACAGGTTCACGTGTCTTTGGATTTAAACAGGTATTTATCAATGTACATGTCGGTGCCTTGTAGCATCTTAGTTGTATATCATCTCGGAGCGGTTAAAGAGATTCACTTTTACACTAAATTTAGATTTGTATTTTATCACCAAATTGTACGGTTACATCTTAGCTGAACAACACCTCAGCGAGTCTCAGTACAGCTGTTCACATTTACACGAATTTAAACTCGGATCACGCGACACCAGTTAAAACTGAACACCCAATGCGTATTAAAGATGTCTTTTTATCTGTAAGCTATTGCCCAAGAGACTACAATCACCTTCAGATACCTCCATCGTCTCTACCAGAAACCCAACACCGTCGGGCCAGAGGATACTGTATCGTGTCGACTTAGTTGTGTTAGACTGACAGATATCTAGCCAAATACCCCAAATCTCCTAGTGTCTGTCTGTGCAGACACGTTGTATTGATGACCTTAAGAGACTAGGGGACTATACCACTAATTACTTGTGCAGTGACCCAAACAGTCCAGGCTAAATGGTCATTAGATATCGCTGTGATACTGACGCCAAACATCTTTGATCATGGACCAAGAAGTGAAGCACCTGGAATGTTGTAACATTGGTCAAAGCCGTCCACGAGACTACGTGATCGTGAACTACGACGCCAGGTAAGATTCCTAACCCAGGGGCACCTGTTTTTTCTTTGCTGTGTAAGAGGAGGAACGGGGAGGGAAAGGTTAACGCGAGGCACCCGTTTTCGGTGAAGTCGATGTTCACTTGGAGGCACGAGAATAATAGGGTTTCGAATAATACCACCGAGGTGACCCAATGGGCAAGCTTGACTGCACTAACGTGAAATCTCGAGAATGCACATGTTAGAGCAGAAGCCTCTAAGGGTCTTATCTCCAATCTGAAATACCGCTGTAATTACAGGTAGATTGCGTGATTGGGATTGAGTATTGGGGGCAAGTGACCCCAGCATCCCCCTAATTTCAGCCATCACAGAACAAGCGAGTAACACATGAGTAGGAGACAATACGGCCTGTAAGGATTGCAACTGAGGGAGCAAAATCTGAAATAGAGAACCTTGTAGGTCTTACTTGAGCTTCCAGTATGTTCTTTGGAGAAAAAGAACCGTCTTCCAGTACTTCTGAACTGTAGACATTGTGAAGAGCTTCAGCCGGGAGAAACTACATACCGTGAGTTGAAGCGGCGTCTTTAACGTCAGTCGCAACCACCTGCATGAGATGCATGGGCCGCGCAGGTTGTTTTCCTGCATTTTGCCCCCCACGAATGACCATTGATTTGTTACTGGCGATAAGAGTCCGCGCGCCATACTTCCCGGGAGCATAGAATAGAGGCCCGTCCCCATAGTGTACCACCCTCCCCATTGCGCCGGTCCAGGTGGGGGCTGCCTTGATGGAGCTCTATAGTGTTGCTAGCTGCAGCGTGCAGACTCTCCTACCGCTACTGTTTACCAACATCAACGCTGAGGTGTATAGGCTTCGTGAACCAATAATAATGTTTAATCAAGGCAAGCACTGGGGTAGAATACATTTGTAGATTGATATTAATTGCCTCGTGTGAATTATGACACAATCGTTCAACAAACATCATTTACATAATTGAGGAAGTGCTTCAGGGGAAGTATTTTTTTCAAAAAGACAAATTGACTATTTAATGTGTACGAAGGTCATTCTACGTTAAAGCGTTGTAATTCCATCTGCTATTTTCTATAATACAAAAGAGGCAAGGCCGATTGATAGAGTCGTGCTATTACAATGATCGAAGATGGTCAGTATTCACCATAAACGAGTTTCACAAATGGTTCAGAACTTGGGTCGTTTCACGATTGTATGAGTAGACGTTTCGTCTAGACTAACAACCAGTTGTTTTCAGACAGCTAGTCTAAAATGAAAATATGAATAAAAAAAGCTCACAGTAAAAAACAATAAATAAACATGATGAAAAGAGCCGTAAAAACGTTCTTCATCCTGTAGCTCCGACACTTTCTAGACTTGAGTGGGCTTTCTTGGAAATATTTGCTTTGTGGTTTGTATGGCAGACTAATACGAACAGCCAATATGCTATCGAGAATCGAACTCAGAAACGGCAGGAATCATTGAAAGACATACAACCGACAGAGACTATCGTTCTCTGATAACTTGTACTTTGCTACTACTGGGGATCTCCAGGGGCAACCGTAGTGAACGCTTTGTCTCTGAATATATATAATTTTGATACTAGTAACTGATCCCATTTAAATTAAAAGGGAGCTTCAAGAACAGGATGAATCAAAGCCTAAGAAAATCTAGCCTTACTTTCATTTCGGCCTTAAGCGACTCAGGAGGGCAAGGGTGGGGTAAATTAAGGCTATTCATACTGGCTTATGTTGGCACTGACAGGGGATAGGGGATGTACAAGATTCGTAGATTTGACGTTGCAGGATCCGAACGGCAGGTAAGCCACCATTTGGCTGTCAAGTCCCCAACCCTAAAAGCCTTGCTGTGAGCACAAGACCCCCAGACTGATGAAGCCATCTCGATCTTGGTGACAGGTGGAAGATACGTTAAGGGTGGGGAGGGGGGTTAGCGTTGTGTGGGTCTTGCCCGGGGGTCAGGACCCCCCGTGTTGTTGATAAGCCGAGAGGCAATCCCTGCACAGCTAGTGAACGTTACCCTGTTCAGATAGCGGAGTGAAGAGCTCTCTCCTCTCTAACGACTTTAATACAGAGATTAGTGTCATGTCTAGCAAAAACATTACATATATCAGGACACTTACTGTAAGTAATCATTTAGTGAAAATATTGTCTAGTCTCAGGTATGCAACGCGTGAACAGTCACCCTGTTCAGGGATAAAAGTGGCACGTGTATTGATTCAATAAAACCTGCTGATTGGGCGAATCTGTTTAGTCATCGATCGCCATTGTGATTGAAACGAGAGTGAAGCGAATGTGATATTTATCTTAAATACTAAGACAATTCACTCTGCAGATTGCACTCTGCACACCCGAAGATTGATAGCAACAATTAAACCTTAAAGTATCAACGTCGCGCAGCAATCGGTTTGTCAAAGAAATCACTTAAACATAAAACGTCAATTCATGACTAGGCATTACGATAATTTTCGAACGAAACAGACTCTCTAAGGCGTAAAATGCACAGTAGCGATTAAACGCACGGATCATTCACAATCACTAATGACGACCCGTGAAGAATAGGCCTTCAGCAACCTATGCTCGCTATGAAAAGCGACTATACTTGTCGTAAGAGACGATTAACGGGATCGGGTGGTCAGGTTCTCTGACATGGTAGACACATGTCATCGGTTCCCAATTGTGCAGATCGATGATCATGTTGTTGATCACCGGATTGTCTGGTCCAGACTCTATTATTTACAGACCGCAGCCATATAGCTGAATTATTGCCGAGTGTGGCGTAAAACTCCACTCTCTCACTCACCCACTCACTCGATGACACCGGGAGCTGGAGTATAATACCAGGCCTTGATTTTGTACACAGAGGACTGAGTGAGGTAAGTTTTACACAGCTGTTTGCAAAATTCCAGCAATATTACAAATGCGACCACGAGCAAAGGGGTTCACACGTTATCCCGGGTCTTTGCCGTGATTAGAGGACTCTTTAACCATGGGGGTAGGGGCTATTCCACTGCCCCTTGTCCACAGAGAACGGCAAAGTATACTGTATTTTCCTTGGTACATTTCCTTTTTAACAGCAAACAAAAGACGATCACCTTAAAGTAAAGAATAAAACTTAATTCAATCCTTCTATGTAGAACATACAATTAGTCGTTGATAAATGTACACGATATATCAGACTGACAGTTTATCTGTGAAGAGCAATTTGACGTATGGAGCAAGTGTTCCGTTCAGGAATGACGTATTTAAATTTAAAGTGGAATTCAAACACGTCAAGCCACATTCTGCATCGCCTGTTAAACTACGCAGCTACAAATACGTCAACAGGGCTTCTGGGAATGTGATTTGTACCATGAGAGAGAACAATGTCCCCTGCCGCAGTGGCCCAGCTGAGTTTATCTTGTCCCACTACACAGGGATGCTCCTCGCAATCCCCGTTATATCTGCACAGGTCACAGGTCACATGTACACATCGCAGATTTCTGGCCTCCCTGGACCGGAAGCTAGTCAGGTGAGCTCTCCCTCCAGTGCTCGAGAACATCTCAGGGGAGGCCACTCTAAATACAGGCACTTGAGTGTCGACCGGTTTTCACGGCGGTTTTGCTGTTAGCGTCTGATAAGAGTGTTTACAGTTCTCAGTGTGTGATTAACTATGTGAATGACTTGTCCGATTAATCAGCCCGCAGATATGGGTTGTAGTGTATACCGAGAGCTTTTCACCTGGAGACTCAACATTTCAACGCCATTCATAAACTACAGGTATTGGGAGATAAAGTAAGGTCGGGCGTCTCCGCTATATAAACTAGTACTTTAAGCGCACGGAGAAAGAACTTTTCCAATCACAACCTTTTTTTCATAAAACGTATGAGCTAGAAGGGTATATTCCCCCTTTAAGCCTACTCATAGCGAAACGTACTGACGTTCCACAATGGTGGCTTATTTTAAACAAGGAAAGATAACTCTTCCGGCAAAATCTGCACATGCGTTGAACCAATATGTGTAATCGCACAAAGCCATTACATATTAGTACCCCTAAGACTAATCGTTCACTTAACATGTTTTAATTGATCTGAATGATGATAAAACGGTTAAAACGTTTTATTGCTTGTTGTTATCCGTCATGAAGCAGTACAACATTTGACAGTTGAATTACAGGGATGATGATGATGATGATGATGATGATGATGATGATGATGACGACGACGACGGATGATGATGATTAGCATTCTTTTAGCATACTCAACTCCTTGGGGAGTATTCCACAGTGGAAACAGAGGATCAGTAACTATGGATTTAACAATATTCAGACACACAGAAGCAGTGACTACATATATGTTCTCTGTTGAATGTGCCTTGGGAAAATACTGTCACCGTCCTGTGATCCAGGGATAGGAAAACGCTAATAATAACTCATTACTGATACTTTTTCTCAAGCGGGTAGTGTAACATGTTAGTCTGTTTGTATTATCTCTTTTTCTTCAGAAATCTGAAGTTAATAGCAATCGTAACCCACCCATGGGTTCTTTGTGAAGACGTTGAATGCACTGAAACCCATGGTAATAAAAAAAGAAAACGTTTAGACGAAAACTGGTTACATGAGTGGTCCAAATAACGACGTTCATGCTTATTTAAGTCCTCAAACAGTACAGGGGTTGATACGCGGTGTGGGAATATTGCATCAATGTAATGCTTAGAAGTCATAGAAGTAAACTTCAACTTAAGAAAATGCTCTAAATCTCCTGGTCTAACCTGACACTTAACATGTTACAGCACATGAGGACATTGTGTTAGTGTCACCTTGAAATCCTCTTCCCGGTATACAAACATAATTAACATTGTGAAATCTAGACTGCTCTTAATATGTTCTGGATGATCAACAGGGGAGTCTGCATCAACACACAAGAAGCATTGAGTTGAATGACGAGACGATATTACACCACGGTGTTTGCTATAAAAAAGTTGTGTTTATCTGTTTGATTTGTAAACACTTGTGAGATAATCACACACTCCTGAACCCACTTTCCCTGGAGTCCCACTCAACTGCTTCGATGCATTGTTACGTTGCACATTTTAATCTCACTAACGCCTGAAATATCATGGTTCAGCACCTTACAGATGATACCTGCCCATCTTATCTGACAAGCTGATTGACGGCTGATTAGAGTGGGAAACAAATTACAAAGGTGTATCTTGAGCAGTCTCACGGCTTTCGGCTGAGTGACTGAGTGATTGGTGGTGAGTAAGTGACGGGTGATGAGTGAGTTATTGGTTATGAGTAAGTGATGATTGGTGAATGAGTGATTGGTGATGAGTGTGTGATTTTTTTATGAGCGAGTGAGCTGGTGATGGGTGGTGAGTGAGTGAGTGAGTGATTGGCTCTGAATGAATGAGTAATTGATGGGTGGTGAATGAGTGAGTGATTGGTGTTGAGAGTGATTTTTGGGTGGTGAGTGATGGGTGGTAGGCATTGATTGAGTAAGTGAGTGGTGATGAGTGAGTGATTGGTGGTGAGTGAGTGGTGGATGGTGAGTGCGTGAGTGATTTTTTGGTGGGTGAGTGATAGGTGGTGGGTATTGAGTGAGTATGGTGAGTGAGCGATTGGTGGTGAGTGAGTGGTGGGTGGTGAGTGAGTGAGTCAGTGAGAGGTGGGTGGTGAGTCAGTGAGTGAGTAAGTGATTGGTGGTGAGTGGGTGATGGGTGGTGAGTGAGCGAGTGAGTGCGTGCGTGAGTGAGTGAGTGAGTGATTGATGGGATTCATTGAGTGGTGGAATTAGTGAACAGAGTGGGCGAGAGATGGAGAGACAGAAAGAGAAAGAGAGAAAGGGAAAGAGAGACATAGATTGCCCATGTGTAGACCGCATAAACGACATGAAATATCACCATGTTTGTTGTATAACAACGATACCATCATATATAACAGCTCCTGCAAAATGTATCGCTGATTCAGGAAAACACCGACGTTACAGCGTAAGACACTCTATCCTCCTTTGATAAGCCCCTTGTAATTAAAGGATTAGTGACTCAAAGAAACAGCGGAGTAAGTCGGTAACAAATATACCATCATGTGATAATCCACAACCGACATACACACCAATGGCTTAAAGCAACACCAGGCTTATTTAATGATAACGTTGCCATCAAATGATAACACTCTGTGTTAAACATTTTACTGACTCAAAGAAACGTTAAGATTACTGTATACCCAAGAAAGCGTAATATGGTACGCTTATGGTATCAAACAACATACAGACTCAAAGAAACGTGAAAACATTGAATAAAATGTTACTAACAGTTGATAATCCCTTGACGAGAAGTGACACCAAGGTACGTATATATCATATACAATGCCTAAATCACTGACAGTTTTCAGTTATTACAGTAACGTGAGTGAGTGAGTGAGTGAGTGACCAATAACCGAGCGACAGCTGAATCGAAACCGTAATTTCGGTGTGAAAAGCGAACACTCTGACCAAGCTGACTCTCTATGTAACACATGAAATATGATCAGACGAGTTGTTAAGACAAAATAAATATACTTTAAAACACTTCTCTCCCCCTACACAAGCCACCTCCCTGCTAAAAGACAATCCCAAACACCTCAAATCAATAAATCCTCACCTCACCAATAGTAAAAGAGAAATGGCTGTCGCCAAGGTTTTCAGGCTCCTACGGCCCCAGTTGATAGCATACATACACTTTGACTCGTTCACACTAAAACCTTTGTGTGTTTAGTATTAACCCATCATGATCATACAAAATCCATAAACTATATCACTCCCATCAACTCGTGTTAACGCCACTGTGTATTAAATACATTCTGAAGTGGTCATTTCCAAATTATCTTTAAAGAGCACCCGGTAACCTTTTAAAACTCCATCTATCTGTGTCAGCTTAAAATCCCCTTTGAACACAACAAAGACTTCTAACGGACTAATAACGGTTTTTGTAACCGCTAAATAGCAGATGTTATTTTAATCCTCTAGCATTTAGGTCGAGGGGGCGGGCCAACATGGCAACTTGGAGCCACGAGGTGTAGTGCTGAATGATATTCTGTAGTTTGAACAATTTATCTGGGAGTGTGAGAGTGAGTGGGTGAGTGGGGCACCAGAAATGGGTTTCATATATTGTATCATTTTGGGAATCGAACCAGGATTTTCAGCGTTACGAGGGGGCGCCTGAACCACTGGGCTACCTCATTGCCCCATTTACCTTTCTTGAAAGAACATGATGCCTCTTAGACATAGAGAATAAAGGTCGAGGGGGCGGGCCAGCATGGCAACTTCGAGCCACGAGGTGTAGTGCTGAATGATATTCTATAGTTTGAACAATTTATCTGGGAGTGTGAGAGTGAGTGGGTGAGTGGGGCACCAGAAATGGGTTTCATATATTGTATCATTTTGGGAATCGAACCAGGATTTTCAGCGTTACGAGGGGGCGCCTGAACAACTGGGCTACCTCATTGCCCCATTTACCTTTCTTGAAAGAACATGATGCCTCTTAGACATAGAGAATAAAGGTCGAGGGGGCGGGCCAGCATGGCAACTTCGAGCCACGAGATGTAGTGCTGAATTATATTCTGTAGTTTGAACAATTTATCTTGGAGTGTGAGATTGAGTGGGTAAGTGGGGCACCAGAAATGGGTTTCATATATTGTATCATTTTGGGAATCGAACCAGGATTTTCAGCGTTACGAGGGGGCGCCTGAACCACTGGGCTACCTCATTGCCCCATTTACCTTTCTTGAAAGAACATGATGCCTCTTAGACATAGAGAATAAAGGTCGAGGGGGCGGGCCAGCATGGCAACTTCGAGCCACGAGGTGTAGTGCTGAATGATATTCTATAGTTTGAACAATTTATCTGGGAGTGTGAGAGTGAGTGGGTGAGTGGGGCACCAGAAATGGGTTTCATATATTGTATCATTTTGGGAATCGAACCAGGATTTTCAGCGTTACGAGGGGGCGCCTGAACCACTGGGCTACCTCATTGCCCCATTTTATCTTGAAAGAACATGACGCGTCTTAGACATAGAGAATAAAGGTCGAGGGGGCGGGCCAGCATGGCAACTTCGAGCCACGAGATGTAGTGCTGAATTATATTCTGTAGTTTGAACAATTTATCTGGGAGTGTGAGAGTGAATGGGTGAGTGGGGCACCAGAAATGGGTTTCATATATTGTATCATTTTGGGAATCGAACCAGGATTTTCAGCGTAATGAGAGGGCGCTTAAACCACTGGGCTACCTCATTGCCCCATTTTATCTTGGAAGAACATGATGCCTCTTAGACATCGAGAATAAAGTCAATAAGAGTCCGATATTATTTCACAAGATGGCTTTATATCCGGTTCTAAATGTCTGTCTGACCTTTACGTTGTTTGCATCAAAGTGAGTGAGTTTAGTTTTACTCTGCATTCAGCAATATTCCAGCTATATGGAGTCGGTCTGTAAATAATCGAGTCTGGACCAGACAATCCAGTGATCAACATCTTCGGTATTGATCTGCGCATTTGTGACACGTTGACATGTGTCTATCAAGTCAGCGGGACTGACCACTCGATCCCGCTAGTCGCCCCTGATGACAAGTTTGGGTTGCTGACGATTCTAACCCTAACCTTTACGCCAAATTACGGGTGCCAGACTGACACCCAATGCAGATATATTCTCTTCTCAACGAATTGCTCTGTGTTTATACTGAGGTTAGTTCGAAGGAAATTATTACCATCCTCCGGTTATTCGTCAGATTGAAAGTGTTCATTTAGTTGACCGAACTTAGAACGTTTATTCTCTCTAATTGAAACACATGCGATTGTTCAACCCACAACAATTCCTCAGAAGAGTATACGATTTCACGATTGAACCGGGTGTGTATGAAACAACAACTTATCTGGCCAAAATATGTACGTTGTGTTCGTCTTTCTGAGATATACCAGTCCGGGACAGGCGCTCATAAGCAGCGCATGTTGAGATAAGGGAGGGAACTCTAGCTAGCTTTGTGAATATCTCTACATGATCTGTGGTGATCCGATAAGTTAAGTACCCAGGTTCTAATCCGTACACCCATCGGCGATATAGCTTTACCGTGCATACTTGTCAATTATTAATTAATTCCTTGACACTTAATAGAAACCATTAGTTCACTTATCAGTCATTGAGTTAAACATTTGGGACAGAAAAGCACAATCACTCGAATGAAATTGAAATTAAATACAATTAATTAACAGCAAACACGTTGTTATCAAGCTGGTTATCGGCTTGTATAATAGTTTTACCAATATGAGGTGGTTCTGAGAGCGAACATTTCACAGTGTATTTGAAAATTTAAAAACAAAATGGCATGGCCATGACGAGAAAAAACCCTCATGAAATCAAGTCATTCAGACAGATATCACATATATATTAGCTTGATCTATAAAGCACAATCTTGCGGTGGGTGGAATACGCAATATTCCAGCAACATCACAGTGACACCACAAATGGGTTTCATGTACCCATGTGGAGAATCGAAGCGGAGCTACTGCATGATAAGCGAATGCTTTAACCACCATGGTAGGATGGGTATGAATATCGCCAATTTGGAATATCCACAGTGAAACAGACGAATAAACAGAATTCAGATAATGAATTACAATAAGATATAAATAATACATAATTACGTATACATACCATGAAATATAAAATTTCAGTGTCGCCGTAATATTGCTAGAATATTACTGAAAGTGGTGTAAAACCAAATTCCCTCCACGCAATGACAGGGAATAACCAGTCTCCGAAGTCGAACACGGGTCTTCGGCGTGACGGCCGAACGCTTTAGTCACTAGGTTACCCCACCGCCAGGCAAATGAGTGAGTGAGTGAGTTTTACGCCGCAGTCAGCAATATTCCAGCTATATGGCGGCGGCCTGCAAATAATCGAGTCTGGACCAGACAATCCAGTGATCAACAACATGAGCATCGATCTTCGCAAATTTGAATCGATGACATGTGTCAACCAACTCAACGAGTCTGACCACCCGATCCCGTTAGTCGCCTCTTACGACAAGCACAGTCGCCTTTTATGGCAAGCATGGGTTGCTGAAGGCCTATTCTACCCCGGGGCCTCCACGGGTCCGGTAAATGAATGACGAAGTGTTATGATAAAAGGTAAATAAAGTAAAAAGGTAGACTAATGCAGACTTACCTTAAGACCAACTCCGGCATCAACAGAATTTCAATCGAACAGGGATCAGAGAAATATGTTGATCTTGTGCTTGCGATGCATAGTAGTGACCCGTCCTAAATAGCCGTCAATAATTGGCCACTTCGGTGAATGGGTTTAGAGGAAACGGCTCATTACATAGTTCCTTATAGGAAAGCCCGAAGTGGACCAGCCTGCGAGAATATCCCAGTAACGCAAGACCATGAACGTGTGCTGAGGCTGTCACGCGTCGCAACAACACAATATGCCCACGTAACGGAACAAATGCTAGCATTCATCTTTTATGACTTAGTTTTGCCTGGTTTTGATTGCAAGATATAATGAACACATGTGAGGTACATAGGAAATATAACGTTCAAAGTGTTTTTCCCATTGACTTTCTTGTGTATGAGTCGACAAATGTTCTTAGGCTTAAAACGATTTCATGTTCAATAATACACGTGCTGTTTGTCTTTGTCGCTGTGATATCGTTAAGCATTGCTTCGCTAACATTCCTTTTGTAACATTACACAATGCAGATAGATTTTTATATCCTTCTCTTTCTAATTTCACACAATACGTTTCTTTTTTAAATGCTTTTGTACACATTAATGCCACGCATATTTCCATAGTCTGGCATCGCTTGCTTTGCTGCACGTGTTCGGAGTTTCATATGGTAACAATACTCCTGACGTATGAAAAAGGGGTGCGTGGAGTATGTATGATCCAGTCCGTGCGTACGATAGGTAAAACCTATATTTCTACAAGCTAAAAAACGCTAAAGACTTAAATGTTATAATTAATAACGTAGAGTGTTTATTTCCTTTTCTGAAAAAAAAAGTTTTAAAAAATGTCAAAAGGACAAAGTTGATATTCGGACCGCCTGGGGCACTGCATTCGACCGCTTCACACTTTTCCATCTAATAACAAACATGTTTTTGTAACGCTGTGCCCTGTGACGAATTAAACTTAACTTGATTTACTTGCGTACAAATAACATCAAAATGAACACCACAAGTACACACTCTCTTTCTAATATCGTTCGTGAAGAACACCAACAATAGAGTAAGTGAAAGCATGCCCTGTCGTGACCACGGACGTGCGTGTGACGTGCGCCGCCGTGTCAGGTGTCGCTGCTTCTCGTAACATCTGCACATGATCAAGTTACTTTTCTTTTGATAAATTTTGACATTAAACATTTTCTTGCGTTTGAAGTGAACGACTTTGTGACGTCATAATCATTATGCACCTGACGCAACTCTGGTGAAGAGACCCGGATATTGCTTACATAAATCCGGCGTCTGTGACGAAGGGACATTTGAAAGACGTGGCCACCTTTGCATCTCCGTCAAATATGCATATTTTAGAAAAATACGCTTGTCCAACCGCCTTGACTAACGGCCGGTCTTTTCAGAGAGCTGTGTCGAGAAAACGCCATGAGCACTCTCCTGCATTCCGTCTACCCACTCCATAACAGAGGATGCATTCAATATGTAAGATCTCTCAACTAAATTCCGATCTATCAAATCAGGAATCATATCCGTTACATCCTATTCTCCGCCATATCAATTCAACCCGCCAGGAACATTCCCAGATACACATGCCCACACTCTCAAATCTCCCATCACTCTCGTAACCTCTGGAGTATTTTCAGTATTCCTCTCATCTTTATGCGGTAGTTGTGAATGAAAACGTGTATCGCCCTTCATTCTCATCATAACCAAACACTCGCTCCACCTTCAGCATAATTTCCCACATTCATGATAAGCATACATATCAGTACTACTCCTACAAGTACCTGGTGTGTTTCCACTTAGCCCATCCCTTTCCCCACCTAAAGTGCCCCTTAACTGTCCCCTCCCTCGTAGAGCGTGCGCGGAGCAACGATTTCCCGGCATGGGCCACGGGGAACGATAGCAGTTGTGTGAGAGCATTGTGGCTTACATTAAGGAGTAAGTACGTGTTTCAAAGCTGCGCTGTTGCACTAAGGGCAAGTGTTACTTTCCCCATCTACGTTATCACACACGGACGGCGTCTTTTTGTTGTTCCCCGATGAGGCCCCCCCGTGAACGCTAGCACGGTGGTTTGTGAGATCAGACAAGGGGGTTTAGAACACACGCGAGCGAATAGCGTACAGGTGAGGGGACGTCGCACTCACGCTCGGCCCGACAACCGTTGTCGGAAAGTCGTGCTGTGAACACAGCAACTGTTGCTGATAACGCTAGCAACAACGAACGAAGTTGCAAAGGGACTTGAGTTACCAGGTGTAGTTGATGTGCAGTTGTCTGTGAAATACCTGATTATTCAAGGCCAACTTTCCCCACTCCCACTAAACTCGGTCTCGCGCAATCTGGGTATTTTTAACGCTTTAATGTTTTCAAGCAGTGCTACAATAATTATCGCGTCATTAATTCCAATCAGCGGTAGTTGATGTATTTTGGGAGAGAAAAAGATAACACGAAAACCCAAACTATGGCAATGCAATACAGATCATGTTGGCGGCACTTCTGAAAGAAGTCTTCATATAAGCAGCGCTTCCAGACTCTCAGACTCTGGCGCCGCAGAACCCACCCACCCATCATTAAATACAGCACTTTGAAGCACTCCGCTACAATGGAACTACGTTGCCTTTGCATTCGTTCCCTTTGCATTATACACTGTAGTAACCTTCTGGACACCTGTAGACAAACATACTTCTTAGGTGGCGTTCTGTAATGTCTAATGTCTCAATTTCATCACGGAGTCAGCGTCATGATTGGACTGTCAATTGTGTATTGTCAGAATAATATTAACAATTACCCACCCACGTGGCTTAAATCAACGTGGGTTGAAGACCTTTACCACAGTCTTTCAGTGACATGTCGTGTGACAAGTCAACATTTGTAACCTACACACTCTGGCAGTCTGTGTTTGATTTTTTACAATCGAAGCGACAAAAAAGACAAAAACGTAAACATCCATTTAAAGATCTTGTGCTCCATGATTTACAACCAAGCGTGTTAGGATATTACGCTGACACTTTAGGAAATGAATTTCATGCTTGTGAATATTCCAAAATGATATCGGAATTTTATTTACGGGCATATCACCCCATATAATACCCGGGTTAGAATTCGGGTCTCAAGTGAACTCAACCGCAATCAATGTTACAGACGTTTAAGAATAACCTTGAACCTCATAATGGAATGACCTTGAACTTAATAATGGTAAACCAATATATACAAATGCTTTATTTAATAAAAAAATAACAGACAAATCAGGGCGTTCAGTCTTCTGTCACGTCATATCACTTGCAAACCGTATTCATAATGTCTGATTTTATTTACATATCATATTTTGTGAATATATATTCCATTCCAGCACGTATTAGCTTTGGTAGTTTATAACCTGCGCGTTTTACTGACGTTGAAAAGGCCATATACATTGTAGTAGGACGGTTTGAACATTGACAAGCCATTTCCGTGAAGGGATAACACTTAACCACCTCTCCTACTCAGTCAGCGTCAGGAGCTACACAGCGCAAACCGCTTCATCATCTCCCAACATCGTCTCCAGTGAGCGATCTCACAGCGTTCTATTCTAAACACATTAAAACCATCCCTCGAGAACAACTGCAAGCAAAAAGCACAGTAGACACCTCTCTTGTGATATTTCAGTGCCTGAGGAAGACCTTTCGCGTTAAGCTGGTTCAAATATCACATTTTCCAAAATAATCACAGAAATCAAACCCCTCCCCCTCCCAACCCCCCACCCCACTCCTAACTGTACCTGAACTTCGAGAAACAAAAATAGGCGGAAAACTTCACAACATATGTTGAAGCGCATCGTGTATTTGTTTTTTACACCTGTCTGAAGACGCCAATCTAGGTGTAGTTGAACATGCTTGATTACACCGACAACCTGCAACGCCGACACCACCATCACGACGGTGAAGCGCACCAGGTGCTAGCTACAGCGTGGTGAACGTTGGGGTAAGAAAAACGGTGACTTGGAATGACGAATCAGCAGTTTGTTAACAGGCAATTAGTGAGCGAGTCTTTCGAAACGGTAGAAAAGGAAGGTATTTACAAACTGTTTTCAGTTAGTAATGGAATCAAAAGCATTGCAAGTGAAACGTCCTTATGGCAGGTTTTCGTGTTCCATTCATTTAAGTATGGTCTAAACGAAGAAGCTACAGTCTTCGGTAAACTTTACACCTCTGCTCCGTCGGGTGGTTCGACGACCTTAGTTCTCTATCACCTTGGTTACCAACTCAATAAGTTAATGGCGAGTGTATGTCTCGATACCCGTGGGGATCCTGGTTAAAATTGATCTTCAGCAACCCGACTCGCTGGCTTTGTTGATACATGACATTATAATCCAGATTGCCAAGTTTAATGTTCATGCTGTTGATCACAGGATTGTGTTATCCAGACTCGATTATTTACAGACGGCAACCATGTAGCTGGAATACTGGTTTCCTAAGACCATTTCTGACCCGGATCTTTCCCTGGCAATTTACAAGCAATACGAGTATTGGTCCAATAAAGGCCAAAGCGTGATAGCCTTGGAAACGTCTCTCTTGACATATATCGCCATTAAATATACAACTTGTTTACCCCAGTCAAGACAATGACACCTACGTCAGCGCTGCGAAGTTAATTTATGACGTTAGGTCATCGCGTTGTAGACTTGCAACTTGCACGACTTCCGGTTACGGACTTTACAAGAGCTCATCACGTCTCAGCGAGGACAGTAATGTTGTATAAATCACGTGAAGTGTTTCACAAGTGTAAATATAACAGGTCTTATATAATAGCTGATTTGATGTCCAAGTCATGGAGTACATTTGAGATTGTCATTAATATTTACAACGGTTTGCCAATTCATCAGTGTGTATATGGCAAGGACATTATATGGAGTGCATGTACTTACGATGATGTATGGAATGTGAACGATCTTGATCTAGAAGATTCAGAACACCATAATTAAATATGACATATTCTTCCTGTTCAGAAGAATATTAGTTGTGTAAACAATGGAATAATGAAGAATATATTCATACGAAATATTCCCTAGTCTGCCTAGTCACTTTCCTTCTTGGTTCTTTTTATCTTTTCATGTGCAGATTCGGTTTTTGTCGCCGAGTAGCACAGGAGAAGAAATACGAGTGTGTGTCATAGGTTAATTTACGGTGGTCAGTGTGAGTATCATAATGTGGTAAATTGGTGACGTCTGTTTCGTTTGTTTAACGCCGCACTAAGCTATATTCCAGCCAAATGGAGGCGGCCTGTAAATAATCAAGTCTGGACCAGTGATCTACAGCAGGAGTATCGACCTGTGCAATGGAGATTCGATATCGTGCCATCTACGCCAGCAAGTCTGACTACTCGGTCCCGTTAGTCTCCTCTTACGACGAAGATGGGTTGCAGAAGGCCAATATTCTAACCCGGACTTCCATGAGTGTTGAAACCTGCATTACATTGGGGTTATCACTCATAAGCTGATTTGCTGTGGTATTGAAGTGGAATATTGTGTATATTATTGTACACCCTTTGGTTGAGTGAATATAGTTTTGCGCCACTTTTAGCAATAATCAAGCAATGTCACCGTGAGGGAACCAGAAATGGGCTTCACTCAGTGTACCCATGTGGAGTCTCCAACTCGAGTCGTCAGCGTGAAAAGCGATCGCTTTAACCATAAGGCTACTCCTCCACCGAATTGAAAAGAAAATATCGGGAATCGTGCAAATATCGTGTGTAAGTAATATTTCTCAAATATCACAACTGAGGACATCAAGAATGGGCTTTACATGCCGACACAGGGAATCGAACCCGTATCGTCGGCCTGACTACAGGACGCTTTAAACACTTCGCTACATCGCTACCCCTTGTTTGCAGGAAAAGCGAATGCCCAACTATAATGCAGGAAAAATCATTCTGGATTTAAGGAGTTTTGTTGTAGTGTTGTAGTAGTACTACTAGTGTTTCGCTCGTCACGCCGAAGACCCGTGTTCGATTCCCTACATAACAACAACGCTTAATGCCCATTTCTGGTGTCCTCCGGTACGACATTGCTGGGGCACTGCTGAAAGCGGAGTAAAACCACACTCACTCCAAAAAGGATATACCCTTGATTGTACTGACCTCTGGCAATCTTAACAGTAACAATCTTACAGTCATACTACTTTCTGAGTTAGACACACTGCCAGTAACAGCGACCTGATTAGACAGGGCCTCACATGTGCCATAATCTCATATTTTTATGACTTACTTTACAGGACGATAAGAGACTTTATAGTACCACGTAGTGTTCACCCTCATCATAAAAAAATTGCATCATACCACGTGCCCGCTTTCCCCCATCACACCATTCCGTCATTATACGGACTCCGTGTACTCGGTGCACTCACTATCATATACTGCGTAGGTTCGCAAGTGAGTAAAAACTTATTGACAGTCTCTCCATAACATTCAAAGAACAAGTCTAAACAATACACCTTGGATTTCCTTAAACCATATCGAAAATCACTTATTTAACCCCCCAATCCCCATCCCGACCTCGACACTCAAAAATAACTCTTGCGTTTTGCAATTGTAACCCTAACCTACCAACAGTACAAGTACAGTTGAGACATGGCGAACGGTCGGGAAGGTTTGCACCAAGTGACCCCGGTTGTCTCACTTGGGAATTACCTGAGATGCAATAACGTTATTTTAAAAACTTTTTGTACGATCACATGACGTTATAAAAACCGAGAACACCCCAGCCGCTGTCTCGTAAAAGAAACAGAATTATGATAAATAAATAATCGTTCACTTAGGGAGCTGTACGCCCTGAACCTAAACAATGGGGTATATATCACCCAGTATGTCGAGGTTAATCCCCGTAGTTCACTGGTTCGATTTACATATATGCCGGAATGTTGATTGTGTCTTGTGTTATCAGACACAACGTCGTTATTTATGTTTGTCACTGCATTGTGTAATACACTCTGGTGTTACAAGGGAAATATTTATTATGACGTATTCTGCATAAGATACATTATAAGGATTAGAATAGAATACTCATTTAGTCCAACTTGCCGTACGCCGAAGTTCTTGAAAGGATAATGGGGGAACAACAAATTAGCTGTGAAACGTTGTATCAAGAATAAAAAGAATGTATTCTTGTGCTATCATGTTTTTGACCACATTACATGTGTCGTACCAACACCTTAGCTTGTATTTTTTTCCGACAGCACTCAACCCTACCCCGCTCTAGCAAACCGAAGCAAAGCTCGCCATACACCCAGTCCGCCAAACCCCGAATGCCTCACCTGAAACAAACTAATTTCAATCTCAATTCCTACCCCGATTACAAACTTAAAAAACAGCATCCCCGGGTGAGTGTTGTTTTAGATGGATGTCATTTGTCAAACTCATCTCTCCCCCAGCTATATGACACCACCCTGTAAATAGCCGAACCTGGACCAAATAATCCAGTGATTGATGTTGTAAGTAACGCTCCATACTGTCGAGGTCACAAAGCCAACTAGTATGATCACTCGTTGGGACGTTTCTTAGGAACAGTTCCGTCCTAAAGTCCTTGTGATGCCAAGGGGCTTGATGGTGGCATGTATGTTTCCGGTATGCATAACTGTTGTATACATCAGGATATAATAGTATGATCCTCATTTATTCACACCTGACACCATGACACCTTTGAAAAAAATCATTTCCTGTAAAGATCGAGGTTAGAATTGGTCTTCAGGAACCAATGTGTTTGGATAGACGAATAAGGGGATCACGATGTCAGGTTTTCCGAATATATCGATGAAAGCCATTTTATCTTTATTACAAGATACTTATATAGCGCACATATCCACTCAACTGGTGCTTGCTCAAGGAACTGGTATTTTTTGGATGTCAGTCTCAACGATACATCGTATTATCAATCTCAACTCCATTTGGAATATACAACTCTTGCTGCCTCTAGGCGCACCGATTTTATTGCAGTTTTCTCATACTAATATATTCCATACACGAATACTCACAGACCGACGTGATATGGCTAAAGGCATTGGTGAGAGGGACGTCCAGCGACAACAGCACCAACACACATGCGTTAATTATTATTGCATGATCATTGCACTAGTCCTGTATAACGCGCGTCATCAAGTCCGTCTCTTTCCATCAATGAGTGAGTGAGTTTAGTTTTACGCCGCACTCAGCAATATTCCAGCTATAAGGCTCCGGTCTGTAAATAATCGAGCCTGGACCAGACAATCCAGTGATCAACAGCATCAGCATCGATCTGCGCATTTGGGAACCGATCACATGTGTCAACCAATTCAGCGAGCCTGACCACCCGATCCCGTTAGTCGCCTCTTACGACAATCATAGTCACCTTTTATGGCAAGCATGGGTTGCTGAAGGCCTATTCTACCCCGGATCTTCATGGGTCACTGTTAACAACGCATCATATCGACAAACTCGAGTGAGTGAGGTTATAGCATATTTCAGCAAATTCACGGCGGGGGACACCAAAAATGGGCTTCACATCTTACTCCCATGTAGGGAATCAAAACCGCGTCATTGGGGTGACGAGCGAACGCCTAATCAGTAGCCTACCAACAGATCATGACATCACGACAGAAACAAGTGCACCGCAGTGACCTTTGTAAAGTTATTCTCGTATAATATGCTACAAAAATACCTTCTTATCAAATCACACGTATGACAATAATATGTTCTGTCTATGTGAAACCACAGAGTACAATAAGGCCTTATTCAAACAATCCGTTTGTGAGAAATATGAATTAGAAACTGGTAGTCCATGAGAGGCAAGATGCCGCTGCACCAACATAAACGTAGTTTCACAGTAGCTGGAGCCCAGTACTATCATTGGGGAAGCTGGGAGAAGCGGCTAACGGAGAGCGAACCAACTAAGTATTTCCGGCAGAAAACCACGACACATGTAGCTTCCCACAGAGTGTTTGACATACCTCGACTGTGACACACTAGTGGGACTAGAATATTTCAACCTGACGAGAAGCGATAGCATTGATGACACATAACCAAATGTTTCTTGAGATGAATTTCTCGTATCCTAGAGCCTTATGATGACGACTTGATGTCAAACGACCACAGTTTCTGAACACACAAGTGAATTTATCTTAAACGTTGAATGACTTTTTGTTAAACGGTGGCAAAATACGAAACCGCAACATATATTCGAATTTACTTGTAACTGTGGCAACTTATGAACTGTTATAATCACTTCATCGAATTCAAATTAGATCTAAAATAGAATTAAATTTTAATAAAAAGTGGCAATTCGTGAACAATACCATGTTATCGAATATAGATTACATTGTGGAAGTCCGGTGAACCCGGAGCCTCATCGAATACACCACCCAAGCGATTTGTGAGGAGCGGTTTCAGTATCTGTTAAACTTTGCATATCTGGGAATCCACGGCGTGCACATGCCAGCGTCGTGCTGAAATCCACAAGTTCAGGATCATTTCTAAACGACACTAAACATCCCATCGAAGAAAATGATCACAGTCATGAGTGGCCGAGGAGAAAGCCTGTGTGAACGAGTTGTTATCACTGTGAGCTGCTGACCACTTCCACCAAACACAGGGCATAGTGCTCATGGGCTTAGATACACAACCAGAGATTGAATTTGCGATCACAGCTTTCTGGTGTGTCCAAGGGACACAACTCTGCTCAGACAGTCGAGGCGTCTTAGAGGACGGGGACTCTCGTGTCCCTGAGGTGAACACCGTAAGGATAGTGATTGTGATAATATGAACTAAATGGTATGGTGAATTTAAAACGTCATGTCATCGGCTATGGTGATAGGAACGCGTATAAAATAACTACGCGTAACAGTAGAGAGTACGGAGAACGAATACATCTGATCCTACGTATAATACAAACTGACTTGGATCCTACGTCGAACATGAAAACGTAGGAACAGTACGTATTAGAATGCGAGGACATTTGAAAGATACCAGAATAAGGGCACCCGTCATTATTAAAACAGAAAGTTACGTATGACACGCCCATTCGAAGCGTAATTGGAAGCGTACGTAGAATGCGTTGGATAGTAATAGTACGTTTGCATCGTACGTATAGTCGTGCAAAAAAGAACCATTTTTGCAGGTTAAACAATAAACATTTACCCTTATATCCGATCAAGCTCAGCAGAAAAGACTAAAATATAAGTATGTATATTACGACTACTTACCAGCATTTTATAAATAAAGGCGATATATGAGCAGATTCAAAGCTGATGCAGAGAGTATGCTTGAGTAATTGTTTAACTTGCATATCAAAAGATATATGGAATGGACTTATCGTTCTCTGAAATAAATCGTCTCTCTGTATATTCACAGAAATATGCTTATCTCATGTTTATTTAAGCGAAAACGTTACACGTAATTCAAGATTGAATTTGGAAAATTCAGATTATGAAAAAAAACCCAAACAGGCGATAGTTCCATTACAGTAACTTATTTACAAACCCCCAAAAGCATGTTTGTCGTAAGTACAAATATACAATTATCTGTATCACCTGAAACTGAATATTTAACGCTGTTATGTCTGACAACTCTGGAACGTAACTAACTTTCCTATATACACACTCGCGAGGCATAAGCGGTTTAACAAACACAAAATACAGACCCGCCTAATCTACGTTTTCTATTCTAAATCTAAACGGGTAAAAATAAAAGCCTCAATTACTATAACATAAACACCAAACAACAAAATTCCGCAATGAAGAGGATCCGGTATGAGGAAGTTGGTATTGTAAAAAGCATCAGTGAAGGATGACCCACCTGTAATGTATGACGGACAGACTGAGCATCATCAAGTTCCCCGACCCTAGGGCTTGAGCTGCTGTGTGTCCCGACGGCGCCGGTGGAGGGGTCGGGCTACCCACATACTACACACCGGCGAGGGATGGTTTATGCTGTACAGGATCAGCGTGGGTAGCGACTCTCAGCCCCATTTCCTCATAGACCTAGTGTCTGTATTAACGGAACACTCAGGCTGCGGTGTTCCTCTACACCTGGGACACGACAACAAAGGTAACACGTGATTGTGGAGAGGTGGCTGGGGGTCGGGGGTGGGGCTGTTGAATCAGTTAGATCGTATGGTGTGTAATGTTCACCAATCTGTTTTGAAAACTGCTATGAAGTTACAGTTTGTGAGAAGCAGAGTACGTTAATACCCGCTTCCTTAACGACTCGGGAGGCAGAGAAGTACAATTAGGGGGCATATTATTTTTATTTTCCCTAAATCCACGCAGCTTTCTCGAAGTGGGATTGATCATGTATAACATTTGTAAAATTTATCGATACAGGTTTATCAATTATTACCAAAATGTCTATAAGTCCTAAGCGAATACTTGTCTTAAGATCTTCATCCGTCAGTGTCAACAAAGTCAATGTGGTGCAAGTGACGAGGACCGATATCAGATAACACATTAAAAGGCACTCTCGCGTGTTGTAAAATGGCTGGGCAGCATTATAATTTGTCCTTACAACACTTTCCTCGTTTAAAGTAGCACTGGCTGAACACAGCTTTAAACAATCACTGCTATCTCCTCTGGTCATCATACCAATCATTATTTTGCCCAGTACCAAACAAATCAATATTTCATTTAATATTTTGTATAAATATCATAAAGAGCCGGGAAATAGTACCGTTACCACATATTTGTTAGCATATTTTATGGAAACAATTCCTTATCACATTTTGAATGTGTATCTTTTTCGAAAGAATTAAAAATAAGTAAAAATTTAAAATCAAATAAATAATTACACTTGAGGTGATGTTTACCTGTGCGTCTGAAATATTGGAGAAACAAGGGAACAACTTGGGAAACTTGACTTGAGTTTAACATTTACTTATTGAAGGTCGGTGGCTCTTGTCATTAGCAACAATGTCTTCAACGCATGGCAAATAAACACAAGCATTGCAGTTGGATTCGGTGGAGAATTCCAAGAATTGCTGACATATTGGTCATATTTCTATAAGGGAAGGCAGCCAAGAAAACATGCATCCACACACATGTAGATAGTAGACAAGGTGAAGTGTAGACGGTATGCTGGTTCCCTCTTGTGTGATCTTTGTGAAAGGTTTACATACCTGTGAACAGACTGCATATTCTGCTCGGTAATCAGGCCAGGTATACAGCCGTTCAACGGAACCTTTAATACCGCCCTAACTAGCTACAGTAAGGTGATCGGCCCTTCAATGCGAGGCCGTAGTCGGCGAAGGTGTTGTCACATCTACTGCTGGGATAATAGCTCAACATAATCGGAATAAAAAAATCTCGTCAACACACTTGAAACTTCATCCTGTAAGGGGCTGGAAAAGCTGGCAGCCAGAATAGGCTACAAATGGCACGTTGTCAGCGTAGATTGTCTGGGTCGTTCAAGACAGCATAGTTTAAACTTTTTTTTAGAATTTCATAAGACTCGTTTTTAAAGGGAGACTGTCGATATTATCAACAGACACTTTTCTGTTTACAGTTATTTACCTTAACATGTATACAGGGAGCGTGTGTCGAGGATGTAAATGATTCGTGTTCCTGGTATACGTGTTTGTGGAGTAGGGTGACATCTTTAGCTTGTATGTAAATAACATACGTATTTCTCCGAGCGGATTGAACGCGGGAGGCGACTTAGCGCGCCGAATGGTCACGCTCGGTGACTTCGTTGATATCTTGTCTCCATAACTGACGTGGATCGTTGCGCACGATAACAATCATCGGATTTTTCGGTTTGAACGCAAGTATCTGGAAGACGCCGTAATATGGTTGGAATATTGCGCTTTGAACAAAAAGCACAAGTATAATGTAATATTAGTTCCATACGTGGTGATATTTTATACAATCACTGGTATTTCTAACCGAAAATATAATACTGTACATACCCGTACATCGATACTATACATATCCGTACATCGATACTGTACATACCCATACATCGATACTGTGCCTACCCATACATCGATACTGTACATACCCATACATCGATACTGTGCATACCCATACATCGATACTGTACATACCTGTACATCGATACTGTACATACCCATACATCGATACTGTACATACCCATACATCGATACTGTGCATACCCATACATCGATAATGTGCATACCCATACATCGATACTGTGCATACCCATACATCGATACTGTACATACCCATACATCGATACTGTGCATACCCATACATTGATACTGTACATACCTGTACATCGATACTGTACATACCCATACATCGATACTGTGCATACCCATACATCGATACTGTACATACCTGTACATCGATGCTGTACATACCCGTACATCGATACTGTACATACCTGTACATCGATACTGTACATACCTGTACATCGATACTGTACATACCCGTACATCGATAATGTACATACCTGTACATCGATACTGTGCATACCCGTACATCGATACTGTGCATACCCGTACATCGATACTGTACATACCTGTACATCTATACTGTGCATACCCATACATCGATACTGTACATACCCATACATCGATACTGTACATACCTGTACATCGATACTGTACATACCTGTACATCGATACTGTACATACCTGTACATCGATACTGTACATACCCATACATCGATACTGTGCATACCCATACATCGATACTGTGCATACCCATACATCGATACTGTACATACGCATACATCGATACTGTACATACTCATACATCGATACTGTGCATACCTGTACATCGATACTGTGCATACCCATACATCGATACTGTGCATATCTGTACATCGATACTGTACATACCCATACATCGATACTGTGCATACCTGTACATCTATACTGTACATACCCATACATCGATACTGTGCATACCCATACATCTATACTGTACATACCCGTACATCGATACTGTGCATACCCATACATCGATGCTGTACATATCTGTACATCGATACTGTACATACCTGTACATCGATACTGTACATACCCATACATCGATACTGTGCATACCCATACATCGATACTGTGCATACCCATACATCGATACTGTGCATACCCATACATCGATACTGTACATACCCATACATCGATACTGTACATACCCATACATCGATACTGTGCATACCTGTACATCGATACTGTGCATACCCATACATCGATACTGTGCATACCTGTACATCGATACTGTGCATACCCATACATCGATACTGTACATACCCATACATCGATACTGTGCATACCCATACATCGATACTGTACATACCTGTACATCGATACTGTGCATACCCATACATCGATACTGTGCACACGTGTACATCTATACTGTACATACCCATACATCGATACTGTGCATACCTGTACATCGATACTGTGCATACCCATACATCGATACTGTACATACCCATACATCGATACTGTGCATACCCATACATCTATACTGTACATACCCATACATCGATACTGTACATACCCATACATCGATACTGTGCATACCTGTACATCGATACTGTGCATACCCATACATCGATACTGTACATACCCATACATCGATACTGTGCATACCTGTACATCGATACTGTACATACCCATACATCGATACTGTGCATACCCATACATCGATACTGTACATACCCCAGTGACTGTCCACAGCGTTAGCATCGATCTACACAATTTGGATACGATGACAAGACGTCATGGAGCCTGAGCACCTGATCCCGTTAGTCGCCTTGGGCGGCAAGCAATGGACTGCAAATCTGTGTATCAGATAACGTATTGAGTTGGTCACCCAACCACGCGCCCATTCCCCATCAGGATCATCGGCCGGACACCCTATCACGACCATCCGATCTCTCAAACATACCGACTATTCTTGACTATCGGAGTGTTCGACCTACCCTACCAACCTATTAATCCCGTAACTGTCTGATCACCTGATCATCCGACCCTCCTTCATAGACTACTCGAAAACTCTCAGCACTGACTACCAACTAATCAGGTACCCACTATCACAACAACCTACGGCCGGGTTAAAACTGATCTTCAGTAATCCATGCTTACCGAAAGAGGCAACTAACGGGATCGGGTGGTCAGGTTTGCTGACTTGGTTAACAAATGTCATCGGTTCACTGTTGTGTAGATCGATGATCATGCTGTTGATCACTGAACTGACTGGTCCAGACTCCATTGTTTACAGACCGCCGCCATATGGCTGGGAAATTGCTGAGTGCGGCGTAAAACTAACCTCACTCACAGCAACCTACATAATGTTAGAGTATCAGACGCGCTTAGAAACGTATTTCACGATACATTAAAATTCCCGTTTGCAACACCGTACACGCACATGGCGTTAAAATACTTTATAACTGCATTTTCATGGAAAGCATTGAATATAGGTCAGGTGAGTTTGATACAAAAACAAACAACAATACCATTTATTTATTTACACAACAAACAGAGTGTTTCTCTGTACTTGCTACTGAGCTCTTGGCCTGCGCGAAAACCATTCAACTCCTCACCTGCTTTGTATGGGGAGACCTCATTATAATCACATTGCATCCACATCAACGGTATCAACACCATCGAAGCCACGTCAGTCGTTCAAGCCGACATAAACTACGTAGAAGGTGACTGTGTCTGGACAATCCATACTCACGGTTGATCTGCACCCACACGGACCGTCTAGCGTTCTTTCGAACTGTGCCAAATCGCTATATACCACACAACAAGAAAAATATATTTGGCAACCTGTTTGATTGTGTGAGTGGATATGATTGAAACAAGCAGCGAGTGTCGGGGAAGAGAGACAGGCATAGGGGAAAGGCAAATGTCACGCCTGAGTAGGGAAGGTGTGGGGGGAGCGGACAAGGGTGGGGGAATCGGCCAAAATGGTCCGGTACCACTTCAGTCACAGTCTGACCAGACCACAGCGCTGTGCAAAGAGCTGAAAGCGTTTGAAGTCATTAATTGACAAGAGAAACGTGTTACATCGTCTTCAACATTCAACAAGGCACCTCTTCTACCTCTTCTGTAACAAGATGACGGTTTCAAGTACATCTTCGAGCAAGACACGTTAACTATGTGGAGACCTTTCTTTCTTCTTATTCTATGATGCATTCCTGTCTTTCTATGCGTTGGGCCTTTACTTCCTGGACTGAGAATAGCACTTAGATAGTTGTGCTGAAACTGCTGGACGCTTACTTCCTGGAAGGAATATAGAGCCTTGGGCAGTTGCAAAACTGTATGGCAACTATTTCTTGGCTTGGTTAAATGCTTTGAGCAGTTATTCCTAAACTATAAGGAAATTACTTCCTTCACTTTTGAAGGGTTTTGATCTGATGCACTCAATCTGTACGGCAGTTATTACCCGGAATGGCTAAATGCTGTGAGCACTGCTCTTAAACTATAGGGCAATTACTTAAAGCACTTTATTAGGGCTTTGAGCTGTTGCACTCAGACTGAAAGACAGTTATTCCCGGAATGGCCAAAAGCTTTGAGTAGTGATTCCTAGACCTTAGGACATTTATTTCCTGCAAGTTATAGGGCTCGGCTCTGAGTAGTTGCACTCAAAATATAGGGCAGTTATGTCTTGGAATGGCAAAAGTGGCAACTATGACGTTGAATGGATAACTATAGAACAATTGCAACCTGCATTTTGAAAGGACTTTGAGCTGTTGCACTCAAACTGGAATTCCTCGAATGAAAATGCTTTGAGCAATGATCTTAAACTATAGGGCAATTACTTCATGTACTTTATTAGGGCTTTGAGCTGTAGGACCGTTATTTCCTGGGTTAAGTATAGTTGCAAAAGCAGTTTGCGTTAACTAAATATATAAGACATTTATTTACCTTGAAGGATTAAAGTGTTTAAGTTAGGTCCACTCAAAATGTACGACAATTATTTCCTAGAATGGCATAAGTCTGAGTGGCATTCTAACATGACAATCAGTTCCTAGAACGGCAAAAGGATTTGAGTTGTTTACTAACATGACAATTAGTTCCTAGAACGGCAAAAGGCTTTGAGTTGTTTACTAACATGACAATTAGTTCCTAGAACGGCAAAAGGCTTTGAGTTGTCTGCAAACATGACAATTAGTTCCTTTCATCTTAGGTCTTTTTGGAGCTGCTTTCAAACTGTAGGGCATTAATTGCCAAGTATGGAAATGTAGTGAGGAGTGGAGTGAGTATGGTTTTACGCCGCCTTTAG